>NC_079191.1:74671351-75271351 GCF_029499605.1 Hyla sarda
GTACTCCCCTGCCCCAGCGTCTGAAACATTTCTAGGTGCGGGCTGCGGGGGTTGTGACGTCACAGACACGCCCCTCTTGACATCACATCACACCCCCTCAAAGCAAGTCCATGGGAGGAGGCGTGGAGTCCGTCACGCCCCCTCCCATAGACTTGCATTGAGGGGGCGTGACGTAACGTCATGAGAGTCGTGGCCATGACATCAAGGCCCCCGCAGGCCGCACCCATCATTTGGAACTAAATGTTCAGAATGCTGGGGCAGTGGAGTACCCTTTTAAGATATGTTCACACACTGGCAGCCTCAGGAGGCCACTGAATGGAGGTGGTGGTAGTCTACAACTGGTAGCAGTGTTTGAAACCCTGCCAGGGTGTCTGGCAGTGGATCAGTAGGATGTGGGAGCATTGTCCACAATGATGGTAATGCATGACGAGGGCAGCTCTCAGCATAGATCTGAATTGACCCTCAACAAAGGATCAACAGCTCTGATTGGCATTCGGGCACAGGAGATGTGAATAACTACGATGTCAGGAAGCCTCCATAGGGGTTTACCAGACCAGAGGGATTGTAGATGCCAGCTCAGACTATCACCACTACCATTCAAGACAAACAGAACTTATCTGGTAGATTATGCCAAAAGATTTAACATGGAAGTTCAATCGTAGAACTTCTGACGTGTGAATAGAGCAGCTGAACAGTCACTGAAAATAATTGGAGGCTGCTGCAAGCATATTCTTTCTGAAAATTCTGCATTGAAGCTCCGTAGTGTGAAAGAGGCTTTAGGGAACACAAATATTTACCGAACAGGAAAGCTAAATGGTGTATTATGATCTTTTACACTGCCTTCATTTAAGATACAGTACAGGGGGTCTAGGTTTGCCTTCTCTACACATACTGTATTTAAACTGTAAAAAAAGAACTTGCAAATTCAAAGGTAGAATACCGCCTTTAATATTTCAGATTAATTCCGTTTCAGAAGCGGGCAAAATTTTATGAAATGGTGAGAGCAGCTTTGATAAGAGACACTGAAGGAGGTGGCGTAAACTTAAATTTAAAGGATACAACTCATTTCTTAAGTAGACAGAAAATGAAATGAAATTATTCCTTTTTGCTTTTTCACAAGCAGCTGTCAAACAGATTAGTACATATAACTAATTACTATTCATATAATTGTTAAAAGTCCCTTTTCTTTCCTTAAAATGAGAGTTCTTTAACCCCACCCCTCCTCCCAGAAGACTTCTTGCAAATCTTTTAAATGCAAACTATTTGAAAAGTGTCGTATCAATTCCTTTGACACTTCAATGATATTGCTACATCAAACAGCAAATACATATGATCGAGTGCAGAAAGCAAACAGAAACATCTTCAAAATGAAGTTTCTAACACATTTTCCTGCTGGCTTTTCCTTCTCATACACTGTGAAGATCTGATGTTCAGGTCGCTCAAATATAAAATCATTAACAAAGATTTGAGGAGGAGAGAAGAGAGGCCCAGATCAATGCGCACCACGACTTAAAAGAAGACACGTTAACTATTTTAAACATTTTTACTTGTAAAACCAAAGTCCCGGACGCCTAGACGGAAACGGAAATTATTTCAAACAATGGCAGCTAAACCATGGATAAATTGTTCATTTATATACAATAGAGACTCAATAAACATTAGAAAAGAACATTCTGCAATTAGTTTGTTCCTAATATCACAGCCACTAGGTGGCAGGATATACTGAGGACAAGTGGAAGGAGACAGCACCACGACTTAAAAGAAGACACGTTAACTATTTTAAACATTTTTACTTGTAAAACCAAAGTCCCGGACGCCTAGACGGAAACGGAAATTATTTCAAAAAATGGCAGTTAAACCATGGATAAATTGTTCATTTATATACAAAAGAGACTCAATAAATATTAGAAAAGAACATTCTGCAATTAGTTTGTTCCTAATATCACAACCATTAGGTGGCAGGATATACTGAGGACAAGTGGAAGGAGACAGCGAACAATGAACTTTTTATTTGTCATAAACATATAGGTGGACTCTGCAAGACTGAACACCCCCATTTAAGTGGGTGCACAACAGAGTGGCTTCTTTCGTGCCCTGGATGTTTAGTAGAAGTAGTGAAGTAGAAGTTCAAAAAAACAAAAAAAACAAAAAAACGATTTGTGCAGTTCTGTGCGGATTATAGTATATGCTCTGTGAGTTTGCCCCTAGTGATTTTTGTCTCTCTATTTCTTTAATTCTGGTCCTTCCTCCTTGTGTATCTATTGATTGTTTTTATGTATTTCTGCTGTTTATATATGGACGTTGTTGCAGTTTTGCTCAGTTTGCAAGTTTCAGTACTTAGTTTTTGTCCAGCTTTGTTTCCCTGAGCCTTCTATGACCCAGGGAGAGTTACTCCAGGATTTCTATAGAGACAGGAACAGAGGTTTAGTTTTGTGATAGATTAGAGTTCAGGGAATAGGCCTATTGAAAGACTAGGGTACATAGTTTGGGACCGCTCCTTAATTTGTTCCAGTTATTTTCCTTTTATGCTTCATTCCTGACATTAATATCATTATCTTTTCTAGTTTTCTCGGGTTCTCCCTCTTCTGCTGCTCCAGTTAACTGCTGGCGAGTTTCCATTCTTATGCCATTCTTATCCATTATAGCTGCCTTTATTGATACATGCTTTGTATGTTTTTATTGCAGTTGTCCTGCTTTTTCTACTATTCAACTCTTTTATATTGTATTTACTGGGGGGTATCTGAGAACTAGGAACTACAGTTAGAGCACAAGAATGGTGGCTCCTATAGGTTTAGCCCAGATCTGCTGTTGTAGCCATCATTACAGTGATTGGAAATCCTGACATTCTATGTAACACTCTATACATTTTAATGACCCTTTTCTGATTGTTGTATCTGATATTTACAGTATTCTGCAAAAAAGTCAGTAACATTCATTTGCATTGTAGATCAACAACACATCATCTTATGTCCTTGTTCTATATGGAAAAGTGGACAAAATGATGTCATCTTACCCTCTTCCTTGCTCTATTTCAAACATCTTTGGGGCAGGCATTGTTACTTCTGATTTACAGATACACAGATTAGAACAATATATAACCTATAGATTTCCCACATGTACCTCCATCAAAGTGTTTCAGTTACAGATGCTCTACTAAAGGGGTTTTCAAGGGATAGGCCATCAATGGGTGATTGATGTGCTGCCAACACCCGCACCCCTGCCAATCACCTCTTCTGCACTGCCAATGGCGGTGGAAGCTTGGCTCGGTACACTGTTCAGTGACCATGCTAGGTTACTGAAGGACAAATCCCATTGAATGGAAGTGCACCCTGCTGACCAGATTCTTTCCCTGTAGTAGCCAAAGAGGTCACCACAAATACCAACTATGGTTTCGCCCATAACAAATTTCGTTTTACAGAAGCCTCTATAAACATGATGTCCAACTGGATAACTTCAATATTCTTATATGATGTTTTAAATGTCAGCACATCAGACACTACATCTTGAATTTAGAAAGAATGTGGCCTGCAAAGTTTAGGAATGTATACATATTAATGGTAGAAACTTTAAGAAGTTAGCAGTTTAACACCAAAATTCTTAAGGGAGGACAATGAAAAATGTTGTACATATGCATCATTTTATTGCCAGGGTCCACAACCTCTGCACCTCAGCATATGTCGGGCATTACAGGAGACAGTCGATGGAAGCTCCAGATATAAAACTAATCAATAATACAAAAGGAAATAAAAGCTCTTCACACTGCCTTTATATCTCCAGAATGCTGCACAATTTTCTACACAAATGTACATGTCACCCCAGCGAAGCAAATAAGACGTGTGTGAATCTCCTCTCTTACATGAATACCACAATATTCTTTTGCAAAAAATATAAAAGCCCTAGGGTTAGTTGGACAGGACTAAAAATATCACAGTGACAATCTGACATGTCAGGGCTGGAAGTGGGCTATCAGGGAAATTTCTTCCATTATATTTGTGACAGTTTTAAAGAATGACAGCGGCAGCAGCTACTTGACTTGCAAATGATCCAGTTATATGGTACAGATAAGCAAACACTCCATAATGAATAATATAATAGAAGTTAATGAGGAGCAGAAATAAAGAACTCTGTATCTATGTCTTGGGTTTCCTTTTGGAGTTCCATTTATCCTGAAGTTATTTTCTTTCCTGCCGGCATGGTGCAAGAGCTGAAGATATAACATAATTCTGTGTTTTAGATATAAACGTAGGTGCAGATAGAAGAGGGGAGGAACATAAAGTTTTTTCCTACCCTCCTCAATCATCAATTGACATTAATAGTAATATTGTCTTTTAATTTGGCCAAGGTGCCACCTTATGTACCAGGGCCCTTGTGACTGTAACCTAAACTGATTATATATTGATTAGAAGGAGGCTTCTGAATATGGATCATACTGATGCTATATGACCTTGGCACATAGGATGAAGTCTCCATCTTTATTCTCTACCTGACCTCATTCTCTGAAGCCTCAGATCTTTTACTGATTTTCTGAACAAGTAAATCCATGGCAATGGTCAAGAGGTGACCTGAGATCCCCTGTTCTGCTCCCCATACTGTTGACTGTTTTTCAGAACTGACAACCTAGAGCAGTGTTTGCCAACAAGTGTTCCTCCAGCTTTTGCAAAACTACAACCCCCAGCCTGTGCTGGCCGGGCAAAAAGTTGCAGTTTTGCAACAGCCCATTACACACTGGTTGAGAAACAATGGGGAGGAATATTCAAAGACTTATTCCCCACCAAACAGAAGTAGACAGAATACAAATTGGCACCGATATAACTAAAAATTTCCCCACTTGCTGAATAGGGATTATAGGGGCATGCTGTAACTAAACTGGGATCATGGGAGGTGTTCACACCGAACAACAAGATAATGGTAAGTGTAAACGCATGAAGATAGGTAACGGAGCACTCACCCGGTAAAACATCCCGGCTGGCAGGTTGTTAATGACAAATTATCATCTATTGGTGGGGAGGCGGTGAATGGTCCAGGGGAGATCAGATGCCGGCCACGGACCGTATCACACCACTTGGCGCTTCGTCAGGCCGTACATACAGCCTGACGAAGTGCCAAAAGGCGTGATACGGTCCTTGGCCAGCATCTGAGCTCCCCACGGACCATCCACCGCCTTCCCACCAAGAGTTGATCATTTGTCATTGACAACCTGCCAGCATAGGATGTTTTACCGGGTGAGTTTTACTGGGTTACCTATCTTCATGCATTTACACTTAATATTCAAAGACTTGTGTTATTAGGGCTCTTTATTTTGCAATTTAAAGAGTGTTAACTACTTCTCATTTTCAGAAGTATGTTTGGTCTTTTAAAGAATTGGGGCAAATAGCACAAATAGAAAATCATTTAACACCAGGTATACTTGGTATTAGTTGCGACACTTTGTGAACCAGAAAGTGGTGCTAAACATTTGAAAATAGGGTGCCAATAGCATAGAAAGCCTAACCACACCCCTTTTAAAAAATTGGCTAACAGGGCGCTAAATTTGGTGCTAAATATATGATTATGTGGCGCTAATAGCGTGTGCCACATTTTAAGCAAATGTGGTGCAGCCAAAGCAAAAAAATTGCGCTAAATTCTTTGAATATCCCCACCCACTGTTCTATAGGGTTCAAAAGATATTTTTAATTTCAGTATGTATGTACTATACGGTGTCCCAACCACTTAAATGCCAAGAAACAAATCAGCTATTACTTCAAGCCTACTGAACATGTTTTAATAAAGTTTGGTCTAAACTTACCATGCAACCCTGACAGCCATGTAGTCAATATTAATCCATGTGTGAAATGTTTACTGGAAGAAGCCACAAACAAAAATTGTTGCAGTGACACTGGACATGCTTTCCGAAGTGTTCAGCAAAATGAAGAGGTGGGTTTAGGTGTGCTTGACTACAAACAGAGGATACTTCCAGCACAAGTTATGATGGGTTATTGATTCTAAATAAGTAAGACATGTTTTTACCAAATTTCCTTTAAATGTCTTAAATATCTTGATTAGGCTTGGTGTTATAGATTGATTTTCTGGGCCTCCAACGAGTTGGACACCATGTACATTTAGTTCCTGGGCCAAGAGTACACATATACGCCTGGAGGAATTGCGTTTTGCTGAAAGATTGGATCTCAAATATATGGCCAGATTTATAATCCAACCTGTCCAACACAGGAGAGATCTTAAGGTAGTATCATGTATTGATTGTTGGATGGATGTGCCAAGAGAAGTCTAATAGTTTTATAATAAGTTCTACAATCTTCCAATGGGAGCTTGTAGAGAGTTGTCCAGCCAACACTACCCCCTTTAAATTGTAGGTGAATCTGTTGTCACCATCACTGCAGCTAAATTGTGGTATTTCATAGTACCCATTTGTGGTGGTTTTCTGCTCTGGGAAAAGAGGAACATCTCACTAAGATACCAGGAAATCGTAAAATGATCAGTGGTTGCCTGGAACAGACAATCTTTTTATGTATGAACCCAAGCAGGGGTGGCCCTCAAATGGCTCAACATGACAAGATAAACCATAGGAAAAGAGTTGTCTGTGACAAGCAGCTCTACAGACACCTTCTCTACAAAATGAGAATACATGAAAGTTAGACAATGACTGTCAGCAATAGTTTTGTTTTTGGCATAAATTAAGAAACTAAAACTATTATGAAAATGAAAGAAAACAGTAATAATAAGGCATTTCACATAAAAGAAAGAAAGATGAAATGGAAATTATTAATCTTCCAGCTTCATAAACACATTTCCTACTGACACAATACAAAAGTGTCCTTTTTTTTCCAATTCAAGTTAGATTGTTAGAATCCAGCAGAAAATGGTTTATTGCGTATTGAGTTCCCTAAAAAAACAAACAAAACAAAAACATTATTTCTCATTGTCTGGAAAGTGTGAACAATAGGAATTTGATAAGATGAAATACTGCAGAAAAGACAAATCGCTTTAAAGTGAGCAGTTAGGTTTATATTTTGTTCACAACAGAGAAATCTGCGGTTGCTCCGGATAACAAGTAAAACAATTCAAAATTAGCTTTTTGTTTCCCATAATATTCTTATTTCCTCTTTGAGAAATGAATTGTGAGATGTTAGACACAAAGGAAGATGCTGTATGGAGCGAGAAAGACAATGGGAAAAATTAACATATGGGGAGAGCTTCATGAAGAGGATTAGTGACATTGTCAAAGACTCCGCAACAAAACGGTTATGTGTGTCACAAATGATCATTGTCTGGGCGAAATATTCATGTGACGCATCATGTGGTGACAAGAACTAAACTCTCACGGTGCTTGTTATTCTAATCGACGGCATATATTACAACGTTAAATACCTGGCACTAGAGGATAATCGACTTATTCCATTAGGTTACAATGACATCAGTTAATAGAACTTCATGCCAAAGAAATGTGGAGTCAGCACACAAGATGTGAGTTTCAAAGTGAGTGGAATTTTATTGTTTATATCCCATAAGGCTCAAGCTCTGCATGTATGTCTTTGCAACGTTTTGGGTATTAGATACCCTTCCTCAGGGTATAAGTAGAGAATGGGCTATGGAATGTTTTGGGAACATAAAGTGGTACTGCACCAAGCAATACTGCCATGGAGAGAACAAGAGGGGCATCTGTCAGACACTAGGCAAAGCTTGTGCCAGCAGATGCTCCTCCTCTTCTGTGTACGGCAGTATTGCTCGGTGCAGTACCTCAAAACATTCTTAGCCCATTCTCCATTCTCTATTCTTTGTCTGAGGAAAAGTATTCAAAACCCAAATTCTTTCCCACATGAATATAAATGTTTGAGCCTTTTGGTGCCCCAGTCTGACGCTGCCCTCTTCTACTATCTACTGTATATAAAGTCCAGAACAGGACACTATAAAAAAAAAAAAAAAAACAGAAAGCATGGACAATAAAGGAGGATTCCCAGTAAAGACTCATTTCTTTTTCACAATTGGCTTCTCTTTTATGGAACCCAAAACCTAAACTGGAGTTATCCTATTTGGCTCAAAATTCAGGACAAGGAAAGTGCAATCGTAATTAGTGCAAAAGACAAGGGGAGGGTTTGCCGTTAGTGTTGAGCGGCATAGGCTATATTCGAATTCGCGAATATTCGCGAATATATGGACGAATATTCGTAATATATTCGCGAATATTCGCATATTCGTAATAGTCTCGTTTTATTTTCGCATTTACGAAACATTCGCGTATGCGAAAATTGACATATGCGAAAATTAGCATATACAAAAATTAGCATAAGTGAAAATTCGCAAATGCGAAAATTAGCATATGCAAATTTTCGCATATGCGGAAATTCGCACACCGGTCTCACACAGTAGTATTAGAGCCTTCTTTACACGACACAAGCTGGAAGCAGAGAGGGATGATCAATGTGATGTGTACTGTGAAAAAAAAACAAAACAAAAAAAATGAATATTCGTAATTACGAATATATAGTGCTATATTCGCGAATATTCGCGAATTCGCGAATATGCGATATTCGCGAATAAAATTCGAATTGCGAATATTCGCGAGCAACACTATTTGCCGTAGCAAAATAAGAAGTGTTTTTGAGTTGCATTAGCCTCAGAGTCCTTGACAAAGCCGATTCAATCGGCCAAACGTTGGGGAGGCTATAGTGCAGTTTTTAATCAGCAGTTGTGCACTTCTACACCTAAGCAGTTGACAACTGCAAAGTGGTTGAATGTGAGAGGTTCTCCGCTATTGCTGTACATAGAGAGCAATTGCACAGCAAACTTACTAGTCTGTAATAGCAAGACCTATACCATCATATCTCCAGTAGTGCTGTTAGCACAACATGAGAGTCACACTGTGGTTTTAACAATTTGTTTTCTTTGGGTAGGATATACTCTACAGAGTTTAATAAACATATTTTAATGAGAAGGAGGGTCTTTAGTTTAGGGATATCCCTGAGGGGTTCCTCAGGTTTGTGTATATTTATCATTACCCTAGGATTTTCCAGGAGATTTATCTGTTTATCTTGTGTTTTTGAGTTGGTCACCATTTGCTACATATGTTTATTTTTTTTTACTTCCTGGTGTCCATGAATATACTCCTTATTACCTCCACTCTGGGTTTCTTAGCATAACATTTTATGTCAAAGGGGGTCTGTCAGGCTCTTTTGGTATTTGTTATGCCTTGGACATGCCAGCGCTGTTTTTTTTTTCTTTTTTTTTTTTTTATCATTCTTTTGGTCCCAGACAGAACAGATGAAGAAAAAAGCAAATTAAATTATGTCTCTCTCTGAACAAGTGTGAACATAGCCTAAAGCTAATTGTGTGTAGGTCAGACATATCCAGAGGTCTCTATTCACCCATCATCTCTGTCTGGTCTCTGCTATAAACCTGCTATCCCCCCCCTCGAGGAAAGCATAGTCACCGGCCATGGACAGATTGTTCCGGTACTGGAGCTACGAGGGAGTGGAGGAGGGAAGTTGAAGTTTTTGTTATTTTATTAGGCACCCTGGGGACAATTGTGAAATAAAACATTTTACCAGCCACCCCCTTTATAACTAACCCTTTAAAGAAAAAACATGTAATTCACACATTCACCAAAAAGTAACATTTCCATAGAATTTCCTTAAAATTAGATTACTGAAAAATAATTAAAAAAAATATCAATAGTATAAGGAAATCTGAAATCTTTTATTACGGTAAAATAATACCTTATACATACTGTAAAAGTACTGCAGTCTAAATAAAAAAAGAACTCTAGTGACCCTTTGAATTTTTATTATAAAACTGTGCCACAATTGTTGTGTAGTTTTTGGTCTTGCTTGCCATTCTCCTCCATCTCTCACTACAACAATCATTTAATAAAAAAAGAAAAAAAAAATCAAGGTTTTTCAGTTTCTGGGCTGATTTGTGTCTCCATGGAGCCCAAGGGCAAAACTCTGGAGGCCTGTGAGCTACCATGGAATGAATAAAAGCTTCTTCATATTGAAGCAAATACTAATTGCAGAAACATTCCAATGGCAGAAGTGAATTAAGGGCTCAGCTATTAAAAACATATTCTTCATATGTTATTATGCTTTTTTATATTATTTTACAAAAGACACACAGAGTGGCTCACCATATACATCCCTGGAAAAAACTGGACTGAATGAAAAAAAGTTATTATTTTTTAAAGTAAACCTTAGAAAATGATTTTTTTCACCACATACCCTTGTATCTGCTGTGGATAAGTATGCTCTGTAGATTTTTTTTATTTTTATTTAGGTCTTTGCTGATGCCTCCGCTCTAGACACTACTTTATATTGGTTCAAGATAACTTTAAAGGGGTTATCCACCATAAGGGGACTTTACTAATTACCTGTCAGACAGTAATGCTAATGGCTTGTTTGTGTGAACTGTCTGTTTCCTTATTCTGTGCCCTCTCTCCAACTACAATTCCCAGGATCCTTTGTTTCTAGGTGGGCAATGTCTTATCTCTCTCTCCACACATTCATCACTTCTCCCATTACAGCACAGCTAGCCTCCCTTCCATGCATGCTGTGCTTGAAACTACAATTCCCGACAGCCCTGTGGAGAATGATCTCCCTCCCACCCAGAGGACACTCCACCCATTGAAGCATAGACAGGCTCCCATTCAACACTTGACTATTCTCTCGGCTGCACTGCAACCCGGGAAAGGTCTGAGACAACTGTTACGCCGAGCGCTCCGGGTCCCCGCTCCTCCCTGGACCGCTCACAGCGTTCTCCTATTCGCAGCGCCCCGGTCAGACCTGCCGACCGGGTGCGCTGCGATAATGTTCCCAGCCGGGATGCGATTCGTGATGCGGGACGCGCCCGCTCGCGATGCGCATCCCGACTCGCTTACCAGACCCGTTCCCCATCTGTGCTGTCCCAGCGCGCGCGGCCCCGCTCCCTAGGGCGTGTGCGCGCCGGATCTTTGCGATTTAAAGGGCCGGTGCGCCACTGATTGGCGCATGAGGTTTTAATCAGTACCGTCACCTGTGCACTTCCCTACTTATACCTCACTTCCCCTGCACTCCCTTGCCGGATCTTGTTGCCATTGTGCCAGTGAAAGTGTTTCCTTGTGTGTTCCTAGCCTGTGTTCCAGACCTCCTGCCATTGCCCCTGACTACGATCCTTGCTGCCTGCCCTGACCTTCTGCTACGTCCGACCTTGCTCTTGTCTACTCCCTTGTACCGCGCTTATCTCAGCAGTCAGAGAGGTTGAGCCGTTGCCGGTGGATATGACCTGGTTGCTACTGCCGCTGTAAGACCATCCCGCTTTGCGGCGGGCTCTGGTGAATACCAGTAGTAACTTAGCACCGGTCCACCGACACGGTCCACGCCAATCCCTCTCTGGCACAGAGGATCCACCTCCAGCCAGCCGAATCGTGACAGTAGATCCGGCCATGGATCCCGCTGAGGTCCCGCTGCCAGTTGTCGCTGACCTCACCACGGTGGTCGCCCAGCAGTCGCAACAGATAGCGCAACAAGGCCACCAGCTGTCTCAACTGACCGTGATGCTACAGCAGCTACTACCACAGCTTCAACAATCATCTCCTCTGCCAGCTCCTGCACCTCCTCCGCAGCGAGTGGCCGCATCCAGCCTCCGTTTATCTTTGCCGGACAAATTTGATGGGGACTTGATGGGGAATTTTTCCGTGGTTTTCTTTCACAATGTTCCCTGCATTTGGAGATGATGTCGGACCAGTTTCTAACTGAAAGGTCTAAGGTGGCTTTCGTAGTCAGCCTTCTGTCTGGGAAAGCCCTGTCATGGGCCACACCGCTCTGGGACTGCAATGATCCTGTCACTGCCTCTGTAACACTCTTTCTTCACGGAGATTCGAAGTGTCTTCGAGGAACCTGCCCGAGCCTCTTCTGCCGAGACTGCCCTGCTGAACCTGGTCCAGGGTAATTCTTCTGTTGGCGAGTACGCCATCCAATTCCGTACTCTCGCCTCCGAATTGTCCTGGAATAACGAGGCCCTCTACGCGACCTTTAAAAAAGGCCTATCCAGTAACATCAAAGATGTGCTGGCCGCACGAGAAATCCCTGCTAACCTGCATGAACTTATTCATCTTGCCACCCGCATTGACATGCGTTTTTCCGAAAGGCGTCAGGAGCTCCGCCAGGATATGGACTTTGTTCACACGAGGCGGTTTCTCTCCCCGGCTCCTCTCTCCTCTGGTCCACTGCAATCCGTTCCTGTGCCTTCCGCCGTGGAGGCTATGCAAGTTGACCGGTCTCGCTTGACACCTCAAGAGAGGACACGACGCCGCATGGAGAACCTTTGCCTGTACTGTGCCAGTACCGAACATTTCTTGAAGGATTGTCCTATCCGACCTCCACGTCAGGAAAGACGCACTCTGACTGCGCACAAAGGTGAGACAGCTCTTGATGTGAACTCTGCTTCTCCACATCTTACTGTGCCTGTGCGGATTTCTTCTTCTACCTTCTCCTTCTCAGCTGTGGCCTTCTTGGATTCCGGATCTGCAGGAAATTTTATTTTGGCCTCTTTCATCAACAGGTTCAACATCCTGGTGACCAGTCTCGCCAGACCCCTCTACATCGCCTCTGTTAATAATGAAAGATTGGACTGTACTGTGCGTTACCGCACGGAACCCCTCTTAATGTGCATCGGACCATCACGAAAAGATTGAATTTCTGGTCCTCTCTAACTGCAGTTCGGAAATTCTTCTTGGACTACCGTGGCTTCAACGCCATTCCCCAACCCTCGATTGGACCACCGGGGAGATCAAGAACTGGGGTACTACTTGCCACAAGAACTGTCTTAAGCCTGCTCCCTGTACTGTCAATCAAGACCCTGTGGCCCCTCCGATATCTGGTCTCTCCAAGGCCTATCTGGATTATGCTGATGTTTTTTGCAAAAAGCAATCAGAGACTTTGCCTCCTCACAGGCTTTATGACTGTCCTATTGACCTCCTCCCTGGTACTACTCCACCCCGGGGCAGAATCTATCCTCTGTCTGCTCCGGAACCACAAGCCATATCGGAGTACATCCAAGAGAATTTAAAAAAGGGGTTTATCCGCAAGTCTTCCTCCCCTGCCGGAGCTGGATTTTTCTTCGTTTCCAAAAAAGACGGCTCCTTACGCCCTTGCATTGATTACCGCGGACTTAATAAAATCACTGTAAAAAAACGCTATCCCCTACCTCTTATCTCGGAACTCTTTGATCGCCAACGAGGCGCCCACATCTTTACCAAGCTGGACTTAAGAGGTGCATATAATCTCATCCGCATCAGGGAGGGGGACGAGTGGAAGACCACGTTTAACACCAGAGATGGACACTTTGAATATCTGGTTATGCCCTTTGGGCTTTGCAACGCCCCTGCCGTCTTCCAAGACTTTGTAAATGAAATTTTTCGTGATCTTCTATATACCTGTGTTGTGGTCTACCTAGACGATATTTTGATTTTTTCTGCTAACCTAGAAGAACACCGCCAGCATGTCTGCATGGTTCTTCAGAGACTTCGGGACAATAAATTATATGCCAAAATGGAAAAATGTCTCTTTGAATGTTAATCTCTTCCCTTCCTAGGATACTTAGTCTCTGGCCAGGGACTCCAAATGGACCCAGATAAACTATCAGCCATATTGGATTGGCCACGCCCCTCCGGACTCCGTGCTATCCAACATTTTTTGGGGTTTTCCAATTATTACAGACAATTTATTCCGCACTTTTCCACTATTGTGGCCCCTATCGTGGCCCTAACCAAGAAAAACGCCAACCCTAAGTCCTGGCCTCCTCAAGCGGAAGATGCATTCAATCATCTCAAAACTGCCTTTTCTTCTGCTCCCGTACTCTCCAGACCTGATCCATCTAAGCCCTTCTCGCTGGAGGTAGACGCCTCCTTGGTGGGAGCTGGAGCAGTACTCCTACAAAAAAATGCTTCCGGACATGCTGTTACTTGTGGTTTCTTTTCTAGGACCTTCTCTCCGGCGGAGAAAAACTACTCCTTTGGTGATCGAGAACTACTGGCCATAAAATTGGCGCTTGAGGAATGGAGACACCTGCTGGAGGGATCCAAATATCCAGTTATTATATACACTGATCACAAGAATCTCTCTTATCTTCAGTCTGCCCAACGGCTGAACCCTCGCCAGGCTAGGTGGTCGTTGTTCTTTGCCCGTTTTAACTTTGAAATTCATTTTCGCCCTGCTGACAAGAACATTAGGGCTGACACCCTCTCTCGTTCATCGGATGCCTCTGAAGTGGAAGCCTCCCCGCAACACATTATTCCTCCGGACTGTCTGATCTCCACTTCTCCAGCCTCCATCAGACAAACTCCTCCAGGGAAGACCTTCGTCTCTCCACGCCAGCGCCTCAGGATTCTCAGGTGGGGACACTCCTCACACCTCGCAGGCCATGCTGGCATCAAAAAATCCATCCAGCTCATCTCTTGATTTAATTGGTGGCCTACCCTGGAAGCTGATGTTGTTGATTTCGTGCGGGCTTGTACAGTCTGTGCCCGGGACAAGACCCCTCGCCAGAAGCCTGCTGGTCTCCTCCATCCTCTGCCTGTTCCTAAACGACCATGGTCTCAGATTGGTATGGACTTTATTACTGACTTACCTTTATCCCATGGCAACACAGTTATTTGGGTGGTCGTTGATCGATTCTCCAAGATGGCGCCTCAGTTGGCGAAACAATTTTTTATACACATTTTTCGCCTTCACGGGCTTCCTACACATATCGTCTCGGATAGAGGCGTTCAATTTGTGTCAAAATTCTGGAGGGCCCTCTGTAATCAACTCAAAATCTAATTAAACTTCTCGTCTTCTTATCATCCCCAATCCAATGGGCAAGTGGAAAGAATTAATCAGGTCCTGGGTGACTATTTGCGACATTTTGTTTCCTCCCGCCAGGATGACTGGGCAGATCTTCTACCATGGGCCGAATTCTCGTACAATTTCAGAGTCTCTGAGTCTTCCGCTAAATGCCCATTTTTTGTGGTGTACGGCCATCACCTTCTTCCCCCCCTTCCCACTGCCATGCCTTCTGGTTTGCCCGCTGTTGATGAGGTGACTCGGGACTTCTCCACCATATGGAAAGAGACTCAAAATTCTCTCTCACAGGCCTCATCCCGGATGAAAAAACATGCCGATAGGAAAAGAAGAATTCCCCCCCATTTTTCTCCCGGAGACAAAGTGTGGCTCTCCGCCAAGTATGTCCGCTTTCGTGTCCCCAGTTATAAACTGGGACCACGTTTTCTTGGTCCTTTCAAAATCAAGTGCCAAATCAACCCTGTCTCTTACAAACTCCTTCTTCCTCCTTCTCTCCGTATTCCCAATGCTTTCCATGTCTCTCTCCTTAAACCACTCATCCTTAACCGCTTCTCTCCCAAGGTTGTTACTCCCACTCCAGTTTCCGGGTCCTCTGACATCTTTTCGGTGAAAGAAATTCTGGCATCCAAGACGGTCAGAGGTAAAAAAATGTTTTGGTTGATTGGGAGAATTGCGGCCCAGAGGAGAGGTCATGGGAACCTGAGGACAACATCCTGGACAAGAACCTTATCCTCAGATTCTCAGGTTCCCAAAAGAGGGGGAGACCCAAGGGGGGGGGGGTACTGTTACCCGCATGGCGAATCGCATCCCGGCTGGGAACATTATCGCAGCGCACCCAGTCGGCAGGTCTGACCGGTGCGCTGCGAATAGGAGAACGCTGTGAGCGCTCCGGGGAGGAGCAGGAACCCGGAGCGCTCACAGCGTTCTCCTATTCGCAGCGCCCCGGTCAGACCTGCCGACCGGGTGCGCTGCGATAATGTTCCCAGCCGGGATGCGATTCGCCATGCGGGACGCGCCCGCTCGCGATGCGCATCCCGACTCGCTTACCAGACCCGTTCCCCGTCTGTGCTGTCCCGGCGCGCGCGGCCCCGCTCCCTAGGGCGCGCGTGCCGGGTCTTTGCGATTTAAAGTGCCGGTGCGCCACTGATTGGCGCATGAGGTTTTAATCAGTACTGTCACCTGTGCACTTCCCTACTTATACCTCACTTCCCCTGCACTCCCTTGCCGGATCTTGTTGCCATTGTGCCAGTGAAAGCGTTTCCTTGTGTGTTCCTAGCCTGTGTTCCAGACCTCCTGCCGTTGCCCCTGACTACGATCCTTGCTGCCTGCCCTGACCTTCTGCTACGTCCGACCTTGCTCTTGTCTACTCCCTTGTACCGCGCTTATCTCAGCAGTCAGAGAGGTTGAGCCGTTGCCGGTGGATACGACCTGGTTGCTACCGCCGCTGTAAGACCATCCCGCTTTGCGGCAGGCTCTGGTGAATACCATTAGCAACTTAGAACCGGTCCACCGACACGGTCCACGCCAATCCCTCTCTGGCACAGAGGATCCACCTCCAGCCAGCCGAATCGTGACAACAACACTCATATTGTATGCTGCTAAAAATGAACATCTAGGGCAAAGTTCACATAAAAATTGCGAGATCAGCCACCAAACACAGACACTATATTATAAACTATAAATGTAAAGAGTTAGTAATTGGAATAAGTTATAAGATTCCCAAACCTTGGTGTCTAATCCTATTGCTTTTTGCTGTTCATTCTGACCTGGGATGATAAAGTATGGCTGCACTGGAGGTGCCTATATTGATTTTACAATGTGCCCCCTACCCTATTCTGTTTCTCTGCTTTGTGATGGTTTTATCTTAACCTTATCCATTATATAGAGCTTCCATGCTGAATTACTATATGACCATATGCAGCAACTACATGGTGTTTGTATATTTTCCCAGGTTGCCAGTTATTTCTAAAGGGATTCCTAAGTCTAAAAAGTTTTCAGATTTATCTCAAGTATATTGGTCAACTAAGGATATTTGTAGTCAATATGTGAACAACAAAGCCCAGCCTTCTCACAAGTGCCACATCTCAACCACTCCTAACATCCCACCCAGTTGTCATCCAGACCCTGTCCTGTTGTGTACATTGCAATTTTTACTGCTCTCCTTTTTAATGGTTTAGAAAAATAAACCAGATGTCCTTAGAGGACCATCCACATGATTCTTCATTCATAGTTATGTGAGTAAATGTATCTATTACTGAATTTATATTACATGTCATATCAACAGAAAGTACATCCTGTTCTCTACAAAAAGGAACAAACTGAAAAGTCAGTAAAATATTTACAAATCATGTTGTCAGTGGTATTATCTCTGTAAAGCTTAACCCCTTAAGGACCCAGCCATTTTACACCTTAGGACACGGCCATTTTTTACACATCTGACCACTGTCATTTTAAACATTAATAACTCTGGAATGCTTTTAGTTATCATTCTGATTCCGAGTTTGTTTTTTCGTGACATATTCTACTTTAACATAGTGGTAAAAATTTTTGGTAACTTGCATCCTTTCTTGGTGAAAAATCCCAAAATTTGATGAAAAATTAGAAAATTTTGCATTTTTCTAACTTTGAAGCTCTCTGCTTGTAAGGAAAATGGATATTCCAAATAATTATTTTTTTTATTCACATATACAATATGTCCACTTTATGTTTGCATAATAAAAGTGTTTTTACTTTTGGAAGACACCAGAGGGCTTCAAAGTTCAGCAGCAATTTTCCACAAAATTTCAAAAATCACAATTTTTCAGGGACCAATGACCCCATTATAAAAACTGCACCCCCCAAAGTTTTCAAAATGACATTCAGTCAGCATTTTAACCCTTTAGGTGTTTCACAGGATTAGCAGCAAAGTGAAGGAGAATATTCACAATCATCATTTTTTGCACTCGCATGTTCTTGTAGACCCAATAGACCCAATTTTTGAATTTTTACAAGGGGTAAAAGGAGAAAATGTATACTTATATTTGTAGCCCAATTTCTCTCGAGTAAGCTCATACCTCATATGTCTATGTTAAGTGTTCGGCGGGCGCAGTAGAGGGCTCAGAAGCGAAGGAGCGACAAGGGGATTTTGGAGAGTATGTTTTTCTGAAATGTTTTTTTTTTTTGGGGGGGGGGGGGCATGTTGCCCCTATGGTGCCAGAACAGGAAAAAAAAACATGGCATACCATTTTGGAAACTAGACCCCATACTTTTGCATATGTAAAAAATAAATAATAAATTTCACTAAAATGTGTTTCCCCCCAAATTTCACATTTTTGCAAGGGTTAATAGCAGAAAATACCCCCCAAAATTTGTAACCCCATCTCTTCTGAGTATGGAGGTACCCCATAAGTTGACCTGAAGCGTACTACGGGCGAACTACAATGCTCAGAAGAGAAGGAGTCATATTTAGCTTTTTGAGAGCAAATTTTGCTCGGGGGGCATGTCGCATTTAGGAAGTCCCTATGGTGCCAGGACAGCAAAATAGCACCCACATGGCATACCATTTTTGAAATGAGACCCCTTGAGGAACGTAACAAGGGGTACAGTTAGCATTTACTCCCCACTGGTGTCTGCCCGATCTTTGGAACAGTGGGCTGTACAAAATATTTTATTTGCAAAGCCCACTGTTCTAAAGATTTTGGGGGGCTTTTTTCCCTTTTACCTCTTGTCAAAATGAAAAGTATAGGGCAACACCAGCATGTTAGCGTAAAAAAAAATATTTTTTTACACTAACATGCTGGTGTAGACCCCAACTTCACCTTTTCATAAGGGGTGAAAGGAGAAAAAGCCCATCAAAATTTGTTAGGCAATTTCTCCTGAGTACAGCGATACCCCATATGTGGCCCTAAACTGTTGCCTTGAAATACGACAGGGCTCCAAAGTGAGAGCGCCATGTGCATTTGAGGCCTGAATTAGGGATTTGCATAGGGGTGGACATAGGGGTATTATACGCCAGTGATTCCCAAACAGGGTGCCTACAGCTGTTGAAAAACTCCCAGCATAATTGGACAGTTAACGGCTGTCCGGCAATACTGGGAGTTGTTATTTTGCAACAGCTGGAGGCTCCATTTTGGAAACAGTGGCGTACCAGATGTTTTTCATTTTTATTGGGGAGGGGAGGGGGACTGTGTAGGGGTATGTGTATATGTAGTGTTTTTTACTTTTTATTTTATTTTGTGTTAGTGTAGTGTAGTGTAGTGTTTTTAGGGTACAGTCACACGGGCGGGGGTTTACAGCGAGTTTCCCGCTGCGAGTTTGAGCTGCCATGCAAAATTTGCTGCATCGCAAACTTGCAGCCTGATACTCACTGTACCCTGTACATTCACAGGGGGGGGGGGATCTCCAGCTGTTGCAAAACTACAACTCCCAGCATGCACAGTCTATCAGTGCATGCTGGTAGTTATAGTTTTGCAACAGCTGGAGGCACACGGGTTGGGAAACGCTGAGTTAGGAAACAGACAATGTTTCCCAACCAGTGTGCCTCCAGTTGTTGCAAAACCACTACTCCCAAACATTCTCAGGCATGCTGGAAGTAGTAGTTCAGCAACATCTTTAGAGCCAGATGTTGCCGAACTACAACTCCCAGCATGCTTGGAGTTGTAGTTTTGCAACATCTGGAGGACTACAGTTTGCAGACCACTAATACAGTGGTTCCCAATCTGTGCCCTTCCTGATGTTGCAAAACTACAACTCCCAGTATGCCAAAACTGTCCAGGCATGCTGGGAGTTGTAGTTCTGCAACATCTGAAGGGCCAGATGTTACAGAACCATCTTCATCGCCGGGATCCGGGTCTTCAGGGATGAGGTAAGTACCGGGGCCGGTCCCCAGCACTACCCCGTCCCCAGCACTACTCCCGTCCTCTTCGGACTTTCAGGGGCCGGGTAGGGCGGGAGGAAGTAACCGCCCCCCCCCCTGCAATTGGTCGGTTAGCTAACCGAAGAATCGCAGGGGATAGGAGGAGGTGGCAGGCTTGCCACCTCGCTCCTAGTCTTCAGCATGGTCCTGGCTGTCTGTGACAGCCGGGATCATGCAAAATTACCGGGCGGTCGGGTCCCAGAGACCCGATCAGCCCGGTATCGTCGCAGATCGCAGGGGCGATTTCCCTAGCGATTTGCGGCGATCGCCGACATGGGAGGCCTACATGGCCCCCCTCGGTGTTTGCCCTGGATCCCTGCTGAAGGATTTCAGCAGGGATCCGCTTCCGATCTCTGCCGGGTGAGCGGCGGAGACCAAGAAAAGACCATGATGTATGCATACGTCATGGGTCCTTAAGACCCAGGGTGTTACGTCATGGGTCCTTAAGACCCAGGGTGTGATGACGTATGCATACGTCATGAGTCCTTAAGGGGTTAAAGGGGTACTTCCGTGGAAAACTTTTTTTTTAAATCAACTGGGCCAGAAAGTTAAACAGATTTGTAAATTACTTCTATAAAAAAATCTTAATCCTTCCAGTAATTTTTAGGGGCTATATACTACAGAAGAAATTATTTTCTTTTTGGATTTCTCTGATGTCACAACCACAGTGCTCTCTGCTGACCTCTGCTGTCCCTTTTTGTGTCCAGAGCAGGAGAAAATCCCCATAGCAAACATATGCTGCTCTGGACATTTCCTAAAATGGACAGCAGAGGTCAGCAGAGAGCAGTGTGGCCTTGACATCAGAGAAATCCAAAAATAAAAGCATTTCCTCTGTAGGATACAGCCCATAAAATGTATTGGAAGGATTAAGATTTTTTTTAATAGAAGTAATTTACAAATCTGTTCAACTTTCTGGCACCAGTTGAGTTACAAAAAAAAGTTTTCCATGGGAGTACCCCTTTAACCCCTTAAGGACCAGGCCAATTTTATTTTTGCATTTTCGTTTCTTGTCGCCTTCTAAAATAACTCTTTTATATTTCCATCCACAGACCCATATAAGGGCTTGTTTTTTGTACAACCAATTGTACTTTGTAATAACACCTCTTATTTTACCAAAAAATGTATAGCAAACCCAAAAAATGATTATTTGTGTGAGGAAATATAAATGAAAAGCACAGTTTTGCATATTTTGGGAAATTTAGTTTTCACGCTGTACACTTTATGGTAAAATGTCATGTTTTCTTTATTCTGTGGGTCAAGACGATTAAAATGATACACATGATTATATACTTTTTTTGTGAATGTAATGTAACCAAAAAGCAGCAATTTTGGACTTTTTTTTACGCTTATGTTGCTTACCGTACGGGGTAATTAACATTATATTTTTATAGATCGGACATTTACACAAGCCACAATATCACATATGATAAATAATTATTCTCTTTACGCGTTTTTTAGTAAAATGGGGAAAAAGGGTGACTAAAATTTTTTATTGGGGGAGGGGATTTTTTTAAATTTAAAAAAAAAAACTTTTTTTTTTAGCTTTTATTTTCAACTCATTATGTCCCCATAGGGGACTATCTATAGCAATCATTAGATTGCTAATACTGTTCAGTTTTATACATAGGCATAGAACTGATCAGTATAAGGGTATGTTCACACTGCAGAATCCTGTGAGTGGAATTCCGTGCAGCGAACATTACCATCAGTGTGAACGGGTCTTCCGCGAGACCGTTCACACTGCGGAATTTCAGCGGCTGACAATTCCGCTGCTGAAATTGTTCGGCGCAAAGAAAGAACATGTTCATTCTTTGCGCGGAAGTCCGCGAGCACTGCATAGCCGTCAATGGTGACGGCGCAGTGCCGCACGGTCCTACTGCCGAAGTACTTTTGGCGGCGGCCCTTAGACTGAATCTTCGCTCACTGAATTCAGCTAGCGGAGATTCTGCAGTGTGAACTTACCCTAATAGGCGATTTTTCTCTCTGGTCTGCTGGAAGGCAGATCAGTGCAGAAGATCCTGGGAGAGCGGCGGAGGCAGGTTAGGGGACTTTCGGATACCATCTTAGCTAATCTAATCCCTGCAGCCGTTTCGCGGGTGATCAGATCAGCGAATTCAATAGCAGCAATGCCACAGATCTGTACTGATCGCTGACGTCCGCCATTACTGACGGGTATCCAGTTGCTGAAAGCAGCTGGGACCTGCCATGCATGACGAAAGCACTGCTCCGATGCTCAGGGTCATGTACAGTACGTAAATATATGCTCTGGTGCCCTAAGTAACAGCGCATCAGGACGTACATTTACGTCCATTTGGGGGCATTTATCTTTGTCTTTAGAGCCGTATTTGTATGTAGATTTGGCTCTATTTAGGCGTAGCGCTGCACCTCAGGCTATTAACTTTTTTTTTTTTTTTAAGTGTGTACAGACTAGCTGTTGCGGTTAGTCTTATGCAGTAGTAATGAATTTATCAACGGAGACTTTTTGTTGAAAAGGTGCAAAAAAAGGCACAAAACAAAACCACTGAAAAGCCTCTAAACTACACCAGCCCAGACATAGCGTAGCTTTTTGGTGTATGTAAAGAGTGAAATTTCTGAAAATGTGTATCCTCCACAAAATTTATCAAGTGCCCTGCGATCCTTTAATAGCTTTTGTGGCGTCACCCCCCCCCAAAAAAAACATGCAAATAAGAACTTAAAAATGAACTACATCACACAAATCTTAGTAAATTCCCCCATTGTCCTTAAGGGGTTAAAGAAAAACTGTCAGCCATACTAGGGGTCCAACGAGGTGTCACTTACTTATAATATGTTCAGTAGGTCCTGAGGTGAATATCTCCGTGATTCTATCACTTCATTATACTCCAGGCTACTGCGGTCCAAGCTCCAGGGCATCTAAAATGGTGGATCCACATCTCAGTACATGGCGCAAGGAATGCTGGGAAGGCAGGAAGGGAAGTAGACGGGATGACCCTGAATCACATGCAGGATTCAGCCTATCAGCAGCCAGTCACCCCTACGATGTCACAGCCCTATATATTCCACAGCCATTTTCTGGCTCGTCATATCATTCATTACACTGCATAGAGATAGGACGGACATCGCTGTGTGTGTGTTACACAGAAAAGCTTTTTGCAGCAGTGTTTCTCCTCTTAGTCACCTCAGCCTTCTGTAGGACACAGAGCACTGCCTTTTTGCACAGAAATGAATTCTTACTGGAGCGATTAACCTCTCAGTCACTGTGAATAGCATTGTATTACAGAGAGGAGCAGAGAGCTGTGTGTTGCCTGCAGAAATGTTTTCAGAGGAGGAAGAAATCATTTTTTAGGGCAAATCTGTGTCTTTGTTCCACAACAACTGGTCTGCTGGCTATACTAGTCTGTAGACGGTATAATCCATACCATTCCTAATAGTATTTCAGAGAGAGTCTTTTTGCAATTTTGGGTTTAGTACACAGTGACTGTGTGCTGCAGCATTGTTGTGTACTGCTGGTGCTGTGGGCAATTTTTTCTTTTTTTTTAGCGTACTGTAGCACATTTATCTACCCTGATAAATGCACACCACATACCTACATCACATACCTACAAGTGGTGTACTATTTTGTACCTGTTAATCTGTCAAGGGCCTACATACTGTGAAAGGACAGCCAAAAGTAATCACCGGCTGGTGTTTTACTCAAATAATTTTTGAAGCGTACAGTAGCGCATTTTTCTGCCCTCATAAGTGCATACCACATACCTACATCTAAGTAGTGTACTATTTTGTACCTGTTAATCTGTCAAGGGCCTAGATTCTGTGAAAGTCGAGGCAAAAGTACTCACCGGATGGTGTTGTACTCAGATACTTTTTTGTGTGTATTGTAGCCCATTTTTCTGCCCTCATAAGTGCATACCACATACCTACATCTAAGTAGTGTACCATTTTGTACCTGTTAATTTGTCAAGGGCCTAGGTACTGTGAAAGGCCAGGCAAAAGTACTCACCGGCTGGTGTTTTTACTCAGATACTTTTTTAAGTGTACTGTAGCTCATTTTTCTGCCCTCATAAGTGCATTCCACATATCTACATCTAAGTGGTGTACTATTTTGTACCTGGTAATCTCTCAAGGGCCTAGATACTGTGAAAGGCCATGGAAAAATAATCACCGGCTGGTGTTTTACTAAAATACGTTTATTTAAGCGTACTCTAGCGTATTTTTCTGCCCTCATAAGTGCATACCACGTACATACATCTAAGTGGTGTACTATTTTGTACCTGGTAAACTCTCAAGGGCCTAGATAACGTGAAAGGCCATGGAAAAGTAATCACCAGCTGGTGTTTTACTAAAATACGTTTATTTAAGCATACTCTAGCACATTTTTCTGCCTTCATAAGTGCATACCACATACTTACATCTAAGCAGTATACTATTTTAAACCTGTTAATCTGTCAAGGGCCTAGATACTGTGAAAGTCCAGGCAAGTTCTAGAGAAATACTGTTTTAAGCGTAGTGAAGCCTATTGTACTTCCCTCATATACGCACTAAGTATGTCAGGCATAGAACTGCCAGGGAGGGCCTAGATACTGTGTAAGTCCAGGAAAGTTCTAGACAAATACTGTTTTAAGCGTAGTGAAGCCTATTGCACTTCCCTCATATACGCACTAAGTATGTCAGGCAGAGAACTGCCAGGAAGTGCACAAAGGAGTGGCAGAGGCCTAAATTCATCAGGCAGAAGTGGCAGCAAACTAGGGGCGAGTGGCAGTAGGAGTCGCAGCGAGAGACCTGAGCTCCCAGTATCAGCTAGTGGTCATGTCTCAGTCTTCTTTGCGAAGAAGGCAGTATCAGCCTTGCACAATTTTGTGGAACAGAAGGTGGGCAAGTCCTTGAGCGAGTCCTGGGTGAATGTGGTTCCTGCATAACACCAACTTGGACAGATCACGCCGCTTCCTCCTCCATGCTCTCAGGCTGTTGGTCCTGTGACAGTGTGCGACTCCGCCTCCTCATCCTCCACTGTGTCCTCAGCCTCCACTGCCCAGATAAGTCTCAGTGGCCATTCAGCATACCATGTGTGCAGGTCACGGTGGTGTCACGCTGTTATTCACATGGTTTGCCTTGGCGAAAATAGTCACACAGGGGAGGAACTGCTAAAAGTCATTCGTACAGATATCGGAGCATGGCTTACTTCACAAAAACTGGAAGTGGAAACCATGGTGACTGACAATGGGAAGAACATCTTGCAAGCACTGCGACTGGGAAGGCTGAGCCATGCACCCTGCATGGCACACTTGTTAAATCTAGTTGTGAAGCAGTTCCTGAAGTGTTCCCCCCATTTGCAAGACATCCTAACAATGGGAAGGAAACTTTGCATGCACTTCAGCCACTTGTAAACAGCAAAGCACACCCTCCTTGAGCTGCAGCATCAGAACGGTATCCCACAACATAGTCTGATTTGTGACGTTGCCACACGTTGGAATTCCACCCTCCATATGTTGGACCGACTGTACGAACAGAGAAAAGCCATCACCGATTTCTTGATGATCCAAGTGGATAGGGATACTCCCCTGCGTAACTTCAATGCGAACCAGTGGCAGCTCATACGTGACACCTGTCGTTTGCACATGCCCTTTGAGGAAGCCACATTATTAGTAAGTCACCAGGATTATGGGATGAACATCATTCCACTACTTCATTTCTTACAACACGTGTTGGAAACAATGGCTTGTCAGGGCACTGGAGACGTGGCCCCTACATCTCTTAAATTTCAATGGTCTCATGCTTCTGCCAACTCCAGGCTGCACCATTCAGCCTATATATAGTTTACTGATGCTGCTGGGCCTGCGTGTGGGCCTAAAAATGTTATTATGGTAGCACTAGCTATCCTAAATCTTGAATTAAAATTTCAAAATTAATCTTTTAATCTTAGGGATTATGAAGCCCTAGTGTCTACTCAAGCTGCTGCCAACTCCAGGCTGTGCCATCCAGACACTATATGGTCTCCTCATGCTTCAGCCAACTCCAGGCTGTGCCATTCAGCCTATATATGGTTTACTGATGCTGCTGGGCCTGGGTCTGGTCCTAAAAATTTTGTTATGGTAGCACTAGCTACGCAAAATCTTGAATTTAAATTTCAAAATTCATCTTTTAATCTTAGAGATTGTGAAGCCCTAGTGTCTACTCATGCTGCTGCCATTTCCATGCTGTGTCATTCAGCCACTATACCGTCTCCTCATGCTGCCGACACCTCCACGCTGTGTCATTCACCCACTGTATGGTCTACTCATGCTGCCAATATCTCCACGCTGTGTCATTCAGCCACTATATGGTCTTCTCATACTGATGCCACCTCCAGGCTCTGTCATTGTGCCACTCTGTGGCAGTGATTCTAAATGCGATGCCTGTAATCTGCATGTCATACTCAATAACAGTATTATTTCACTGCCCCAGCACACTCCATATGCGTGTTAAAACAAAGCAAAGTATTCTACACCCCTATTGAGGCTCTCGGTAGTCCAGAAATAGTCATTTTTAATATAGATTCATTGCAAATAAATTTGGATGGAAACACATTTTTTCGAAAAATTTGGCGAATTGGCCGAATCAAATTTTTCAAAAGTTCGCTCATCTCTAGCAGCTATATTGGATTGCATGTCCTAATGCTTTACAGTGTACCTGTCACTTATAAAAACTTTTGACATGTCCTAGATAATGGTCGGGGTCTATGTCGTTAAAACAAGGGCACAGGAAAGTGCAGCTGACCGAGCCAATGATATAGAGATACACTGTAAGTTTTCCTTGCTTTGCACGCTCTTCTAGTTCTAGCTCTCTAGTTCTAGCTCTTGGTTGTGGTCTGAACATTTCACCTATCTCTACAAGTTAAAGTTTTTTTTTCAAAGTGACAATGTCCATTTTGCCCCCCTTAAAACTAAATTTTATTAAATCATTTAAAATATATGAGCTCCGGTCTTGTGATTAAAATCATTAGCCTCTGTACCTTGATAAAGTTGGTTTATCCAATGAAACGTCGGGAAGCGGAGGGCTATTCACATTTTAACTAGCAGCTATCAGTGCTTTTCTGTCAATACAGCGGCATCCGCAGATTAGTGCCATCAAAGCACAATATCACTACTAAAGAAGTTATAGGATGCAAGCATACTATTCAAGCAACTACTAGCTGTGTTTTTAATCACAACACCGGAGCTCATATATTTTAAATGATTTAATAAAATTTTGTTTTAAGGGGGGTTTCTAGTTTAGGGTTAACCCCTTGGGGGGCGACCCCTAAAGGTTGTTGTTACATATAATTTGCACTGGAATCCCTGGGGAATTTTTGTTGTTGTGAGTGTCCATTTTAAGCTCTGTTTGCAATAGCATCATGGTGGACATGATGGATCTATTATATTTTGCCATATTCCTGTAAGGTATGTCAGTAGGCTTAAAGGGGTAATCCGGCCATAGACATGATCGCAGGGGGCACGATTTCCGTGCAGCACCTGCATTCTATGCAGGGCTGCTGCTCCAGGCTTGGAAACCTCTGTGTTTTCGGGACTGGAGACGCGATGTCACACCATGCCTCCTCCATTCATGTCTATGGGAGGGGGCATGGGGGGCATGATGGATGCCCCGCCCCCTCCCATAGACATGAATGGAGGGGGCGTGGCTTGACCCTACATCTCCAGTCCCGGAAACACAGAGTTTTCTGAGACAGGAGCAGCAGCCTGGCACAGAATGCGGGTGCTGCACAGAAATCGTGCCCCCTGCGATCAGACATCTTATCCCCTATCCTTTGGATAGGGGATGAGATGTTTTTGGCTGGAATACCCCTTTAAAGATGGTAAAGGAAGGCAGCATGGAAGGAACGATTGCTTATTTTGCAGGTGAGTGATTACTTTGTGGTCACGGTTTCCTAGATGCACAATTTATGCACTGATTTATGATATGTGACTTTTGCAAAAGTCTCACAGTTTTGCACAACAGACACTTCAGCTAGGACCAACAATGATAGATAATGAAGCTGCACACCAAGGCAGGATTCAATCCAAATGGTGTTTTATTCACAATCCGGACCTTTCTCAGCTTGGACCAGGTGCGGGCATCTGCACCGCCAGCCCAACTGACAAGTGCCCTCAACATTAGCGCCGTAAACACTAGTCGGCATATTAAAAGGAGCAGGCATCTTTATGAATGCTGACCAGCTGTGCTTGGCACACACAAGTGTGCGGCACAGGTGAAAAAATTAAACAAAAACAAAAGAAATACTATGTGTTTGCAAATGACCCCCTAAGGGTATGTTCACACTGCAAAACTCAGTGAGGAAAACTTTCTTGCTGAATTCCTCTGTGGATCTGTGTTTGTTCTGTTCCATGGTAAATGGAATCAAAACTTCCAGAGATAAGTGCCCAAAATCAAAATTTACCTAGGGGCTTTTAGTATTGGATTCCGGGGGAAGATTGGACATGCATCTAGTCTAATAAATCGAACGTTGATTCATTTAGTTTTGTAAAAGTCATTCCCCTTTTTCAAGTGTTCAGACATCATGGAGAAGTCTGGAACAAGACAGAGCGGAGCCTTATTCCAGACTTCTTTTTGAAACCATAACACTAGGATAAAGGAAGTGAGTTTTAAGAGAATAAATAAATTGATGGCCTATTCATTAGATTTGTATTTTTAAATGGGAATTCTTATTTTTTAAACTGTGCCCAGGCAGGTGCTAGATAAAGAAATAACATATTATATCACCATGTAATTTCCGGAGTGTGCTTTCTGGGGAAAAAAACAGAGCGTAATGAATATACATTGAAAATGTGTCCAAAGATGGACAAATGTTAAAGTAATTTTGAAAGTTTTGAATATACAAAAATAAAGCCGCCTTTAGGATGCATTAAATCAATACTCACCTGACTGTTTTACTTCATGTTTTCACCTCCGGAACTTTCGTCAATGAGAGGCGTTCCCTCATATATGCATGTGTGCTCATTTCTTGTCTTGTTCAGAGTATAAAAGGATGCATGTGGCAAACAGTGAAGTGCCATGACTAAGAACTATGATGGTTCGAAAAGCATCAGCGTTTCTGCTATGATTTTAAAACCACCTTATCTTGGTTTTTGTTTTTTCATTTATTTTTATCATGTGAAATAAATTTTTGACTTTGTTTGAGAAAACTTTGGGAGCTGTAATCTACACAATTTTTGTTAAGGATCTGTTCACACCAAGTATGCTGCTTGGCTATTTGTTCTGTGCTTCCGAGAGACAAGTGAAGTCTTTCCACTTCAAAGAATCCACTTCTGGTCTTTATTTCTCTATATATATATATATACACACATATCTTACCCACTCCCACTCCAACACCATTTTAATAGAGCTCCCATTATTGCTGTGCAGCACTCCTAGGATTGGCACATGTAGTTGTTGCCCACTCAGCCAATTAGTGGCCACAATGGTGTCCTGCCCCAACGACTGTTTGGCTAGGTGGGCAATCACATGTGTCAACCCTAATCTCGATGTGCAGTGCAGTGGGACCAGGAACTCTAATAGAAGGGTTGCAGGGAACCTGTAATCACTTTTATGCTGCCTGAACCACAAGTCATCTGGACCATCAGCGGTAGCTTCTCTCTACCTTGGTGGATATAGGAACAGATCTATCAATCAAAGCTGGTAGAGCGGGGAGAAGCCACTGGAGACTGCACCAGTGACTCATGATGTGCAGCATGAAAGTGATGACAGGTTCCCTTTAAAGGGGAGAAAGAAGTGGGTAATGTTATCATATCCTATCTCTGAGACATAAAACCTAGGGCTTTTTTCACTCATTCTTATTGCTTTTAGATAAGTAAACCCCAATGTTTTTTGTATTCCTATTAGAAGGTGGGATAGTGAGTGCTGCTACATGGGGAGCAGAAGAAGCAGTTGCACCTGGGCCCCTGTGAGTTATGGGGGACCAAAGTTGCCTTTATCGCATAAGCAGATATCATTGTTAGAAATAGCACATGGAAGCTGCATGGCTCAGTTTAAGACTTTGCATTAAAGGGGTACTCCACCCCTAGACATCTTATCCCCTATCTAAAGGATGGGGGATAAGATGTCTGATCGCAGGGGTCCCGCAGCTGGACCATGCCCCCTCGTGATGTCACACCATGCCCCTTCCCATAGACTTTCATTGAGGGGGTGGGGTGTGACATCACGAGGGGCATGGCTGTGACATCATGACCCCCGCCGCCCGCACCCAGCGTTCAAGTGATGCCCCTGTACTCATCTAAGCCATAACACTTGTTGTCTACTATCATTATTGGACATCTACACCTTTTGATCTTCTTCCTTAATTTGCAAGAATAGAGCCCAATTGTGTAGAGTACAGAGAAAGAGTTAAGGGGTCAGGTAATGAAAAGTCTAAGGGGGAACGTGATCTCTCATCACCACTGGGAAGGAGAAATCAGAAATGAAGTGTGGCTTCAACTCTCCGCGGAGTGATTCACTTGCTATTGTCCATCCAGACAATAGCCTTTTCATCTGAGCTTCTTCAATGCATTTTTAGATTCTCTTTCATTCCTCTATGAATTAAACCGGGCAACAATTAATTTCAGAGAGAGAGAAGAAGAAGAAAAAAAAAAAAGAATTCAACAAGGATCTATTACCCCTCTCAGCCTCTGTTTCTGCAATGAAAATCTATTTCCTTTCTCTATTATGTCTTCCATAATTTAATGCCCATTTTATTAATGGTCTGAAATAATTACGGAACCTTTTGTAATTCTCAAGTATGTTTTATTTAATTGTGCAATAAATGTATAATCGCTGCTTTCCATCTCGGTCTATTATGGTGGTAAAATTAACAATTATGCAGCAATGGGTTTAGGTCTCCTGAAAATCACTTCAGATAAGGAGACGTGTATAAATCATTCATGAGGGTGATTTTATGAAAAGAGAAAAAAAAAGACAGGGAGGGAGGGGGGTCTCAGAAATAGGAAACCGATGACATTGGGAAACCAAAGACTTGGCTTCTGTGAGATCACATAGATATTAACATATGTCTATATGCAAACTATTTATCCAACCGATGTCTGGACATATCTGTAGTACCAAATGGGAGTCCTAATGCGACCTTAGGGCACAGTTGGCCACAAAATAGAATGCTCTGTTTAATAACAGCAAATAGTAATTGATTAGTTAGGGATTATTAGAGCAATTCCCAAATTACATATAATGTCCTATATCTATGTGATCATAATGATTTTAGGCTCAATTGAGCAGCCACAAATAAACTTTTGTAATTGTCTAAAATCTTACTTTTCTGTATTACATTCCCAGGTATTTCATTTCAGTTCTCAGACCCATAGCTGAAAATTGTATTATTTTTTTACACAACATTGTACCTTATAGTAATGATGAAATTAAAATATATTGTTGATTAATTATCAAAAAAATAATAAAATAAAAAATAATAGGCTTCATTGATGTGTAAGAAGATTTTGAAAAGTGTTCTGACTGCACTGGTGCTTTGTTGTGGCACCGTTATGTCCACCCTTACCTCTGCTTTAGTTTAGTTAAGGATTACAATTTCTCATGAAACAATATCATGACATGTTATCAAAAGATAGAAATAGGCTGGAAGGGGTATTCCAGTAAAAAACTTTTTTTTTATATCAATTAGCTCCAGAGAATTAAACAGATTTGTAAATTACTTTATTAAAAAAATCCTTCCAGTCCTTAATCCTTCCAGTACTTATCAGCTGCTGAAGTACAGTTGTTCTTCTATGTCTGAGAACAGTGCTCTCTGCTGACACCTCAGAGCATGAGAGGTTTGCTACGGAGCTTTGCTCCTACTCTGGACAGTTCCTGAGACAGACAGAGGTGTCAGCAGAGAGCACTGTTGTCAAACAGAAAAGAACAACTCAGCTTCAGCAGCAGTACTGGAAGGATTCATATTTTTTATAGAAGTAATTTACAAATCTGTTTAACTTTCTGGAGCCAGTTGATATAAAAAATTGTTTTTCACTGGAATACCCCTTTAATTAATGTAACAATTACTGGGTGTCCTCACATAGGCAAACCCAGAATATACAGAAGTAGCCACTTAGCAATGGTACAAGATCACAGAACCAAAGCATGCCAGTGTGCTTGCGGCTTTTCCACCTTGTGTATGTGAATGGAGATGCGTAGACACATTGCCAGTCCCTTACACAGTATTCTCTTAGTATTAGCTTATGCTGGGTTCACATCAGTATTGTGGAGCTCCGTTAGGGAGCTCCAATTAGAGATGAGCAAACCTTAGAAAAATTTGATTCGGCCGATTCGCCGAATTCTCCGTAAAAAACGGTTCGATCCAAATTTATTCGTGGCGAATCACTATTAAAAATGGCTATTTCCGGGATACAGAGAGTCTAAATAGGGGTGCCTTGTAGTAACACGCATAGGGAGTGTGCTATGTTAGTGAAATAATACTGTTATTCAGTATGACATGCAGATCACAGGCGTCACTATTAGAATCACTGCTGCACAGTGGCACAATGACAAAGCCTGGTAATTGGAATAAGCAAACTTTAAATCCTTTTTTTGAGGACCCATTGGAAGGCAAGTCTGGTGCCAGCAGCTGCAGTAATTCCAGCTCCAATAGTGTATAATTTCTGGGGTGTAACTATGGAAAAGCTCCTAGTTGTATCTTAAAATTGAGCTGGCAGTCCAGCGCAAGGCAAGCTACCGCCTATCCCAGCCCATGCTTTTAACTCCCACCCCCATGCTTGTGACTGAGTGTCCCGGGTGCTCGAAGCGTTAACTTTGAAAAAATACTGTCAAACTACAAGATTAATTTAACAAGGAGATCACATGGTGGCACAATGACAGAGCCTAGAGTTGGCAGCAGCATGACGAGACTATAGGGCAGCACAATGACACAGTCTGGAGGTGGCGGCAGCCTATGTAGGCGGCAAAAAGGCACAATTTTAGAGTAGTGTGTCTGTTTGTACTTCCTCTCAGTGGTGCATTCCTGACCCGGAGGGGGTTACTGGGTAGATCCTGCCGGTATCAAATGCTTGTTGAAAGATATCAAGCCATGCATGTGTAAGTAAGCACGGCTGTTACTGCGGAACTGCGTATCAAACTTTGAATATTTCATTTAATCAGTTATGGTTTATTTTCTCGCTCCAACCTGTTTATTTTGATTCTTGTGGTAATTCCAAAGATAACATATGAGAACTAGCGATGATTGAATTTTATGAAAATTTTCATTTGTCCCATTAGCAGAATTTTAAGGAAAAAATTTAGTTTGATATGAATTTATTTTGGTTGAAAATCTGTAAAAAACTGACATGAGCCAGAGGAGACCACATGGCGGCAGAATGACAAAGCCCGGAGGTGGCGGCAGCATGAGGAGACCATATAGTGCTGAATGACACAGCCTGGAGGTGGCGGAAGCATGAGGAGAACATATAGTGGCTGAATGACACAGCCTGGAGGTAGCAGCAACATGAGGAGACCATAAAGTGGCTGAAAGACACAGCGTGGAGGTGGCAGCAACATGGGTAGAACATATAGTGGCTGAATGACACGGCCTGGAGTTGGCAGCAGCATATAGTGGCTGAATGACACAGCCTGAAGGTGGCAGAAGCATGAAGAAACCATATAGTGGCTGAATGACACAGCATGGATGTGGAGGCAGCATAAGGAGACCATATAGTGGCTTAAAGGAGTAGTCCAGTGGTGAACCCAGTGGTGAACAACTTATCCCCTATCCTAAGGATAGGGGATAAGTTTGAGATCGTGGGGGTCCGACCGCTGGGGCCCCCTGCGATCTCCTGTATGGAGCCCCGACAGCCCGCGGGAAGGGGGCGTGTCGACCTCCGCACGAAGCAGCGGCCGACACGGCCCCTCAATACAACTCTATGGCAGAGCCGAAGCACTGCCTTCGGCAATCTCCGGCTCTGCCATAGAGATGCATTGAGGGGGCGTGTCGGCCGCCGCTTCGTGCGGAGGTCGACACCCGCTATCTGGCCGGAGAGCCTGGCCCCCGTACAGAGAGATCGCAGGGGGCCCCAGCGGTCGGACCCCCCGCGATCTCAAACTTATCCCCTATCCTTAGGATAGGGGATAAGTTTTACACCACTGGACTACCCCTTTAATGACACAGCGTGGAGCATGAGGAGACCATACAGTGGCTGAATGACACAGTGTGGAGGTGGCGGCAGCATGAGGAGAACATATAGTGGCTGAATGACACAGCCTGGAGCTGGCATCAGCATGAGGAGAACATATGGTGGCAAAATGAGACAGCAAGGAGGTGGCAGCAGCAGCATCAGGAGTCTTGAAAGTGACCAGGTAACAGAGTGGTGCGGAGATGAAGGCGGGTGAAAAAAGGAGAACTTGGCATCAGATGTGTGGCATCATTTGGGTGGCAGGATCAGAATAGTAGCTGAGGCAGGTAGGCAGAAGAAAACAGTCTCTTTTGTAAAAGTGTTAGTGTGCACAAGTAAATATTGAGGATATGCATTACGTAAAACTTAAAGGGGTATTCCAGAATTTTTTTTTATTTGACTCTGCTATAGGGGCTGTAAAGTTAATGTACTTAATAATATAGTGTCTGTACCTGTGTGTGACAGTTTTCTCACAATTCTTATGTGATTTTCACCCCAATATTAAATTTTAACAGCATACAAAATGACTGTTGTCTCAGATTTTTTCCAGGTTGCAATGCGGCCGAGACCTGACTCACTAGTCAGCTGTTGACAGGGAGCCTGTCTGCTTCAATGGGTGGAGGGATCGCTTGGTGGGAGAGAGATCAATCTGCAACTAATGCAACAGCTGTAGGCACCCATATTAAAAACCACAGGTCTTTTGAATGGATGTAGCTCATTTATGTTTCAATGGGTGGTGTGGCTGATGCGTGGGAGGGAGGAAAATGGTATTATGGGATTTGTAGGCAAAAGAAGAAAACTCAAACAGGAAATACCAGTTCACAAAAAGCTAGCCACAGTATTATGATAATCTCACAACATAGCCATTTATCCCCAAGACAAGTGCAGATCCTTCCTAAGCATGTTCATTACTGTCTGCCAGGTATGTACTAAAGTCAGCTTATGGTTGATAACCCCTTTAACTTTTAATAATATGCTTAAAATCAAATATACGGACCCACATTTTTTTTTAAATCAAATAAAAGTAAAGGTGTGCAAAAAACACCATGTGCCACCTACACCACCAAGTATTGATGTGATGCAAAGACCTATAAAAGGTGGAAGGGAACAACATATGGTCCATTGTAACCGGTGGGGGGGGTAAAAACATTCCCTGTAAGGCCCTACTCTCGCATTATTAATTCCCTTCTTGGCAAGAGTTAATTGACCTAAAAAGGACGGCCCCACACAGGAACCTCTCCCTATTTCCATCTACAAACACTGTCATTTCCAAAGGTTTTTAGGTGGGAATAGGGATTGGAAACTGTGTGAGTAACACTTTCCTCGAAAAGGTGGAAGGGAACAACGTATTGTCCATTGTAGCAGGTGGGGGTAAAAACTTACCCTGTAAGGCCCTACTCTCGCCCTATTATTTCCTTTCTTGGCAATTGTTACTCACCCTAAAACGGGTGGCCCCACAAAGAAAACTCTATTTTCACCTAAAAACCCTGGAAAATGGCAGTGTATGTAGGGGGAAATAGGAAGAGGTTCCCGTGTGGGGTTGCGCTTTTTAGGGCAAGTAACACTTGCCAAGAAGGGAATAAATAATGCGAGAGTAGGGCCTTACAGAGGAAGTTTTTACCCCCACCGGTTACAATGGACCATATGTTGTTCCCTTCCACCTTTTAGAGGTTTTTCCATCACATCAATATTTCGTGGTGTAGGTGGCACATGGTGTCTTTTGCACACCTTTCCTTTTGTTTTATTTAAAAAAGAAATTTGGGTCCATTTATTTAATCCTAAGCATATAATTAAAAGTTAAGTTTTACGTAATGCATATCCTCAATACTTACTTGTGGTCTGATGCGTATGTCTGTAACTGGGGAGCAGCACCTTAAATATGTTAAGCACCATCCATATTTGTGAAGGGTTGGCACCATGGTCAATCTACTCTTATGCATCAGGCATTGGTGGGTGGAAATCTTGGCTGATCCATGCCTGATTCATCTTCACAAAGGTCAGTCTCTCTACATTTTTCGTGGACAGACGAGTTCTTGGTGTTACTATGGCCCCCACGCACTAAATACCCGCTCTGATGGCACACTACTGGCCAGGTAGGACAGCTTTTACAGGGCAAACTCTATTAGTTGCGGCCACAAATCAAGTTTGGCTGCCCAGAAGTCCAGCGGATCTTCAAGGTGTGTTGGCAAGGTCATGTCAAAGTATGCCACCACCTGCTGGTTTAGGTCCTTCTCCAGGTCTACCTGCTGCTGATGAATTGCTCCACTATGCGGGTGAAGAAAGCTACTGACCAGCGACTGTTGACTCCTGCTGCTGATGGAGCTGGTACTGCTCCTGCTACTCCACCCCTCCCCAGTAGCCATGGCAGTGGAAGGTGAGCGCAGAGGGCCCCCCGAGTCAGACCTGCGAGAGGATGGACAATGGAGCAGAAAGGCATTGGCCAACTGACTATGTAGGATGTCTCTGTAGTAGGTCAGTTTGTCCTCCCTCTCAGTGAGTGTAAAAAAGGCCCCCATTTTGTGCCGGTAGCAAGGGTCCAATAACATGGAGAGCCAGAAGTCATCCTGCTGCCGAATGGTGACAATTCGTGCAAGTGACTCGGAGGCACTCCCTGCATCCATCTCCACTGCATACTGCCATGGTGTGTCTGGGTCCTCTGTCTTACCTTCCTCATAACCTTCTAGGTCCTCTAGCTGCTCCTGCTGCTCCTCTCCTGTCAGATGACTAGAAAAACTGCCCATCTCACGAAACATAAACTGTGCTCCACTGTGCCCCTCTCCCTCCTCCTCCTCCAGTTCAGCCTCCACAGGGCTCATGTGGGCGTGAGATATGGGCGCCATGTCTCCAGTGCCCTTACCAGCCATTGTTTCCAACAAGTGTTGTAGTAGATGAAGCAGTAGAATGACGTTGTTCCTCCCATAATTCTGGCTACTGACTAATCATGTGGCTTCGTCAAAGGGCGTGAACAAACGGCAGGTGTCACGTATGACATTGAAGTTGCACAGGGGAGTTGCCCTATCTGCTTGGATCATCACAAAATCGGTGATGGCTTTTCTATGTTCATATAGTCGGTCCAACATATGGAGGGTGGAATTCCAACATATGGAAACGTCGCAAATCAGACTATTTTGGGGGATACCGTTCTGACGCTGCAGCTCAAGTAGGTGTGTTTTGCATTCTACGAGTGGCTGAAGTGCATGTAAAGTTTCCTTACCATTGTTAGGTTGTCTTGCAGATGGGGGGAAAACTTCAGGAACCAGTTGACAACCAGATTGAGCACGTGTGCCATGCAGGGTGCATATCTCAGGCTTCCTTGCCGCAGCATGGACACGATGTTCTTCCCGTTGTCGGTCACCATGGTTCCCATTTCCAGTTTCCGTGGAGTAAGCCATGATTCGATTTCTTCATGAATGATTTTTAGCAGTTCTTCTGCTGTGTGACTCGCCAAGGCAAACCATGTGAAGAACAATGTGACACCACCGTGTTCTGCACCTATGGTATGCTATCAGGGCACTGGGTCGTAAAGGACACGTATTGTCCCTGACCGTAGTTACCTCTCCACACGTCGGCGCTGCCATACACTGGCCCACCTTCTGTTCCAAAAAATTGTGCAGGGCTGGTACTGCCTTCTTCGCAAAGAAATGACGGTTTGAGACTCTCCACCTTCGCTCGGCACAAGCCATCAGTTCTCTGAAAGGTGCAGAGTCCACCACTTGAAAAGGGAGGGACTGCAGTACCAGCAACTTGGACAGGAGCACATTCAGCTTCTGTGCCATTGGATGAGTGGGCGCATACTGTTGTCTCTTGGACATGGCTTCGCCGATGGATTGCTGGTGGAATTACTGACTCAAAGTAAGAGGAGCAGGAGCATCTAGAGCGACAGAAGATGGGTTTGACACACAGCTCCCTTCACCTGAGGTGGTGGAGCTTTGGCTGGCTGAAACAGGGAGCGGCATGCCACTGGGTGATGCAGCAGGCTGGACCACCACATCGTAGCCACAGTTCTCCCAGGGTGCTTTATGGTGACGCTGCATATGTTGACGCAGGGCTGTGGTGCCAATATTCGGACCCTGGCCAAGGGTACAACACCAGCCAGTAAAACCAGCCAGTGTGTACTTTTGGCTTGGCTTTCACAGTATCTAGGCCCTAAAGATTTTAACATGAACAAAATAGTACAGAACTTAGATGTACATATATGGTATGCACTTATGAGGGAAGGACAATGCGCTCCAGTACGCTTAAAAAAGTATTTGTGTAGAACACCAGCGGATGTGTACTTTTGGCTGACCTTTCACGGTATCTAGGCCTTTATGACTTTAAGAGGAACAAAATCATACCCCACTGAGATGTAAGTATACGGTATGCACTTATGAAGGCAGAACAATGTGCTGCAATGCGCTTAAAACAGTATTTTTTGTACAACACCAGCTGGTGTGTACTTTTGGCTGGCCTTTCACAGTATCTAGGCTCTTAAGACTTTAACAGGAACAACATAGTACACCACTTAGATGTACGTATGTGGTATGCACTTATGAGGGGAGGACAATGCGCTCCAGTGCACTTAAAAAAGTATTTGTGTATAACACCAGCTGGTGTGTACTTTTGGCTGGCCTTTCACAAATAGTACACCACTTTATGTACGTATGTGGTATGCACTTATGAATGGAGGACAATGCGCTCCAGTGCGCTTAAAAAAGGATTTGTGTACAACACCAGCTGGTGTGTACTTTTGGCTGGCCTTTCACAGAATCTATGCCCTTAGAACTTTAACAGGAACAAGGTAGTTCACCACTTAGGTGTACGTATGTTGGATGCACTTATTAGGGGAGGACAATGCGCTTCAGTGCGCTTAAAAAAATATGTGTGTATAACACAAGCCGCTGTTTACTTTTGGCTGGCCTTTCACAAATAGTACACCACTTAGATATACGTATGTGGTATGCACTTATGAATGGAGGACAATGTGCTCCAGTGCGCTTAAAAAGTATTTGTGTACAACACCAGCTGGTGTGTACTTTTGGCTAGCCTTTCACAGTATCTATGCCCTTAAGACTTTAACAGGAACAAAATAGTACACCACTTAAATGTACACATGTGGTTTGCACTTATGAGGGGAGGACAATGCACTCCAGTACGCTTAAAAAAGTATTTGTGTACAACACCAGCAGTACATACTAGTGCTGCAGCACACAGTTGCTTCGTACTACACCCAAAATTGCACTTTCTCTCTCAATCTCACTCCTTTCCCTATCAGTGCTTCTAGGCAGGATTTGGGCTTGAGGTGAATAGCTGCAGTTCTGTGCAACACACTGTGCAACACACTGCTCTCTGTCCCTCTCTGCAATGGAACGCTGTAGTGACTGGGAGGTGAATCGCTGCTGGAAAAATGCTTTTCTGTGCAACACACAGCGCTGTCTCTCCCTCTCTATCTCTTATCTGCAATAAAAGGCTGATGTGACTGGCCGCAAGATGGCTGCGGATTATATTGGGCTGTGACATCACAGGGGTGGCTGGCTGCCGCCTACCCTTTTCCCCGCCTTCCCAGGATTCCTGGATCTGACATTTTAGATGCCCTGGAGCCTGGACCAAACAAAATGTAGTTTAAAGAAGGGATTTGCACGATCGAATCATGGCGATATTCGCATTCTTTGCAAATCAATTTTTTTCTGAAATTCGTACCAAATTCGGATTCGTCAAATTCGATTAGCTCATTTCTATCTCCAATATAACAGCTAAAATAGCTGAATAAAGGGGCGTGGACGGAGGGTGTCATAACTGACCTTAGCGGAACACAGAAGGTCCTGTTCCCTTTAAATAGGGCCCACTAAGGTCTCTGTTAGATTTTCAAGTTAAAATGGAGTTAATTTTCAAGTTTAAATGGAATAAGAAAACTGACTTTCAGGGATGTTTATTCACTAAATTCCTGTCATTTTATCAGAATCAGCAAACAGAGCTCCTTAATGGGAGCTTCGAACACTGATGTCAACAATGCCCTAAAGAGTACCTGTCATCAAACCATATTTTCTGAACTAACTCAGATTATATTCACAAACTACTCCTAATACCCCTCCTGCCCTAAAAAAAAAAATCTAAGTGTTAAAAAGCTCTGTATCATTCCTTTCCCCTTGGTCATATTGTGTGAGCTCCCAGCAGGAGAAAGTGCCCAGCAGGGGCAATATCACTAAAGCCTGCAAGAGCAGTGACTCGCCATGCCCGGCAAGCACTTCCTGAGTTTGGACTTCTGCAAGTCCACGTGGAGACCAAACTAACTGTTAGGGAACAGAACAGGGCCACCTTGTGGCCATTTTTTCAATCACATAAAAAAACATTTTAACAGCAAGTAAAAAGTGTCTTATAATAACATAAGGAACAATACATTAAAAGTTTAGTTTGGTGACAGGTACTCTTTAAAGTGCCACAAAAACTATTTAGAAGAGCATGGACTTCTGTGAAACAAAAGTAGTCCCTGCTATTAATGTATGTGATGTATAGTAAGCCGGCAATAATTTATGTAGATGTAAGAAAATTTGCAGTGAGTCTGTACAGCTGCAAAGTAACATGGAAATACTTGATGCTCAGTAATGTACTGTATGTATATTACATGAACAGGGACTCCGGTCAAAGACAGGAGTCTCTGCTCCTTCCAAAGAGCACTATGCTGGTAACATAGAGAGCTATAGGACAGATGTAGCATGCAAACTACATAGCTGGTGACAGCTACACCTGTTTCTTAGTGTCACCATATCTGTAAAAAGCTGGTAGTCTTACACCATACATGCCAGGATATATTGAGTTTATACATGCAAAAAGTTAGGAAATGACACATTGATACTTTGGAAGTAATACTGTTGTTAACTGACCTGTGTGCAATTTGGTTTCCTCTTTGATATAACCCTTTGTATTTTACTGTCTCCTGTCATCTTTATGGCACCAACATATTTTCGTATTTCAATCATTCCTAGTGAATTGTAGGGTTCGCACATATAATTCCTACATATTTATTCTTTTTTTTCTCTATTTTGTAGACCTAAAAATCCACAAAAATAGAAAGTGAATTTCCTACTGTGTTCAACATGTCACATGTATTTTAGCACATCCTGCCCTAAACAGATAGCTCTTTTCTGCTCCACTTGTACATTTTACTTCACCTATTGACGTAATAACATTTCAATCTAAGTCGTTGGATAAATGATTCTCAGTAATATATTTGTTGGCAGGAAATGATGAGAAATGAATTGCAAAAACTAGATATCCTTGTAGATAGTTGCCTCTTATAAGAAAGTCATACTGAGATTGTTTATTTTTTCTGCAAGATAAAAATGCTAAATATCATAGAACTGATACTGAATTTAATTGTATCATATCTATCTAACCCATCTAGAGAAGAACTTATAAGCAGTATTCCAGGTAAATGGAGCCACGCTGGAATCCCTGTAACAGTAATGCTTTTCAATTTACCCTCATATCCTATGTAACACAGTCATTTCTATTTAGTTTAACTGAAGTTTTTAATGTATCATGTATCTAGAAATAAATAAATATTATGGATGATCAAATCAAATCTGACGAATCAGAATTTTCTACGAATTTCAGGAAAAATTTGATTCGTAACGAATGCGAATATTGCCGTGATTCGATCACGCAAATCGCTTCCTTAAACTCCATTTAGTGCGGTCCAGGCTCTAGGGCTTCCAAAATGGCAGATCCACATTTGAGGACATGGTGCAAGGAATCCTGGGAAGGTGGGAGCAAGGGTAGGCGGGAGGACCCTGAATCACATGCAGCATGCAGCCTATCAGCAGCCAGTCACCCCTGTGAGGTCACAAAACTATATAATCAGCAGCCATCTTGCGGCCAGTCACTTCAGTCTTTTATGCAGAGAGATAGAGAGAGACAGACAGCAGTGTGTGTTGCACAGAAAAGCATTTTTACAGCAGCGATTCACTACAGCGTTCTATTACAGAGAGGGACAGAGAGCAGTGTGTGTTGCACAGAACAGCAGCGATTCACCTCATGCCCAATTCCTGCCTGGAAGCACTGATAGGGAAGGGCGTGAGATTGAGAGAGAATTTTGGGTGTAGTGCACAGCGACTGTGTGTTGCAGCACTGGTGTGTACAACTGAAAAGCTAATAGTAGCCAGCCAGTTAGGGTGAGCAGAGCAGTGAAAGTGTATTGTCCTCTATTAAGTGTAACCTGTGCGTACATCTAAGTGGTGTACTTTTTTGTTCCTGTTAAAGTCTTAAGGGCCTAGATACTGTGAAAGGCCAGCCAAAAGTGCACACCTGCTGATGTTGTAGACAAATACTGTTTTAAGCTCACTGGAGCGCATTGTCCTCCCCTCATAAGTGCATAACATATACATACATCTCAGTGGTGTACCATTTTGTTCCAGTTAAAGTCTCAATGGCGTAGATCAGTGATTCCCAACCGGGGTGCCCGGGGTGCCGCAGGATTTTGCTGTGAATTTAATTATTTTTTTAAATTTCCCGCCCCGGCCTATGCGCCTATGTCTCACGGCGCTGAAGGGGGGAAGGGAAGCCTGCGTGAGCACTTCGCACACTGCGTCCCCTGGCGTCCCCCAGTGTTTCCCTCCCCCTTGCAGCGCAGTGAGCAGAAAATGGTGCCCTGAATGCCGTGGAACGGACTGCAAGCTGCGCCGGATTCCCGTGCTGCCTTGCTTAAGGTACTGTACCCTTTCCACCCCTACCCTCTGTTACCCCTTGTCAACCCTGTTCAAACCCACCTGTAACCCAAGTCCACCCTCCCCCCCATCACCCATGTCCACCCTCCTGTCATCCATGTCCACCCTCATGTCATCCATGTCCACCCCCCCTGTCACCCACCCGTGTCCACCCCTCCTGTCATCCATGTCCACCCCCCTGTCACCCATGTCCATCCTCCTGTCATCCATGTCCACCCCCCCGTCACCCATGTCCACCCTCCTGTCATCCATGTCCACCTTGTCCACCCCCCTGTCCATGCCTGTCACCCATGTACACCCCCCGTCCACCGCCGCAGTCTACCCCGTCACCCATGTCCACCCCCCCTATTCATCCCTCTGTCCCGTTGTCACCCCAGTATACCCCTCTCTGTCACTCCTGCCCACCCCTCTTTTACCCCCTTGTCACCCTTGTCCACCCCTATGGCCCCATGTCTCCCATGTCTACCCTCCTGTCATCCATGTCTACCCCCCCCATCCAACCCTCTGTCATCCCTGTCCATCCCTGTCACCCATGTTCACCCTCCATTGTCCACCCCTCTGACCACATCGTTGTCACCCATGTCCACCCCCTATTTACCCCTCTGTCCCTTTGTCACCCCTGTCCACCCCTCTGCTACCCCCTTGTCACTCTGTCCACCCCTCTGTCACCCCCTATCCGCCCCTGTCACCCATGTTCATTCTTCTACACGCATCTGTCACCCATGTACACTCCTTTACACCCGTCACCCATTTACACTCCTCTACACCCCTCTGTCACCCATGTACACTCCTCTACACCCCTCTGTCACCCATGTACACTCCTCTACACCCATCTGTCACCCATGTACACTACTCTACACTCCTCTGTCACCCATGTACACTCATCTATCACCCCTCTGCCACCCATATAAACCCCTCTGTCACCCATGTACAATCCTCTACACCCTTCTGTCACCCATGTACACTCCTCTACACCCCTCTGTCACCCATGTACACTCCTCTACACCCCTCTGTCACCCATGTACACCCATGTCACCGATGTACACTCCTCTACACCCCTCTGTCACCCATGTAAAAAACAAGTGTGTAGCCTAATAGGTTTGTTTTGCAGGTTTAACTGTGAAGAATTGTGGCTGGAAGAAAGTGTCATGATGGCCCAGAGTAGATGGAGAAGAGAACGATGCTGATAAGAGAAGATATCATCTGTGAGTTGCTGTAATAAGCAGCACTGTAATCTGCATATCCACAGATATAGATAATGTTTAGTGCATTGTGGATTTTCCTTTTCTTTTTTTTTTTTTGCTCGTCAACCTTGGTAGAGGTGCCCCGCGATAATTTTTTTTTCCAAGGAGTGCCCCGACCCGAAAAAGGTTGGGAAACACTGGCCTAGATATTGGCCAGCCAAAAAGTACACACCTGCTTGTGTTGTAGATAAATACTGTTTAAGTGTACTGGAGCGCATTGTCCTCCCCTCAGAAGTGCATACCATATACGTACATCTAAGTGGTGTACCATTTTGTTTCTGTTAAAGTCTTAAGGGCCTAGACACTGTGAAAGGCCAGCCAAAAGTACACACCTGCTGGTGTTGTAGACAAATACTGTTTTTAGCGTACTGGAGCGCATTATACTCCCCTCATAATGCATAACACATACATACATCTAAGTGGTGTACCATTTTGTTTCTGCTTAAGTCTTAAGAGCCTAGATACTGTGAAAGGCCAGCCAAAAGTACACACCTGCTGGTGTTGTAGACAAATACTGTTTTAAAGGTAGCGAAGCGTATTGTACTCCCCTCATATATGTACTAAGTATGTCAGGCAGAGAAGGGCCAGGTCATGCACAGAGGAGTGCCAGAGGCCTAAATTCATCAGGCAGAGGTCGCAGCAGACTAGGGGCGAGTGTCAGCAGGAGTTGCAGAGAGAGGCCTGAGCTCCCAGTATCAGCTAGTGGTCGTGTCTGGACCAGCAACCCATCTGCCGTCATCGATTGGTTAACATGGTCATCCACTTCATTACAAGTGACATCTGACACCCTCAGTCAATAGTTGGTGGGTTCCTCAAACACAACCCTCAGTTGGCATTGCAGTCCCTGTCCTCTGATAGCCTCTTTCCTACGCTGTTCCCTCCCCCACAGAAGTATCTTATGCTGTGGGTTCAGCTCCACTATTTAGTGAGGATGATCTACTAGAGGACAGTCAGCAGCTACTGCCCAGCCAAGAAGTGGAGGAGACATCCGCCGCTTCCTCTGCTAGGCGGGAAAGTTGTGATGAGGAGAGTGGCGCAGGAGGTGGTGTTGCGAGTGTTCAGGCTCCTGAAGCAGACACTGTTGAGGAACCTGAGGAGGACATCAGTGAAGTGCAGACAGAACTTGATGATGATGTAGCTGATCGCACTTGGGAGCCGGGTGCAGAAGGGGCTTCATCATCATGAGAAGAAGGTTGCTGGTTGCCCGTGAGGCAGCAGCTGAACCAGCAAGGTGGTAGCATGCTTGGCAGTTAGCATGGTGGCAGAAGTGGAAAGTCTGGAGCCAAATGAGCCCAGGGCAGACCACCTGATTTGCAGCAGCCTACCTTCCAGGGAGGTAGTGGAACAGGGGTTCCTGGAGTCGGCGGCAGTAGCAGTCAATCAGTGCGGACTGTTGGTGGGAAAATCAGCACAATTTTGTGGAACAGAAGGTGGGCCAGTCTGTGAGCCTATCGGTGTGTACCAAAGTGCATGGCAGCGCCGACTGGGTGAATGTGTTTCCTGCACAGCCACAACAGCAACTTGGACAGGTCACGCCGCTTTCGCCTCCACGCTCTCAGGCCATTGGTCCTGTGACAATGTTGAGACTCCTGCTCCTCATCCTCCAGTCTCAGTGCCCCTCCAGCATACCATGGTTTGCCTTGGCGAGCGGAGTCACACAGGGGAGGAAATCATTCATCAAGAAATCAAATCATGGCTTACTCTACAAAACGTGAAATAGGAACCATGGTGACTGACAACGGGAAGAACATCTTGTCTGCGCTTCGACAAGGAAGCCTGAGACATCCGCCCTGCATGGCACACGTGTTCAATCTGGTTGTCAAGCGGTTCCTGAAGTGTTCCCCCCATCTGCAAGACATCCTAACAATGGGAAGGAAATTTTGCATGTACTTCAGCTACTAGTACACCGCAAAGCACACCCTCCATGTGCTGCAGCATCAGAACGGTATCACCCAACATAGTCTGATTTGCAACTTTTCCACACATTGGAATTCCACCCTCCAAATGTTGGACCTATACGAACAGAGAAAAGCCATCGCCGATTTCTTGATGATCCAAGCAGATAGGGGTGCACCCCTGTGTAACTTCAATGTCAACCAATTGCAGCTCATACATGACACCTGCCATTTGCTCAGACCCTTTGAGGAAGCCACATTATTAGTCAGTCGCCAGGATTACAGGATGAACAACGTCATTCCACTACTTCATCTACTACATCCACTACTTCATCTACAGCACTTGTTGGAAACGATGGCTGGTCAGGGCACTGGAGACATGGCGCCTACATCTCATGCCTACATGAGCCTTGTGGGGGCTGAACTGGAGGAGGGGGAGGGGTACAGTGGAGCACAGTTTAGGTTTCATGAGATGGGCGTTTTTTTCTAGTCATCTGACAGGAGAGGAGGAGAAGGAGCAGCTAGAGGGTTATGAGGAAGGCGAGACAGAGGACCCAGACACACCGTGGCAGTATGCAGTGGAGATGGAGGCAGGGAGTACCTCAGAGTCACTTGCACAAATTGCACAATGCATGCTCACTTGCTTGCATAGTGACAGCCGAATTGTCACCATTCAGCAGTGGGATTACTTCTGGCTCTCACCTTATTGGACCCTCTCTACCGGCACAAAATGGGGGCCTTTTTTACACTCACTGAGAGGGAGGACAAACTGACCTACTAAAGAGAGATCCTACATAGTCAGTAGGCCAATGTGTTATCAAACCATTGTTTATCCTCTCGCAGGTCTGTCTCTGGGGGCCCTCTGTGCTCACCTTCCACTGCCATGGCTGCTGGGGAGGGGTGGGGTGGCAGCATGAGGAGACCATATAGTGGCTGAATGATCCAGCCTGGAGGTAGCAACAGCCTGATCAGATCATATGGCCTAACAATTGAAATGATTAATGATATTTAACATTTATTTTGAAGATTTCAAATAGATGAACCTAAAAAGTTTTATTGTGCCAGCAGCATGAGGAGACAGCATGGAGGTACAGTGATCCAGCTTGGAGGTGGCGGAAGCATGAGACCATATAGTGGCTGAATGACACAGCCTGTAGTTGGCAGCAACGTGAGGAGACCATATATTGGCTGAATGCCACAGCCTGGACTTGGCTGCAGCATGACGAGACCATATAGTGGCTGAATGACACAGCCTGGAGTTGGCGGCAGCAAGAGCAGACCATATATGTCACGATGCCGGCTGGCAGGTAGTGGATCCTCTGTGCCAGAGAGGGATTGGCGTGGACCGTGCTAGTGGATCGGTTCTAAGTCACTACTGGTTTTCACCAGAGCCCGCCGCAAAGCGGGATGGTCTTGCTGCGGCGGTAGTGACCAGGTCGTATCCACTAGCAACGGCTCAACCTCTCTGACTGCTGAAGATAGGCGCGGTACAAGGGAGTAGACAGAAGCAAGGTCGGACGTAGCAGAAGGTCGGGGCAGGCAGCAAGAATCGTAGTCAGGGGCAACGGCAGGAGGTCTGGAACACAGGCTAGGAACACACAAGGAAACGCTTTCACTGGCACAATGGCAACAAGATCCGGCGAGGGAGTGAAGGGGAAGTGAGGTATAAATAGGGAGTGCACAGGTGAACACACTAATTGGAACCACTGCGCCAATCAGCGGCGCAGTGGCTCTTTAAATCGCAGAGACCCGGCGCGCGCGCGCCCTAGGGAGCGGGGCCGCGCGCGCCGGGACAGGACAGACGGAGAGCGAGTCAGGTACGGGAGCCGGGATGCGCATCGCGAGCGGGCGCTACCCGCATCGCGAATCGCATCCCGGCTGGAGACGGTATCGCAGCGCACCGGGTCAGTGGAGCTGCCCGGAGCGCTGCGGTAGCGAGAGAGAAGCGAGCGCTCCGGGGAGGAGCGGGGACCCGGAGCGCTCGGCGTAACAGTACCCCCCCCTTGGGTCTCCCCCTCTTCTTAGAGCCTGAGAACCTGAGGAGCAGACTTTTGTCTAGGATGTTGTCCTCAGGTTCCCAGGATCTCTCTTCAGGTCCACAGCCCTCCCAATCCACCAAAAAGAACTTTTTTCCTCTGACCGTCTTGGAGGCCAGTATCTCTTTCACTGAGAAGACGTCAGAAGAACCGGAGACAGGAGTGGGAGAAACTAATTTGGGAGAGAAACGGTTGATGATGAGTGGTTTAAGAAGAGAGACATGAAAGGCATTAGGAATACGGAGAGAAGGAGGAAGAAGAAGTTTGTAAGAGACAGGATTAATTTGGCACAAGACTTTGAAGGGACCAAGATAGCGTGGACCCAGTTTGTAACTGGGGACACGAAAGCGGACATATTTAGCGGAGAGCCATACCTTGTCTCCGGGAGCAAAAATGGGGGGAGCTCTTCTTTTCTTATCGGCAAACTTTTTCATGCGAGATGAAGCCTGTAAAAGAGAAACTTGGGTCTCTTTCCATATGGTGGAAAGATCACGAGTCACTTCATCTACCGCGGGCAAACCAGAGGGCAAGGGAGTAGGGAGGGGGGGAAGAGGGTGACGGCCGTACACCACGAAAAATGGGGATTTGGAGGAAGATTCAGAGACTCTAAAGTTATACGAGAATTCGGCCCATGGTAGAAGATCTGCCCAATCATCCTGGCGGGAGGAAACAAAATGTCGTAAATAATCACCCAAGACCTGGTTAATTCTTTCTACTTGTCCATTGGATTGAGGATGATATGCAGAAGAAAAGTTTAATTTAATCTTGAGTTGTTTACAGAGAGCCCTCCAGAATTTTGACACGAATTGGACGCCTCTATCCGAGACTATTTGTGTGGGCAACCCGTGAAGACGAAAAATGTGTACAAAAAATTGTTTAGCCAACTGAGGCGCTGAAGGAAGACCAGGAAGAGGGATGAAATGTGCCATCTTGGAGAATCGATCAACGACCACCCAAACAACAGTGTTGCCACGGGATGGGGGTAGGTCTGTAATAAAATCCATACCAATCAGAGACCAAGGCTGTTCGGGGACAGGCAGAGGATGAAGAAAACCAGCGGGCTTCTGGCGAGGAGTCTTATCCCGAGCACAGACAGTGCAGGCTCGCACAAAGTCCACGACATCCGTCTCCAGAGTTGGCCACCAATAGAAGCGAGAGATGAGTTGCACAGATTTCTTGATGCCTGTATGACCTGCGAGATGGGAGGAGTGACCCCATTTGAGGATTCCGAGGCGTTGGCGTGGAGAGACGAAGGTCTTTCCTGGAGGAGTTTGCCTGATGGAGGCTGGAGAAGTGGAGATCAGGCAGTCAGGAGGAATGATGTGTTGCGGAGAGAGTTCGACTTCCGAGGCATCCGAGGAACGAGAGAGAGCATCGGCCCTAATGTTCTTATCGGCAGGCCGAAAGTGAATTTCAAAATTAAATCGGGCAAAGAACAGAGACCACCTGGCCTGGCGAGGATTCAGCCGTTGGGCAGACTGGAGATAGAAGAGGTTCTTGTGATCGGTGTAAATAATAACAGGAAATCTTGATCCCTCCAGCAGATGCCTCCATTCCTCAAGTGCTAATTTAATGGCTAGAAGCTCTCGATCCCCGATGGAGTAGTTCCTCTCCGCCGGAGAGAAGGTCCTAGAAAAAAAACCACAAGTAACAGCATGCCCGGAAGAATTTTTTTGTAGAAGGACCGCTCCAGCTCCTACAGAGGAGGCATCAACCTCCAATAGGAAGGGTTTAGATGGGTCAGGTCTGGAGAGCACGGGAGCCGAAGAAAAGGCAGACTTGAGCCGTTTAAAGGCGTCTTCCGCTTGAGGAGGCCAAGACTTGGGATTGGCATTTTTTTTGGTTAAAGCCACGATAGGGGCCACAACGGTAGAAAAATGTGGAATAAATTGCCTGTAATAATTGGCGAACCCCAAAAAACGTTGGATAGCACGGAGTCCGGAGGGGCGTGGCCAATCTAAGACGGCAGAGAGTTTGTCTGGATCCATTTGTAGTCCCTGGCCAGAGACCAAGTATCCTAGGAAAGGAAGAGATTGGCATTCAAACAGACATTTCTCTATCTTGGCATAAAGTTGATTGTCACGAAGTCTCTGAAGAACCATACGGACATGCTGGCGGTGTTCTTCTAGATTGGCAGAAAAAATCAGGATATCGTCCAGATATACAACAACACAGGAGTATAAGAGATCACGAAAAATTTCATTAACAAAGTCTTGGAAGACGGCAGGGGCGTTGCACAGGCCAAAGGGCATGACCAGATACTCAAAGTGTCCATCTCTAGTGTTAAATGCCGTTTTCCATTCATCCCCCTCTCTGATGCGGATGAGATTATAAGCACCTCTTAAGTCCAGTTTGGTAAAGATGTGGGCACCTTGGAGGCGATCAAAGAGTTCAGAGATGAGGGGTAGAGGGTAGCGGTTCTTTATCGTGATTTTATTAAGACCGCGGTAGTCAATGCAAGGGCGTAGAGAGCCATCTTTTTTGGACACAAAGAAAAATCCGGCTCCGGCAGGAGAGGAGGATTTACGGATAAAGCCTTTTTTTAAATTTTCCTGGATGTACTCCGACATAGCAAGAGTCTCTGGGGCGGACAGAGGATAGATTCTGCCCCGGGGTGGAGTAGTGCCCGGGAGGAGGTCAATAGGACAATCATAAGGCCTGTGAGGAGGTAGAGTCTCAGCTTGTTTTTTGCAAAAAACATCCGCAAAGTCCATATAGGCCTTAGGGAGACCGGTTACAGGGGGAACCACAGAGTCACGGCAAGGGGTACTGGGAACCGGTTTTAGGCAGTCCTTGAAACAAGAGGGCCCCCAACTCTTGATCTCCCCAGTGGACCAATCCAGGGTTGGGGAATGGAGTTGAAGCCAGGGTAGTCCAAGGAGGATTTCGGAAGTGCAATTGGGGAGGACCAAAAATTCAATCTTCTCGTGATGAGGTCCGATGCACATTAGAAGGGGCTCCGTGCGGAAACGTATGGTACAGTCCAATCTTTCATTGTTTACACAATTGATGTAGAGGGGTCTGGCGAGACTGGTCACTGGGATGTTGAACCTGTTGACGAGAGAGGCCAAAATAAAATTTCCTGCAGATCCGGAATCCAAGAAGGCCATAGTAGAGAAGGAGAAGGCAGAGGCAGATATCCGCACAGGCACAGTAAGACGTGGAGAAGCAGAGTAGACATCAAGGACTGTCTCCCCTTTGTGCGGAGTCAGCGTACGTCTTTCCAGGCGGGGAGGACGGATAGGACAATCCTTCAGGAAGTGTTCGGTACTGGCACAGTACAGACAGAGATTCTCCATGCGGCGTCGTGTCCTCTCTTGAGGTGTCAGGCGAGACCGGTCGACCTGCATAGCCTCCACGGCGGGAGGCACAGAAACGGATTGCAGGGGACCAGAGGAGAGAGGAGCCGGGGAGAAAAAACGTCTTGTGCGAACAAAGTCCATATCCTGGCGGAGCCCCTGACGCCTTTCGGAAAAACGCATGTCAATGCGAGTGGCAAGATGGATGAGTTCATGTAGGTTAGCAGGGATTTCTCGTGCGGCCAGAACATCTTTAATGTTGCTGGATAGGCCTTTTTTAAAGGTCGCGCAGAGGGCCTCATTATTCCAGGATAATTCTGAAGCAAGAGTACGGAATTGTACGGCGTACTCGCCAACGGAAGAATTACCCTGGACCAGGTTCAACAGGGCAGTCTCAGCAGAAGAGGCTCGGGCAGGTTCCTCAAAGACACTTCGAATTTCTGAGAAGAAGGAGTGTATAGAGGCAGTGATGGGGTCATTGCGGTCCCAGAGCGGTGTGGCCCATGACAGAGCTTTTCCAGACAGAAGGCTGACTACGAAAGCCACCTTAGACCTTTCAGTAGGGAACTGGTCCGACATCATCTCCAAGTGCAGGGAACATTGGGAAAGAAAGCCACGGCAGAATTTAGAGTCCCCATCAAATTTATCCGGCAAGGATAGTCGTAGACCAGAAGCGGCCACTCGCTGCGGAGGAGGTGCAGGAGCTGGCGGAGGAGATGATTGCTGAAGCTGTGGTAGTAGCTGCTGTAGCATCACGGTCAGTTGAGACAGCTGTTGGCCTTGTTGCGCTATCTGTTGTGACTGCTGGGCGATCACCGTGGTGAGGTCGGCGACAACTGGCAGAGGAACTTCAGCGGGATCCATGGCCGGATCTACTGTCACGATGCCGGCTGGCAGGTAGTGGATCCTCTGTGCCAGAGAGGGATTGGCGTGGACCGTGCTAGTGGATCGGTTCTAAGTCACTACTGGTTTTCACCAGAGCCCGCCGCAAAGCGGGATGGTCTTGCTGCGGCGGTAGTGACCAGGTCGTATCCACTAGCAACGGCTCAACCTCTCTGACTGCTGAAGATAGGCGCGGTACAAGGGAGTAGACAGAAGCAAGGTCGGACGTAGCAGAAGGTCGGGGCAGGCAGCAAGAATCGTAGTCAGGGGCAACGGCAGGAGGTCTGGAACACAGGCTAGGAACACACAAGGAAACGCTTTCACTGGCACAATGGCAACAAGATCCGGCGAGGGAGTGAAGGGGAAGTGAGGTATAAATAGGGAGTGCACAGGTGAACACACTAATTGGAACCACTGCGCCAATCAGCGGCGCAGTGGCCCTTTAAATCGCAGAGACCCGGCGCGCGCGCGCCCTAGGGAGCGGGGCCGCGCGCGCCGGGACAGGACAGACGGAGAGCGAGTCAGGTACGGGAGCCGGGATGCGCATCGCGAGCGGGCGCTACCCGCATCGCGAATCGCATCCCGGCTGGAGACGGTATCGCAGCGCACCGGGTCAGTGGAGCTGCCCGGAGCGCTGCGGTAGCGAGAGAGAAGCGGGCGCTCCGGGGAGGAGCGGGGACCCGGAGCGCTCGGCGTAACAATATAGTGGCTGAATGACACAGCCTGGAGTTGGCGGTAGCATAAGGAGACCATATAGTGGCTGAATGACACAGCCTGAAGTTGGCAGCAGCATGAGAAGACCATTTAGTGGCTGAATGACACAGCGCAGAGGTGGCGGCAGCATGGGAAGGCCATTTAAGTTTTACTTAATGTGCAACAGCATGGCGGTACAGTGACACAGCTTGGAGGTAGCGGAAGCATGACACCATGTAGTGGCTGAGTGACACATGATTTGGGTTTTGTCACTGTATGAATTATCATGTATATGAATTTTGAAAGAAGTAAATCGGCACCTTATGTATGGCACCGGATGTTTTTTAACCTATAAATCACTGGTCATACTATGTAAATATTACTGTAATTTTACTGTATCACATTTTTTTACACTAATTACTTGTAATTGGATTGATGAATTGATTAAGTCTTTTGCCATATGAATATGTGGCACTTTGTATCTGATGTATGCTTGAAAAAGCCGGTGTGTGATCGGTGAAACGTTGTATCACCTTTGCTATGGGATAATAAATGACCATTTTTTGTACAAATTTGGAGTCCTGTGGAAAATCTTTTTATATATTCTACAAGACAGACCAGTACTGGGACTGTACTGACGACACCCTCCATACCTTTACACTTTGGGTTGTGCTGCTCATCACTAACTTGGAGTATCTATCTATCATCTATCTATCTATCTATCTATCTATCTCATTTCTATCTATCTTTCTATCTATCTAGCAGTGGAAAGGGCAGCACATCAAGTCTCAAAAGTAAGGTGGTGCAGTCCAGATGGCCCTGGTAAAAGGCTCAAATGCAGACCCAAGAACAAATGTGGCTGCAACACTTGGATAAATCAAAAAGCAGGTGGTTTTATTCCATTTTCAAACACAACATTCAACATTTCAGCAGCACATGCAGGTTTTTTTAAGCACGCTTGAAATAAGACTGCATAGGCAGCTGAAATGTTGCATATTGTATTTAAAAATACAAATAATACCATCATGTAATAAAAATAGTTAAATGTCATATAGTGTATTGTGATGATGTTTCTAGAGATACAGCTTGTCATATATCATATCATAGATCTATGTGTGGTGAGGTTGTGATGAGGGAAGATGTTATTACTCTAGTGGCAGATGGCATTAACGCCTTGTATTTGTGACGCCAGAGCAGTGTTAACCTCTGCACAACCTGAGGTAAGGCCACTGTATCCTGGGCTAGGCATGGGGCAAATAATGACTCTGATGCCAAGTTACGGAACAATGGCAGCTTTACTGAGGCAGGCAGATTAAATAGTCTTAATTGCTCAGTTAGGCCCAAGGAGGTGACCAGTGACTTTAGAGACTTGCAGACACGCTGGGACTTGTAGTGTACTTGGATAGAATGCTGCAGACCCACGCTGAATTTAGACAGATTTGACTGATTTGACTAGGACTGACTAGACTTCAACTCTTGTGTAGCTTACCAGGCTTTGACGTTCACCTGTGGGACTCTTGGTTGGTGGAAGCATTGCTGCATGACTATGCCTTGGGTCGCCTCAGAACACCAGACACTCTCAGGTCTTGACTGTTCCTCAGCATGCTCTAAACTGAAACTAGCTAGCTCCTCCCTTGGTTTATATGGGGGAGACTTTGGAGAAGTCCTATAGGTCACCCACAAGTCATCTGGTCACTGACACCTTCCCTGGTTACAAGACTTGGCAACAACATTTAAAGGCATATAACATTATACAGACAATGCAATAGATAACATATGGTATAATTAACCATTAATGATGCAGAGATTAAGGGGGAACTGAGGGGACACTGAAATAGAGTCCGCCAGACAGGACAGCAAGGGTACAGGGGTGCAACTGCTGTACTAGGCCACCACATATGCTCAGATATCTGCTGGTTGTTACTAGGAGCAGCCAACACATTACCAACATACATATATATTCCTGTCACCTTAAGTAAACCCCTATAATGCAATGGGGGAGGGGCTTTCATTACTTCTGATTAATACTATACTGTAGCTATAAAAATCGGTAGAGCAAGATCTGTGCAGACATTAGGGCAGCAAGGAATGCTGGGAGATTTCAGCCCTAAATCCCAAAACATTAACATAGTTACAAAATATAAACTTTGCACTGTTCAATTTGACCTTTTGCTACTCAGGGGTCATCAGCACTTCTTCAGATATAGTAAGCTGGAGCATATCAGTAGTCCTGTGCTGTAAATGGCAAAACACATTTCATTATTTCATTGTGCTGACACAACAGAATAGTGCAATGGGAAGCATTACATGCTGTGATTTGCATTTATCTGATGGAATATGTTGAGTACTTGATAACATACAGAACCATTATGCTATGGTACTATATCTACTGTTTAATGGCTTTCAAAGAACAGTCAGTCCATGGATAATAGACCTCAGATGGGGCTGCACCTTTAAAGTGTACCTGTCATCAGCAAAAACTTTTATATAACGTAGAAAATACCATTATATGTATATTTGTAATATAAATTGGTTAAAAAATATGTATAGTTTTGTCCCTGCAGCTATTGTCTGTGTGTCTCTATGAGAAGTCCAAATACAGAAAGTGAGGGTGGACAAGAAGGGCTCCGTACACTGAGGACAAGCAGGGCTCTGTACACTGAGGACAAGCAAGACTCCATACACTGAGGACAAGCAGGGCTCTGTTCACTGAGGACAAGCAGGGCTATGTACACTGAGGACAAGCAGGGCTCTGTGCAGTGAGAACAAGCAGGGCACTGTACACTGAGGACAAGCAAGGTTCTGTGCAGTGAGGACAAGCAGGGCTCTGTACACTGAGGACAAGCAGGGCTCTGTACACTGAGGAGAAGCAGGGATCTGTACACTGAGGACAAGCAGGGCTCTGTACACTGAGGACAAGCAGGGCTCTGTGCAGTGAGGACAAGCAGGGCTCTGTACACTGAGGACAAGAGGGCTCTGTACACTGAGGACAAGCAGGGCTGTGTACACTGAGGACAGGCAGGGATCTGTACACTGAGGACAAGCAGGGCTCTGTACACTGAGGACAAGCCGGGCTCTGTGCACTGAGGACAAGCAGGGCTCTGTGCACTGAGGACAAACAGGGCTCTGTGCACTGAGGATAAGCAGGGCTCTGTACACTGAGAACAAGCAGGGGCTCTGTACAATGAGGACAAGCAGGGCTCTGTACACTGAGGACAAGCAGGGCTCTGTACACTGAGGACAAGCAGGGCTCTGTACACTGAGGACAAGCAGGGCTCTGTACATTGAGGACAAGCAGGGCTCTGTATAGTGAGAACAAGCAGGGCTCTGTACAGTGAGAACAAGCAGGGCTCTGTGCAGTGAGGCTCTGTGACTTGCTACAGGCCCATCCATGAGGATGATTGACAAGCCAGGAGCCTGCACAGAGCCCTGCTTGTCCTGTCCTCACTTCCTGTTTATTGATTCCTCACAGGCAATAGCTGCAGGCACTTTTTCACCCATAAATATACACCATTTTTAGCCAATGTATATTACAAATATACATATAATTGTATTATCAAAATTATATAAAAAGTTTTTGTTGACGACAGGTACAGTTTATTCATACAACATATGTAGTAAGACCTATGGGACCATAATGTTGGTAGCTACTCCATTAATATTTTTTCAGCTATTGATCACATCATTTTAAATTAAAGAGATTAAAGATATACATTATTGGCACATCATCCATGTGCCAACAATTTCCAACTGATGGGGGTAGGACTGCTTAGGTAGGACCCTTAGCTATCACTAAAACAAGGCAAATTGGTGCCAAAGAAGTGTTGTGCCATTTCATTTACTGTCATATCTGCTTAGTTTGATCCAGGTAGCCACCACTTATGCCAATAGGATGTTTTTGGCATATCTTGATACAAATATCATGATCTTATATTCAGTTACAAGAAAAAGTAAGATAACTTTAGATTTCTGCATTGTTTACTGATAAAATGTGGTCTAATTGTTATCTCAGTCACAATTATGTACACATTAAACTCATAACATACAAACAGTTGAGTAAACATCCACAGTGCAGGAAGACAAAATAAGTAAATCAATAAATTAAATAACTTGTAGATCTCCTTTAGCACCAATCACCTTCACCAAACATTTCCAGTAGCCACAAATAACACTTGGACAACATTATAGAGGAATTCCTCCATGCAAATGTGTTTCAGCCCATCAAAATTTCTGGAATGCCTTATGTCCATGGCCTCTTCAGGTCAGTCTACATCTCTATAGGGTTAAGGTTGAGATTCTGATGTGGCCATTCCAAAACACAAAACATCTCATTTTTCAACTATTATATAGCACATTTATTTTTTCTGCTTTCAGTCATTGTCTTATTTCATTTAGCAATATCACATCAGGTCATAGACTGGGGCTCTTAAAGTATTTTACACCTTTAATTGTTCCCTTGAAGATCGCAAGGCAGCAGCCCCAAACTATGATGTTCCCTCCACCATGGTTTACAGTTGGAATGGGGCTTTAGTGTTGGCGTGCAGTGTTCATTTTTTCCATTTAACATAAAGTTGTGCATTTGTGCTTTAAAGGGGTAGTCCGCCCCTAGACATCTTATCCCCTATCCAAAGGATAGGGGATAAGATGTCAGATCGCTGGGGTCCCGCAGCTTGGGACCCCCTGGATCTACAATGCAGCACCCACCTGTAGCGGCTTCCGGAACCGCTGGAGGTCCTCAGGCTGAGTCCATCTCGACCACCAGGACGGAAGATCGTGTCGTCACGACTCTGCCCCTGTGTGACGTCACACCCCGCCCCTCAATGCAAGTCTATGAGAGGGGGCGTGACAGCTTACTGTATGGGGCCCTTTCATGAACACTTTTCTTGTTTGATTTTTTATTATATTGGACACATAAAAAGAAGCACTCTGTGTTTTTTCTTTTGCTTTTGTAGGGCATCATATGTTATTACTAGATAATAAAGTAAAGCCTTTTGTACATCTATTTTAGTTGATGTGACATGTTTGCCATCTTGATTCATTTTAATCCTCTGATACGATTTCCCATTATACCTCTGGCTTTGTAGAAACAGGGACAGAGTCTCATCACTGCATTTGCTCTGAGTCCTATGGGCAGCAAGTGATGAATCAGTTACACAGAAATTATGTTCCCTTACCCTCAATATGGAGTACAATGTGAGATATAGCTTAAGCCCCTATAGGCAAGTAAGGCAGGTCAGCAGCCTTGTGGTAATAGCAGGAAGCATCCCACAGTCCAATGTGGATTAAACAGTGAGTAGAAGAAAGCAGCTCCAAAAGGAGATGTTGGTCAGAATTAGGGGTATTCAGCCCAGCCTCAGGGTGAAGATTTAGCAGATCTGAAGATGTTCTTGTAGCAGTAGGATAAATTGCTGGCTAGATACAGGCAAAGATTTTGGGTCGACAGTAGAGCTCATGCACAGGAGAGTCAGTGAGGTACACTAGGTCAGGCAGAGGAAACATCAGGTAAACAGGCAAAGGCCAGATACAGTATAGCAGGACAGGAATACAAACATTTGCTATGGCAAAACCACAATTTTACTCAGGCATAGTTGACTGTGTGGAGCAGCCTTAAATAGGTAATGCTAGGCAGGGATATGTGGAGGTCACAGCCATAGTTATAGATGGAGGGCACTACTCTTTAAGAGTAGGGTCACACATAACGTATCCTCAGCGTATTTTACCCTGCAGATGCGCTGGTTACCAGACCCATTTTGTGCCTCCAGCGGTTGCCACCCCCATTCCCCAGCCTCGCTCCGCCCAAGGCCTGTTCACGGCAACAATCCACCACTACAAGCAGCCACACAGGGGGCCTGTGAGTCGGCGAGTGCACTCTGTCATCACGGTGCAGTGTACTCAGACATCGCGGCTGTGCCACGATGTCTGAGTTGAGGCCATGTGCAGTGTGCAGTCATTACAAAGTAATGTGCAGTGTACTCAGACATCACAGCTGCTCCACAATGTCAGAGCGTACTCGACGACTCGCGGGCCTTCTGTGTGGCTGCTCGTAGCTGCGGCTTGCCGCTGGGAGCAGGCCAGGGGCGGAGCGAGGCGGTTGAACCGGGGTGGCAACAGCTGGGGGCACAAATTGGGTCAGGTCAATGGAGGATCTGAAGCGTAAAATACGCTGCGGATCCGTTATGTGTGACCCTTAGAGAGGAAATACAATATCTAAAATAGCATTCTACAGGGGTGTTGCTAGGCCTCCGAAAGATCCGGGGGATGGGCCATGGGCGGAGCGGGTGAGGCCACTCTGAACTATAATACAGGATATAACTCAGGATCAGTACAGGATAAGTAATGTAATGTATGTACACAGTGACCTCCCCAGCAGAATAGTGAGTACCGCTCTGGAGTCTGGCCACTAGAGGGAGCCTCTTCCTGTAAGTCTGCTGAGTGTGGAGGAAGTCGTTTGCTGGATTGTTTGGTGTGTGTGCGCTCTGAGCTCTGCCGTGTCATCTGTGCCGTACAACGTTCTTCCTTCCCCAGAGGGAGAGCATTTGTTCGGGCATGAGCGAGGAGAGGAGAACCCCCTGAATCAGGTCCGCGGGGGGGCAGGGGGAGCCAGCGACCAGATGTGGAGGGACCACCGTCAGGAAGTGCATCAGAGGTCTCCGGGTTGAGGCGCTCTGCCAGGAGGTGCAGCGATTCATCTCCAGCCACCCCTAACCCGTAGAGACAAAGAGCAGCCGCAAGGCTGGCCCTGCAAGTTGTGGGACTACAAGTGCAAGAAGTTCCGGAAGCACAGGTACTGTGACAACAAGGCCTGACAATGTGGACTGTGATACTCCTCCTGGAGCAAAGCTAAATGCCCACGGATGTGTGGAGGAGGATTGGGGGATGCCTAAGGCCCAGGAGTCTGGAGTCCCCCATAACTCTCGTGTGGCAGAACACATCCGTGGGTATGAGGAAGCAAGGGGCAGCTTGTATAGGCTCCAGGAGGAGGTACGGGAAGCAAAACCCCTGATGGAAACTGCGGCCAAACGACAGAAAGCTGAGCTGTCAGCCCGGATTAAACAGCTGAAAAATGAAATAAGGATACTGGAGAAGAAGAGAACTTTTATTTTAGAGAACAGCGGGCCATTTAGGGAAAAACTTTTAACCCCTTAAGGACCAAGGACGTACTGGTACGTCCTTGGTCCTGCTCCCGTGATATAACGCGGGGTTACACGGTAACCCCGCATCATATCACGGCGGGCCTGGCGTCATAGTGAAGCCGGGACCCACCGCTAATAGCGCGCAGTGCCGATCGCGGCGCCGTGCGCTATTAAGCCTTTAGCCGCGCGGCTAAAAGCGAAAGTGAAACCATGCCGGTTTCCTCAGCGGGCTGTTCGGGATAGCCGCGGCGAAATCGCGGCATACCGAACAGCTTACAGGACAGCGGGAGGGCCCCTACCTGCCTCCTCGCTGTCCGATCGCCGAATGACTGCTCAGTGCCTGAGATCCAGGCATGAGCAGTCATGAGGCAGAATCCTCGATCACTGGTTTCCTACGAGAAACCAGTGATCAATGATAAAGATCAGTGTGTGCAGTGTTATAGGTCCTTATGGGACCTATAACACTGCAAAAAAAAAGTGAAAAAAAAAAGTGAATAAAGATCAATTTAACCCCTCCCCTATTAAAAGTTTGAATCACCCCCCTTTTCCCATAAAAAAAAAAAAAACTGTGTAAATAAAAATAAACATATATGGTATCACCGCGTGCGGAAATGTCCAAATAATAAAAATATATCATTAATTAAACAGCTCGGTCAATGGCGTGCGCTAAAAAAAATTCCAAAGTCCAAATTTGTGCATTTTTGGTCACTTTTTATATAATTTAAAAATGAATAAAAAGCGATCAATAAGTCCTATCAATGCAAAAATGATACTGTTAAAAACTTCAGATCACAGCGCAAAAAATGAGCCCTCGTACTGCCCCATACACGGAAAAATAAAAAAGTTATAGGGGTCAGAAGATGACAATTTTAAACGTATTAATTTTCCTGCATATAGTTATGATTTTTTCCAGAAGTACAACAAAATCAAACCTATATAAGTAGGGTATCATTTTAATTGTATGGACCTACAGAATGAAGATAAGGTGTCATTTTTACCGAAAAATGTACTACGTAGAAACGGAAGCCCCCAAAATTAAAAAACTGCGTTTTTTTTTCAATTTTGTCGCACAATGATTTTTTTTTCCGTTTCAACGTAGATTTTTGGGCAAAATGACTGAGGTCATTACAAAGTAGAATTGGTGGCGCAAAAAATAAGCAACCATATTGATTTTTAGGGGCAAAATTGAAAGAGTTATGATTTTTTAAAGGCAAGGAGCAAAAAACGAAAAGGCAAAAACGGAAAAACCCCCGGTCCTTAAGGGGTTAAATGAAGACCACTTTCATACAATGGAGAGAGAGAAGCAGAGACGGCTGAGGGGGTTTCAGCCACGGGTGGAGGAGGAAGGAGACGCTACGGAGGCTGATAATGTTGAGCCGAATCCACCCGGGGGTCTGCAACATCTGACCCCATACAGTGGGCTCCCTGCAGGGCAAGTGGCGATGTCATCTGGCCGTGGCTCTGGCGATTTCGGGGGATGAGAGCAGCACCAGTCACCAGGGAGGGGGGCTGATGGCCCAGCTCCAGCTCCTGGAGTCCCGAGGTCGCCTCCAGGACTTCACGTTTGGAGATGAGTTACCAGATGAGGCACCTGGGGGAAGGAAAAAGAAGAAGCTAAAGAAGAACAAGCTCCAGGAGCAGGTAACATTTGTATATACCCCCCTCCCTGAGCCCTCCGGACTGGCCGCAGGGTCAGCTCACTGTGTGAACCCCATTTCTCAGCCAAGCCTGAGTTCTGTTGTGGACTCAGTGCAGGAGAGTGGGGAGAGTATGGAGTCTAGTGTGGCGGTGAGCTCCATCGCTGTTTATAGTAACAGTGGCGGAGCAGGCAATTTATCGGCTGTGAGGTCGGACAGTGATATTTGCCCAGCGATGGGCATGGATGGCTCTGGCACATTGGGCTGCTCCCTAATGGGAGGGGGGGGGGGGAGGCTTTGTGCCAGAGTCAGCTGCGGGAGCTCCGGTGGCTCTGAACGTTGGCACTGCTGTTCCTTTGGAGCAGCGGTGTCATTGTGAAAGAGCTGCTGGGGCTAAGATGTCTTCACCTCCCAGAAAGACTGGAATAAAACCTTTATTTTGTATTGGCGCCGCTGATCAAGAACAGCGGCGCCCAGGAGCAGAAAACTCCAGTACTGATGAGGCGGAGGGTACCAGTAAAAACAGGGCTGGGGCCACTAATAAACAGGCTAGGCAGGCTTCCCGGTCCTTGTATAAAGGACCAGGGACCTTTCCTGTGGTGGTGGCTCCAGCTCTGGTACCCAGTGATGCTGATGGTACACTCTCTGCACCAGAACGCACCGGTCCAGCCAGTATGAATGAGGAGGTTAATGTTGGAGTGAATGGTAGTATGGGCTGTAGCACGAGTGGAGGTATGGGGGGGCACATCAGCTAAAACAGGCAATAATGGTGTGAGTATGGATTATGTGGAGGAGGGTGGTGAAGGGGCACAGATTAGTGGTGGGGATGTAGGGCCTAGTCCAGTTGCACCCCCAGCGGTGGCAGCACCGGTACGCAGCTAGGCAAATGTCACCGCTGGGGGGAGGGGGGCACATTCCTCGTCTTCTGGCTCTGGGGGGGGGGGCAATTTGCAGCAGCGTCTCCTGGGGGCCTTAAAGAGAGGGGAAAGATCAATCAATGAAGAGGGTAGGGAGGTTGATCTATCCTTTTGGATAGAAAGACATGGTCTTTCAGCCTTCCGAGAGGAAAGAGGGGGGGGGGGATACTGTGTGGTCCCTCCCAACAGCCGGGCCAGGTGGTCTCCGAAGGAATGTGGTCCGGCTGAGGTGGAGAGGCAGTGATGCATGTCCTCCAAGATCTAAAGTTGTTGAGCTTCTGCTGAAGTTGGGCTTTAAGGCAGCTGACATCTATGCCTTGATACATCCTTATGGTACCCCTGAGTTCGATATCAGCTTTGTTCGGCCAGAGGGGCTTGAGCTCTTCTGGTCGAATTATGAGCTGGTAAAGAATGAGCCCGGCTGGCGGTGTCTCGCCAAAACAATGTCAAGAAAGTGACCGTTTTAACCTGTAATGAATCACTCTCTTGTATTGACATCATGACGTGGCTAGGTCGATATGGAGAGGTGGTGGAGGTCCCAAAAAAAGAACAGGGATGAATATGGCATCTGGTCAGGGGCCTGGACGTTTATGGTCAAGCTTAAGCTTTCAGGAAACACCGTTACCCATATACCATCTGCGACCTTCCTCGAGATCTTCTACCAGGGTCAGCCGAAGCTCTTTCACAGATGTGGCGACCCCACACATTTTAGTGCCAGTTGCACTGTGCAGAAGTGCACTCTGTGTGGGGAAATAGGCCATCTCGCTGCATCTTGTGCAGAGACTTAGGTCACCCATTCAGTCGCTGCCCTCGCTCCTTTGTCAACGCGGTTGTTGCCCCGGTGGGGGTAAGCCATGAGGTGAACTCTGCTGGGGGGATGGCTGGCGGGGATGAAGGGGTGCAGGGGCCAGGGAAGAAAAGTAAGCAGAAGATGCCTGCCCAACTGAGGCGTCTCAAGAAGCGTCAAAGGGATAGGGAGATTCGGGAGTCACAGGAGCATCAGCCAGCTGAGGTGACTTCTGATCCGGTCCCTGTGACCAGTGTTACTGCTGAGGCCCTGGGGGATAGTGAACTGGATGAGGAGACTGGAAGGATCCACAAAGAGGAGGATGCTGTCTCCTCGCTGTCCTCTCATGGTGAGAGCACGGATGAGGACAGTGGGAGATGGGCAGAAACAAAGCGGGGTACTCGGAGGAATAAGAAAAAGGGAGATTTAAAATCTTCTCCCACCCGCCAGATGCCAAAGGAAGGTACAACTGACCCCCCTCTGATTGGTCTCTCCAACAGGTTCCGAGCCCTCCGCGACATTTCCTCTTCGGAGGAGGAGGCTGGGGCTGAGGTTCTGGATGTTGCGGTGGGGCCCACAGGGGACCCTGAGTCCTCTCTCCCTGGGGAACCTATGTCTTCAGGGGGGGGGGGACTGGCCCAGAGTCAGGGGATGAGGAAAATGTAAATAAAGGGAAAATGGACACATCCATCTCACTAAAAAGGGGTAAACCATCATCTGATGAAGAGGGTGGTGGGGTGGATGGGGGGAAGAAGAAAGCTGTCTAACTCAATCACCCTCGATGGCGGCACCCTCTCCGTTGACTCTGGCATCCATTAACGTTGCCAGCATTAAGTCAGATACGGCTCGATTTGCGGCCTATGATTTTTTTGCCCATATTAATGCTGATATTTTATTTTTGCAGGAGACCAGGCTAACAGATATGTCATCTATATATAAGGCTAAAAGAGAGTGGAGGAATGGGCCCTTCTACTGGTCTCTTGCGGCAGAGCCATATAGCGGAGTGGCGGTCCTTTTTACCGCAGCGGTAGAATGCCGACGGGTTATCGAATTAGAAATGGGGAGGTGCCTGAACTTAGATGTCCTCATGAAGGGACAAGAACTTCGCCTTATTAACATCTACGGCCCACAGTCTAAGTGGGACCGGAAGTGTCTCTTTATGAGGATCAAGCCCTATCTTTTTACAAGTCGGCAGGTGGTCTTTGGAGGGGACTTCAATGCTGTCACGAGGCCCCAAGATAGGGGAGGTTCCAGAGACAAGCTGACTTATGATAGCGTCGCCCTAAATAGCATAGCGAGTGAGGCTCGCCTGGTGGATGTCCACATCCGGCACACCCCAGGCCACGCGGGATTCACCTATCATAGGGATAGTTGTAGGTCCAGAATAGACAGGTTTTATTTAAAGGAGGAAGCCGTCTCTTCAGCAGCGTCTGTTGTTGAGGTGGAGTTTTCCGATCACTGTTTAATTTTGTTTTCTCTGAATGTTACAGAGAGCCCCCGGATGGGCAGAGGCTATTGGAAGCTGAATTCGTCTCTCTTGGAAGAAGCGGAGATAAGACAGTCCTTTGAGGATTTTCTTCAGAGCCAGGTACCATTGCTGGGCCTTTGTAGCAGTAAGTCAGAGTGGTGGGAGATCTTCAAAAAAAGGGTTGCGAGATTCTTCCGCCAGCTCTCAGGCCTCAGAAGCCTAAACAGGTACCTTTTGTACCAGGGCCTAAGGAAGAAACTTGAGCACATTGTCTCGACTGGAGGTATCCGAGAGGATATCTCCAGAGTGAAGTCCTTGCTGATGAGGTGTCAGTACGATAGGCACGCATCTTCGGTTTTTGAGAGGGATTACGGGAAGTACCGCTCGCTCGACCCTTACAGAAACTGCAAGATGTCAGTGAATAGTAAGGTAGTCTCAGGACTGATTGATAGTACGGTATCCTTGAAAAGTTCCAGATCAGGGATCTTGGAGGTCGTCAGATCCTTTTACTCGCAACTCTTGGGAAGGAACGATCTAGATCAGGATAAGGTGTTAGCTTTCTAGGCTGAAACTGTCCCTGAACCAGTAGTAGACCCCTCTCTTGACGTTTTGACAGAGATGATCCGGGAAGAGGAAGTCAGGATGGCGATTGATGGGCTTGCCCTCAAGAAGTCACCCGATCCAGAAGGCTTAACATCTGAGTTCTATAAGACCTTTAAGGACACTTCGGTTCCCCTGTTGACCGAGATATTTAATGAGTGTCTGTCCTCGGGCACTCTGCCAAAGTCAATGAGGAGGTCAGCCCTGATCATCCTGTCAAAGGGTAAAGACCCGTTCCACATTGAGAATTGGCATCCCAAAGCAATTCTCAATGCGGACCGAAAGATTCTGGCAAATGAGCTGTTTAACCGGCTGGTGGAGTTTGCACCCCGGCTCCTTTCGGGGGCTCAGCATTGCTCTGTTCCGGGCTGCAGTACATTTAGTGCTGTGCTCAGTGTCCGAGAGGCTGTGGAGCAGGGTAGGGCTGGCCACTGGAAGGGGTACTTGCTGTCCTTGGATCAGGCAAAAGTGTTTGATCAGGTTAACCATGAGTACCTCTGGTCTGTTCTTCTGAGATATGGCCTGTCGGGGGGGTTTGTTGAAGACCTTGTACGCAGGGGCAGAGAGTTTCCCGTGAATGGTTGGATTGGCCGCTCTTTTGAGGTTAGGGCTGGCGTCCGTCAGGGTTGTCCTTTGAGCCCGTTGCTGTACGTGTTTGCAATTGATCCTTTCCTTAGGAGGATTGATTGTGGACCGTTGGCGGGGTCGAGAATGGACCTGGTGGTGCCGGGTTCGGCTCTGAGGGCGGTAGCGTATGCTGATGATGTCACCGTGTTTGTCTCCTCACAAGAGGAAGGCCGATGGGTGATGTCAGAGGTGGACCGCTACTCGGAGGCATCCGGGTCCAAGATCAACCGGGATAAGTGCTAGAGTATCTGGCTGGGAGGGGGAGATCCTAGTTTTGATCTCCCGGATGCCCTTCCAGAGCCCCAGGAATCTGCAAAAGTTCTCGGGGATTACCCCAAACAAAACTGGGACAGCAGGCTTAAGATTGCCGCTCAGAAGGTGGATCAGTGGAAGGGTTGGTCTTTTACCCTCCGGGAAAGGGTTAACCTGATCAAAACATTCCTCCTCCCTTTACTGATATACCTGGGCAGTGTATGCATGTTGCCAGAACCTCTTTGGACCCTGGTCTACAGTGTGTTCTTCCAGATGTTATGGGGGAACAGACTGAACCTAGTGAAGAGGGAGGTTACTTACTGTACAAGGAGACTAGGGGGGTTGTGTATGGTCAACCCCATGGTATTCCTAGTGAATACCTTTTTTTAAACCAATATAGGAAACCTCTGGTCAGAGAGGGCTCCTCCGTGGTTATCCTCCTGTAGGGGATGGTTTTGGCCTTTCTTCCAGGAATGGGAGACAGGAGGGCAAGTGAAGGATCTTCGCACACCACACGGGCATCTCCCGACTTACGCTACCCCGGTTCTGAAGGTTACTCGTTGGTGGGTTCTCGGGAGATTAGGACTTTGTCGAGGAAATTCCTTGACAAGAGGGTCCTGTCTTCTCATTTCCAGAGGCCATTGGCGCTCAAGGACTGCCCAATTCGGGATCTGGAAGTGGGTTTAAAGCTTTTGAATTCTATCAGGATCCCCTTGAAGTTTTGGGACTTGACTTGGCGCTGCTTCCATGGGAAACTGTGTGTGAGGGACAATCTGAAGTGCAGGAGCTCTGATGACCGGGGATGTCCCCGCGAAGAGTGTGGAGGCATGCTGGAAAGCATGGGGCATTTTCTGCTTCATTGTCCCTTTAACACAGAGGTTTACACCAGGGTGGTCGCTTCCATTGGTTGGCCTCGGCTTGCCAGTCTCTCCTATGCGGAATGGGCCTATGGGGCATTCAGAAACCTTGGAGGCTGGGACCGGTGCACTTTATACCTAGTCAGCTCAGTGGTTAGGTACTACACGTGGAACGCACGGTGTTTAGTGTCGACGCAGCGTAAAATCCTCCCTGTGGATGTGGTGGTTAGGAACATTCTCGGTGACCTGGTGAAGGTGCGTTCTCTGGAGTACGAGAGGCTGGGTGCTGGCAGGGCCTCTCGTCTGTGAAGGGGCTCTGCCTTTAAAGTGCCTTAGCCTGTTGTCTCCCCCTGGAGGTGGGCTGATGCTGGCACATTAGTCTTTTTGTTTTGAGCAGTTGGTATATGGTAATATAGGGCTTGCAGGCGCTGAACTTGAGCTTTAGGGGTTTGTTGTTTGGCTTATAGTGTTATATGTATTTGTTATTGTATTTATTGTTGTAGTCTATGTGTATACTTATGTATTGTATATATTATTAGTCTGTGTATATTTTATGTAATGTATATATTGTATATATTGTGTGATGCCACCTGGGGTTTGGGTTTAGTTTAGGTTGGGTGGTGGGTTAAAAGGGGGAGGGGGTTTGTATGGGGCTTTTATATATACAGAAAATACTGGACTGGTTCATGGACGTCTGGTAACATGTACTGGGGGCATGGGATGGGGGACCAGCTCAGGGCCAAAAAAAAAAAAAAAGTGGTGTTATTTTGTTTGTGCTGGTTTTTGTTTGTGTTGGTTTTTATTATTTTGTATATATTATTATTGTGGTTGTTGTTTTTCTTTATGGTATATTATTGGTATTGGGTTTTTGGTATTGCAACTGGGCCAGGAAATTCATATTTAGTATTAGTGTATATTAGCGTATATAGTTTATTAGTATGGTATGGGTATCATGGGTATTATAGGAATATGTCTTTTGTAAATATTGTATATATTTGTTTGAAAGAATGAGTGTGGGGTGGACCGGTGTTGTATTTTATGCTACGGTGTTGGTTTTATGATTCCTTATATTGATATGTTCTGTCAGATATGGTATGTTCATGTTTGTAATTATTTATTATTATGTTTGAAATTTTAAGAAAAGATCTACAGGATATAACTCAGGATCAGTACAGGATAAGTAATGTAATGTATGCACACAGTGACCTCACCAGCAGAATAATCATTACAGCTCAAGAGTTGCACTCATTGTTCTGCTGTTGGGGTCACTGTATAAAATTAGATTACTTACCCTGTATGTACATGGATTTAAATTAGTGTCTACACTGTATACCAGTATTCCCCAACTAGGGTGCCTCCAGCTGTTGCAAAACTACAACTCTCAGCATGCCCAGACAGCCAGACAGCCATAGTTTTGCTACATCTGGCACCCTGGTTGGGGAACACTGTCTTAGAAGTTACAGATGGAGTAAATATGGTGGTGAGGAGGTATAGGTATGTGGTACTTTACACAGCAGGGCATATCTGCATCTCCTCACTACCATCTTTACTCCGTCTGTAACTTCTAAGGCAGTGTTCCCCAACCAATGTACCTGAAGCTGTTGCAAAACTACAGCTTTCAGCATGCCCTCTGGCTATCTGGGCATGCTGGGAGTTGTAGTTTTTTAACAGCTGGAGGCGCCCAGGCTGGTTGGGAAACTGCACTGCATATGTACTGCACCTCTCCTTATTTGCTCTACAGACCATCAATATACAGCAGTGTTTCCCCACCAGGGTGCATCCAGCTGCTGCAAAACTACAACTCCCAGCACGCCTGGACAGCCCGAGGGAGATGCAGTTTTGCCACAGCTGGAGGCACCCTGCTTGAGAAACACTGCTCTACAGCAGTGTTTCCCAACCAGGCTTCCTCCAGCTGCTGCCCGGGCATGCTGGGAGTTGTAGTTTTGCCACAGCTGGAGGCACCCTGCTTGGGAAACACTGCTTGGAGTCACCCCGGTTGGTTGGGAAACCCTGTGGGTGTAATGCACAAGGAAGCAGCTGTCCCTACACTTTGGAGGCTTTGTCCAATGGCCACTGAAGTAATGTCTGGAGCAGCCCCCGGCTCTTACCTCCACACAGCAGCGTCGGCCTCTCCTGGGTCATGGTCGCATTCAGGGTCCTCTCCCCCGGACTCCGCCCCCTCCTCCCATCCGTGTCCAAGGCACCCTTGATTGACTGGTGAGAGAGTCAGTGCAGAAAGAGGCAGGAGGGGATGCAGCAGCAGGCACCCTGAGGGCCCACACATGCGCCCGCTCCCCAGAGAGCTGTCCCACTGACACGTGACATCCATTTCCTCCTGCGCGGGTCAGCAAGCTCATAGTCTTAAAGTGGCCACGGCCGGCGCTATTAAGCAGCTCGGGCTGCGTCGGCGCTGTGGCCACTTTAGAACTGTAAGAGCAGGGGCGGCACAGGGGCAGGGCCGGTCCATCCATGGACCTAGGTGGCCCTAAAAAAAACCAAAAAAAAAAACGGCCGTGTGCATGTTAGCTGACATTCGGGGCACCTTGGCTTAGCAGCCAGGGGCCCCGAATGATTTGACCTAGTGACGCCCCTGGCATTCTATGTATGGCTGAACATACAGATGAAGGGGGGGGGGGGGGGGGGTGCAGCTGGATGGGAAGGGCTTTAAAGAGGGATCTGATGATGATGGAATCCTGTATTTCACTGAAAGTAAGTTATTTCTGTAAGTTATTTAGTTATGCTAACCAACCTTTCTTGAGTGGAACAGACTTGTCAGTAACAAGGATTTATGTGCTTTTAGCTAATTAGGTGAAGCATCTGTAAAATCATTCGTTCTAATCTCATCTTCTTAACTGAACAACTTTAGTCATTTAGCTCTTGGATGAATCAAGACCAGAGGCTTACTTACTTTTTCTTCCTGCACTATGGATGTTTACTCAAAATGCTCAATAAAAGAACAGTACACAACTGTCTGTGTTATTAGTTTAGTTAGATTGTATTTGTCTGTAATTGGGACTTAGATAACAATCAGGTCACATGTTCTTAGTAATCAATGTACTTGAAATGCAAAGTGAATAGCGCCTAAAATACATTTCACATACGTTCCACTGAACTCTAAACCAGAGGAAAATCCTCCCATCAGTTCGAGCTGTTAAGGATGGGAGAATGGATCCATTGTCTCAGTGTCTTGTGCCCTTGTGTATAAAACCGCTTCTGTACACAGAAAAGAACAGCTCTTAATTCTGAGTGTAAACACTACTTGGGATCCAGACAAAGCAAATGATCATTAATTTTCCCAATTACCATCGGCGTAAATGTTACTAATGGAGCGTTATCACCTCCTCTCAGCGAGGGAAGGTCTTTGTTGCACAATTCATTACAAATGACTTTCCTCCTGGTTTTCATTAATAAATCCTAGGTGTGCATTTCCATTGCAAAAGACAAGCTATGTTATTGTGAAGAAGAATCTAACCTTTGCAGAAGACACCTTTATATCTATATAACAAGGGATCCATGAATGGAGCCTAAGGCCAATTTTAAATCGACATTAGTGGATTTTAAACAAGTATGGGATAAATATATATCTATCCTAAGATAAAAATGAAACCATATGGTCTATGGTTGAAAAAATGGCACAGGTCCAGCTATAATCCTATACTGTGTTGATCCAAAAAAAGGCAAACAAATCTTTAAATCAATATGCCAACTCCAGAAATCTATCACCCATCATTCATGAAAGGCATCTCCTGACTTTCCTATTAGTGACCTTAAAGGGGTACTCTCGTGGAAAACATTAAATCAACTGGTGCCAGAAATTATACAGATTTGTAAATTACTTCAGGAACTGTCCAGAGCAGGAGAGGTTTGCTATGAGGTTTTGCTTCTACTCTGGACAGTTCCTGACATGGATAGAGGTGTCAGCAGAGAGCACTTTGGTCAGACAGAAAATAAATTAAAAAGAAAAGAACTTCCTGTGGATCATGCAGCAGCTGATAAGTACTGGAAGGATTAAGATTTTTTAATAGAAGTAATTTACAAATCTGTTTAACTTTCTGGCACCAGTTGATTAAAAAAAATAGTTTTCCACTGGAATACCCCTTTAAGCACAAACATGAAACACATTATTTGGACCGCTAGAGGTATAACCAATTTGATTAAGATACTTTTAATATGGGGCACTCCCACTAGCTCATCTCTTATTATCCTGTACTACCCAGTTATCCTGTGGCCCCAACTCACTATTCAGAGTCCTGGGCCTTTGGGAAGGTCTGGTGCTGGTGCCGATGCTGTCCGTGTGAGGCTGGTGGCAGAGACGGAAGAGCGGTGCGGCAGTAGTGGCAGGACAACTGGTGCGGAGGTGACGGAGGTCCTTGTGGTGTTACTGGAAGCAGAGAGGAGTGCTTCAGGTGCCTGGCGGAGGTTCTGTGGGGTCCAGGAGCAGGCTGGTTGCAGGCTCTGGTCCTGGTCTGGATCCTGGTGAGGGAGGAGCGGCGGCCATTGCTCCTGCTTCATGGGCATGGCTTCATGGTTGCTGTGGTGACTCCCGCGGCCTGAGCTGAGTGGCAGGCTGCCTCTGTCTGCTGCACAGGGGATACTGGCAGGGGTCAAGTCCTGGGAAAAAAAAGTGAAGGAACTCACCCATGATTTCCACTCAAGGGCTGGTCCTGCTAATAGGAATTGTGTTCCTGCTGTGGAAAAAGTGCAGGAACTCCCACACGTTCCTGCAGGACTTGACCCCTGGATCCCGGGGGCTGTTAGTTGCTTCTCTGGTACTGTTTTAGACTGTGTATCCTGGCACACATCCAACACTTGTCACGGTGAGATGCTGGGACTTGTGGTGCGCAGCACTGGGCCTTCTGAACGCTGCTACAATTGTTTGCCTCTGCCAATTGTGAGTACTGCTGGGATCTGTGGTTCTGGGAGCCTTCCCTACAGCTGCGGTGGGTGCCTGAAATTAGCCCTGCCGATATCTGCCATTAGTTGTTGCTGGGACTTGTGGTGCCTCACTTACTAGAGCTACATCTGAGGAGAGCTGCTGTGAATATCCCTGTAGTCACCTGTGGCTTATAGTGCTTTACTTACTGCTTCGGTTCCTGTGGCCTGCTGTGGTGCTGCCCTTCTACATCTCATACACGACAGTGTACGCTGCTGGAGCACGTGGTGCTGTATCTCCTGGCGCCTGCGGGGGGCAGCTGCATCACTTCTCCTCTACTGCCTATCTCCTGCTGGGACTTGTAGTGTGGTGCTTATGCTTACCTCCGGACTGTTCCACTTACCAAGCATTGCAATTATGGGTGGATCACGGGGGAGGTCCAAGAAGTCTAAACATGCTGCTGAGGCGGCCAGACATTCCTCAGAGGATGAGCCTCTTTTGATAAGGCATGCTCTCAGGCAAGCGGACGCTCAAGAAGGGACTCCTGTCTTACCACACCTTTGGCTTCCAAGGTCTCTGCTCACATTGCCAAGGCACTTAGCCAATTCTCTAGGCCTCCTGAGGTGAGGGGATGGGAATCTACCGAACCGACCCCTTCGCAGTTTGCTGGCTATTCTAGCCCTTAGCGGCGTTGCTCCCCACACCATGCTACATGTCCTGCTGCTTCAGTGGATCAGAAGTTTACGGAGTTGCTTGCAGCCTTTACCTCTTGCCAGACTCTGATGATCTCCAAGGTGGATGAGCTTTGACAGGAATTCGTTTGTCATGAGACTGTGCGAATGTACGGTGGAGGCGGAACGCTGGGTTTTTACAGCTGAAGATACCCTTCATCCCCTGCCGGAACAGATTCCCTACAGCAGCAAGGAAAATCTGTCCTGAACCGTGCGGATGACATGGAAAATCGGCTTGGGCACAATAATATTTGCCTGGTGGGACTGCCGGAGAAGGCAGAGGGGTCAGACCCTGTGGTGTTTCTGGAGTCGTGGTTGAAGGAGATCCTGCCGGCTGACACTTTCTCACCTTACTTCACTGTGGAGAGGGCGCATAGGGTGCCAGGCAGGCCCCCTCCACCTGGAGCCCCCTCCAAAATTGCTTCACTTTAGAGATCGAGATGCAATCCTGCAAGCTGTACGCATAAAAGGGGAGGTGCGCTATAATGACAGCAGAGTTGCCTTTTACCCAGACTTCTCAGTGGATTTACGTAAACAAAGGATCAACTTCACTGAGGTGCGCCTTCGACTTTACACTAAGCGATATCGCTATGCTGTTTATGGCTCTTCTTCGAGTTGTGGATGGTGCAACTGCCAGGTTCTTCACGTCTCCTGCCAAGGCTCTGCAGTGGGTGGATGCTGCTCCTCCGGACTGATCCTGTGTCGAATCAGTGCAAGACATCCCCTGTTTCCCATTTCTTTAGTTAGAACAGGGAGTTAGGTCATTAGTTAGGGCCAGCCTTAGAGTTCATGGACTATGGACTATAGCCCTGGTTACGGTTCCTTGGGTAGTGGGTTCTTTAGTAAGTTGGCCACTGAGATAGTATGGTTGGGTTGGTGGGAGTGGGGTGGGCCATTCAAGTAGAGTTCTTGCTATTGCCCATTGGTTAGTGTTTAGGGTCAAGGTGTGCACATGTTCCCAGTGTTAAGGTTTTGTTGGGGATGTTTTATTTGTATTTTGCATTTGTTTATGTGTTTTGTGTCCTGTTTGTCTTAGTGCTGTCTTATCCTGCGTTCTGTTTGGGGTGTGTATGGTGTTTGTTCCCGGAGTGCCTCAGGTGGTGGCATTATGTTTTAGGTGCACTTTCCCTACTATTACTCAGGCAATTTTGTGGGAAGGAGCGGGTTCTTTGCCCAGTCGTGTTTCTACTGTGGATTATTCTTCCAGATATTGATAATGGGGTCACTTAAGATCATGAGTTGGAATGTCAGAGGCCTTAACTCCAAATTTAAATGGGCTCTGTGTTTGGACTTCGTAAAGAAGCAGTCCCCACAAATTATATGTTTACAAGAAACTCATCTAACTGGTCAACAAATTCTTGCTCTAAAAAGGGCTTGGATAGTTAGGGGCTACCACTACACTTAATCTTCCACTGCTAGGGGGGGTGTCTTTTTTGGTAACTAAATCCCTTCCCCTGGTCATTGATCAAGTAGTTTGCGACCATTTTGGTAGGTTTGTGATTGCTCAGTGTTCCTTACATGCCTTCCGTTTTCTTTTGGTGTCAGTGTATGTCCCCCCTCCGTTTCATGTTGATGTCTTAGACTGCGTCCAAGTTACTGACATTTCCCTCTCTGCCTGTTCTCCTTGTAGGTGACTTTAATGCAGTCCCAGATCCAAGTGTCAATCGCATGGGTGCAGTGGATTCCGGCTCCCCTGGACTCAATGCCTGGAGTGCGGTACTGACCCTTACTGAGGATTGGCATTGGAAGCATCTGTCTGACCCACTATTCTCCTTTTACTCAGCGGTACATAAATCGTTCTCCAGGATTGATTTGACATATGCCTCCTCTGATCTTCTATCTCTGGTAAGAGATGTTGTGTATACCACTAGGGGATCTCTGAACACTTTGCTCTTATACTGTCCTTAGATTTAGGCCCTCGCCATTCCTTCAAAGTCTGATGGATGCATCCCGGCTGGCTGGTGGAAGAAGTGGTGACAACATCCTTGCTGGAAGCTCATAATTGTTTCTGGGAACATAATAGGTCTTACCCCGACAAGTTAGTGCAATGGGTTGCTTATAAGGCACATGTTAGGTGGACTTTTATGGCTGGGGTTGCCGGGGAAAGGGTGGCTTATTCAGCTAGGGAGACTGAGCTGCAGGTTGAGATTGGGGTTCTAGAAGCAAAGGTGGTGAGGGACCCTTTCCCTGATGCTGAACGTAAGTGGCTAACAGCCCAGAGGGCTCTCCTGATCCTTCTGAAGGAAAGGATTCAGAAGAGGATGGTGGATAGGGAGGCAGCCATATTCCAATTTGGGGATAAAAAGGGTAGTTTATTGGCATATTTGGCTAGAGAGAGTAGGCCAGTGGTTGCTATAGCTTATAGAGACTTTTATAGTGGTCTCTATACCTCTCAATTGCCGGATGTTTCGGAAGGCTTAGTGTCTTTTTTGAGGGGTTTTCCTTTTACGCCCTTAACTACGGCTCAGGCAGCCTATTTAGATGCTCCTTTTTCTGATGAGGAAGTTTCTATGGCTATTGCTCCTCTACAGACGTGGAAAACTCCGGGTTTATATGGAATGATTGGAGACTGGTACAGGGCAAATAAGGAGCGGCTGATACCTATTTTACAGAACTTTTTTAGTGTGGCTATGGAAACTAGGAGGCTCCCTGATTCCATGAGGGAGGCCTTTATTGTGGTTCTTCCCAAACCTGGAAAGGATCTGACTTTACCGGATTCTTACAGATCTATTTCCCTCCTTAATGTAGATATCAAACTTATGGCCAAAATATTAGCTAATCGATTACAAAAGGTCATAGCCGCTATTGTTCATCCTAACCAGACGGGCTTTATGCCAGGGAGAGCCACTGATATTAATGTTCAGCGCTTGTATCTTAATATTATTGCCACTGCTATAGTTAGCTTGGATGTGTATAAAGCTTTTGACTCTGTGGAATGGGTGTATCTTCGGGGTGTCTTGGGGGTCCTTCGGTTTGGTCCACGGTTTCGGGCATGAGTACGCTTGCTATATGATAGCCCTAGAGCCAGGGTACGAACTAATTTGGACATCTCAGATCCTTTCCATCTGGGTAGGGGTACAAGGCAGGGTTGTCCCCTGTCTACTTTTTTATTTGCCCTGGCAGTAGAACTGCTGGCGGGGCCATTCGAATGTCTTCTTGTATTCAGGGGCTACGTAGGGGTTCCTTAGAGGAGAAAGTATCCATGCACGCAGATGACACACTGGTTTATTTGGCTGATGTTTAAGGTTCCCTGGGGGCCTTGTTTGTCCTCTTAGATGAATTTAGTTCCTTCTCCGGCCTCAAGGTTAATTTAGCTAATTTTTCCCTGCTGCCGCTATCAGTGGCAGCGGACCCCATGCAGTCTCTTCCTCATGGGTTGCAATCAGTTACCCAATTTAGATATTTGGGACTGGAGGTTTCTGCGCGTGTGAGAAACTATGTACAGTTGAACGTAGATCCGGTTTTGTTGCTGGTGTCGGGTGAATTACAGGCCCTGGTCCTCTTTTCCTCTTTCTCTACCTGGCAGGATTAATATCTTTAAAATGATATATTTACCTAAGTTTTTGTATCTTTTCCATCTTTCTCCTGTATTTTGTGAAGCTGAGTGGCGTTTTGAGATACTTCTATTGGTAGGATAAACCGCCACGATTGGGTAAGGCGCTGCTCCAGGCATCCAAACAACGGGGTGGCTTGGCTGCTCCTAACATGTACAATTACTTTTTAGCATTTCAATTGGTGTACACTGCCTGGAGGATCTTCCTGGATCTGGTGAATGCATCTACTGCCCTAGCGGGAGCTCTCATGGGTTCGTATAAAATCTTGACTAATACCCTGTATAGATACACTTCTACTTCTCGGTTGTTGGCCCCTATTAAAACTGTGGCTGAGGTGTGGTCGGTGGTCTTAAGGCGCTTTCCGTTGCCGGTCATGTCTCCTAGAGCACCTCTGTGGGAGAACCCTCATTTTGAGAACCTGCAGGAGTTGGAGGCTGCCGGCTTCTGGAGTGATCATGGAGTCAAATTCACCATCTATTTGTTTGGGGAATTCCCTTCTTTCCCATCTGTCTCAGCATTACGAGACTGCTTCAGTCTCCCTTGAGGTGCTCAATTTCGGTACTTCCAGCTGAGACATGTGGTAATGGCGCAGTTTGGCTATCTTGATGTGACCCCAGTTTTCTCCGATGTGGAGCTTCTTCTGGGTACCACTGTCCTTCCTAAACCTTTGACTCAGGCATATGCATTACTTCAATCGGTGGGCCCTGACCCGTTTGAGTTGGCTTTTGTAAAGTGGCTGATATTCCTGATTTGTCGGAGGACCAGTGGTGAAAAGTTACTAAAACCTATTACCCTATGGTGATCAGTGCTAGAGATATGCTTATCCAAGCTAGGTTAATCCTACGTTTATATTACACTCCAGTTAAGCTGTTCCATATTGGTGTTTCTTCTTCAGATTCTTGTTTTAGGTGTCAAGCGGATTTGGGCACTATTATACACGCTATGTGGAGTTGCCCCTGTGTGGAACTCTTTTGGAGAGAGGTGATGTAGTTCTTGACAGATCACTTAGAGTTTCTCTTTGTGTTTTCCCTTGTTGTATGTCTGTTGGGTGTAATTAATGATCTGGCCTCAGGCACCCATAGGCGCCTACTCATTCGGTTTCTATTGTTCTGCGCCTGTAAGGTCCTGATCATGGCATGGAAGGATACCTCTCCTCCTCCCATCATGCGAGGGTTCAAATTGGTTAATAAATATGTATGGATGTACCATGGATTCCATGGTTTCTGACAGGGGAAACGGTGGTGACCCCAGAATAAGTAAGTTCTCCTGGGTAGTGTGTTTGTTTCTTGCTTAGCCTGTGAGGTGAGGGGTTACTCTGGGAGTGTGTGTGTGTTTTGTTGGTGTGTCTGTCTTTTGTCTTGATGTCTGTCTGGGTGCAGATCATCTTGATTTCCTATTCCTGTGATGCTTTGCTATCTTGAATTTCCCCCCTGTTATTGTGGGAGGTCGGGGTGCTCTGTGCTTGAGCTACATGTCTGTTGTATGTTTATGTTTATTTTTACACCAAAAAGTTAAAACGAAATACTTTAAAAAATATATACTTTTAATTTTCCAGCTACTATACTTACATGCCAACATAGTACACAGTTTCCTTACAGCACAGAGTGGCTTCAGTGTATGAGATGTGGGTAACAATACCCTTAGTAAGTTTCTTAGTATGAGTAATTTAAGAAGTATTTAGAAGCACTAAAAGCTCAGGAATACAGTCCTGAGAGTATAGCTTCAGAATACAGTTCTGAGAGTATTACTTCACAATACAGTCCTGAGAGGGGTCTTCAGAGCTTGGTTCACTATAGTGAATACTAGGAATATGTTATTTACTAATGATTAGTTGCATTACAATACCCTATCACAGGTGGCAATGATCGTGGATGGAAGTCATGCTGCACTGGCACAGACTAATGCTGCAATCACATCCCACATGGGGCATACAGCAGCCAGATCTGGCCGGGAAATTTTAAAACCACCTCCTCCTATATATCTGCTCTACCCATGCCATACCCCATTCAAGAGTCAGGTAGCATTATTTATGAACCAGTGTCAGGTTCAAAAATTGGATACAGTGGGAAAATAAGCCAACCAGAGTCTATAGCTGCCTTTAATAACCTGACTGAAATGAATGGGGTATAGCAGATGGTTCTAAAATACCAAAACTGACTTGAGTTTAAATACAACTGAAACAGGATTCCTTGACAATGACCTGTGCACAGCAGGCTTGCTGTCAGGGAGACAACCAAAGTAGCTCCTTCTTTGGCCTGAGCCAGGCTAAGACTTAGCCTAAGTTCCAACCATAAATTCTCATACTTAATAAGATGGCAGCTGATATTAGTCAATCTCAAATCTAGTGGGCGGAGACAAGATTCTGGCGTAACAAACTCACCAGCCTGTTGTATATAAACAAAGGAAAACATTCAGATCACCAGCGTGAGTGCTGGACACAGTGCTTCCGTGTTTGTCTCAGAAAGCCAATGGAATCAATGCAGATAAATGCGTCATCGATCACATGATTGGAGAATGTAGTCACATGTTCGTCATGTGATTCAAGTCACATGATCATCGGTACGGAGCCTCACTGCGCACAGCAGTGCATGCGCAATCGGCTATCTCAAGATACCGGCAATGTACAAAAGACAAAGATGAAAGTAGATAAGAGAAGAAAAGAAAAAAAAGAAAGATATTATAAAGAGAATCAGTAAGAAAAATAGAAAACAGTTAATAAAGTAATGAAATGCTAATATCTGGCCATATAAGGCTAGGACAAAACAATGCCTAGGTCTGAATGACCTTACTCTGTGTGGTATGGGGTTAATGCCTATTGGATTCTATTCTACTCTAATTTTTATTAATTTTCATTAATTACTATTATAACATGACTAAACCTCTGAACTATATGAAATATTTAATTACCATTTATTATGTTTTTATATGGACAAACAACAAAAAAGTGGTCTCAAATGGCTGCAAGCCCCACCTGAGTTGGCTAATATAGGTGAATGGCCTCACAGGTGCTACCCTAATGCGGCCTTGAAGATATTCAAGGTGCATTCACTATGGAGTTTACACACCTCCAAGTATAAAATTTAAACAAATAACAAAAAATGTGGTCTCAAATGGCTGGAGGTGCTCAACCCCAAATGCGGTTGTGAATTTATGCTGGGGGATAAGATCCTGCCCTTGTGGTCCGTTGCTAGGGGCAATCCCCAGCATAAAAATGCATACAATGGAGGATGCCTGCAGTGGACTACAAGTGCCACAATAGAATCCTACACCAGATAGATGGTGTGGATGTGTAACAATTAGAATAATACAATACAGGAATATGGGTGCACTACTGTGGTAGATGTATACAATGACATTGGCTATCCCTCAACACTGATGTTAAAATTGAGACATTCGCCAGTATATCCTTGTATGAAGGACATACCAGAGCCCGCACACCAACGCCAAGGTTTCTCAAAATGTCGCGGGACCTATCGCTAATCCTACATGTTCTTGATATGCAAAACAGGGGCCAGTGGGCAATTACGGCAGCATTAGGTCGACTCACAGCCTCCTCCCAGGTACCCTCCAGCGTGACTGAGCACACATACAATGGGAGGGGGAGGCAAGCTGCAAGCCCCACCTGAGTTGGCTAATATAGGTGCATGGCCTCACAGGTGCATGGCCACCAAAGTAGTGCACCCATATTCCTGTATTGTATTATTCTAATTGTTACACATCCACACTGTCTATCTGGTGTAGGATTCTATTGTGGCACTTGTAGTCTGCTGCAGGCATCCTCCATTGTATGCATTTTTATGCTGGGGATCGCCTCTAGCAACGGACTACAAGGGGAGGATCTGCTCCCCCAGCATAAATGCACAACCGCATTTGGGGTTGAGCACCTCCAGCCATTCAAGACCATGTTTTTTGTTGTTTGTTTAAATTTTATACTTGGAGGTGTGTAAACTCCATAGTGAATGCGCCTTGAATATCTTCAAGGCAACATTAGAGTAGCACCTGTGAGGCCATGCACCTATATTAGCCAACTCAGGTGGGGCTTGCAGATTGCCTCCCCCCTCCCATTGTATGTGTGCTCAGTCACACTGGAGGGTACCTGGGAGGAGGCTGTGAGTCGACCGAATGCTGCCGTAATTGCCCACTGGGCCCTGTTTTGCTTATCACGCACAGGTAGGATTAGCTTTAGGTCCCGCAACATTTTGAGAAACCTTGGCGTTGGTGTGCGGGCTCTGGTATGTCCTTCATATAAGGATTTACTGGCGAATGTCTCAATTTTAACATCAGTGTTGAGGGATAGCCAATGTCATTGTATACATCTACCACAGTAGTGCACCCATATTCCTGTATTGTATGTTTTTATATGGCCAGATATTAGCATTTTATTACTTTATTAACTGTTTTGTCTTTTTCTTTAATAACTACTTATTCTCTATATAATATCTTTCTTTTTTTCTTTTCTTCTCTTACCTACTTTCATCTTTGTCTTTTGTACATTGCCAGTACTTTGAGATAGCCGATTACGCATGCGCTGCTGATGAACATGTGACTACATTCTCCGATCATGTGATCGATGATGCATCTATCTGCGTTGATTCCATTGGCTCTCTGACACAAACACGGAAGCACTGTGTCCAGCACTCACGCTGGTGATCTGAATGTTTTCCTTTGTTTATATACAACAGGCTGGTGAGTTTGTTACGCCAGATTCCTGTCTCCGCCCTCTAGGTTTGAGATTGACTAATATCAGCTGCCACCTATTTAGTATGAGAAATTATACTAATGTTATATCTAATATTTGCACTTTGTACTAATATGATATAATGCACTTGTATCACAGTACTTCCTGATATGATTATTATGTCTCTTATATGTATCACTGTATCGGATTATGCACTGAACACTTGATTATTTATTGATCTGCTAATGATCTATTCACATGTTGTTGGATATTTAAACCCCTTTATATCACTTGTGAGACCACAGAAACGTCCATTGTTTAGCTGGATTAAAGTTACACTTTCTACTACATCGGTGTGCTGCAGTCACCTTTGTTTTGGATTTATCTATCCATCTATCTATCTATCTATCAATTTATCTAGCAACAGGAGAATACAGCAGCACACTGCTGGCACAAAGATATAGATACAACTTATCTATTTATATTGATATAGATATCAATTTATCTATTTATCTTATCTCTCTCTATTTTAGATGCCGTCCCTCATCCATCTTTACCACCATTTAACTTGATTTGTGAAAAGATGAGGCCAAAGGCCACAAACTAATTCCTACTAGTGACTGAAAGAAAGGTATCAATTTAAAATTATTATCTGCACACCCTTAACTAAATATTGGATATAGGATTACAACTAAGAGGGTTATTATTAAAACTTTAATAAAAAAAAAGTTGAATATATGCAAGGATTATTGTCAGTGAAAAGATTAGTTGTGATACTCAAGTAATCATTTTTGCTTGTGTTTCTGTATGGTATCAGAAAAACTAAGCAATGGTCTGTTATAAGGCACACTGAATACTAGTTTGCTAAAATTGGAAAACTTTTTGGAACTCAGTGTAGAGAACAATGTGGACAACCATGTTGTTTTACTGTTAATGGGCAAATATATCGTTGTTATGTCTATGCCGATCTATATTGTACTTATGTCTATAGCTAGTCACATTTTATATCTATGACAAACTAAAGCTATATTCCCATTATATTTTCCTAAGGTTCTTGGTTTTCGTTAGCACTGCTGCATTTTTCCGATGAACCCTAATGTAGTAAACTAAGCTTGCAAAATGACTGAACATAGTCACTAGTTGCCTACTTCATGTAATAAAACTCGGGAATATATTGTGGATATATGTCAGCAAACTTTTTTGACAGGTTTCTGACATATACCAAGGAAATACCCTAATGGTCAACTAGTGACTATATTGGGTCCATATTACGAAAGTATACTTTAATTTTGCAAGACTCAATAGGACAGGAGAGCTAGCTATACAGTATACCATTCTGAAAAATGAATGTATATGAGGTGTCCCGGTACCGTATTTTATACGTTACCTGTGTAGAGGTCCCCATAGTCAGAGTCCCTAGGACGTCGGGGCCCCTCTTTTCTAGGGTTCCCCTTGTCACCTATCACTTAGCCACTAGATATATAATAGTTCTATCTGATACTTATACAGTTATAAGTATAGAAAGTGTATATAGTGAATTATCTACCTGTTTGTAGCGTAACAGGACCTGCGGGTCCTGTGATCGGGTGAAACTCTATGGTTTTGCTTTAGGACCTTAGGAGGTCCCAGTGACGTGTTCTCCCACCATACATTGTGACGGTGAGTGACAGCTGACATAGACCAATCCAAAACGGCCCTGCCCATATAAGGGAGCGGCTGCCATTAAGCGCGCTCTTTCCTCGTGGGCTGCTGATAGAGGAGGATCTGCGCAGCTATCTTCAGCAGTGACCATGCCCAAGCCTTGCGGCAATGACCATCCATACAGAACTGTGAGTTATCTTAATCCCTGTTAACTTCGCGGAATCACCGGACCTAAATTGACCCCTAAATCCGGACGGATCTCTGCTCAACTCCTGTTACGCCTAGCGCTCCGGGTCCCCGCTCCTCCCCGGAGCGCTCACGGCGTCTTTCTCCCTGCAGCTCCCCGGTCAGCGCTGACCGGGAGCGCTGCTCTGCCATGGCCGTTGGGGATGCGATTCGCACAGCGGGACGCGCCCGCTCGCGAATCGCATCCCAGGTCACTTACCCGTTCCCGTCTCCTGCGGTCATGTGCTGGCGCGCGCGGCTCCGCTCTCTAGGGCGCGCGCGCGCCAGCTCCCTGAGACTTAAAGGGCCAGTGCACCAATGATTGGTGCCTGGCCCAATTAGCTTAATTGGTTCCCACCTGTTCCCTGGCTATATCTAGTCTCTTCCCCTGCATTCCCTTGCCGGATCTTGTTGCCCTTGAGCCTAGTGAAAGCGTTTTGTGTGTTTATACCCTGTGTACCAGAACTTCTGCTATCTCCCCTGACTACGAACCTTGCCGCCTGCCCCCGACCTTCTGCTACGTCCGACTTTGCTTCTGCCTACTCCCTTGTACCTCGCCTATCTTCAGCAGCCAGAGAGGTGAGCCGTTGCTAGTGGATACGACCTGGTCACTACCGCCGCAGCAAGACCATCCCGCTTTGCGGCGGGCTCTGGTGAAAACCTGTAGTGTCTTAGAACCGGTCCACTAGCACGGTCCTCGCTATCCCTCTCTGGCACAGAGGATCCACCTCCTGCCAGCCGGCATCGTGACAGTAGATCCGGCCATGGATCCCGCTGAGGTTCCCCTGCCAGTTGCCTCTGATATCACCACGGTGGTCGTCCAGCAAGCCCGACAGATCGCCCATCTAACCCACCAGATGTCGGAAATGTCCACCATTGTGCACCAACTTCAGTCGCAACTTCATCAGCAATCATCTCCTCCGCCAGCTCCTGCACCTCCTCCGCAGCGAGTGGCCACTCCTAGCCTCCGCCTGTCCTTGCCGGACAAATTTAATGGGGACTCTAAGTTTTGCCGTGGCTTTCTTTCGCAATGTTCCCTGCACTTGGAGATGATGTCGGACCAGTTTCCTACTGAAAGGTCTAAGGTGGCTTTCGTAGTCAGCCTTCTGTCTGGAAAAGCCCTGTCATGGGCCACACCGCTCTGGGACCGCAATGACCCCGTCACTGCCTCTGTACACTCCTTCTTCTCGGAAATTCGAAGTGTCTTTGAGGAACCTGCCCGAGCCTCTTCTGCTGAGACTGCCCTGCTGAACCTGGTCCAGGGTAATTCCTCCGTTGGCGAGTACGCCATACAATTCCGTACTCTTGCTTCTGAACTATCCTGGAATAATGAGGCTCTCTGCGCGACCTTTAAAAAAGGCCTATCCAGCAACATTAAAGATGTTCTGGCCGCACGAGAGACTCCTGCTAACCTGCATGAACTCATTCATCTAGCCACTCGCATTGACATGCGTTTTTCTGAGAGGCATCAAGAGCTCCGCCAGGAAAAAGACTTAGATCTCTGGACACCTCTCCCACAGTCTCCACTGCAATCTGCGCCTAGGCCTCCCGCCGAGGAGGCCATGCAAGTGGATCGGTCTCGCCTGACCCTGGAAGAGAGGAATCGCCGTAAGGAAGAGAATCTTTGTCTGTACTGTGCCAGTACTGAACATTTTTTGGTGGGTTGCCCAATCCGTCCTCCACGTCTGGGAAACGCACGCTCGCACTCAGCTCTCGTGGGTGTGGCGTCTCTTGATGCCAAGTCGGCTTCTCCACGTCTCACGGTACCTGTTTGGATTTCCACTTCAGCCAGCTCTCCCCTCTCAGCCGTGGCCTGCCTGGACTCTGGAGCTTCTGGGAATTTTATTCGGGAGTCCTTTGTGAATAAATTCCGCATTCCAGTGACCCGTCTTGTCAAGCCTCTCCACATTTCCGCGGTCAACGGAGCCAGGTTGGATTGCACCGTGCGTTACCGCACGGAGCCCCTCCTAATGTGCATCGGACCTCATCACGAGGAGATTATATTTTTTGTCCTTCCTAATTGCTCTTCTGAAGTTCTCCTTGGACTACCCTGGCTTCAACACCATTCCCCAACCCTGGATTGGTCCACTGGGGAGATCAAGAGTTGGGGCCCCTCTTGTTCCAAGGACTGCCTTCAACCGGTTCCCAGTACTCCCTGCCGTGACCCTGTGGTTCCTCCTGTATCCGGTCCCCCTAAGGTCATTAAGGACTCTGCCTGCCACAGGAAATGCCCCTCCCCCCCTCCCAGTTCCATCAGGCAAGCTTCTGTGTCCCCTCATGGCCCTCGTCCTGGTGTCACACTGCCCCGTGCCAGGTCTCGCCCTCTGCCCTCTCTCCCCATTCCTACTCCTGCGGTTCTGCCTGCCGTTGAGGAATCCCTCCATCCTTTCCCGGTGTCCTCATCCCAGGGGAGGCAGTTACCCGATAAAGAGAAGGGGAGACCTAAGGGGGGGGGTACTGTTACGCCTAGCGCTCCGGGTCCCCGCTCCTCCCCGGAGCGCTCACGGCGTCTTTCTCCCTGCAGCTCCCCGGTCAGCGCTGACCGGGAGCGCTGCTCTGCCATGGCCGTTGGGGATGCGATTCGCACAGCGGGACGCGCCCGCTCGCGAATCGCATCCCAGGTCACTTACCCGTTCCCGTCTCCTGCGGTCATGTGCTGGCGCGCGCGGCTCCGCTCTCTAGGGCGCGCGCGCGCCAGCTCCCTGAGACTTAAAGGGCCAGTGCACCAATGATTGGTGCCTGGCCCAATTAGCTTAATTGGTTCCCACCTGTTCCCTGGCTATATCTAGTCTCTTCCCCTGCATTCCCTTGCCGGATCTTGTTGCCCTTGAGCCTAGTGAAAGCGTTTTGTGTGTTTATACCCTGTGTACCAGAACTTCTGCTATCTCCCCTGACTACGAACCTTGCCGCCTGCCCCCGACCTTCTGCTACGTCCGACTTTGCTTCTGCCTACTCCCTTGTACCTCGCCTATCTTCAGCAGCCAGAGAGGTGAGCCGTTGCTAGTGGATACGACCTGGTCACTACCGCCGCAGCAAGACCATCCCGCTTTGCGGCGGGCTCTGGTGAAAACCTGTAGTGTCTTAGAACCGGTCCACTAGCACGGTCCTCGCTATCCCTCTCTGGCACAGAGGATCCACCTCCTGCCAGCCGGCATCGTGACAACTCCTAATTCTATTAACCCTTGGATAAGTCAACGGTCCGCAGCATCTGTCAAACATTGCTGAGCTGTATAGAGACTGTATTACTGAGTCTGTTGCTGTTAATTGGATGTACCGCAAGTACTTCAGTAAAGTTGATGCAAGTTCAAGTTCACCCCAATTGTGGACCTTCATTCATTTAGTCACGCACCTATCGTTTCTGGGAAGGGTGGCGATAGGCCGAAGATTTACCTCAGCGTATTAACCCCCAACCTGGCTTCACGACTGACAGGGGTTAAATTAACCCCTCATATACCTAAGCAACACCCTCACTGCATTATATCCCCCCCCCCCCCAAGGGCTACCACAAAGCCTTTTTGGCATTGCCCGAACAGGATTCGGGTGTGTGCCTACTACAGTTGCCACTAGTGAAAGTGTACCCCCCCCCCAAGCAACAAACTTTATTCATGTGCTGTAAACCGTGTTGTTGTGTACGGGAGCAATGTCTGTGGTGCACCATGCAAGGGGGCCACAAGAACAGTAAGGGTGGAGGCGAAAATTCATCTGCAACTAAGATGTGTAAACTGCGCAATGAGTTCATGCTGCGATCCTCTGGTCCGGTCAGCACAGGCGGAGCCGAACTGCTGCCGGAGAGGCGCGCGGGGAAAGGCCTGCGCTGCGCCTTGCTCCGCTCTGGGCGTGGCTGTCAAGTTGCTGTATCACAGCCGAAAGGGAACTTGGAGACACAGGAGTCGTCTCTGGAAGGACCGGAAGTCGGAGCTGCACCGATGACGTCCTTCCTGCCGGCCGCCATATAGGGGAAGCCAACTATAAAAGACACCACGCACAGCGACCTCTTCAGTATGCACAGGGAGTCGGACAGTACAGACATGGCGGAGAGGAGTTTTCCACGTGGTGAAGATGGCAAAATTGGCCAGAGACACCTCCAGCGTAGAGCGCAGGGACACCTGGTGCACCTGGTGCATCGCCGGTGAGACTGTCCCCTCACCACAGAACTTGGGGCTTGTGGGCCGAGATCCCATCGGAGGAGTCTGCAGCGAGTACCCTGCCAGAGGCGGACTTCTCTTCCTCCTCCAGCCCTGAGGTCATACCCCGATCAAGCTTGCCAAGTGCACGACCGTGCTCACCGAAATTGCCACAATGGGTGTTTGGAGATGAGCCGGAGCTGATCGAATGTATGCACAAGGTACTTCAGCCAATACCAGGGAAGCCACTCCCACAAATCCCAACTGCACAGAGAGAAAGGGCCCATCAAAAGCCGAGCTGGCCGAATTGATGGAAAAGTTAAAGGCCCGACACAAAGAACTGCATGCCCCTAAGCACGTGCATTTGCCTCATGAAGAAAAAAGTGCGGTATCAAGAAAATATCAACGAAATGGAGGCATTGTACATACGCGAATGGGATCACGTCTGAGAAGGGCAGGAGCCATTGGAAAGAAGAAGAGCAACTGTGGCCAAATTCGACAAGGTCAGAGGTTATGGGACACTTCTTGACTGCCACACTGGGCAGACCATCCTCATAAACCGGTGAGCAGTACAAAGGCCATTTCCACACAAGAAGTCCTATACCTTGGATGTGGGTGAAATTGTGGAGTACACCCCCGTCCAAAGCCTGCGTGGAGAATGGGCTGCTGCGGTTACAAGACCCAACTGCCCCAACACAGCTTCCTTTTAAGTATTTCCCGTCAACTGATTGGGAGTCCGATCCCTTTAAATTGAGGCCGACATGGTCCGCTCCTAAAGCCTCCATCAACGTACCCAAGGAGGAGGAGCCTCAACAGCAAAGATCATCTTCTGTGTACAGGAAAGAGACAAGTTCATCATCTTCTGTGTCCCGCCAAGAGCCAAGTCCTGCACAGGATCAGGAAAGTAGGCCAAAGTTGCGGCCACCACAAACAGTACCTAGGCCCTCTCGGAGCCATGAGAGTTCGCCTGTTCCTGAGGTACCGACGAAAGGGTCATGGGTCCATCCTAGTTTGGAGATGGTGCTCAAGCCCCATTGCCCCCTTACATTCCGGCTAGCAAGCCTATGGCCTCTTTGAATCCTACCATCAACCGCTCCACCCTCACCAATGTGGTGTGGCAGAGCTATGTTAACTCTATACTTGCCCCTGATGTTGGGAGGTATAGAGGAACCAGGAGAGGCACAACAAGAGTGAGGAAGAATATTCTCTAAAGGACTTCAAAGTAATGTCTTGTTGTTTTATTAACCACTTTTGCTTTACAGCAACCAAGTTCAAGAATTGTGCCTAGCAGGACTGTGCTAAGATTGTTCCAGTTCAAAGTTCAGCAACGTAACCACTGAGCTTTGTGCCTGACTATTAAGTCAAGAGACTCCTAGCCAGTAGGAGATTCATAAGGACTGTACCCGGCTGATTTGTGGTACGGCCATGTTTTCCTTTCCCTTCCCATGAACTCTTAGTGTAAGTGGACTGCTGATCCTTACACACCAATTTATATATTTCTATGGACTCTTAGTGTAGGTGGACTGTTGATCCTTACACGTCTGTTTTCTGCAGCTTCATAAGAACTCTCATGCTAAATGTTGCACTTATCAGGTGAATGCGCCTGAACCCTGTTGGAGAGTTGATAATTGTGTAGGTTTGAGTAATAAATAGGTATATGGTTCTTGTACACAGGAAGGTATCCTCGTGTCTGTGTACATAAAAAAACAGGTAAAGGTTGTGCATAGAAAATAGCCCAACGTCTATGTACATAAAGAGTAGGTTGTACATGGAAAATGTCAGCATGCTACACGTGTACACTAAACCCTAAAAACTTAAATAATTCTTGTACATACAAATGTATAGAATTCTAAAGGGGTTTAGTAGTTGGTAAATAGGTGACACTCCGGCTCCTCCGAGGGTAGTATTATTGCTGTCGCCAATCGCTAGCACCTGTCTCAACAGAAAAAAAAAAAGGCAAGATTGCCCTGAAGATAGTCCTTGCACACATAGTACTCTAAACTACTGACTTAAACGTACTACCTCAGTCTATTTCACTACATACACAAAAATAAAATATATCTCACATTCAAGAAACACTTAGGAATTGCAGCCTATTGATATCCAATTCCTGCCACTGTTCGGTACACTCACATTTCTTTTCTCTGTGTTATGTGTGTGTGGGATGCTCTACCTGGCCAGTAGGTGCTCTTGTGAGTATAGAATTAAACACATATTTCTAAAGGTAACCTAGGTAGGTTATTTGGAAGTGCTCTAGGGGTAAGTAGCATGTAGCCGATAGACCATAGCAGCCAATCTTACTGTGACCTAGCTTCCATCTAGCAAGTATACCTTTCGTGTACTAACAGGTAACTTATTGTTGGCAAAAAGAAAAAGTGTGAGATTTCAAAATGTATAGTCAGCTTGAAGCTAAAAGTATAGAGAGCTGCACTAATGTCTAGCTAGCCTCATAAATGTTATAGAGAGCTATAATAAATGTTTAAGGAGCTAGAAACTAAAGTTTAGATAGCTTCATCACTGTCTAGGTAGCATCAAAATGTCTAGATAGATTCCCATTGTCTAGTTAAGATACCAGTAAGAGTATCCAGAGAATGTGAATGTGTTTAATGTTTACTTAGGTTTTGTCAGGATGTATAGAAAAATATGTATATATATATATATATATATATATATATATATATATAAAATCCTGTTTAGTCCTAGTTCCTCTGCCTTAGAGGACAGGCGTCAAGGTCGACTTATTTTAAGTAAGGGGGTTTGTGGTGTCCCGATACCGTATTTTATACGTTACCTGTGTAGAGGTCCCCATAGTCAGAGTCCCTAGGACGTCTGGGTCCCTCTTTTCTAGTCTTCCCCTTGTCACCTCTCACTTAGCCACTAGATATATAATAGTTCTATCTGATACTTATACAGTTATAAGTATAGAAAGTGTATATAGTGAATTATCTACCTGTTTGTAGCATAACAGGACCTGCGGCTCATGTGATCGGGTGAAACTCTATGGTTTTGCTTTAGGACCTTAGGAGGTCCCAGTGATGTGTTCTCCCACCATGCATTGTAACGGTGAGTGACAGCTGACACGGACCAATCCAAAACGGCCCTGCCCATATGCGCTCTTTCCTTGTGGGCTGCTGATAGAGGAGGATCTGCGCAGCTATCTTCAGCAGTGACCAGGCCCAAGCCTTGCGGCAACGGCCATCCTTACAAAACTGTGAGTTATCTTAATCCCTGTTAACTTCGCGGGATCACCGGACCTAAATAGACCCCTAAATCCGGACGGATCTCTGCTCAACTCCTAATTCTATTAACCCTTGGATAAGTCAACGGTCTGCAGCATCTGTCAATCATTGCTGAGCTGTATAGAGACTGTATTACTGAGACTGGTGCTGTTAATTGGATGTACCGCAAGTACTTCAGTAAAGTTTATGCAAGTTCAAGTTCATCCAATTGTGGACCTTCATTCGTTTAGTCACGCACCTATCGTGTCTGGGAAGGGTGGCGATAGGCCGAAGATTTACCTCAGCGTATTAACCCTCACCATAGCGTCATGAGTGACAGGGGTTAATTTAACCCCTCATATACCTAAGCAACACCCCCACTGCATTATATTCCCCCCCCCCCCAAGGGCTACCACATATATATTTGGAAAAGGACTGATAATAGTCACTGCGACTAGCTGCAACACTGCGACCAGCTATTGTATGGTATCTATGGCAGCTATAGATTTCTGTTTTAAATTAAATCAAATGTTTCCATTATTTATAATAAGTTTGTTGGGCCATGTGTGCTAGAAAGCTTGTGTATAAGACAAAATGAAAAATTGAGGTGCTTTGCTCACCATTTGGCTACCTCCATGTTGGTTCTTGCACCCCACCCATCTTATAAGGTTCTGGATGTTCCAGACCCTACAAGCCTTGTAACTGACCTCACAGAGGCACAATCCCAGTTTAGGGTCTGTCCCAATGAGGTCACCTTATCGCTGTGGGATGGTCCAAACTATTTGGCCTAATGGTGAGCAAAGCACCTCAATTTTTCATTTTTTCATTGAAGCAATATAGCATTTCATGTTTTATATGTATCTTTGTGCTAGAAGTGTGCTTCTGTATTCTCCTTTTTGTGTATATTTAGCTTAGCAGTGTGCACCTGTTTGCCGGGTCCATGCAATAGTTCGGTATCAGTATGTGCTGGCCAACTTATCCTTATATATTTTTTTTTTTATGTATATAAATACATAAGTATATATATATATATATATATATATATATATATATTTATTTATTGTTTTACCCTGCTATAATATGCTCTCTCAACCCCAATAGCACCGTTAAAAAAAAAAAAAAAAAAAAAAAAAAAAAATCTGTTTTATTTTTTATTTTTACGTAGCGGGATGTGGATCCTGCCTGTGCGGCAGATGACTTGGACCGTATCAGGGAGCGGAGTCTAAGGTGCTGCTGGTCTTCACCAGAGCCCGCCGCAAGGCAGGATGGGCTTGCTGCAGAAGGCGACACCCAAGTCGCTACCCCACATGGCTCGACCACACAGGTAACTGGGCAAGGCGAGGTACCGAAGGATAAGGCAGTAGTGTAGTCAAACGTAGCAGAAGGTCAAAGCAGGCGGCAAAGGTGCGAAGTCAAATAACGTAGTGGGAAGGTCTGGATACATGGGTAAAGCAAATTGAGGATACACGGGTAAAACAAAGTTTGGGCACACTGGCCCTTTAAATTTCAGAGCTCCGGCAAGGCTGAGACACAGAAGAGGAGGCGGCAGCGGAGCGTGGTGAGTAATGGGCTGGGATTCGCATGCGGGCGTGTCCTGTGATGCGAATCCCAGCCCCGCCGGCAGACGGGGACACAGGGACATTGCATCTGGAGCGTAGAGTGCAACAGTTTTATTTATTTTATTTACATATTTATATATATATTGTGACACTGTGGCAAGGGAAAGGTGTATTTCCCTAGCTAACCCTGGAGAAACCTCCACCAGTGGCCTCATAAATGAGGTAGCAGAAAGGGGAAGTGTGTTTAAAAGGAAGTCAGACAGAATAGTTGGTGCTCTCCCCAGAAGAGGGAAAGCTGGCTGTAGGGGGGAGGCAGGGGTCCTGGTGAGGAACACACAGCCCGAGCTGTGAGTGACCACCCAAGAGTGATGTGGACAAGACACACAGCAAGAGGTTGCAAACGCTGTGTGTGAACAGTTAGTAGAAGGTTGCAGGAGGCATAAGTTTAACCGGCCTGGAAAAGCCCACCAGTTGATAGTCAGGGCACACTGGATTGTTTATTTAGTGACTGGATGGTCTAGGGTTTTGTTTGTTCCTGTGTTATGTTTTTTTATTTATCCTGCAACCTATCTAATGAAGCTGACGAGGAGCCGGACATGCATAGAATACTGTTGTTTGCCTGCTGATTGAAATGGAAACATGTCCTGTGGCAGTGTCTAGGACGATCTCAGAGCTATTCCTATGGAGAAATCCTTCCAATATATATATTTTTTCGGTCCTAATGTATTCACGGTGAATCATTATTAAAAACGGCTATTTCTGGCCAACAGAGAGCCTCAATAGGGGTGTAGAAGACTTTGCCTTGCTGTAAGGCTGGGTCCACACTACGTTTTGTCCCATACGGGAGCGCATACGGCAGGGGCGAGCTAAAAGCTCGCGCTCCCGTATGTGACCGTATGCGCTCCCGTATGCCATTCACTTCAATGAGCCGACCGGAGTGAAACGTTCGGTCCGGTCGGCTCATTTTTGCGCCGTATGCGCTTTTACAACCGGACCTAAAACTGTGGTCAACCACGGTTTTAGGTCCGGTTGTAAAAGCGCATACGGCGCAAAAATGAGCCGACCGGACCGAACGTTTCACTCCGGTCGGCTCATTGAAATGAATGACACACGGGAGCGCATACGGTCACATACGGGAGCACGAGCTTTTAGCTCCCCCCTGCCGTATGCGCTCCCGTATGGGACAAAACGTAGTGTGGACCCAGCCTAAGACGCATAGGGAGTGTGCTGGGTTAGTGAAAAAATACTGTTATTCAGTATGACATGTAGATTAGAGGCATCGCTATTAAAATCACTGTCGAAGAGCGGCACAATGACAGAGCCTGGAGGTGGCATCAGTATGAGGAGACCATTTAGTGACTGAATGACACAGCGCGGAGGTGGTGGCAGCATGAGGAGACCATACAGTGGCTGAATGACACAGCCTGGCCCTGGTATCAGAATAAGGAGAACATATGGTGGCAGAATGAGACAGCCTGTTGGTGGCTTCAGCATGAGAAGAACATATGGTTTCAGTATGAGACAGCCTGGAGCTGGCATCAGCATGAGGAGAATCTATGGTAGCAGAATGAGACAGCCTGAAGATTTAAGTGGAAACATGAAGTGATCCCAGAGCTATCCTTAGGGAGAAATCCTTGCAATATTTATTTATTTATATAATACATATGTACATATGTATATTATGTATATATATATATATATATATATATATATACCAACTGTATAGGAAGAGGAGCACCATGATAAGGATTCGAGATCCGCTGGGTGCTCAGCTCCAGGAACAGACCAATTCCCAAATAATAGCAACTGAAGGTTGATTCAATCAAACTGTGTTTTTATTCACACATCTTTGTAAAACAGCAACGTTTCGGCTTAGCAATAAAGCCTTTCTCAAGCAAAACAGCCGAAACGTTGCTGTTTTGCACAGATGTGTGAATAAAAACACAGTTTAATTCAATCAAGATTGGAGTGCCGCTTCTACCTTCAGTTGCTATATATATATATATATATATATATATATATATATATATACATATATGTGTGTATATATATATATATATATATATATATATATATGTATTTATGTGGTAGCCCTTGGGGGGTGTATGGTAGTGGTGGTATGGTATCGGTATATGAGGGGTTAATGTTAACCCTATAGTTCGTGACGCCAGGCTGGGGGCTGGTATGCTGAGATAATGCTCCGGCCTATCGCTGCCCTTCCCAGTAATGATAGGTGCATGAAATGACTGAAGGTCCACAAGGAGATTGAACTTGAACTTGAACAACTTTACTTAATTGCTTGCGATACATCCAAGGCACAGTAGCAGTCTCATACAAACAGTCCTTATATCGCTCAGTGATTGACAGTTGCTGCGGACCTTGAGCTATTTAGAAAGTCTCTGAATTTAGGGTAGATATTTGCAGATCCGTCCAGATTTAGGGGTTATATTAGGTCTGGTGATGCTGCAGAGTGTCTGGGGATTGATACACTCTCTATTCTGAATTACTCAGCCGTTGCCGCAAGGCTCGGGCCTAACTCACTGCGATAGTTGCTGCGCAGATCCTTCTCGTTTGACTGACCATGAACAAGAAAGAGAAAACATGGCCGCCACTCCCTTATATGGGCAGGGGGGCGGGGTGAATCTGATTGGTCCGAACATCTGTCATTCACCATTAAACAGAGTAATGGGATTGCATACGTCACCGGGCCTCCAAAGGTCCTTAAGCAGAATACCATAGAGTTTACCTAGTCACGTGACCCACAGGTCCTGCAACGCTATGGAACCGGTAATTAACCATTTGTTTACATATATTACTATATTTACATCACCCTTACATAAATTACTAGGCTATTAGTTGGAATAGAAGCGACAAGGGGTAGGCTATACAACAGGGATCATTACGTCCTAGGTACCGTATAAGATGCGGTACCGGGACACCACATTTATTTTAAACTGTGTCATACGCTACTGTATTTTTTATTTTTTAATTACAGTGGGGAGAGACAGAGAGGACTGTAGCGTAATATGTCCGCTACATCCCCTCTGTCCACTGTGACACAGCACTCAGGGTCGGGAGGATGGAGGGACAGCGAGGAGGGGAGCAGGGGTGGAGCGACAGCGGGGACTGTAGTGGAATGTGTTTGCTATGTGTTGGGGCCCAGTATGGGAGGTGTTACCCCATACCCTTGCTGCCCTGTCCGGCAACCTCCCTTCAGTGTCCCCTGGGCTCCCTTATACTTGTTTCCCCCCTGTACATATGTTCTGCATTGTAATGTATTATAAAAAGTCTTGTTGCTTTAAGAGTTGTACCAGGTGATATGTCATGTGATTGTTACCCAGGAGGTATCAGTGACCAGGTGACCCCAAGAGTAACCTATGGGCTCCCTGCTAGTCTCCCCAATTTAAGCCCTGGTTGGAGCTAGCTCTCTCTCTTTTGCTCTTTGGAGATAAGTCTTTGCTGAGGTCAGTCGTGCCTAGTGTGTGTGTCCAGAGTTTTGGAGGCCTCAAAGTCAAGTACTGCAGCCATCATCAAATGCAAGTAAGCTACAGTCATAGCTTGGTCAGTCTTCAGTCAAGTCAGGTCAGTCCCTGTCATCTGTCAAGTCAGCGTTGCCTGCATTACATTTTCCAGTCCTACTGCAAGTCCCAGCAAGCCCTTAACGTCTCTGAGTCACTTGTCACCTCCGTGGGTCCTGGCTGTACTGTATAGACTTTACCATCTATCTACCCTCAGTAAAGCTACTGTTATCTTTAACTTGGCGTCGGAGTCATTATTGCCCCCGTGCCTAGCCCAGGATCTAGCGGTATACCTTCAGGTGGTATCGAGGATGAACCATGCCCTGGCATCACGAATAAAGTGGGGTAATGCCATCTGCCCCTAGGGTAACAACATCTGCCCTCATCAGACCCCGTTACCACACTACGTCACCGCTGTCAACAGACACATGTATCCACTCGAGAGCTCTCGCTGTCCCCTGGCTAATTCGCCCCAATCTCTCCTGCTGTAAAAGTGAAGAGTAGCAGCTATGCCTATTGTGACATCGGGGCAGCGTCTTCAGACCCACTCTCCCCTGGCTCTGATTGCGGCCAGAAGCGGTGAAGGAGCAGAGCTGGAGAAGGTGCGTGAAGCCCCCGCAGTCCCTTAAGTATTTTGCCCAGACACATCCCTCCATGAGCCTGCGCTGTCCTCCTATCTCGACCTCCTATCCCATCCTCATATCCCGTCCTCATATACCGTCCTCCTATCCCGTCCTCCTATCTCGACCTCCTATCTCGACCTCCTATCCCGACCTCCTATCCCATCCTCATATCCCGTCCTCATATCCCATCCTCCTATCCCATCCTCATAGCTTGACCTCCTATCTCGACCTCCTATCCCGTCCTACTATCCCGACCTCCTATCTCGTCCTCCTATCTCGACCTCCTATCCCATCCTCATATCCCGTCCTCATATCCCGTCCTCCTATCCGTCCTCCTATCTCGACCTCCTATCTCGACCTCCTATCTTGACCTCCTATCTTTACCTCCTATCCCGACCTCCTATCCCGTCCTCCTATCCCGACCTCCTATCCCGTCTTCCTATCCCGATCTCCTATCCTGACCTCCTATCCCATCCTCCTATCCCGTCTTCCTATCCTGTCCTCCTATCTCGACCTCCCATCCTGTCCTCATATCCCGTCCTCCTATTCCGTCCTCCTATCTCAACCTCCTTTCTCGACCTCCTATCCCGACCTCCTATCCTGTCCTCATATCCCGTCCTCCTACCCCTTCCTCCTATCTTGACCTCCTATCTTTACCTCCTATCCCGACCTCCTATCCCGTCCTCCTATCCCGACCTCTTATCTTGACCTCCTATCTCAACCTCCTATCCCATCCTCCTAACATCGACCTCCTATCTCGACCTCCTATCCCGACCTCCTATCCCATCCTCATATCCCGTCCTCATATCCCATCCTCCTCTCCCGTCCTCCTAGCTTGACCTCCTATCATGACCTCCTATCCAGTCCTACTATCCCGACCTCCTATCTCGTCCTCCTATCTCGACCTCCTATCCCATCCTCATATCCCGTCCTCATATCCCGTCCTCCTATCCCGTCCTCCTATCTCGACCTCCTATCTCGACCTCCTATCCTGACCTCCTATCCTGACCTCCTATCCCGAACTCCTATCCCGTCCTCCTATCTCGAACTCCTATCTTGACCTCCTATCTTTACCTCCTATCCCGACCTCCTATCCCGTCCTCCTATCCCGACCTCCTATCCTGTCTTCCTATCCCGATCTCCTATCCTGACCTCCTATCCCGTCCTCATATCCAGTCCTCATATCCTGTCCTCCTATCCTGTCCTCCTATCTCGACCTCCTATTCTGTCCTCATATCCCGTCCTCCTATCTCAACTTCCTTTCTCGACCTCCTAACCCGACCTCCTATCCCGACCTCCTATCCTGTCCTCATATCCCGTCCTCCTACCCCTTCCTCCTATCTCGACCTCCTATCTTTACCTCCTATCCCGACCTCCTATCCCGTCCTCCTATCCCGACCTCTTATCTTGACCTCCTATCTCAACCTCATATCCCATCCTCCTAACATCAACCTCCTATCTCAACCTCCTATCTTGACCTCCTATCCCGACCTGCTATCTCGACCTCCTATCCCGACCTCTCATCCCGTCCTCATATCCCGACCCGTAATATGTGTACCAGGTGTTGACATATCTCCAGCCGTACGGAAGTTATGTGGGAACATACATTTCCCGTTGATTTGCATGGGACTTTAAACAAAAACCCCGACCCTCACAAATGGAGGTAGTTAAGCGTTAAATTACCTATCCTATATTTTAAGTGGACATATAAGTAACATGTTACCAAGTATTATTGTTTGGAAGTTATGCCGTAACATATATTTCCCATAGACTTGTATGGAACTTTAAAAAAAAAAAAAAAAACTTTCCCCCCCCCCTTAAGGGTGGAATTTCGAAAAATCCTTTCTAATTCCTCGTCTACATCTTAAAAACAACACCTGTGCAAAAATTCAGGTTTCTAGGTCCAAGGGTTTAGGCTGGGTGTTGATGAGTCATTGAGTCAGGTCTTCTTTTATATATAAGATATATATATATATATATATACCGTATTTATCGGGGTATACCACGCACCGGCCTATAACACGCACCCTCATTTTACCACGGATATTTGGGTAAAAAAAGTTTTTTACCCAAATATCCATTAAAAAATGAGGGTGCGTGTGTGCGCGTGTATACCCCGATATACCCCCAGGAAAGGCAGGGGGAGAGAGGCCGTCGCTGCCCGCTTCTCTCCCCCTGCCTTTCCTGGGGTCTAGAGCGCTGCTGTCGGCCCTTCTCACCCCCTGGTAGCCAGGGGGAGAGAAGCGGCGCCGACAGCCAGGGGGAGAGAAGGGGCAGCGGCACCCATTGCCAGCGCCGCTGCCCCGTTGCCTCCCCCCATCCCCGGTGGCATAATTACCTGAGTCCGGTCCGCGCTGCTCCAGGCCTCCGTCGTGCGTCCCCAGCGTCGTTGCTATGCACGGCGCGGCGCACTGACGTCATGCGCCGCGCCGTTCAGCGCATAGCAATGACGCCGGGGACGCACGACGGAGGCCTGGAGCAGCGGAGCAGCGCGGACCGGACTCAGGTAATTATGCCACCGGGGATGGGGGGAGACAACGGGGCAGCGGCGCCGGCAATGGGTGCGGCTGCCCCTTCTCTCCCCCTGGCTGTCGGCGCCGCTTCTCTCTCCCTGGCAATCGGCGCCGGCACCGATAGTCAGGGGGACAGAACGGGCAGCGGCGCTGATACCCAGGGGGTGAAAAGGGCCAACAGCAGCGCTCTAGACCCCAGGAAAGGCAGGGGGAGAGAAGCGGGCAGCGACGGCCTCTCTCCCCCTGCTTTTCCTGGGGGTGTATCGGCGTATAACACGCACACAGACTTTAGGCTAAAAATTTTAGCCTAAAAAGTGCGTGTTATACGCCGATAAATACGGTATATATATATATATATATATATATATATATATATGTATATAGCTACTGTACCAATGCTATTGTGCCTCCTGTGATGCTGAAAAGAAGTTAAAAATGCAAATTGTCAGTGTCTGTCCTAGCACAAGCCTGTAATAAATAGGTTTCATTGTCCTACATCATTATTGTAATGTCCTCATTATGCTGTGTTTGCAAAATACTTCACGATCCATTAGCAAATCTCTTTTTTTTCATCAAACTCGAGTGGGGTTTCCTCTTTGGAGGTAGAAATATATGGTGAGCAGAGCAAATGGCCTGTCTTAGGACATTGATCAGCGCCGAGATCTTTATCAGCCGAGAGCAGAGTCGCGAGCGGCAGGAGCGCAGCCCCAATTAGAAATTAATCAGACAAAGCCGACTAATGGGTGACAAAGCTGTGACCTATTAAATGGCCCGTGATCAAATCATGTCCCTTTTCATCAGCTGTGAAGCCTTCAGAATTAATCACAGATCATTCATCACCTTGTAAAAAGTCTTTTTTTTCAACCTGTATCGTAAACGCTTGACTATTAGAAGTAATTACAAGGACAGTCGGGCTCGTGAACAGTGATCTATGGGTCCTCATATGGTTATCGGCTTTAAAGCCTTATTATTCAAGTTTATTAAAACTAAAAAGGTGAACGGGAATATATACACTACAATGCTGCAGAACAGCTGTTCTCATTGCTCATCTTAAATATGTAGCGTAAATATGTTCTTAAACTAAACATCCTGATGTGTGGGACAGAAGTTACATAAAATACCTATAGCCTCTGACACGACTTAAGGTTATTCCCATAAATTGCATACGTAGCACCCTTTGAATAAGCAAAATTAAAGGGGTACTCTACTGCCCCAGCGTTCGGAACATTTTTTTTCGAATGCTGAGTGCGGGCTACGGAGGTCGTGACGTCAGCTGCCACTACCCCCTCCCATAGACTTGAATTGAGGGGGCGCATGAGGGGTGTGGCCATGACATTAGGACCTCTGCAGCCCGCACCCACCATTCGGAACAAAATTTTCCAAAGAGTACCCCTCTTATCCCTTCTCTATAGCCTATAGGGAATGGCCCAGAAATGCCAGTATTGGAAAAGGTTTGCATAAACCATCCTTTTTGATCCTTTTTTCCCATGACTGTCCTAGCAAAATTGGGAATGGCATGATAAGGTTAAATAATAAGATTGTGAGCATATGAAGTACTGTCTCAGGCTTGCCTTATGGCAGTCTCCTCTGTTCTTTTCTGGGCACCACCATCTGGTTCAGTGGGTGCTACAGCTGTCATGACGTCACTGTAAGCACATTATTTAAAGGGCTGCTGTGGTCAGTATAAAAAAAAATCAAGTTCTTGTGGTCGATGGTGCCTGGATTTCTGACACTGTTTTTATTTTGTTGCTATAATATCTAGTAGACTATATTCACTTTTTCCTGAATAGTCCGGTTGGAGTGACCTTTATTTAAAACAGGGATGTGACTACTAGGCTCAGGGGGAGGGAGATTGAGTCATGCCTCATAGCTTTATATTCACATTCCCCTGAGCCTGATTCAGGCCCCCACAGCTTCATATTAGAACACACGAGGCTACAAAAGGGTTTTCTTCAAATCAATGTCCTCTGTGTGCCATTCTGCATAATATCAGTTCACCTTAACTCCTGTTTGGCCTTCTGACAATGGTATTGTTATTGAGAGAAATCCAGACCACTCTCGATGTTGCCTTCGCCTTATGCCTAGTGTACTACGTGTTCCCTTAGCTACTAATACCTATTGTTACTTAGGGAAAGATAACAGAAAGTCCTGTTTTTGGTTGCATTGATTTAACAGCATTTTATAAAAGTTCCAGATGGGAGCACTAGATGCAACAAGATCGATCATACCCCAATCGGTGACCTATAGACAGACAATCTACCAAATACTTAATTGTAACTACCGATCTGTACTTTCTTAAAGGGGTACTCTGGTGGAAAAAAAAAATTTCAAATCATCTGGTGCCAGAAAGTGAAACAGATTTGTAAATTACTTCTATTCAAAAATCTTAACTCTTCAAGTATTGCTGTTGTATGCTCCACAGGAAGTTAAGTTGTTCTTTTCTGTCCGACCACAGTGCTCTCTGCTGACACCTCTGTCCATGACAGGGACTGTCCAAAGCAGGATAGGTTTGTATGGGGATTGTCTTGTACTCTGGACAGTTCCTGACATGGACAGAGGTGTCAGCAGAGAGCACTGTGGTCAGACTGAAAAGAATTCCAGAAATAAATACAACTTCCTGTGGAGCAGGAAATAATTTACAAATCTGTATAACTTTCTGGCACCAGTTGATTTAAAAAAAAAAATTGTTTTCCACTGGAGTACCCCTTTAAGGAATGACATTATACATACAAGAGAGAGACTGTAACTACAGGGACAGATTCATAAATCCATAAACTGAATGTAGTTTCTTCTCATGTAAACATATGAACATATTTAGTAACATCTCTATACTTCTGACATTTATAATCTAAAATAATCCAACAATCCAAAAATCTCTCACTTATTTTTAAGAAATAATAGCCTTGAATTCTGCATGACCAAACAGGTGCAGTTATGATAATCTGTCATAATGGCCTATTTTGTTGTTTGGGCTGTTTTTCTCTTTTACACGCACTACCCTTATATTGTGTTTACTTTTCAATGGCAGTTGAATAATCTAGAACAGCAATCTCCAGACTTCGGCCCTCCTGATGTTGCAAAACTACAACTCCCCTGATGTTGCAAAACTACAACTCCCAGCATGCCCAGAGTTGTAGTTTTGTAACATCTAGAGGGCCGTAGTTTACAGACCCCTGATCTAGAATTTCTCATAATCCAAAATGTATCTAAAATCTTGATGTAGAATCTCTCATAATCCAACAGTTACTGTGTTTCTTACAAATTTCTTCTTGAGATGTGTTTCACAATGCAGATTTAAAGGAGATTGGCAGACATAGACACTTATCTCCCATCCGCAGGATAGGGGATAGGTGTCATATCTGGGGGGGGGGGGGGGGGCGGGATGAATTTTCTGCCCTCATAAGTGCATACCACATACCTACATCTAAGTAGTGTACTATTTTTTACCTGTTAATCTGTCAAGGGCATAGATACTGTGAAAGTCCAGGCAAAATAAATCACTGACTTGTGTTTTACCCCAGTGCTTTTCTAAGTGTACTGTAGAGCATTTTTCTGCCCTCACAAGTGCATACCGCATACGTACATCTAAGTAGTTTACTATTTTGTACCTGTTAATCTGTAAAGGGCCTAGACACTGTGAAAGTCCAGGCAAAAGTACTCGCCGGCCGGTGTATACCACATACCTATGTCTAAGTGGTGAACTATTTTGTACCTGTTAATCTGTCAAGGGCCTACATACTGTGAAAGGACGGCCAAAAGTAATCACTGGCTGGTGTTTTAATCAAATAATTTTTGAAGCGTACAGTAGCGCATTTTTCTGCCCTCATAAGTACATACCACATACCTATATCTACATGGTGTACTATTTTGGACCTGTTAATCTGTCAAGGGCCTACATACTGTGAAAGGACAGTCAAAAGTAATCACCGGCTGGTGTTTTAATCAACTAATTTTTGAAGCGTACAGTAGCCCATTTTTCTGCCCTAATAAGTGCATACCACATACCTATATCTACATGGTGTACTATTTTGTACCTGTTAATCTGTCAAGGGCCTAGATACTGTGAAAGTCCAGGCAAAAGAAATCACTGACTGGTGTTTTACCCCAGTGCTTTTCTAAACGTACTGTAGAGCATTTTTCTGCCCTCATAAGTGCATACCACATACGTACATCTAAGTAGTGTACTATTTTGTACCCGTTGATCTGTCAAGGGCCTAGACACTATGAAAGTCCAGGCAAAAGTACTCACTGGCCGGTGTTGTGCTCAGATACTTTTTTAAGTGTAATGTAGTGTATTTTTCTTACCTCATAAGTGTCTACCACATATTTATGTCTAAGTGGTGAACTATTTTGTACCTGTTAATCTATCAAGGGCCTACATACTGTGAAAGGACGGCCAAAAGTAATCACCGGCTGGTGTTTTACTCAACTAATTTTTGAAGCGTACAGAAGCCCATTTTTCTGCCCTCATAAGTGCATACCATATACCTACATCTAAGTGGTGTACTATTTTGTACCTGTTAATCTGTCAAGGGCCTAGATACTGTGAAAGTCCATGCAAAAGTACTCACTGACTGGTGTTGTACTCAGATACTTTTTTAAGTTTACCGTAGCGCATTTTTCTGCCCTCATGAGTGCTTACCACATACCTACATCTAAGTAGTGTACTATTTTGTACCTGTTAATCTGTCAAGGGCCTAGATACTGTGAAAGTCCAGGCAAAAGTAATCACCAACTGGTGTTTTACCCCACTGCTTTTCTAAGCGTACTGTAGAGCATTTTTCTGCCCTCATAAGTGCATACCACATACGTACATCTAAGTAGTGTACTATTTTGTACCTGTTAATCTGTCAAGGGCCTAGACACTGTGAAAGTCCAGGCAAAAGTACTCACCCGCCGGTGTTGTACTCAGATACTTTTTAAGTTTACTGTAGCACATTTTTCTTCCCTCTTAAGTGTATACCACATACCAATGTCTAAGTGGTGTACTATTTTGTACCTGTTAATCTGTCAAGGGCCTACATGCTGTGAAAGGATGGCCAAAAGTAATCACCGGCTGGTGTTTTAATCAAATAATTTTTGTAGCGTACAGTAGCACATTTTTCTGCCCTAATAAGTGCATACCACATACGTACATCTAAGTAGTGTACTATTTTGTACCTGTTAATCTGTCAAGGGCCAAGATACTGTGAAAGTCCAGCCAAAAGTAATCACCGGCTGGTGTTTTACCCCAGTGCTTTTAAAGCATACCGTAGAGCATTTTTATGCCCTCACAAGTGCATACCACATACCTAAGTCTAAGTAGTGTACTATTTTTTATCTGTTAATCTGTCAAGGGACTAGATACTGTGAAAGTCCAGGCAAAAGTACTCAACGGCTGTTGTTTTTACTCAGATACTTTTTAAGTGTACTGTAGCGCATTTTTCTGCCCTCATAAGTGCATACCCCATACATACATCTAAATAGTGTACTATTTTGTACCTGTTAATCTGACAAGAGAATAGATACTGTGAAAGTCCAGGCAAAAGGAATCACCGGCTGGCGTTTAACCCCAGTGCTTTTTTAAGCATACTGTACAGCATTTTTCTGCCCTCATAAATGCATACCACATACCTACATCTAAGTGGTGTACTATTTTGTAGCTGTTAATCCGTCAAGGGCCTAGATACTGTGAAAGGACAGCCAAAAGTACTATTCTAAACAAATACTGTTTTAAGCATAGTAAAGCGTATTGTACTCCCCTCATATACGCACTATGTCAGGCAGAGAAGTGCCAGGACGTGCACATAGGAGTGTCAGAGGCCTAAATTCATCAGGCAGAGTTCGCAGCAGACTAGGGGCGAGTGGAAGCAAGAGTCGCAGCCAGAGGCCTGAGCTCCTGGTATCAGCCAGCGGTCGTGTCTCGATTAGCAACCTGTCTGCCGTCATCGATTGGTTAACATGGTCATCAACTTCATCACAAGTGACATCTGATACACCCAGTCAACAGTCAGTGGGTTCCTCAGACCCAACCCTAAGTGGCATGGCCCGGGAGCAGTCCCTGTCCTCTCATTGCCTCTGTCCTATGCTGTTCTCTCCCCAAAAGCAGTATCTTTTGCTTTAGGTTCAACTCCACTATTCAGTGAGGATGATCTAATAGAGGACAGTCAGCAGCTACTGCTCATCCAAAAAGTGGAGGAGACATCCGACACTTCCCCCGCTAGGCGGGCGAGTAGTGATGAGGAGAGTGGCGTGGGAGGCGTTGTTGCCAGCGTTCAGGGTCCTGAAGCAAACACTGTTGAGGAACCTGAGGAGGACATCAGTGATGTGCAGACACTTGTTGATGATGATAAAGCCGATCGCAATTGGAAGCCGGGTGCAGAAGGGGCTTCATCATCATCAGGAGAAGAGACTTGCAGGTTGCCCGTGAGGCAGCAGCTGAGCCGGCAAGGTCGTTGCATGGTTAGCAGTCAGCATGGTGGCAGAAGTGGAAATTCTGTAGCCAAACATGCCCAGGGGAGATCACCTGCTTCGCGGCAGCCTACCTTCCCGGGAGGTAGTGGAACAGGGGTTCCTTGAGACGGCGGCAGTAGCAGTCAATTAGCACGGACTATTGGTGGGAAAATCAGCTACTCGGTAGATTTTCATCAAGCATCCAGAGGAGGTTAACATGGCCACATGCAAGAAATGTCGGCAGAAGGTGAAGCATGGCCAGGGTCCCAATGTTGGCACCATGGCCCTGCATCAACATATGCTGTGCCACCATAAAGCGGCCTGGGAGAAACGTGGCTTTGATGTAGTGGTCCAGCCTGCTGCATCACCCATTGGCACGCCGCTTCCTCTTTCAGCCAGAAAAGGCTCCACTACCTCAGCCGAAGGGAACTGTGTGTCATACCCTCGTTCTGTTGCTCCAAATGCTCCTGCTCCTCTTAATTTTTGTCAGTCATTCTGCCAACAATATGTTGGCGAAGCCATGTCCAAGAGACAACAGGATGCGCCCACTCTTCCAACGGCACAGAAGCTGAATGTGCTCCTGTCTAAGTTGCTGGTGCTGCTAACTGCTAAAAGTCATTTGTAAAGACATTGGAGCATGGCTTACTTCACAAAAATTGGAAATGAGAGCCATGGTGACTGACAACGGGAAGAACATATAGCATGCACTGCGACTGGGAAGGATGAGCCATGCACCCTGCATGGCACATGTGATCAATCTGGTTGTGAAGGGGTTCCTGAAGTGTTCCCCCCATTTTCAAGACTTCCTAACAATGGGAAGGAAACTTAGCATGTACTTCAGCCACTCATACACCGCAAAGAACACCCTCCTTGAGCTGCAGCGTCAGAACGGTATGTCCTAACATAGTCTGATTTGTGACATTGCCACATGTTGAAATTCCATCCTCCATATGTTGGACCGACTGTATGAACAGAGAAAAGCCATCACCGATTTCTTGATGATCCACGCGGATAGGGGTACTCCCCTGTGTATCTTCAATGTGAACCAGTGACCCCTGCCGTTTGCTCAGGCCCTTTGAGGAAGCCACATTATTAGTAAGTCACCAGGATTACGGGATGAACGATGTCATTCCACTGCTTCATTTATTACAACACGTGCTGGAAATGATGGCTGGTCAGGGTAATGGATACGTGGTGCCTATATCTCATGGTCACATGAGCCCTGCAGTGGAGATAAAGAACCTTCGAGTCACTTGCACAAATGGCACGATGCATGCTCACTTGCTTGCGTAGTGACTGCCGAATTGTCATAATTCGGCAGCGGGATGTCTTCTGGGTCTCCACCTTATTGGACCCTCGCTAGTGCCACAAAATAGGGGCCTTTTTAACACCCACTGAGAGGGAGGACAAACTGACCTACTATAGAGGCATTCTATGTAGTCAGTTTGCCGATGCCTATCGGCGCCATCGTCCATCCTCTCACAGGTCTGAATCGGGGAGACCCCAGCGCTCACCTTCCACTGCCATGGCTGCTGGGGAGGAGTGGGGTGGCAGGAGCAGTACCAGCTCCATCAGAAGCAGCCTGAGTCTACAGTCACTGATGAGTAGCTTTCTTCACCCGCATAGTGAAGTGACTCATCAGCAGCATGTAGACCTGGAGCAGGACCTGAACCAGCAGGTGGTGCCATACCTTGACATGCCCATGCCAACACACTTTGAAGATCCGCTGGACTTCTGGGCAGCCAAACTTGATTTTTGGCCGCAACTAGCAGAGTTTGCCCTGGAAAAGCTGTCCTGCCTGGCCAGTAGTGTTCCATCAGAGTGGGTGTTTAGTGAGGCGGGGGCCATAGTCACCCCAAGGAGAACTTGTTTGTCCACAAAAAATGGGGAGAGACTGACTTTTGTGAAGATGAATCAGGCATGGATCAGCCAGAATGTCCACCCACCAATGTTTGATGCATCAGAGTAGATTGACCATGGTGCCACACCAACACTTCACAAATATGGAAACGTATGAGACCTTTTATTTACCCATCATCATCACTGGGTACTGGTATTGCAACCCACCACAATAGGACTCCTGATGTTGCTGCCTCCTCCAGGCTGTGCCATTCAGCCACTATATGGTCTCCTCATGCTGCCACAAACTCCAGGCTGTGCAATTCAGCCACTATATGGTCTCCCCATGCTTCAGCCACCTCCAGGCTGTGCCATTCAAACACTATATGGTCTGCTCATGCTTCATCCACATCCAGGCTGTGCCATTCAGACACTATGTGGTCTCCTTATGCTTCAGCCACCTCCAGGCTGTGCCATTCAGTCACTATATGGTCTCCTCATGCTGCCACAAACTCCAGGCTGTGGAATTCAGCCACTATATGGTCTCATGTTTCAGCCACCCCCAGGCTGTGCAATTCAGCCACTATGTGGTCTCCTCATGCTTCAGCCAGCTCCAGGCTGTGCCATTAAGACACTATATGGCCTCCTCCTGCTTCAGCCACCTCCAGACTGTGCAATTCAGCCACCATATGGCCTCCTCATGCTTCAGCCACCTCCAGGCTGTGCCATTCAGCCACTATATGGTCTCCTCATGGTTCAGCCACCTCCAGGCTGTGCAATTCAGCCACTATATGGTCTCCTCATGTTTCAGCCACCTCCAGGCTGTGCCATTTATACACTATGTGACATGTGACTCCTTGTTTGATTTGGTCCTTTGTACCCACACGCCGGGGCCTGGGACAGTAACACTTAGGAGTGTTAGATAAAGTTTAAATTTCAAAATCCTAAATTTAAATTTCAAATCCTAAATTTTAATTTCAAAATCCTAAATTTTAATTTCAAAATCCTAAATTTAAATTTCAAAATTTTAAATTTAAAAATCTTAAATTTCAATGGTCTCCTCATGCTTCTGCCAACTCCAGGCTGTGCCATTCAGGCACTATATGTTCTCCTCATGCTTCAGCCACCTCCAGGCTGTGCCATTCAGCCACCATATGGTCTCCTCATTCTTCAGCCACCTCCATGCTGTGGCATTCAGATACTATATGGTCTCCTCATGCTTCAGCCACCTCCAGGCTGTGCAATTCAGCCACCATATGGCCTCCTCATGCTTCAGCCACCACCAGGCTGTGCCATTCAGACACTATATGGTCTCCTCATGCTTCAGCCACCTCCAGGCTGTGCCATTCAAACACTATATGGTCTGCTCATGCTTCATCCACATCCAGGCTGTGCCATTCAGACACTATGTGGTCTCCTTATGCTTCAGCCACCTCCAGGCTGTGCCATTCAGTCACTATATGGTGTCCTCATGCTGCCACAAACTCCAGGCTGTGGAATTCAGCCACTATATGGTCTCATGTTTCAGCCACCCCCAGGCTGTGCAATTCAGCCACTATGTGGTCTCCTCATGCTTCAGCCAGCTCCAGGCTGTGCCATTAAGACACTATATGGCCTCCTCCTGCTTCAGCTACCTCCAGACTGTGCAATTCAGCCACCATATGGCCTCCTCATGCTTCAGCCACCTCCAGGCTGTGCCATTCAGCCACTATATGGTCTCCTCATGTTTCAGCCACCTCCAGGCTGTGCCATTTATACACTATGTGACATGTGACTCCTTGTTTGATTTGATCCTTTGTACCCACACGCCGGGGCCTGGGACAGTAACACTTAGGAGTGTTAGATAAAGTTTAAATTTCAAAATCCTAAATTTAAATTTCAAATCCTAAATTTTAATTTCAAAATCCTAAATTTTAATTTCAAAATTTTAAATTTCAAAATCCTAAATTTCAATGGTCTCCTCATGCTTCTGCTAACTCCAGGCTGTGCCATTCAGGCACTATATGGTCTCCTCATGCTTCAGCCACCTCCAGGCTGTGCCATTCAGCCACCATATGGTCTCCTCATTCTTCAGCCACCTCCATGCTGTGGCATTCAGATACTATATGGTCTCCTCATGCTTCAGCCACCTCCAGGCTGTGCAATTCAGCCACCATATGGCCTCCTCATGCTTCAGCCACCACCAGGCTGTGCCATTCAGACACTATATGGTCTCCTCATGCTTCAGCCACCTCCGGGCTGTGCCATTCAGACACTATATGGTCTCCTCATGCTGCCACAAACTTCAGGCAGTGCCATTCAGCCACTATATGGTCTCTCCTCATGCTTCAGCCACCTCCAGGCTGTGCCATTCAGACACTATATGGTCTCTTCATGCTGCCAAAAACTCCTGGTGGTCATTCAGTCACTATATGATCTCCTCACACTGATTCCACTTCCAGGCTCTGTCATTGTGCTGCCATGTGACATGTGACTCCTTGTTAGATTTGATCCTTTGTAATCACAAGTCGGGGCCTGGGACACTAAAATTTGGGAGTGTTAGCTAAAATTTCAATTTAAAAATCCAAAATTTCAATTTCAAAATTGTACATTTCAAAATCTTAAATTTTAATCGTCTCCTCATACTTCTTCCAACTTTAGGCTGTGCCATCCAGACACTATATGGTCTCTTCATGCTGCCACAAACTCCAGGCAGTAATTCAGCCACTATAAGGTCTCCTCATACTGATGCCACCTCCAGGCTCTGTCATTGTACCGCCATGTGACATGTGACACCTTGTTTGATTTGGTCCTTTGTACCCACACGCCGGAGCCTGGGACAGTAACACTTAGGAGTGTTAGGTAAAATTTAAATGTCAAAATCCTAAATTTAAATTTCAAATCCTAAATTTAAATTTCAAAATCCTAAATTTAAATGTCAAAATCCTAAATTAAAATTTCAAAATTTTAAATTTCAAAATCTTAAATTTCAATGGTCTCCTCATGCTTCTGCCACCTCCAGGCTGTGTCATTCACACACTATATGGTCTCCTCATGCTTCAGCCACCTCCAGGCTGTGCCATTCAGACACTAAATGGTCTCCTCATGCTTCAGCCATCTTCAGGCTGTGCCATTCAGACACTATATGGTCTCCTCATGCTTTCGCCACCTCCAGGCTGTGTCATTCAGCCAATATATGGTTTACAGATGCTGCTGGGCCTGGGACATTACCTACAAATATTTTATGATAGCACCAGCTAACATAATTCTTCAATATCAATTGTAAAATTCATCTTTTAAACTTAGGGGTTGTGAAGCCCTAGTTACTACTCATGCTGCCACCTGCTCCAGGCTGTGTCATTCAGCAACTACATGGTTTAGTGATGCTGCTGGGCCTGGGACATTACCTTAAATTCCAATTCAAGGCTGTGTCATTCTGCCAGATTATGGTCTCCTCATGCTGCCGCCACCTTTAGGCTCTGCCATTGTGCTGCCATATGACTACTTGTTAGATTGGGTTTTGTAGTCATGCAGTATTTGTTCAAAGTAAACACTGGGACATTACACTTTGGAATCTAATAGAAATCTTAAATTTAACTTAAAATAAATTGATGTAATCTGTTCAAGACTGGTGCCCTATGGTCGTCGACATCATATTACCCGTGGAATTATCCCAAGAATCCAATGAAACAGCTTGGAACTATAACAATGAACTATAACTGATTAAATTAAACATTCGCACTTTCATAGTCAGTGGGGCACCGAGAGGCAGGGGCTTGAACACGTGGTATCTCGCCTAGAGGAGGACCGCCAGCTCGATGCTTACCAGAATGGGTTCTCTAAAAATTTAAATAAATTCAAATTAAATTAAATAAAAATGACATGAAAAATCTCTTTATCCTCTTCAATTTTGCCACCATATGGTCTCCCTGCTGCCACATCGACGCTCTGCAGCAGTGATTCTAATAGTAATGCCTGTAATCTGCATGTACTGAATAACAGTGTTATTTGACTAACATAACACACTCCCTATGCGTGTTAGAACAAAGCAAACGGTTCTACACCCCTATTGATGCTCTCTGTAGGCCAGAAATAGCCGTTTTTTATACAGATTTGCCGCAAATAAATTTGACCCAAAACAAATATTTTTTTGAAAATTCAGCAAATTTGCTGAATAGAATTTTTCTAGTTGTGTCTCGACCAGCAACCCATCTGCCGTCATCGATTGGTTAACACGGTCATCCAATTCATCACAAGTGACATATGACACACCCAGACAACAGTTAGCTGTTCCTCAGACACAACCCTCCATTGGCAGTATCTGTCCTCCCATTGCCTCTGTCCTATGCTGTTCCCTCCCCCAGTATTTTATGCTGTGGGTTCAGCTCAGCTATTTAGTGAGGACGATCTAGAGGACAGTCAGCAGATACTGCCCAGCCAAGAAGTGGAGGAGACATCTGCCGCTTCCTCCACTAGGCGGGCAGCAGGGGTTCCTTATGTCGTCAACAGTAGCAGTCATTTATTGCGGACTGTTGGTGGGAAAATCAGCTACTCGGCGGTGTGACAGTTTTTCATCAAGCATCTGGAATAGGTTAACATGGCCACATGAAAGATGTGTCGGCAGAAGGTGAAGCATGGCCAGGGTCCCAATGTTGGCAACATGGCCCTGCGTCAACATATGCAGCATCACCATAAAGCAGTCTGGGAGAACCGTGGCTCCAATGTGGTGGTCCAGCCTGCTGCATCACCCAGTGTCCCACTGGTCCCTGTTTCAGCCAGCCAAGGCTCCACTACCTCAGCCGAAGGGAGCTGTGTGTCATACCCATCTTCTGTCGCTCCAGATGCTCCTCCTCCTCCTAGTTTGAGTCAGTCATTCAGCCAGCAATCCATCGACGAAGACATGTTCAAGAGACAACAGTATGCGCCCACTCATCCAACGGCGCAGAAGCTGAAAGTGCTCCTGTCCAAATTTCTGGTGCTGCAGTCCCTCCCTTTTCAAGTGGTGGACTCTGCACCTTTCAGAGAACTGATGGCTTATGCCGAGCCAAGGTGGAGAGTCCCAAGCCGTCATTTCTTTGCGAAGAAGGCAGTACCAGCCCTGCACAATTTTGTGGAACAGAAGGGGGTCCAGTTCTTGAGCCTGTCGGTGGGTACCAAAGTGCATAGCAGCTCCGACGTGTGGAGCTGTAACTACGGTCAGGGAAAATACATGTCTTTTACGGCCCACTGGATGAATGTGGTTCCTGCACAGCCACAACACAGGTCACGCCGCTTCCACCTCCACACTTTCAGGCTGTTGGTCCTGTGACAGTGTGCGACTCCGCCTCCTCATCCTCCACTGTGTCCTCAGCCTCCACTTCACGGACAAGTCTCAATGCCCCTCCAGCATACCATGTGTACAGGGCATGGCGGTGTAACGCTGTTCTTCACATGGCTTGCCTTGGCGAACAGAGACACACAGAGGAGGAACTGCTACAAGTCATCCCGACAAGAACGTCTTGTCTGAGCTGCGACAGGGAAGCCTGAGACATGCGCCCTGCATGGGACACGTGTTCCATCTGGTTGTCAAGCGGTGCCTGAAGTGTTCCCCCCATCTGCAAGACATCCTAACAATGGGAAGGAAACTTTGCATGCACTTCAGCCACTCATACACCGCAAAGCACATCCTCCTTGAGCTGCAGCGTCAGAACGGCATCCCCCAACATAGTCTAATTTGTGACGTTTCCACACGTTGGAATTTCATCCTCCATATGTTGGACCGACTATACAAACAGAGAAAAGCCATCACAAATTTCTTGATGATCCAAGTGGATAGGGGTACTCCCCTGTGTAACTTTAATGTCAACCAGTGGTTTATCATATGTGACACCTGCCAGTTGCTCACGCCCTTTGGGGAAGCCACATTGTTAGTAAGTCACCAGGATTACGAGATGAACAACGTAATTCCAGTTCTTCATCTACTCAACACGTGTTGGAAACAATGGCTGGTCAGAACACTGGAGACATGGCGCCTACATCTCACGGCCACATGAGCCCTGAGATGGCTGAACTGCAGGGGGAGGGCACAGTGGAGCACAGTTTAGGTTTTGCAAGATGGGTGGTTTTCTAGTCATCTGACTAGAGTGGAGGAGCAGGAGCAGCTAGAGGAGCTAGATGGTTATGAGAAAGTCGAGACAGAGGACCCAGACACACCGTGGCAGTATGCAGTGGAGATGGAGGCTGGGAGTCCCTCCGAATTACTTGCACAATTTGCACAATGCATGCTCACTTGCTTGTGTAGTGACGCGGAATTGTTACCATTCAGCAGCGGGATGACTTCTGGCTCGCCACCTTATTGGACCCTTACTACCGGCACAAAATAGGAGCCTTTTGTACACCCACTGAGAGGGAGGACAAACTGACCTACTACAGAGACATCCTATGTAGTCAGTTGGCTGATGCCTATCTGCACCATCTTCCATCCTCTTGCGGGTCTGACTCGGGGGGCCCTCTGCACTCACCTTCCACTGCCAGGGCTGCTGTGGAGGGGTGGTGTGGCAGGAGCAGTACCAGCTTCATCAGCAGCAGCCTGAGTCTACAGTCGCTGATGAGTAGTTTTCTCCACCTGCATAGGACCTGAACCAGCAGGTGGTGGTATAGCTTGACATGACCATGCCAACACACCTTGAAGATCCGCTAGACTTCTGGGCAGCCAAACTTGATTTGTGGCTGCAACTAGCAAAGTTTGCCCTGGAAAAACTGTCCTGCCTGGCCAGTAGTGTGCCATCAGAGCGGGTGTTTAGTGCGGTGGGGGCCATAGTAACCCCAAGGAGAACTGCTCTGTCCACGAAAAATGTGGAGACTGACCTTTGTGAAGATGAATCAGGCATGGATCAGCCAGGATTTCCACCCACCAATGCCTGATGCATTAGAGTAGATTGACCATGGTGCCACACCAACACTTATGGATAGTGCAAAGCATATTTTAGGCGCTGCTCCCCAGTTACTGACATTCCTCCGCATCAGACCACAAGTAAGTATTGAGGATATGCATTAGCTAAAACTTAAAGGGGTATTCCAGGCAAAAACTTTTTTATATATATCAACTGGCTCCGGAAAGTTAAACAGATTTGTAAATTACTTCTATTAAAAAATCTTAATCCTTCCAATAGTTATTAGCTTCTGAAGTTGAGTTCTGTTTGAGAGCTGTTTTCTGTCTAACTGCTTTCTGATGACTCACGTCTCAGGAGCTGTCCAGCTCCTATGGGGATATTCTCCCATCATGCAAGGGATATTCTCCTATCATGCACAGCTCCCGTGACGTGACATCATCATTGAGCAGTTAAACAGAAAACTTCAGAAGCTAATAACTATTGGAAGGATTAAGATTTTTTAATAGAAGTAATTTAACTTTCCGGAGCCAGTTGATATATAAAAAAAAGTTTTTGCCTGGAATACTCCTTTAACTTTTCTTAGGATAAAATATAAGTACCCATTTTTTTTTTTATCAAACAAAAGGAAAGGTGTGCAAAAAATACCATGTGCCACCTACACCACCAAGTATTGATGTGATGCAAAGACCTCTAAAAGGTGGAAGGGAACAACGTATGGTCAATTGTAACCGGTGGGGGTAAAAACTTCTCGTTTAAGGCCCTACACTCACATTATTCATTCTCTTCTTGGCAAGTGTTTCTCGTCCTAAAAAGGGTGGCCCCACACAGGAACCTCTCCCTATTTCCCCCTACATACACTGCCACTTCTCAAGGTTTTTAGGTGGAAATAGAGAGTTTCCTGTGTGGGTCTACACTTGCCAAGAAGGGAATTAATAGGGAGAGAGTAAGGCCTTTCAGGGAAGTTCTTACCCACACCGGTTACAATGGACCATATGTTGTTCCCTTAGACCTTTTAGAAGTCTTTGCATACCATCAATACTTGGTGGTGTAGGTTGCACATGGTGTTTTTTGCAAACCTTTTCATTTGTTTGATAACATTTTTTTTTTGGGGGGGGGGGGGGGGGTCCATATATTTTATCCTAAGCATATTATTAAAAGTTAAGTTTTACGTAAGGCATATTCTCAATACTTACTTGTGCACACTAATACTTTTACAAAAGAGACCATTTTCATCTGCTTTCCTGCCTCAGCTACTATACTGATCCTGCCACCCGCCTGATGCCACACATCTGAGTTCTCCTTTTTTCACCCACCTTCGTCACTGGGTACTGGTATTGCAACCCACCACACCACTCTGTCACTGGGTCACTTTCAGGACTCCTGATGCTGCTGCTGCCACCATATGTTCTCCTCATGCTGATACCAGCTCCAGGCTGTCTCATTCTGCTACCATATGTTCTCCTCATGCTGATGCCACCTCCAAGCTGTCTCATATTGCCACCATATGTTCTTCTCATGCTGCTGCCACCTCCAGGCTGTGTCATTCAGTCACTATATGGTCTCCTCATGCTTCCACCACCTCCGGGCTGTGTCACTCAGCCACTATATTATCTCCCCATGCTGCCGCCTACTCCAGGCTGTGTCATTCAGCCACTTTATGTTCTCCTCATGCTGCCGCCACCTCTACGCTGTATCATTCAGCCACTATATGATCTCCTCATGCTGCTGCCACCTCCACGCTGTCATTCAGCACTATATGGTCTCCTCATGCTTCTGCCACCTCCAGGCTGTGTCATTAAGCCACTATATGTTCTCTTCATACTTCTGCCAACTCCAGGCTGTGTCATTAAGCCACTATATGGTCTTCTCATGCTGCCGCCAACTCTAGGCTGTGTCAGCCACTTTATGGTCTCCTCATGTTGCAGCCACCTCCACACTGTGTGATTCAGCCGCTATATGTTCTCCTCATGCTTCTGCCACCTCCAGGCTGTGTCATTAAACCACTATATGTTCTCTTCATGCTTCTGCCACCTCCAGGCTGTGTCATTCAGCCACTATAAGTTCTCCTCATGCTGCCGCCAACTCCAGGCTGTGTCATTCAGCCACTATATGTTCTCCTCATGGTGCCGCCACCTCCACGTTGTGTCATTCAGCCACTATATGGTCTCCACAGACTGCCGCCACCTCCATGCTGTGTCATTCTGCCACTATATGGTCTCCTCATGCTTCTGACACCTCCAGGCTGTGTCATTTAGCCACTATATGTTCTCCACACGCTGCCGCAAACTCCAGGCTGTGTCATTCCCCCACTATATGCTGCAGCCTACTCCAGTTGTGTCATTCAGCCACTATATGTTATCTTCATGCTGCCGCCACCTCCACGCGGTGTCATTCAGCCACTATATGGTCTCCTTATGCTGCCACCACCTCCATGCTTTGTTATTCAGCACTATATGGTCTCCTCCTACTGATGCCACTTCAAGGCTCCGTTATTGTGCCCCTCTGCGACAGTGATTCTAATAGTGACGCCTCTGATCTGCATGTCATACTGAAGAGCAATATTATTTCACTAACCCAGCACACACCCTATGTATGTTACAGCAAGGCAAAGTGTTCTACTCCCCCATTGAGGATCTCTGTAGGCCAGAAAAAGCCGTTTTTAAATAGTGATTCACCGCAAATATATTCGGACTGAAACAATTTTTTGGGGGAAAATTCGGCAAATAGTCCGAATCTAATTTTTCCAAAATTGGCTCATCTCTACTTCCTAATACTGGGCAGCACATTTTGTTCTGGGTTCTTTGGTTACCATTTGTTTTATCCATCTTTTCTATTTATGATCAATTATCCTGTTACAGCTACATCCAGGGAAGTTGGCTAAAGTTTCATAGACTTTAAATTCTGAATGATATGTGCAACTAAATCACAGGAACATCAATCTGCTTGGCAATGGTCTTATAGCCTTTACCTTTAAAGGGGTGGTCTGGTGAAAAACAAGGTATCCCCTATCCCCAGGATAGAGGATAAGTGTTTGATCATGGGGACAGCTGGGACCTCTTAAGATCTTCTGAATGGGACCCCAGCTCTCTGAGAGCAGCACATGCAGCAGACGACTCATGTTCTATTGATTTCTATAGGAGAGCCAGAGATGCCTGAGTACAGCACTCTACGCTCCTCTTAGAGAACTGAGTCCCATTCTGGAGATCGTAAGTGGTCCCAGCGGTTGGACCCCTTGAGATCAGACACTTGATCCTTATCCTGTGGACAAGGGATAAGTTGTTTTTCACCAGACCACCCGTTTTACATGCTTGTCTGTCGTTTTTTCCTGATACAACTCTCTCTGGCTTTCTGTGGTCCATGTCCAATGTGATAGACACCATGATACCTAACAGCACAGTGACTCTTTTTCACCCCATAAATAGGCAGACTGACCATTAACTAGTTTGGAGACACCTATGTAAATAATTGCAGGAAAAACCTTAGTTTAACATGTCCCTATTGTCCCTTTTTGTCCAGGCCAGTTTTTATATCATGGTTTCTTTTTATGATTCTCAATTTTCATCAGTTCTTTTTTATGCCATTATTACTTTAGTCAGTTTCAAGTTATTTCTGTGAGCATTGTTTTTTTTTTATTTTTGGCTACAGTGGATGGGTACCAACAATTTTGTTCAACTCTGTATGTCAAAAGATTTTATTGGGCAGGACCAATCGCCCTGGAGTCTATGGAGCATGCAGAGAGGCAAGGAGAGCCGTGAGCAGGAAAGTGAAGCACTTCTCCCCACTCGTGTTGGCGTCTGAACATCCAGACCCTGACCAGTCTATGACATATTCAAAGTTCTAGTAAAATGTTGGTAAGCTTAAAAAAGTGACATCTGTAAAACTGTGGTGCAATACTAGCGCTTATCAGTCATGTAGGCATCCATGGGTGGCAATAGTGGATGGGAGCCAACAATTTTGTTCAACTCTGTATGTCAAAAGATTTTATTGGGCAGGGTCTGGGTGTTCAGACTTCCACCAATCGCTCTGGAGTCTATGGAGCCTGCAGTGAGACAAGGAGAGCCATGAGCAGGAAAGTGAAGCACTTCTCCCCACTCGTGTTGGCATCTGAACATTCAGACCCTGACCAGTCTATGACATATTCAAAGTTCTAGTAAAATGATGGTAATGCTTTAAAAAGTGACATCTGTAAAACTGTGGGGCAATACTAGCGTTCTTCAGTCATGTAGGCATCCATGGTGGGCTTCCTTCTGTAATGGTGTAGTGTCTAAACCATTGGTCTCAAACTGTGGCTCTCCAGATGTTGCAAAACTTCAACTCCAGGCATCCCTGGACAGCTGGCATGCTGGCAGTTGAAGTTTTGAAACATCTGGAGGGCCACAGTTGAGACCATTGGTCTATACTAAATAGGCACAGACAGGGCTGGAGTAAGGATTTTTGCCACCCTAGGCAAAAGCAAATTTTGCTGCCCTCTTGACTTCAGCCATTGGCCAAAATTGAAATGCCCCATGTTGGCTGAACGAGTGGTTCGGCTGCTGATTGTCTAACTTTCCTGCTGCCCCCCCCCCCCCCCATTAACCCCTAAAGGACCAGGGTTTTTTCCGTTTCTGCACTTTCATTTTGTCCTCCTTATCTTTAAAAAATCATAGCTCTTTCAATTTTGCACCTAAAAATCCATATGATGGCTTATGTTTTGCGCCACCAATTCTACTTTGTAGTAACATCAGTAATTTTATCCAAAAATGTATGTCGAAACGGGAAAAAAAATCATTGTGAGACAAAATTGAAAAAAAAACACACCATTTTGTAATTTTTGGGGCTTCTTTTCTACGTCGTACATCGTTCGGTAGAAATGACACATCCTCTTCATTCTGTAGGTCCGTACGATTTATAGGTTTGATTTTATAGGTTTGATTTTGTCGTACTTCTGAAAAAAATCATAACTACATGCAGGAAAATTTAAATGTTTTAAATTGTCATCTTCTGACCCCTATAACTTTTTTAGTTTTCCGCATATGGGGCAGTATGAGGGCTATTTTTTTGCACCATGATCTGAAGTTTTTAGCAGTACCATATTGATCGCTTTTTATTCATTTTTTATGATATAAAAAGAGACCAAAAATACACTATTATGGACTTTGGAAATTTTTTGCGCGTACACCATTGATCGTGCGATTTAATTAATTATATATTTTTATAATTCGGACATTTCTACATGCAGCGATACCACATATGTTTATTTTTATTCACACTGTTTTTTTATTATTTGGAAAATGGGATGATTCAAACTTTTATTAGGGGAGGGGTTAAATGATCTTTATTCACTTTTTTTTCACTTTCTTTTTGCAGTGTTATAGCTCCCATAGGGGGCTATAACACTGTACACACTGATCTTATACATCGTTCAATGGTTTCTCATAGGAAACCATTGATCAATGATTCTGCCACTTGACTGCTCATGCCTGGATCTCAGGCACTGAGCAGTCATTCGGCGATCGGACACCAGGAGGCAAGGTAGGAGACCCTCCTCATGTCCCAGAGCTGTTGGGATGCCGGGATTTCGCCACGGACATCCCGAACAGCCCCCCTGAGATAACCGGCAGTGATTTACTTTCACTTTAGATGCAGCATTCAACTTTGAAAGCTGCGTCTAAAGGGTTAATAGCGTGCGGCACCGTGATCAGTGCTGCGCGCTATTAGCCACGTGTCCCGGCCGTTGTTAGAGGCCGGGCCTGACCCGCTATGACGCAGGGAAAGGACTCAGGACGTTCCGGTATGTCCTTGGTCCTTAAGAGGTTAAGAGGGCACCCTAGGCGGCTGCCTATTTTGCCTATAGGCAGAACCGGCTCTGGGCACAGAAAGCCTAAAGGGTTAATAGCGCGAGGCACCGCGATCAGTGCTGCGCATATTAGCCACGTGTCCCGGCCGTTGTTAGACGCCGGGCCTGACCCGCTATGACGCGGGGAAAGGACTCAGGACGTTCCGGTATGTCCTTGGTCCTTAAGAGGTTAAGAGGGCACTATACACCGGCCCTGTGGTCATCACGCTACACACTCGGAGCCTCCAGCGCTGCGGAGAGCTCACAGGTGGTTGAGCAATGACAGATCGCAGGGGGGGGGGGGGGGGTCCCCAGCAGCAGGACCACCGCGATCAGAAATCTTATGCCTATCCTTTGGATAGGAGATAAGATGTATTAGGGCCAGAGTACCCTTTTAACATCCTTTTAGTGAAGTCAGAAAGTCCTTTTAATTCACAGAAAATTTAATTTGCCTAGCAAAGTCCACTCGGACTAATAGGAATCCTATTGTCAGGAAGCTCAGGCTGACTTATCTCCTGGCGAGGATGTGGCGAGTTCCCTCTATCTCCCCTATGCCCTTTTTACTATTAAAAAAATCCATTTAAACGTAAAAGCCGGCAGTTCACACTCCACTGCACCTCTATTGAGCCCTTCACATGCAGATCAAGCAAATAGTTCTGCTTACTACGAAACAGCAAGGCCATCTAATGCAATCTGTCCTGTGATATTTTGTTTGTATTTCTTTAAATCATATATATATATATATATATATATATATATATATATATATATATATAAACAATTTTACTTTTTACAAGTGATACATCTATAACTATCCCTGGGCATGTCTATGTGTTTTTTTTGTTTGTTTTTTGTGGATTTCAGCTGAGGAAATCCCTACAGATCAGAGCAGGTGTAAAACAAAGCAAAATGTAGGGAAACCTTAGTAAATACCATGGAAAAAATGTAGGGAATTAAAACCCACAAAGAAAACTACACTTCACGCTTAGTAAATCAGGGCCATTATGATTGTGCAGGGGAATCTTTCTATGTAGGAAAGTTTAGAAAAAAAAACATCTCAGCTATAACTAGAGGTATACAGAGATATAAAGATATGCCATATAATCAGATTACAGTGGTACAAATATTGCCTTCCAAAAACTGTGATAGTACAATAATGGGTTAGAATATTAGTACCAAAGAGAGGTAAAACAATGCTACTAGAGCAAATAACAGTGTTACCTTGTAACACGGTCAAGGATTGCCCAAATAAAACCATACTCTGACCAAATAATGCCTAAATAATTGTACCAGACAATGCACACATTGCAGTGTTCCGTCCCTCAATGAGCTTGGCCCCATAGGAACTTTTGCAAGCCCTGTGACAGTAGACATTCAATTTCCTTTCTATTTATATCTGGGTCATAGGCGTGCGCAGCCTATTGCATTAGGGTGTGCACCCTAAAGCACAAACTCACGCTGCGCGTGTGCATATATATATATATATATATATATATGTATATATATATACGCACACAGTTAGTATAGTTCCCCCACATTAGGTGAAGTATAGTTCCCCCACATTAGGTGCAGTATAAGTCCCGCCACATTAGGTGCAGTATGGTTCCCCCACATTAGGTGCAGTATAGTTCCCCCACATTAGGTGCAGTACAGTCCGCCCCACATTAGGTGCAGTACAGTTCCCGCACATTAGGTGCAGTATAAGTCCCCGCACATTAGGTTGGCAGTACAGTTCCCCCACATTAGGTTTGCAATACAGTTCCCCCACATTAGGTTGGCAGTACAGTTCCCCCACATTAGGTGCAGTTCAGTTCCCCCACATTAGGTGCCACCTAATGTGGGGGAACTGTACTGCACCTAATGTGGGGGAACTGTACTGCACCTAATGTGGGGGAACTGTACTGCACCTAATGAAGGGGAACTGTACTGCACCTAATGTGGGGGAACTGTACTGCACCTAATGTGGGGGAACTGTACTGCACCTAAAGTGGGGGAACTGTACTGCACCTAATGTGGGGGAACTGTACTGCACCTAATGAAGGGGAACTGTACTGCACCTAATGAGGGGGAACTGTACTGCACCTAATGTGGGGGAACTGTACTGCACCTAATGTGGGGGAACTGTACTGCACCTAATGTGGGGGAACTGTACTGCACCAGTACAGTTCCCCTACATTAAGTGCAGTACTGTTCCCCCACATTATGTGCAGTACAGTTCCCCTACATTATGTGCAGAACAGTTCCCCTACATTAGGTGCAGTATACTTCCCCCACATTAGGTGCAGTATAGTTCCCCACATTAGGTGCAGTATAGTTCCCCACATTAGGTGCAGTATAGTTCCCCCACATTAGGTTGGCAGTATAGTTCCCCACATTAGGTTGGCAGTATAGTTCCCCACATTAGGTGCAGTATAGTTCCCCCACATTAGGTGCAGTATAAGTCCCCGCACATTAGGTTGGCAGTACAGTTCCCCCACATTAGGTGCAGTACAGTTTCCCCACATTAGGTTGGCAGTATAGTTCCCCACATTAGGTTGGCAGTATAGTTCCCCCCACATTAGGTGCAGTATAGTTCCCCCACATTAGGTGCAGTATAAGTCCCCGCACATAAGGTTGGCAGTACAGTTCCCCCACATTAGGTGCAGTACAGTTTCCCCACATTAGGTTGGCAGTATAGTTCCCCACATTAGGTTGGCAGTATAGTTCCCCACATTAGGTGCAGTATAGTTCCCCCCACATTAGGTGCAGTACAGTTCCCCCACATTAGGTGCAGTACAGTTCCCCCACATTAGGTGCAGTACAGTTCCCCCACATTAGGTGCAGTACAGTTCCCCCACATTAGGTGCAGTACAGTTTCCCCACATTAGGTTGGCAGTATAGTTCCCCACATTAGGTTGGCAGTATAGTTCCCCACATTAGGTGCAGTATAGTTCCCCCCACATTAGGTGCAGTACAGTTCCCCCACATTAGGTGCAGTACAGTTCCCCCACATTAGGTGCAGTACAGTTCCCCCACATTAGGTGCAGTACAGTTCCCCCACATTAGGCTGGCAGTATAGTTCCCCCACATTAGGTGCAGTATAGTTCCCCACATTAGGTGCAGTATAGTTCCCCCACATTAGGTGCAGTATAGTTCCCCACATTAGGTGCAGTATAGTTCCCCCACATTAGGTGCAGTATAGTTCCCCACATTAGGTGCAGTATAGTTCCCCACATTAGGTGCAGTATAGTTCCCCCACATTAGGTTGGCAGTATAGTTCCCCACATTAGGTGCAGTATAGTTCCCACATTAGGTGCAGTATGTTCCCCCACATTAGGTGCGGTATAATTCGCCACATTAGGTGCAGTACAGTTCCCTACAAAAGCAAAATAGACATGGAGGCCACCAGCATCTGGGGGTGCTACCTTCCTACTGGCAGGAAGAGGGGGTTAATGCAGTACCCCCAGATTAACCCTATCCCCCCACCCTGTTAGAAGGTAGGACCCCCCTGATGACCCCCTCCCCCCCCAGTAGGATGGTAGTACACCCCAGTTTAACCCCCCTGAAGGAATGCAGTACCCCCCAGATTAACCCTATCCCCCCACCCTGTTAGAAGGTAGTACCCCCCTGATGACCCCCTCCCCCCCCAGTAGGATGGTAGTACCCCCCAGTTTAACCCCCTCTCCCCCCTGTAGGAATGCAGTACCCCCCCAGATTAACCCCCTCCCCCCAGACCCAGTAGGCAGGTTGAAATAACATTTACTCACTCAGCGCGGTAATCCTGCGAGCCGAGTACCGTCACGTCACGCTCTGGGGCCGGCGTCCTTGAATACAGTGTGACGTCCTGATGGTCATGTGACGGCAGTAACGCGCCGTCACATGACCGGACCAACTGAAGGTAAGCCAGAGCGGAGCGGGGCGGGGCACAAACAGGAGTAGGAGGCAGCGCTGTGCGGTGCGCCTGACGGACAGGCGCACCGCACAGCGGGGGAGCAGCGGTCTGGGCTGGTGAAGGACGGTCGGGCACAGATGGAGAGTCTTGGTGTCACCCGGTGCGGGCCGCACCCGTGTCGCAACGCCACTGGATTAGGGTGTGCCTGGGCACACCCGGCACACCCCGTGCGCACACCTGTGATCTGGGTATGATGACTTCTTCAACAGACGAAGAATTATACTACAATATTTGTGGCCCCTCGCTTCTGAAGCCATCCCCAGCTTCTATATCTACACAACCCCCATTATTTACACTGTCACACTGATGCTACTACCAATAAAGTGCTTTATAATACCATACTCTGGATATATTAGTGCCTGAGAATGGGGACAGAGATCACATATGGGCAAACTAAACAAAAATTTACCCCAGACCAAACTACAAATTTAATTCAGACCCCAAAACATACACTGTTCCTTATCCCACCATTCACATAGACTAAGCTCATGGTCCCCCCTCTTATGTAGACTCAGCTCATGGCATCCTCCCACATAAACTCCCAGTCATGACCCCCCTCTTACATAGACAATACTTATGGCCACCATTTGTCACATAGACTATTGTTTGTAGACTCCTTTCTTGAAGTGCTGTTTAGTCCCCTGCCTAAACTTATCTCCATGCCCCCTCGCTCTTCGCTCTCAGGTTCTCAATGATGCCCTCATTACTGTCTTCTCCTGTTCCCTTGTGTTCCCTGCTCCCTAGAGTTAAAGGGAACTTTGATGACATCATCAAAGGTCTTTAACCATCTAGATGTTGATGGGCACTACTCTACTCTAGCTAGAGCTCAAGGACCTTTGAGGACTTCATCAAAAGTCCTTAAGCTTAAAGTTGCTAATAAGATTTGTGCAGTTTTGCACAATTTGCACAAAATTGCTGAAAAATACAACAGTGTATATCCTTCATAGGAAATCAACCTGACACAAATACAAACCAAGCATACACTACCTACAGCACCAAAGATGTAATAAAACAAGCTCAAAAATCTAAATATTCTTTAAAGTACTGAATTGTTTTTATTGAAACATGTCTCCCAAGAATTCCATAAAAAAGCATAACACACAACAAAAGTAAAAAGAGAGAGAAGGAGCACCAAGACTTGATAAAAAATGAATTCATAATTGGTAATACAAAAGAAAGCAAAAAAAAAAACACCCTACTGAATACAGATATTCGCCCATATTAAATGTATTCCTATCTGCAGGCTGGGGGAGGGGGGGTTATCTAATTTACAGAGCACGAGAATGGAAGTCAGGAGTCCAGCTCACAAGGATAGGTAAAACATAACTTTTACTTCACATAGTTAAAAAACATGGAACAAAAAACAAACAAAAAACCTAAAGGTGCATTAAAAAGCAAATGCCGATGCATTTTGAACTAGCTAAGAGTTCTTAGTCATGACTAAGAACTCTTAGCTAGTTCAAAACGCGTCAGCGTTTGCTTTTTAATGCACCTACAGGTTTTTTGTTTGTTTTTTGTTCCATGTCTTTTAACTATGTGAAGTAAAAGTTATGTTTTACCTATCCTTGTGAGCTGGACCCCCGACTTCCATTCCCTTGCTCTGTACTTTCCGGGATACGGCCTGCATTGTCCGCACTCCAAAACTACCTGCAAAACCGCATGATAGCCGCATACCCATCTATGGATGTCTGCAAGCAAGTGGTGAGCTGAACTATGTTATTTTCCTTTTTCTAGATATCTAATGTAGTTGGATGGACTCAGGGAGTAAACCAATTACAATGTTAACTAAAAGAAAAAACAAACAAATTTTGACATGACGTGCAGACATGTCAAAAGTTTAGATTGGTCAGGATCTCGTTGGGTGACGTTCCTAAGAATAGAGACAGAGACCACATCAGGGACATTGCAGGAGACAAGCTACATTATAGTCAAGAAAACCCGCCAGCTGTAAAGTGACAGATTGAATGCTGTAATGGGAAATGATGCGTCCTACCTTGGGCTTCACCAGGCTGCATCTAGCGATCAGTGAGGGTCTTAGCACTGAAACCCTGAACGATCGAAACTTTTGACACGTCTAAGTTTTTGTCATAACAGGATCGCTTTATGTATGTACTTCGCTTTATGTATGTACTTGTCCCTGCTTGCTTTACTACAGCACTTCATAATATTTGTATATAGACTGCATTATATTTTGGTAGCATTACATTTTTATTTTTACCCATAACTTTCAGTTGTGTGATCAATTTTTTAAAAGAAAATGGTGGAGAACCTCTCAGGTCTCAAGACAGTGGAGGCCCCAAGGTTATTACCCCATTTGATCTTCCAATAATCCACTTATGACCATTAGAAAGAATTGGTATTTTAAGCCTAAGAATGCTGGATGACATCCCCTAGAAATTCTATTGATGGAAGATACAAGTATTTTATTTTTTTTTTTTCTATTTGGGGGTATTGTTCTGTAACACCTACTTGTATAAATGTGACCACTTTGTTCTTATCTAGTTTACCAGACCGCTGGACAGTGCATAGACAAGGTCATACACATTCCACCTTCTTCATTTTTTATGCTATAACATTTGTACCGCAAAGATAAATTCAATTTCTCCTTAAACAATGCCTTGGAAAGTCATCATGAATCCCACATTTAACAGAAACTTTGTTAAAACCCAGTTTTTTTTAATTTTTTTATTATTACCGATATCAATCAGAGTTGTGTAGAGAAGCTGCAATGATTTATGGGTAAGAAGCGGTCTGATAAGAAGGTTGTCCTTTATCTTCATCAAGCTAACCAGAAAAGAAAAGATACAATTTGTATTTTTCTTCATTTCCCACATGAGGTTAATCCTTATAGACCCCAAACTTAATACTAATGTTAAAAGGCCATCTGCTAAGACGTCTCAGCGGAGGAGAGATGGCGATAACTAAAAGGGATATGTCAAGACGAAAACAGGTTGAACTGCTTACACTTTCCACAGCCAGTGCTGAAGAATCCCAAATCTTTCCATTAATACAGAGAACCCAACGTGGAGTCAACTTTTCACTTATATTTACAATGTACTAAAGAAATAAAACAGCCTAATAGATGTAATTAAAAGCTATGTAATGTTTACAAACAAAAGATTAGTGTTGGGCGCAAATATTCGCATTTCGAATTTTGATTGCGAATATCGCAAATTCGTGAATTTGCAAATATTGCAAATATATTCGCTATATATTCGAAATTGTGAATATTCATTTTTCCACATATGCGCATATTCGCATATGTGAATATTCGCATATTCCTTCTTTTCACTTGTGGGCCAATTAGAATGATGCAAATACACTTGTCAAAGGTTACCAACAACATCCCTAGCAACCAATAGTAAAGTTTCCCACCCCCTCACTGTTTTCTTCCTCGAATACGCGAATATGCAAATATTCACATATGCGAATATGCGGATATTACGAATACGCGAAATTCGCGAATATAGGACGAATATTTGTCTATATATTGGCGAAAAATCACGAATTCGAATATGGACAATGCTGCTCATCACTACAACAGATATAGAATCTAGATATAGGAAGCAATAGTTTTGGGGAATGGGAGCTGGAAGCATACTGGTTGGAAAACACTGGTTCATCCCAATAGAATTGAAAAGATTCTTCTAAATCAAATAATTTTTTTAAATAAAATGTCATTTATTCACAACATTTGTTATTTAATGCACAAATGTTCAATGCTTTTGACACCATTATACATTACATCTAAATAAGCTAAAGAACAGACTATTGTTTTGAAAAGTCTTATAATGAGTTAAATGAAGATGTATAGGTGATTCAAATGTACAGTATATTTATATCTTAAAGGCCCAGTTGCCTAAGGTTGGTCATACACATTACATTAAAGGGATATTTCCATCTCAACTAACGTAGGTAAACTTGTAGGGCAGGCAAAATACATTAATTTACCAGAATTGCCTACTTCTCCTGATATTCCTACTTCTTTCCTCTCCTTGTTGACAGCTCATTGCCTAGGTTACAGACCACCATTCCATTCTAGAAGTGTTGGTCAGGCTGGAGTGTGTGTGTGCGTGTATATATATATATATATATATATAATTTTTTTGCCATATCATAGAAGGATAAATACTGTTAGTCCAATAAGAAGGGTATTACAAGATTCTGCATAATTCTATGATTTTGCATTTGCATCACTGGAATGATACGAAGTAATAAGTACAACTGAGCATACTATAAGTAAACCTGAGCATAAAACCTAGCATACATTTTAATTAACACATGTCGCCCATCCACCATGCGGATGGGGACCATAAAACACTCAAACTACTATAAATTTAAAAACCTCCATAAGCATAAGGAGCTTTGCACGGCTAATAGTGGTTGCCAATTCCCCTAACTCGCAATGCAAAGAACTCATAGAAATAGCCAGCAAAACAATCAAACACACAGGTGCATGTTCCCATGGCAAGTACAAAATACAAACACAACTTTTTTGATTATTCTTTTGTCTCCTTTGTCAGAAATCCTGTGAGGAGCACCTGGTTTAGGCAAATTTATGGTGAAACGATAGTTTTTTCACTTCTGCATTATGGCCCTAACAGTGCTTATTGCAATATATTTAGAAGCTTAGAAATGCACCTGTAACCAACACCAGTATGTTTTGTAACAATATGGTTCGGAAGGTCTTGAGACCAACAGTCAGTTTGGGTAACATTGCAGTTATATTGCAGTTTGGTATGATAAGTTGTGATATATATAGACTCGCTGACCAAGTAAAAGAATTAGATGATCTACTAGTTCAGGAAATAGCTAAAATGTAATTGAAAGGGGAAGTTATCATTATGGGAGACTTTAATCTTCCTAATGTGAACTGGAAAACCTGCCATAAATTCAGAAATTCTAAATTCCCTACTGGGATTACCTCTACAACAAGTAGTTGAGAAGCCAACCCGGAAGGAGGGCATCTTAGATTTAGTATTTACAAATGGGGATTCGGTATCTGATAAAACTGCAGGTGAAAGCTTGGGATCTAGTGATCACCAGTCAGTGTGGTCCTACTACACAAAAACAAAAGTTCTAGACTTTATCAAAAACATATCCATATCAGACTGGAACAGCTTCAATGGACTCCAGGAGACTGGGACTACTTAAAAGTTGCAGTATTAAAGGCAACAGATAATTGTGTTAGGCTTGTCAGTAAAAGCAAAAAAAAAAAAAAAAAGACCACTGTGGTACTCCACATAAGTGGCCAAAATCATGGAAAAAAAAAAACACAGCAATGAAGATAGGGAAAGCTATAAGATTAGGCAAAAAGAGGCCAAGCAAGTTGTAAGAGCTTCTACAGCACAGGCAGAAGAGAAACTATACCAGTCAGTGAAGAAAGGAGATAAGACATTCTTCAAATATAGAAATGAAAAAAGGAAATTAAAAAAGGAATAACTACATTAAAAACAGAGAAAGGAAGATACATAGAAGAGGATAAAAGGATTAACCGACTGCCTCAATAAATATTTCTGTTCAGTTTTTACAGAAGAAAATGAAGGAAAAGGACCTTAGTTAGGGAGAAAGACTAATAAATCTTTTGATGCCTGTCTTTACAGAGGAAGAGGTTCTAAGTCAGCTGTCTAAAATTAAAACAAATAAGTCAAAGGGGCCTGATGGAATACACCCAAAGATATTAAAAAAGCTTAGCTGTGTACTAGCAAAACCATTAACAGGTTTATTTAACCAATCACTGCTAACAGGAGTTGTCCCAGAACATTGGAAATTAACAAATGTTGTTCCCATTCATAAGAAACGTAGTAGAGAGGAATCAGGCAACTATAGGCCAACAAGTCTGACATCAATAGTGGGGAACATAATGGAAACTCTACTAAAGGATAGGATTGTGGAACATCTAACATCCTATGGATTAAAAGAGGAAAAACAACTCAGGTTTACTTCAGGGAGATCATGTCAAATTAATCTTATTGATTTTTTTGATTGGGTGACTAAAATAATAGATGGCGGAGGCGCAGTAGACATTGCTTATCTAGATTTTAGTAAAGCTTTTGACACTGTCCCACATAGAAGACATTAATAAACTTCAGTCATTGAATTTGCACTCCCATATTGTTGAATGGATTAGGCAGTGGCTGAGGAGCATACAACAGAGGGTTGTAGTCAATGAACAATATTCAGAGCAAGGTCTTGTTATCAGTGGGGACCTCAGGCATGGCATCAGAATAAACTACTGGATCAATGTTCTGTCCCTATAAATCTAATATCCATAACCTGTAATTTTATGAATCTCCAGAAATGCATCCAGGCCTCTTTGGAACAGTTTTTTTTATTGAGTTCACAATGGCCACTCCCTCTGCCAGAGACTTCCACAGTCTTACAATTCTTACAGTAAAGTACCCCTGTCTGTGCTGGTGTAACAACCTTCTTACCTCCAGATGTAGAGGGTGTTCTCTTGGTATAGATGCAGTCCTTGGTATAAAAGATCATGGGAGAGATCTCTGTACTACCTCCTGATATACTTATACATATTTATTAGGTCGCCCCTCAGCCGACCTAAAATAACCATAATTATCATAATCTTTCTGGGTACTGTAGTCCTCCCATTCCGCGTATTACTCTTGATGCCCGTCTTTGAACCCTCTCCAGCTCCACTATATCTTTCTTGTACACTGGTGCCCAGTACAGTACACAATATTCCATGTGTCGTCTGACTAGTGATTTGTGCAATGGTAGAATTATTTTCTTGTTGTGGGCATCTCTGCCCTTATTGATGCACCCCATGATTTTATTTGTCCTGGCAGCAGCTGCCTGACGCTGGTTACTACAGGTAAATTTGCTAAAAATAAAACTCCTAAGTCCTTTTCCATGTCAGTTGTTGCCAGTGTTTTACCAGTTAACACATAATTTCAGCCTGGATTGTTCCTCCCCATGTGCAGAACCTTACATTTATCAACCTATGCAGATCCATTTGTAACAGTGCACTGTCCTCTATTGTGTTATCTACTATGTACAGTGCATTGGCTATTGTGTTAGCCACTTTACAGAGTTTAGTATCATCTGCGAAGATTGATACTTTACTGTACAATCCCCTACAAGGTCATTAATAAATATATTAAAAAGTATAGGACACAAAACTGACTGTGGTACCCCACTAGTAATGGTTACCCAATTAGAGTATGTACCATTAATAACCACCCTCTGTTTCCTATCACTGAGCCAATTATTTACCCAGTTAGACACATTCTCCCCCAACAAGGGTAATGTTCCTGGAGGGATATGCCAAAAGGAAAAGGATTTAGGTAAACTAGAGGAAAGGTCAAAACTTTGGCAACTAAAGTTTAATGTGGATAAGTGCAAGATAAAATCCCAAGGGCAGAATATAGAATATGTGATACAATCCTAACCTCAGTATCTGAGGAAAGAGATTTAGGGGTCATTATTTCAGAAGACTTAAAGGTGAAAATTTAATGTCATTATCACCTTTAGAAATATATTTAGTGAGAAAAATGGTGAGGTTTTCAATATTTATTTTACCTGGTGTGTATATACAGTATATATATATATATATATATATATATATATATATATATATATATTCTCATAATTTTACTGGGAGCATCCCAACTTTCCTGAGAAATCATCTGTTAAGTTAGAGAAGTACTGGGTACTTGGATTTCCTGCCCAATCCTGTCTTTATGGGAGATAAGCTGCTGATCTGGCACCAACTTACTCAATTCTCTCCATTAGAAACACACATATGCTCTGGCCAAGCCAAGCATGCGTGTGTATTAGATTTTTGGAAAAGACACCTGTTGGCAGGATAAACATTAGTGCTGAGTGCGAATATTTGAAATGCAAATTTTTACCACGAATATCAGCACTTCATGATTTCGCTAATATTTAGAATATAGTGATATCTATTCGTAATGATGAATTTTTTTTCCGAATATGTGAATATCGGCACTTGCAGAAAATACTGATCCTTCCCTTCTTTTAGGTTAAAGATATAATTGCTCGTGCGCACTATGCGAATTTCATTAAAAAATTTTGCATGGAAAAAAAAGAGAACAGACATAGTGAATATGCAAATTTCGCAAATATAGGACTAATATTCGTATATTTGCAAAATATCGCAAATTCAATATGGCCTATGCCGCTCATCACTAATGAACATGTAGCTGACATCTAATGTGCATGGTTAACTTATCTGACAAAGTCTCTGGCAAAAGGTTATTAAAAAGTACCAGTTGGGTGAGGGAGGCAAGAAAAATGCCAAGTAATTGAGTATCTCAAGACTTACTTTAAAGTCAATCGGTAAATCAAGAAAACATATGACACAGTTGTGCTTAGGTCAAGTTGTTCTAAAGAAACTTCGGCCATCAAGGACATCTGATAACTCTGGAGAATTTACCAGCTTTGTTGTGTCGGTATTCTGAGAAATACACTGTACCCTATCATTTACCACCCACCTACAGAATCAAGCCTAGTCTGAAGAAGAATTATAGTCAGAATTTTTTTAAGAAAATGATATTAAGTTTATAAAAGCATATAAATACATACACTAAACAAGATGGCTGCCAGATCATGTGACCTATGATTTTAAAGTAACAAAAGATTTTGAACAGCATTGTGCTCTACCATTGGCCAAAGTTTCATTGGGCAGAGTTTTGGAGTAACAGTGCGGCTGTTACAAGCATATATATAATGGGGGGGGGGGGGGGGGGGGCGAAAAAAAATAATTATAATAATAATTATAATAATAATATGAGCAAAAACAATAGGTGTAATCTTTGCAATTTTGTCACCTAAATACTGGAGTAATATACAGAAAAGCAGGCAAAGCAATTCTGGTTTACATAACTGGTGTGCAAATTACAAATATTATACCCCTACTGAATCTACATACTACAAGTAAAACATACACTTATATGCCTGCAACATAAAAAGAGTCATAGCAGGCTGTATTGCCAATAATTGCAAGAATATATGCACAATAAATACACATAACAATAACGCCACCAAACACACCAGAAATGTTGACCTTCTATACATGTACTTCCTCCTTGCTAATGTCTATGTTAGCAAGATGGTCACTAAGACTTACGTCATGAGACTGGCTTGGTCCTGTAACGCAAAGCAGGGAGAGAAAACATTTAGAATAGGGTTACACATGTTTGAGGTGTAGATCCCTGTGATGCCCTGCTGAGGTCGCGATTACGGGTTTCCCTCATGTGTTGCCCTTGTGGGATGTTGGGGACTCCACTGACTCCCTCCGCCCGACCCCTACCGCTGACTCTTTCCTTCACACACTACTTTTTACTTTTACTTTTGCTGCCCCCCTCTTTGCTCCCTCTCCCCCTTCTCTCTCTTTTCCTTTTCAGTGTAAGTGTTTTGTTTTATCTTCTCTTGCTCCACTAGACATACTGACAATGTGCCTTGTTTTCCTAAACCAGCATCTACCATTTTTGCATGTCTTACTGATGTTAATATCACATGTTTTATCTGGAGCGCCCCAGCTCTTTTGACCGGGGTGCTGATTGGTGCTCCTTTGTTAGTACTATTGTCTAGTTTATCCATGTATGTCTTGTAATTGCTCACATAGTTTTCTTGTGTCTATTCTTTCTTTGTCCATGTGGCCTCCTCCCCGGGCCGTCGGACGTATTTCTTATGACTTGTCTGTGTTTTTTTTTTGCATACACAAAGTCTGTATTCTTAATCCTTTATATTTTTCAATAAAAGTTCTTGAATTTGAAAAAAAAAAAAAGAATAGGGTTACACATGCCGTATTTTGCTGCTGTGTATTTTGCTACCCGTTTACTTTAATATGCAGCAAAATATGGCACATGTGACCCTAACCTAAGCATACATTTATTCTGGCCCAATCCACCGATCGGTCAGGATCTAAACTCTCAGACCCTGACCAATAAAAACTTTTGATTTGTCTCTACAACATATTTAAAGTTTTTTTTGAATGGCGGTGCCGATTTAAATCATTCTTATCAATATAGTTCAGAAGTGTTTCATCCAGTGTTTATGCAAAAAATTCTTCTTGGAATCACTAATAAAGTTGCTAAGTAGCAAAAGGTGGGGCAATACTGCTTTGTGCCCTTGTGCTTCTCCAGTCTTCCGTGTAGCACCTCTCTCACCATGGCTGCCGATTCGCCAAAGTTTCCGAAAAAATTTGGTTTGATCCAAATTTGTGGCAAATTGCTATTAAAAACAGCTATTTCTGGGCTACAGAGAGCTATAACAATCAGTTGGTTGCAACAGAAAAAAAGTGTACTCTCTCTCTCTCTCTCTAAACTGTCTCTGCCTGTACTATGGTTGCTTGCAGTCTTTGAATGGGTGCACTTCCTGTGATGATCTCAAATGGCAGACTATGAAATGACTTCTAAACTCTCCCTGCCTGCCTGCCGGCCTGCATTGATGCGGGCTTGAGGTCAATGGATTTCCCCTGTGCTGATCTGTATTGTCAGCAAGGGTATGTTAGCACTACGTAATTCCCACAGAATTCCGTGAGTGGAATGCCGCGAACGGAATTACATGCTGTGAACATAAACATCAGTGTGAATGGGTCTTCCGCGAGACCCGTTCACACTGCGGAATTTCAGGGGTGGACAATTCCGAAATTGTTCTGCGCAAAGAAAGAAGTCCGCGAACACTGCATGGCCGTCAATGGTGACTGCGCAGTGCCACGTGGTCCTACCGCCGAAGTATTGCGGCGGTGGCTGCCAGAATTGAATCTCCGCTCCTGGAATTCTGCAAGCGGAGATTCCATTCATTATCCGTAGTGTGCACATACCCTAACGCTGATTAGTGACTACACAGTGTCTGCTCTCTCTCTAGCCAGGACAAATGCGGGCTTGAGGTGAATGAATTAGCCACTGTACAGATCTGTATTGTCAGTAACGGTGATTAGTGCGCACACACAGTCTCTGCTCTCTCAGTAATACGGGAAATGCCTGTCTTCAGCAATGGCTGCCGAATATATAGGGCTGTGACATCACAGGGCTGGCTGCTGATAGGCTGCATGCCGCCATGCGATTCTGGGTGATCCTGTTTACCCGCCTTCCCAGACTTCCTTGCCCCATGTCCTCACACGTGTAGCAGCCATTTTAGCCCCCCTGGCCTCCACAAAATGTAGTGAATGAAGTGATTCTTTACCACGAAGCACGAGGAAATTCAGATTCGTTCAGAATCAAATTTTTCATGAAATTCCGGACAAATTCGACTTTGTCAGCTTCGATTCGCCCATCTCCAGACATGTGCATAATATTTTTGGCTTCTTAAACGACTAGTGTGTGTTGCTAAAGTACTTCCTCCTTATCTGTCCCCCAAGGATATTTAATGATTTATCGCCTATCATTCCTTACATGAGTAATAGGGTTTCTATCAATCTGTCTTCTCAGTTTTTGACCCAGCTCGTTTCCTGACTATATCTGTCTGTCTGCTGCCTGGCTTGACCTTCTGATTGTGAGAGAACTCTGCTTGCCCTCAACATGTGCTCTGACTATATTTCATATTTTATGCTTTGGAAATTTCAGTTGTCAGCTATAGCTAGATTGCTCTGAAGGTAGCGACCCTGCAGAGTCGAGATCCCTGTATAGGGTTAAAAGATCAAGAACTTGGAAATATTTAAAATCCACTCTTCAGTATAACCTCCAAGCCAAATGTGTTGCAACCCTGGTGATCCACACCTGCCTATGCAGCTCTTGTGTCAATACCCCTTCAAGCATGACTGGGGTATATGTACACATTGACATTAAATATAATCAGTCATCAGTGTCACCCACCCTAACCTGTTGCTGTAATCTGGGTGACACTGATGATAACCATACTTACTCATCCCTGATCCATGGTCCAGTTTGTCCTTTAGGGGACAGTCCAGGAGCATGTTGACGTCACTGACTGAGAGCAGGTGTCACGATTCGGCTTACAGGTTGTGGATCCACTGTGTCAGCGAGGGATTGGCGTGGACCGTGCCGGTGGACCGGTTCTAAGAGGCTACTGGTGTTCACCAGAGCCCGCCGCAAAGCGGGATGGTCTTGCTGCGGCGGTAGCAACCAGGTCATATCCACTAGCAACGGCTCAACCTCGCTGACTGCTGAGAAGGCGTGGGACAGAAGGACTAGGCAGAGACAAGGTCAGACGTAGCAGAAGGTCGGGGCAGGCGGCAAGGTTCGTAGTCAAAATGGATAGCAGGAGATCAGGTAACACAGGCTTGGACAACACTAAACGCTTTCACTGGCACAAGGCAACAAGATCCGGCAAGGGAGTGCAGGGGAAGTGAGGTGATATAGCCAGGGAGCAGGTGGAAGCCAATTAGGCTAATTGGGCCAGGCACCAATCATTGGTGCACTGGCCCTTTAAGTCTCAGAGAGCTGGCGCGCGCGCACCCTAGAGAGCGGAGCCGCGCGCGCCAGCACATGACAGCCGGGACGGGTAAGTGACTTGGGATGCGATTCGCGAGCGTGCGCGTCCCGCTATGCGAATCGCATCCCCGCCGGCAATGTCAGTGCAGCGCTCCCGGTCAGCGGGTCTGACCGGGGCGCTGCAGGGCGAGAGACGCCGTGAGCACTCCGGGGAGGAGCAGGGACCCGGAGCGCTTGGCGTAACAGCAGGCTTGGGGAAGCAGCAGCATTCCCACCTGAATCAGGGAGATAATGGGAGAAAGAGACCACCGACCGAGGATAGGAAAGTATGGTTATAATCAGTGACACTAATGACAGATTCCCGTTAAAAGAAAAATGCACCTACATTTCTTCCTGTCCTTTAATCTTGTTCTGCATCATATTGAAGTTAAAACTGTAGGAAATATATAAAGAATTTGTGTACATGCATTTCACAATATCAGATGTATTCCCCTTCTCCTCATCCTATACCTGTCTTTGGCTTTGGGACAACTGGCTGCAGAAGGAGCCTCCCCCCACTTTTCGGTCAGCAGTAGTGACCAGGAATATTAAGTGTCTCCAAACTATGGACCTCTAGATGTTGCAAGACTACAACTTCCACCATGCTGGGAATTGTAGTTCTGCAACATCTAAAGATCAACAGCGTGGAGACCACTGCCCTACACCTTCTAAAATCCCATCTCTGCTATCTGCCAGTAGAAAATAGACAAGATCAGAAGGAAAATGAACAAATGCTATCTTCAAGATATTTACAAGACTTCATGTTAGGATCATAAATACATTTTACCTAAAACATAAATATATATTTGAGAACCATCCTAAAACCAAGCTGATCTCCTATTTAGATTATTAATGTATTTATTTATTTATGATTTTATGTAATTATTTGTTTACTTATTTATTTGTTTGTTTATTTATATATGTATTTATTTTTTTTTGCAAATTTTAGTCTTTACAGAGGTTTCCTGTTAATCAATGTCAAAGACGCGTCATTGTATCCGACCTATGGAAATGAGTGGAAAGTGGCCAGTTAACCCTGTAACAAAAAGATTGGAATCTAATTACCACAATGATGCTTCATAATTGTCTTTTATGTGTGGACGTTGTGGATAAATGAAGAAGAAGACAAAAACAACCAAAAACATTGGTAACTGGCAGCTTTATTGTAAAGTACACCCCAGACACAATACACATTTTAGAACATTTACTTTTCATAAAAAAAGAAGCTTTCACGTCAAACGGTTTCATCATGATGGGAAAAAAAAAGGAAAGTGACGGGAGTTTGTTCCAAGACGCATAATGGGACAGGGAAAATGGATGCGCAGCTGTTATTTTACACATGAAATATGTTTGAGTGCTGATAGGATCCTTATCTTAAAGCAGAAGGCAGCAGAATTAAAGCCTTTGCTGGACCAAGGAGAGTCTCCACACTGACGGGAGCAACAGGAGAGATGTTATCATGGTGTCTGGGGATGGTTCAGTTAACAAGACCCCACTCCTTCTATTTAACCACAGCACACGGAGAGCAAGACAAACAAAGCACTGCATATGACACGATACCGCACAAAATGAGATTTTACTTTTATCTAAAGAGTCTTGTTAATATACAAGTTGTTTACATTGATATGTTTGACTTTATGGAAATGGTCGAATCGCGTCTGTGTTTGGCCCGGAACAGATAGAAGACTACCAGCATTTTTTTGCCTTCATATCCCAATGTTTTTTTTATTTTTCCACACGTGATGTAATGATGGACCCATTTTTTATTACAGTTTTATGTTCCAATATCAAATTCACAAAAAAAAAAAAAAAAGAAAAAGAAAGAAAGAAAATTCCTCTCTTCCTTAAAGGAGTACTCCACTCCCCAGCATTAGGAACATTTAGTCCCGAATGCTGGTGCTGGCTTCGGGGGTTGCCACGCCCCCTCATGACTTCTCACTCCACCCTCTCTATATAAGTCTATGGGAGGGGGTGTGATGGCCATCACGCCCCTCCCATAGACTTACATTGAGTGGGCGGGGCACATGTCATGAGGGGGGTGAAAACATAGGAGCTATAGCATTGCAAAAAAAAGTGAAAAAAAAAATAATAAAGATCATTTAACCCCCCTTCCCTATGAAAAGTTTGAATCACCCCTTTTTCCCATAAAAAAAAAACTGTGTAAATAAAAATAAACATATGTGGTATTACCGCATGCGGAAATATCCAAATTATAAAAATATTAAAAGTTACAAAATGGGCGTTTTTTCTTAAATTTTGTCGTACAATGACTTTTTTCCCATTTCGCTGAAGATTTTTGGTAAAATGACTGATGTCATCACAAAGTAGAATTGGTGGCACAAAAAAATAAGCCATCATATGGATTTTTAGGTGCAAAATTTTAAGAATTTGGATTTTTTAAAGGTAAGGAGGAGAAAATGAAAAAATGCAAAAACTGAAAAACCCTGAGTCCTTAAGGGGTTAAACTATGCATTTTGCTTTAGCCCAGTAAAAAAAAAAAAAAATCTTATAAAAAAATTAAAAAATGACAAAAAAAGCCTGAATGCAAAAAAATAAAAAATTAAAAAAAAAGGACCAAAAAAAAACCATAGAAAATTTCAAACATGTTTGTCGCTTGGAAAGCGATGGATAAAGTGGGGAAAAAAAGTAGGAGCATAGCCTTTAAATGGGCACATTCACTTTAAAAAAAAACTTTTAACATGTTAAAAGTTTTAAACGGTCGAGGTCTCAGTGCTGAGATCCCCACGATCAGGAGAACGAGGGGGAATAAGCGTGCAGTCGCGTGCATTACTCGCTGCTTCTTAGCAAACTTTATCTCCTTGCTCCAATATGTCTATAGAGCAGCGAGACAAATACCGCTGAGAGCGGGTGAGTAATGCACGCTGCTACACGCTTATCCCCGCTTGTTTTCCTGCTTGGCTGGGGTGAATTTGTGTGTGCACCAGCTAGATGTTAGGGCCTGAAAAGAGACAGGCTAAGTTAGGCCGGGTTCACATATTTATCAGTTGTCTAGCCTAGTTTCCCTCTGGTGAAACTGGTGGTAGAACTGATCCCATTCATTTGAATGGGACAGTTCACAATTTTCCAGCATCTCAATTATGATGCCGGATGGTTGTACACGCCGCACAGCACCGGACAGGGGAACCCAGCTTGCACTAAGTTCCCTACTAAACACTGGGGCTGTATTAGTAGGGAGATAAAGAGCGGTAGAGTATCATGTAAATCTATAACAAAAACATGAAGTAAAAGGCACTAACCATATCTAAAGTCCCTAACAATATCTAATAACCATATATATATAATGTTGAACGTTTCATGCGCAATGACGCACTTCTTCCGGCCTCCTTGAGGCCGGAAGAAGTGTGTCATTACGCATGAAACGGTCATAGCCTTTGAGCACCCTGTGAACTTCTGTCCTCGCCAACCCACAGCTCCGATATCCGGAAGGAAAGAACAAAAGACATTAGATATGGTTGGTGCCCTTTACTTCATGTTTTTGTTATTTACAAGCTAGTCTTCCTTCATACTGAAGGGAGCACCCAAAGACAGAGATTTATCACAACCTGTGCAGAGGTCAAGTTGACCGGTTGCCCATAGCAACCAATCAGATTGCTTCTTTCATTTTTCAAAGGCCTTTTTTTTAAATGAAAGAAGCGATCTGATGGGTTGCTATGGGTCACCAGTCCACTTTTCCTCTGCACAGGTTTTGATAAATTTCCCCCATTTTGTCTATATTTTATAACGTCTGCCTTGGCCACTGCACCGTCAAACAGGAGTAAGGGGGAAATTTATCAAAACCAGTGTAGAGGAAAAGTTGACCAGTTGCACATAGCAACCAACCAGATTGCTCCTTTCATTTTTCAAAGGCTTTTTTTTTTTTAATAAAAGAAGCAACCTGATTGGTTGCTATGGGCAACTGGTCAACTTTTCCCTCTTCATAGGTTTTGATGAATCTCCCCCTATAGGTCCGGTTGTGCTGTCCACGCCCATCAGTGCCCTTCTCCCATTTCTTTCTATATATTACTACTCATGTAAATCTATGGTAAACATTTTAAGGGTTATTATAAAAAAAAATACAAAGACCATTCACCAATAGGAACTTCTATAAAAACATGATAACACACCCTAGCAGTCACACTGTATATGCATTGTTTATTAGAAAAAAAAATGGTGGAAACCAAGTGAAACACATACTGAACTGGGGTGGTATACTTGTAACACTGATGCTGCTTCCCTATGGCTCAACCATGACGGCAACATTTAGCCTGTCCCATGTAAAAGATTATTCAAAGTCCCGAGAGTTTTCTCTCCATCTGATCCCCCTTTCTATTCAGGATCTGTGGTCTTGCAGATAATGCGGGGCTGTGTCTCTCCATTAAAGGAATCCTTAAATATATACTCCAGCAAGCCATAAATCAGGGGCCTTATCGGAAACATTCATCATATCTTTAATAAGGGAAGCACTTCTATTTAATTGAACGCTGCACTGAAATTAAATGTGGGAGACAGAGCCAGAACAGATAGGAGAGTGTTCCCTGTTCAGTCTTTAATGAATTCTACTGACCCCCTTTTTTTTACTGAAAGAAAGACAAATGCTTTCTGTTGTGTCCAATGAAACAATTAATGGTGTTAGGGAGGTGACCGAAGGCTAGATGTTCTGTGGATAAAGGGGAGGAGGTCGGGCGACTTAAATGAAGTATGCAAAATTGATTTCTTTTACAATTTCAAAGCTAAACTAAAGGGAAATTATATATGGCATGCAAAATACAACAGAGTAATGCATGCTGTTCACGCCTGTGCCGTATTGTGTCTTTTATCTTATCTCTACCCCCACCAGATACCACCTTGAAGCTTCACCCGCCAGTGTATAATAGAGGAATATTTAAAGGGAGGCTCTAGCCTCAGAAATGAAATAATGTATGTTCTAAAAGTCCGAGCCTTCTCATGTAGTCAGACACAATAGTGTTTGTAGTGTATAGCTATATCAGAAGTGGTGATAAAAGTAAATGCCCTTGTAATTGAAAAAAACAATATGTCACCAGTCCTAATAGAAGACTTGTCTGATCTCACAAAATGTTTGTGTAATAGTTTAGACTGACATGAAAAAAACACAAAAAAAAAACAAACAAACTTCAATGCCCCGATCCCCTGAAAAACTGGCAACGGTAAGTGTTAGGAAATTTGGTTAATACAATCATTCCTCCCCACCAAAAATGCAGGGATGCAGATTTACCTTTTAGTAAAACTTTGGCGTGAAAGGTGGCAACATATTTCTTATGTGTTTAAGACACTTTACACGACTCAAATGGCAATGGGCGAGACTGGGGCTATTCACGTGGCTGTATGAAATACGTTTGTATTTTAAAGACGTAGTATGTGTTGCACCAAAAAAAGGACTAGCCTCAGGCTACTAGTCAGAACTGCTAAGGTTCAAAATGTGTCAGTTCAGTACCTTTATTCTGCATTAATTTCTAATTTTTGCATGTTGATGTTCTATTGTTAAAAACTTTTAAGTTGTGTACCTGTTGATAGCAAAAACTTTTTATATAATGTAGATAATACCATCATATGTATATTTGTAAAATACATTGGTTCATTTTTTTTTTTTATATTTTTGGATGAAAAAATGCTGTCCCTGCAGCTATTTCCTGTGTGTCTTTGTGAGGAGACCAAATACAGGAAGTGAGGGCAGGACAAGCAGGGCTCTGTGCAGGCTCCAAGCTTGTCAATCATCCTGATCTTTAGGATGAGAGCATGTCACAGAGCTTAATTGCACAGAACCCTGCTTCTCCTCAGTGTACAGAGCCCTGCTTGTCCTCAGTGTACAGAGCCCTGCTTGTCCCAAGTGTACAGAGCCCTGTTTATCCTCAGTGTACAGATCCCTGCTTGTCCTCAGTGTACAGAGCCCTGCTTGTCCTCAGTGTACAGAGCCATGCTTGTCCTCAGTGTACAGATCTCTGCTTGTCCTCAGTGTACAGATCCCTGCTTGTCCTCAGTGTACAGAGCTGTGCTTGTCCTCAGTGTACAGAGCCGTGCTTGTCCTCAGTGTACAGAGCCCTGCTTATCCTCAGTGTACAGATCCCTGCTTGTCCTCAGTGTACACAGCCCTGCTTGTCCTCAGTGTACAGAGCCCTGCTTGTCCTCAGTGTACAGAGCCCTGCTTGTCCTCAGTGTACAGAGCCATGCTTGTCCTCAGTGTACAGATCTCTGCTTGTCCTCAGTGTACAGATCCCTGCTTGTCCTCAGTGTACAGATCCCTGCTTGTCCTCAGTGTACAGATCTCTGCTTGTCCTCAGTGTACAGAGCCCTGCTTGTCCTCAGTGTACAGATCCCTGCTTGTCCTCAGTGTACACAGCCCTGCTTGTCCTCAGTGTACAGAGCCCTGCTTGTCCTCAGTGTACAGAGCCCTGCTTGTCCTCAGTGTACAGAGCCCTGCTTGTCCTCAGTGTACAGATCCCTGCTTGTCCTCAGTGTACAGAGCCATTTAAGGTACCTTGGTGGGGGTAGTTGGGGTGTTGCTTTTCCTGAAGTATAAAGGGAGCTGTTAACCGTTGTCACTCTTGACGCCAGGGTGAGGGTTAAATACTGTAATGGTGCTGGGCCTATCGCCACCCTTCCCAAGAGCGATAGGTGAATGCGTAATGAATGGATTGTCCACAACCACTGTCAACTGAAACTTGCAGGAACTTTTAATGAAGATTTTCTGAAGCAGACAATAGCAATAACAGTCCATGAACAAAGTCTATTTATATTTGAACAGCGATTGACAGTTGGTTGCGATCAGGTAAGCTCAGTTTAGCTTTAGAAAGATTCCATTGCACAGATCCGCTGGATTTAGGGGTGCGTTTAGGTCCAGTGATCTTGCGGAGAGTAGCGGGGAACTATATATCTATCACCGCTGTGATGTAGGCCAAGGCCGCAAGGCTTTGGCCTAGTAAACATACTTGAAAGTTGCGGAGGTCCTACCTCATTCAGTGACAGCAACACAAGAGCTGCTGCTTGCTTGGCAGTGCAGGATCAAGAGAGAGATTAATGGCTGCAGCTCCCTTATATGGGCAGGGGCTGAGCCGTTTTGGATTGGTCCAAAACAACTGTCACTCACCGTTACACGGCATTATGGGATAACACGTGACTCAAAAACCACCTAAGGTCCTTCAACATACCATAGAGTTCTGAACCATGTCACATGACCTGCAGGTCCTGCGACGCTAAAACAAGTGAGTAACACCATATACATATTTACAAAGATAATATTTATAAATATCAAGTTACTAAGGGGTGACTAGGGGTTTATTAGGGAAGCGATCCCCGATAGTCCTAGGGACTCTAACTTTGGGGACTAATAACCAAGGCACAGTATGAAATATGGTGCCCAGACACCATACCTGCTTGTCCTCAGTATACAGAGCCCTGCTTCTCCTCAGTGTACAGAGCCCTGCTTGTCCTCAGTGTACAGAGCCCTGTTTCTCCTCAGTGTACAGAGCCCTGTTTGTCCTCAGTGTACAGAGCCCTGCTTGTCCTCAGTGTACAGAGCCCTGCTTGTCCTCAGTGTACAGAGCCCGGCTTGTCCTCAGAGTACAGATCCCTGCTTGTCCTCAGAGTACAGAGCCCTGCTTGTCCCCAGTGTACAGAGCCCTGTTTATCCTCAGTGTACAGAGCCCTGCTTGTCCTCAGTGCACAGAGCCCTGCTTGTCCTCAGTGTACAGAGCCCTGCTTGCCCTCAGTGCACAGAGTCCTGCTTGTCCTCAGCGTACAGAGCCCTGCTTGTCCTCAGTGTACAGAGCTCTGTTTGTCCCCAGTGTACAGAGCGAGCCCTGCTTGTCCTCAGTGCACAGAGCCCTGCTTGTCCTCAGTGTACAGAGCCCTGCTTGTCCTCACTGTACAGAGCCCTGTTTATCCTCAGTGTACAGAGCCCTACTTGTCCTCAGTCTACAGAGCCCTGCTTGTCCTCAGTGTACAGAGCCCTGCTTGTCCTCAGTGTACAGAGCCCTGCTTGTCCTCAGTGTACAGAGCTCTTTTTATCCTCAGTGTACAGAACCCTGCTTGTCCTCAGTGTACAGAGCCCTGCGTGTCCTCAGTGTACAGAGCCCTGCTTGTCCTGTTTACAGAGCCCTGCTTGTCCTCAGTGTACAGAGCCGTGCTTGTCCTCAGTGTACAGAGCCTTGTTTGTCCTCAGTGTACAGAGCCCTGCTTGTCCTCAGTGTACAGAGCCCTGTTTGTCCTCAGTGTACAGAGCCCTGCTTGTCCTCAGTGTACAGAGCCCTGCTTGTCCTCAGTGTACAGAGCCCTGCTTGTCCTCAGTGTACAGAGCCCTGCTTGTCCTCAGTGTACAGAGCCCTGCTTGTCCTCAGTGTACAGAGCCCTGTTTATACTCCGTGTACTGAGCCCAGATTGTCCTCAGTGTACAGAGCCCTGCTTGTCCTCAGTGCGGAGAGCCCTGCTTGTCCTCAGTGTACAGAACCCCGCTTGTCCTCAGTGTACAGAGCACTGCTTGTCCCCTGACGAAACTCTATCTCAAAAACACATTTGGGGTAGGAGGTAAGAGGCATTGTCCTTTAGGGCACATGATTTCCAGCAACTCTGCTTTTCTTTTGAAGTCCGTTTGGTGCTGTCTCTGGCCTGTGATTTTGCCACTTGTTTCATCTACTATCCATATGTGGCAGAATCATTTTACATTATATCTATCTGGAGATTGACTACTATGCTTTTGGAAAATATTTTTGTTTCCTGTACTCCTGGATTAATTCCAGGACTTTAGGTTCCTACATATGTTTCATGCATGCTCCCCTATTTTGTACTTCTCTTGATTGTATAATACAAATTTGTGCCCCCATCCTCTACTCTCTTGTCTGAGTATTCTGTTGTACCCCTTCTGTATCTGTTTTACATGTTTTTATTATATGTGTATCTCAATAAAATGTATAGTTTTATTTTCACATTCCCTAGTTCATTTTGGTCTCTGTGTTGGTTTGGATAGTTTTGGTGACCATATGACAGTTAGTCTCAGATTGCTATTGAGTTATAGTGTAATTCTTAGGGTAACATTCACACGGGCAGGTTATGAGAGTATTCTCCGTTGCAATTTTGAGCCATTTCGAGTGTTTTGTGTCCGATTTTCTGCAGTGGTATGTCCCCAGCAGAAAATCCACAGTAAATTACATTGACCTAAATGGAGTCTGCTGCCGGTCGGCTCCAATCTGCAGGGGAAATTCCGCAGCTGACAATCTACAGCAGACTATATTTAGGTTAATGTATATTGGATTGTGGTACATTCACATGGGCGGGTTACTAGCTGTCATCGCGGTTTTGAGCAGCACAGGGTGTTCCGTTTCTGATTTTATGCTGTGGAATGTCTGCAACAGAAAATCCACAGCAGACTTCATTCTTTGATGTAAATTAAATATGCTGCAAATTTTCCTCTGCAGACATTCCACTGCAGAAAATCAGCTGCGGAACACCCAGTGCGGCGCAACCCTGCAGGGGGAAATGTGCTTGTAACTGGGTAGTGTAACCCATATGGTCTTTCATATTTATGTTTTATCAGTCGAGCAATTAGTATCAATATATGATATGTTTCTGTATGTGCCACAATAATTTAAAAGTAAATTAAAACACACACACACACACACATATATATATATATATATATATATATATATATATATATATATATATATTTATGTACAAATAACTTTTTAGAAAAGTGCAACCGGTTGGGTGACTAATAAAATAAATTTACAAAATATCCCCTTGGGACATTTCAAAGGCTGGCAAAGTCAGGGTTAATACAATCAGCACAAACATATGCAGAAGAGAGAGAGAGAGAGAGAGAGAGAGAGAGAGAGAGAGAGAGAGAGAGAGAGAGTGGGAGACTTTGAAATATTAAGAGATAGCCGGATTAGAATCCTCCCTCCTATTAATTTCAACTTTATTAGAATTCTTTTTGAAGTATTTAGACAGTGACAATGGGGAAAGGCAGGGCAAATCTATTGAATATCAGTTAAACGGTAATAATTTAAGCTCTTGTGCTTCATGTATATGCATAGTTTTTTTTTTCTTCCCCCCAGTAGGACAAGCGTGAAAAGCTGCCTCCCTAAAACTTCTGTAATTACGATCAAGGAAGAAAAACGTTGGTGCTTTTAATAGCCTGACAGTAAATTTGCGGCTTAGCGTTTCCTCAGGCTTCTGTTACATTATCAGTCACGGAACTGACGATCAGGGAGGCTAAAAAAAAAAACAACTTTCCTATGCTACAAATACAGCGCAGAACATCGGTCGCTATGAAGACTTTTACTGCAGGGCGCAGAGCGGCAAGTTTTTATTTTGTAGTTTTGCAACACCTGAAGGCACCATTGCTGGGAATCACTGGTCTATACAGTGAAGGAGTCAGATGGGCTTGCAAGCTGGGGAGTGAAGCGTGCTTCCGCACACTTCAAATGGTTATAATTCATGATCCCAGTAGGTTTTAAGGGTGAGACCTGGTGCTATCTAAACATGTCTGGATGACATGTCAAAAGTTTTTTGGTTCTTTTTAAATGACAGTGATGCTTTAAAATGGGGTAAATAAAAAAATTCCAAATAAATAAAACACAGGTCAGCTCAGCACTTTTGCAAACAGGCACCGATATGGATCCAGAGGCCCGGAGTCAAAGTGCCGCTTCCCTTGTGAGACAGTAGATGAAAACAGTGCAATAAAACTTGTAGTTATTTAGTCCATATGGACTAAATAAATTAAATTTTTTATTGCACTTTTTAATGGAGCTGGATACTTACTACTGTTTTCATTTAAAATGGAGTACAGTTGGGTGAATCTATTAAAACTATCTAATTCTTAAATAGGGCAAATTTAGACGGACAGACTTTAAATCCGCCAGATTAAATGCAGTGGCTCAGGCTAATAAATTTGGGGCGTCTGTAGACTGTCTAGTCTAAGTTTGCCCGGTCGAGTTTCAGTTTACATGAACCATTAGTTGGCTTACCGCAAAGTGGTACTCCGCTGCCCCAACGTTGGGAACATTTTGTTCCGAACCCTTGGAGCGGGCGACGGGGGTTGTGACGTCACAGCCACGCCCCTCGTGATGTCACGGTCATGACCTCTTCCATAGACTTGCATTGAGGGGGCGTGGTTGTGGCGGCACGAGGGGGCGTGGTCGCGATGGCACGACCCCTGCCGCCTTCACCCAGTGTTCTAAATGAACGCCGGGTGCGGCACAGAGCTCGAGGGTCCCCCGCAATCATAAATCTTATTCCCTATCCAAAGGATAGTAGATAAGATGTCTAGGGGTGGAGTACTCCTTTAAGAAGAGGCATGATCATTCCATCCATGCCATGCGCCTTTCATGTTAGGTCACACACCCCTTTTCAATTGCATTTTCAAGTGCATTTTCCTAAATGTGTCTCATTTGCTGGTTGCCCCAATTTTGCCACTTGTGGAGCCTGAATTCTGGGACAGGACTAACATGCACACTATGGAATTTTCACCTGAAGCGCCATATCCATTGATGCCCATGCATTTCTGAGTGGAATTGCACCACAAGAATGAAGATGTTCTTTCTCTCAATGGAGCCTGAAATCCAGAATTTCCATGGTGGAAATTCTGTGGCGGAAATTCTGCAGCAGAATCCCATTTAAAACAACAGGCGGCTGCTGCAAGCGTCATCCTGCTCGGAATAATTCAGAGCGGAATATCTGTGGTGAGCATGGGCCCTTATAGTTTTAAACCTACTTTTGATAGTTTTTAGTTGAAATGATGAGGTGGCAAAACTGTATGTCTAACAAGATACATGCGCCATTTTGATTTACATTAAAATTTGATTCCCAAGAGCATAGAATATGTCCTACATCCGTACAGGTTGGCTTCACTTTCCTTATCTTCCTAGTATTATCTTGGTTTTCTACTCAATTATTTTTCTCCCCCTACTGAAAAATGTACATGTTCTATTAAAACCCACTCCATTATACTGACACTATCATCTGCGAACATTATACTGATAAATGTCTTCTTGAATAAAGCTGATAGCTTATGACAGACATGTAGAGCGGCAGATTTTCCATACTCAGCACTTAGCTGTCAGTAACATCCTCAGGTCCCACTGAAGTTGCCCGGACTTGTTACTTATTATTGCCTCTGGCTACTGCCGTTCTAAGAAGCGCTCCGATCACAGCTCTGCTATCATGGCCCTTTGATCCCAGGAGATCCTATGACCTCACCCTGAGTGAAGTAAAGCGCGGCATTGTCACATAAGTCACTTTATACGTATCAGTAATTTTCGCGAATTATTGATTCAGCAAAACTGTAAGGCTAAGTTTCCACTTGGTTTTTTCTCTGGCAGAAACTGCAGGTTTTGAGCCACAGCCAGAAGTGTATTCAAATAGAATAGGACATATAAAGGAAGGACTTATACTTCTCCTCCCTTATGGATCCACTTCTGACTTTGGCTTAAAAACAGTGGTAGTTTTCAAAACTGCCAGAGGGAAAAAAAAAATTGGAAACTTAGCCTAATACCAACATAGAAAACACTATCCTACAACACTTTAGTCTTCTTAGATTCTCTCAATGTTCTCGTCTTTCCGAATAACTTAACTCATTGATGACCCTTCACTGGGACATAAGAAACTGTATTATCAGCACTCCTCTAACAAGTGCCCTAGAAGAATCGCTAGGGAGAAATTTATCAGTGTATAAGGTTATTTTTCCTGCCATTTGCCTACGTTTATATCATCTGTACTTGCACTAAATTTGTCAAAAAGTCTAAGTCAGTTTCTAAGTGTAGGCCAGGCTAGAGGGAGACCGAGCACAAAGTTGTGAGACTGCGCAAACGCTTGCGACAATCTTAAATTTTCCCATTTGACAAATCAGCTACCACTGGAAAAGCCAATTTCAATTCATCCTAAATAGTTTTGATAAAATAACTTAAAGGGGTACTTCAGTGGAAAACATAATATTTTTTTTCAAATCAATTGATGCCAGAAAGTTATACAGATTTGTAAATGACTTCTATTAAAATTCTTAATCCTTCCATTACTTATCAGCTGCTGTATGCTCCAGAGGACGTTCTGTAGTTCTTTTCCCTTACCTCCTAACCAGCAGCAGTGGGGGGTGTTCTGCCCCTGTGAAGCTGGCAGGAGGGTGGAATTAACTTTTAATTGCCCCCTATAAAAGGCCTCCTCCCCTAAGCCTTATCGCTTTTTTTCTGTCCTGTGTGGACAGCAGGATAGTGCGAGCTCTCGTTCTTTTCAGAGCCTGCATGGAATAATTTTCTCCCCTTCTGTTTTTTTTTCTACTCATTAACTTCCTGTTTGTGGCACATTAGTATATGTGAGGGGGGAAACTTTACAAGATGAGTGGTGACCATGGTGGCCATTTTGAAGTCGGCCATTTTGAATCCAACTTTTGTTTTTTCAATTGGAAGAGGGTCATATGACACATCAAACTTATTGGGAATTTCACAAGGAAACAATGATGTGCTTGGTTTTAACGTAACTTTATTCTTTCATGAGTTATTTACAAGTTTCTGACCACTTATAAAATGTGTTCAATGTGCTGCCCATTGTGTTGGATTGTCAATGCAACCCTCTTCTCCCACTCTTCACACACTGATAGCAACACCGCAGGAGAAATGCTAGCACAGGCTTCCAGTATAACGTGGTCAGAAACTTGTAAATAACTCATGAAAGAATAAAGTTACGTTAAAACCAAGCATATCATTGTTTTTCTTGTGAAATTCCCAATAAGTTTGATGTGTCACATGACCCTCTTCCTATTGAAAAAACTAAAGTTGGATTCAAAATGGCCACCACCCATCTTGAAAAGTTTCCCCCCTCACATATACTAATGTGCCACAAACAGGAAGTGAATTTCACCAACCATTCCCATTTTATTGCAGTGTATCCATATAAATGGCCCACCCTGTATATCAACCCACACAAGGGTCTCCCATCCACATTACTACCAGGCCCTGCTGTTTAGCTTTTGACCCCATTTGCCATAGATCTCCATAGACCACAATGGGCCCATTGATTTAAATGGGGAAAAAATCACAATGTTATAGATCTAGCACATTCATTCCTATACACCACCAATAGACTCTGGAGGCTGACATCATACTCAAGCTAAAACCGTGCTTAAAAATTAAATTGTGCACAAAGATTTTAAATTACAAGTAAGATTTGCTTGAAAAAGACGGGGCAGGCAAAGGGTCAAACAGCCAGAGAATTTACTCTGCTTTCTGAAACTTTATACATGCTTTAAAGTGTTGGTTTTTCTTCCCAGATAATTCACACGAATTTCAGAGTGGTTTTTAGGAAAAGACGAGTGATTTTGGCTGAAATATAGGGAACACGCCCCTTTTCCCAAAAACCACACCATTTTATTATTTTTTTCACTCTGAGTGATTTTGATTCTGTCGGGTCTTTTCTGTTGCACATTCTGTCGCACTTTACATATGACAGAATATAGGCACAAAACCCAACAAAAAGAGTCGGAATCTTGTTAGTAAAGGAAGGCCAATGTTTACTCCTCCATCAAGTGATCCATATTCTGGAGGTCGCAAGTCCGCCTCTAAAAGATGCCATCTGACTTGCGCTGATTGTAGTACTCCGCTTCCTGATGCTTATGAATTCAATAGGTGTCCTGGATGTCGTTCAGCTGCTAATCTGGATGAGCCTACGGTCCATGACATGTTCGTCTGGATGAAGAAGAAACTCTATTAACGAGATCAATAATTCCCTTTCCATCAAGAGACCTAGAACCTCGTCCAGTCCTCCTTCTGTTGTGGAAGATTTTGCCATGTCCGTGGGAGATCAGTCGGAGCAATCCTGTGGAAAAGACACAGAGATTACTTAGATCCATCCGATCAGGGGATCAGGATGTTGATCAGGGGGAAGCCTCAACATCCACCTCTAGGGGACCCTGAGTTTTCAAAGTGGATGAAACACTTAAGAAACTAATGAAGGCTGAGTGGAAGCTTTGTTAAGGAGCGTGTTCTCTGGATCTAATCCAAGATTGAAAACAATGTTGCTTGGGAGGATATCCTAGACAGCTTCAAGACTCTGCTCCTCCGGGTGGACTTCTTATGTGAGTCAACCCAACAACACCTTGCAGCCAAGTCCATGAGTCTTTCATCTGCAAGCAGGCACCCCTTATGTTTACGCCCCTGGGTGGCAGATAACATGTCTAAATTTAACTTGTGCGGAATGCCCTTTGAGCCTAATTGGCTCTTTGGGTCTGAGTTAGACCGCATCATGGAGGGTTTTGCCGACAAGAAGGATAAATGTCTACCTGTATAAACCTTTCGTGGCAAAGGTAGAGCTAGAGGGGGGAAGTACCAGGGCCTTTCCAGATACCAAAAAAGCCAGTCCAGTCAGAAGAGTGGTGGAAAACGTGGCCGTGGCAAAGACCGTAAGTCCGAGCTATGACTCTCCTCTAAGGTCCACCAACGTTTCCCCTCTCCCTTTCCTTCTAGAAAGTCAGGTAAAGAAGTTATCTACCGATCCCCCCTCCGGAGGTCGTTTAAGTCTGTTTCTGTCAAACTGGATGCAAGAAATCCAGGATCCCTGGGTTCTGGGCGTTATTCAGTCGGGGTACAAAATAGATTTAATTTCCTCTCCTCCAAGGAAATTTGTTTTGACAAAACTACTTCCTCAACCAAAGCAGGCTATTCTAGAGGACTCTGTCCTCCAGTACATAGGAAAGCATGCACTGGAAGAAGTTCCCCCCGATCAAAGAGGATCAGGGGTGTGTACCCTAATCATTTTAGTGCCGAAACCATCGGGCGACTGGCGCATGATCATAGATCTTCGATTTCTAAACTGCTTCATTAAGAAAAGATGTTTCAGAATGGAAACCATTTGTTCAGTCATCAGTATCGTGGACCCTAAAGATCTTATGGTTACCATCGACTTGAAGGATGCTTACCTTCATGTCCCTATATTTCCTGCTCACAGGAAGTTCTTGAGGGTTGCTATCACCATAAAAGGTATGGTACAGCATCTCCAGTGTGCTGTTCTGCCCTTTGGCATTACTTGCACTCCCCACACTTTTACAAAGGTGGTGGCTCCAGTGGTTTCTGCTCTCAGACTAAAAGGCCTAGAGATCATTCCTTACAACTTACTTCCAAAGCCGCCACTGTAGAAGTCCTACAGTCTCATCTTCATCTGGCTCTAGATTTTCATCAGCGCTTGGGCTGGATTATAAATTGGGAAAAATCTGAAATCATCCCTTCCACCTCCAGGAAGTTCCTGGGCTTTGTTCTTAACTACTCTCAGATGACTTTGTGTCTCACTCCAGAGAGAAGAGAACGGGTCATAAGAGCCGCCGAGTTTCTGATGGTTCCTCATTTAGTCTCCATCAGAACTCTGATGAAGATGTTGGGTCATATGTCAGCATCTGCAGAAGTCTTAAGTGCTCTTCAAGGAGACCGGACTAATTCTCTCTTGGGCAGAGTCCAACCTAACCCACCTTTCAGCGGTCCACATCAAAGGAGATCTCAACAAGGTAGCAGATCGTCTAAATTGCGGCCTTCCAGTCCAAGGCGAATGGTCCCTGAACGAAGATATCTTCAAGAAGATAACTCTACAGTGGGATGTGCCAGAGATAGATCTCATGGCAACTCATCTGAACGCCAAGGTGAACAGGTTTTGCTCTCTTTACAAAGAGGACAATCCTGTGGTGATAGAGGCGCAGTCCATTCCATGGGGGTTTAGGCAGTTCTACATATTCCCTCCACTTTCCATGATACCAAAGGTATTGATGAAAGTCAGGCAAGAACAGACCTCAGTGATTGCCATCATACCATTCTGGCCCAAGAGGTCCTGGTTCACCCAGCTCATGAGGATTAGTCAAGGGTGTTCTTGGAGGCTTCCCCCCCTGCAGAACCTTTCGTCTCATAACACAGGCCCCCTACCTAGATCTAAGGAGACACGATTTGACAGCCTGGAGATTGACATGACCCTACTAGGTAGTGGGCTTTCTGTGGAGGTCTTGAGAACCATTGCACACTCTAGAGCAAAGTCTACAAACAAAGCTAATTCCAGGATAAATCGGATTTTCCTTCAATGGTGTGCAACGAAAGAGGTAGTAGCCTCATATCTTCCTCTTTCTGCACTACTACGTTTCCTTCAGGATGGCCTTGACAAGGGTCTTAGCCCATCCACTTTAAAGGTACAAGTTTCAGCACTCTCTGTCTCTTTAGGCAAATCTTTGTCGCAAGAACCCCTAATCAGAAGATTCCTCAGGGGAGCTGAAAGACTTAAGCCTAGTGTTTTCTGACCTATTCCCAAATGAAATTTTCCTACTGTTCTTAAGGGGTTATGCTCTCCCCCTTTTGAACCTCTGGAAGAAGTCGACTTTAGGTATTTGTCCCTTAAAGTCACCTTCTTATTGGCCATAACCTCAGCCAAAAGGATTGTTGATCTTCAGGCCCTTTCGGCTTTTGAGCCTTATACACTTTTTCTCAAGGACAGAGTCCTGTTGAGATATATGCCTACCTTTGTTCCTAAGGTCCCAACTTTCTCCAACATCAATCAAGCCATATCCCTACCAGTTCTGTGTCCTAATCCATCCTCTGCCGAGGAAGTTGCAGATTATACTTTGGACATTTCAAGAGTCCTCAGAATTGATATCTCAAGAACTGGAGAATTTAGAAGATCAGAACACCTTCTTGTTTCCTTTTCAGGGAAGAACAAAGGTCTTAAAACCTCTAAACCCTCTCTGAGCAGATGGATTAAAGAGGCAATTGAAGCAAAGGCTTTTGTAGCCCCGGAGTTAACTCCTCCTGCCTTTGTCACTGCCCATTCCACCCGGGCAGTCTCTACTTCTTTTGCTGAAAGAAAGCGTGTTCCTTTGGAACAAATCTGTGCTGCTGCTTCCTGGGGCACGCATGATACCTTTGTAATTACAAGATTAATGCCAAACATTCGGAAGAGTTGGCCTTTGGGCAATCATTCCTAAGTATCACTCTTCCGTAGTCCCTCCCTATTTGTGTTGTTACTTGCTAAGTCCCCACTTGTGCTGCTGGTTAGGACGTAAGGGAAGTGTTAATTGTTATGTAAATCTGTTTTCCCTTAGTCCTAACAGCAGCACACAAATTTCCCGCCCATAGTTTTTGTTTTGTTTTACTTGTTATTAAGCAATATGGCCTAGGGGAGGAGGCCCTTTATAGGGGGGGGGGGGGGCAATTAAAAGTTAATTACTTGGGCGGAATTAAAAATTCCAGCTCCCTGCTAGCTTCACAGGGGCTTAACACGCCCCCCCCCCCCCCACACTTGTGCTGCTATTAGGACTAGGGGAAAACAAATTTACGTTAAAAATGAACGCTTCTGTCTGACCACAGTGCTCTCTGCTGACACCTCTGTCCACGTCAGCAACTGTCCAGAGCAGAAGAGGTTTGCTATGGGGATTTGCTCCTGCTCTGGACAGTTCCTGACATGGACAGAGGTGTCAGCAGAGAGCGATGTGGTCAGACTAAAAATAACTACACAACTTCCTCTAGAGCGTAAAGCAACTGATAAGTACTGGAAGGATTAAGATTTTTTAATAGAAGTAATTTGCAAACCTGTTTAGTTTTCTGGTGCCAGTTGATATGAAAACGTTTTTTGCCACTAGAGTACCACATCGTTCTACTACATCCCGGTGATCTATTGGATGAGATCTGGTGACTGTGGAGGCCATTGGAGTCCAGTGACCTCATTGTAATGTATGAGTTGATGTGAGATTTGTGACATGGCTCATTATCCTGTTGGAGGTAGCCATTAGAAAATGGCTCCACTGTGGTCATAAAGGAATGGACATGGTCAGCAATAATACACAAGTAATACTAAGGAGCCCAAAGTGTGCCATTAAAATGTTCCAGCATTACATTACCACCACCAGCCTGGACCACTGATACAAGGCAAGATGGATCCATGCTTTTATGTTGCTTACACCAGGCAATGTTCTTCCAGTCTTCCGTTGTCCAATTTTGGATAGTCTGTGTGAGTGGTCTACTGCTGCTGTAGCCCATCTGCTTTAAGGTTGGACTAATGTACAAATGAAAGTGTATTATTCTGCATATCTTGGTTAGGTTTTTTAAGTTACTGTTGCTATAATCTCAAACCAGTCTGCCCATTATCCTCTGATCTTCACAATTGCAACTTACTGGATATTTTCTCTTTATCGGACCATTCTCTTTAAACCCTAGGGATGTTTGTGTGTGAAAATCCCAGTAGATCAGCTGTTTGTGAAATACTCAGACCAGTCCATCTGGCACCAATGACCATGCCATGTTCAAAGTCACTTAAATCCCTTTTCTTCCGCATTCTGATGCACGGTTTGAACTGTAGAAAATTGTCTTGACCATGTCTACTTGACTAAATGCATTAAAGGGGTACTCCACTGCCCCAACATTCGGGACATTTTGTTCCGAATGCTGGGTGTGGGCTGCAGGGGTCGTGACGTCACGGCCATGCCCCTTTTAACGCCATATCCCCTCAATGCAATTCTATAGGAGGGGCGTGGCAGCCACCATGACTTGCAATGAGTGGTGTGACTTCACGAGGGGCGTGGCCATGACATCACGCCCCCCGCAGCCCACTCCCAGCGTTCGGAATAAACTAACAGCTAACTAAGTAAACAAAATTTTGTGTTACTAAACACTGTTTAGTCTACGTTTAAACAGTCTATGTATTAGACACTATTTTCAAATGTCCCAATGGGGGGAATAAATAAAACTGTCCAAAAATTTTGTGCAATTTGCACTAAAAATAACCTGGGTCCCATTTGTGTATTAGACAATTTTTAGACATCTTTTCACCTCCCTTTATAAAAATGGCTGAAATGCACCACAAACGTGGAAAATGTGTACCAAAAAATGTAAGCCAATTCATAAAAATGTTTAACTTTAGGCACTGTGATAAATCTGGTGCATCCTCACAGAAGCTTACACTGTCTAAGAATTACACAGTATATTTTCATTTCCTCAATTTGCTTTTAGTACTAGAAGCCTTAGATGGCTTAGGTCTCACCAGGGGTGTAACTATAGCGGGTGACAGCAGCACCTGGGAAAAAACAATCGCTGAACCCAACCATGTGATACAAATCGATACAAAGTGATACATTTTAGCATTGGTTAGAATCCATTGATCCACTCACATTCGTTTTTTCCTTACAAACACATATTAATACAAACTCATGTCTTATTTTAAGTAACAATTCTTTTCATAAACGTTTCTGAAATGTGACTTCTACTAGAAGTATCTTCCACAGTTAAACCCATTTAGCTTTATATCTTAATATTATCAAGAGAGAAGAAGAAAATAAAACAATCTCCTTCTGGGTGCATACAAAACATATCGCTTTATAGAGAGGTATATTTCCCTTCATACGCAGGCTAAATGGAAAGGAATTGTTATGGGAAAAGAACCTGCTATTTTGCATTAAGTGAATGCCTGTCTCCTGGCCGCATCCTATTATCCTTGGGCCGCTTCCTATTATACTCCTTGAACCTTATCAAGCACAAATATCGCCTCAGACGCAACAGCGGCCATCTTATAATTGTCCGTTATGGAGCCTTATACCGTATTCAAGCGGCATGGCAATATTAGAAGTGGGAATATATATACAGTATGTACATACAGAGATTGGACTCAGTTTTGCCTATGGCTATCTGGTGGCTTGAAGAGTTATTATCTGAGATAGCCACAAAGACATTTCATTTTCTTTCCTTTAAAGGATATGCCCCACAAAAGTAAACTAAGGACATTGATGATTTCCATACACAAAAATTGAAAGTCATTTAAAAAAATAAATAAAAATCCCTTTCACTGGTTTTCAAGTACGGAGAAAAAAAACGCTTCAGATGTTGTTACAAGATTTATCAGATGTCTTTTGATGGTTAGACTGTTTGTCACTACTCAGAACTAAAGGTGAATTGTCCTGATTCTATTATTTGCTTGAAAAGAAATTCTTAAGCTGTCAGATATTGGGAAGTTTGTGTCCAGGACTACTGAAGAAATGGATCAGGATTTTATTATGTGTTTGTTGTTATGATCACTTCAATAAATATTCCAAGTCAAATGGAATTTTCCATTATAATTGTTTGGTGTCCCAACACGGAAGGCTGTCCTTTGGGCTACGGATCTCATTCGGCATGCCTGCTGCTCTTGTGTTGGGCCCACTGTTATATTGTTTACCATGTTCATGCACTTTATTTTATTTACTGTATTTCTGTATCATTTATGTACTGTACCTTTAAGAAGGAATTTCAGAGTAATCAGGTGACCCCTATTATCCAATGGGAACCCCCAAATTGCCCTGTATGTAGTGTAGAAGGGGGAGGAGTTGCCAGTTGAGGTCTGGACTAAGATCAGTTAAGACCTTGTTCTGAGCAAAGCTCCATGTGAGCTGCAGTGTGGAAAGGAGGTGGAAGGAGTGTGAGGGGAATCCAGAGGGTAGCCGGAAGAAAAGCTCTCATTAAATCAGGCCCACAATTCTGCAAGTGTTCCCCCGTCCAGGAGTTGGTGAGTCATACCTTGGCGGTGTCAGTGAAATTGGACCTTAGCAGAACCCTAGTCAGTGTGGGATATCTCTTAAACTCCAAATCTCAAGCATATATAATCCAAGTAGATGAAAAGCACCATAAGTCCCAGCAAGGCAATGGGGCTCACAAGGGGTTACAATGCATCCTTTCTATTCTGCTCCATACTGCGTGTTGTACCATCTACACCTGCTGCAGTAAAAGACAGTTATCCGTAACCCGGCGTTGGTGTGTTCATTGCCCCCGTGCCTAGCCCAGGAGAAGCTGTCAACAGCTCAACCATGTATAGGCCAACAATCATGAATTGACAGGTATACCTTGCACAATTGTGGTACTCCGGCTCTATGATACAGTATATACTTCTGGTGGGAGCCATTTTATAGTTGGGAACCAAAATTTACTTAAAGGGGTACTACACTGGAATTTTTTTTTTTTAATCATCTGATGCCAGAAAGTTCAACGGACTTGTAAATTACTTTTTACTATTTAAAAATCTCAATTCTTCCTCTACTTATCAGCTGCTGTATGCTCCACAGGAAGTTATTTTCTTTTTGAATTTCTTTTCTGTCTGACCACAGTGCTCTCTGCAAACAAAAAAATATATGATTTTCAGTGGAGTACCCCTTTAAGTGTAGAATAAGCTTCATGGTTACATTACACACATTATATGCTTGATGGTTGCTGCTGGATACTCCTGGTGGCACAGAAGACTTGGTCATTCTAGATACAGTCTTTTAAACAAATACAATTTTTACTTTATTCAACACTAGCTCCACAGGGCTCCTAGATCAGTGCCCATCCCACCCCCACAGACTTCCACAACCTGTCATAGACAAACGTCAACTCCAAATATAACCTCTTTACTTTCTACTTTCATTGTTCCTTTAATGTTCGGGCAATGTTGTGTGGTGTCTTATCCATTTGATTGATTTGCAAAATTGGGAAGAGTTAGTGTCTGTCTGGGCTTTACAGCAGTAAAGAATTATCCTTAAATGTCTTGCTTCCAGTAACCATGAATTTGCTTTATTTCCGGAGAGGTCAAGGATGTAAAGGTGGATGTTGCTCTTTGTTCAATTGTTACTCGACATGGCTGCCCTGAGGCCTAGATGGATTTCAGGATCCAGCAACTCCATTGTCGTAAATATATCAAGATAACATGCCTCTGAGAACCATCGCCTGCAGCTCACAATGCTAAATAACAGAGTCAATGGAACGTATAGCAATGCTCTGACTAACTGGCCTTGCCGTAATGAGGATTTTCTATACATTACCGGCACAAATTATGTATCGATAAACTGCATGTGAAACAGGAGAAATGTTAGTACATTTTAACCTATTATTATTATACAAAAAGGCATAGAAGAATGAGATAACAAAATAAACAAAAAAATTGGTTAAAAGAATGAATTGCATTTGATATAGCAAGGCAGAAACACATGATAAGGTGCACACCAAAATCATGGGGTACTCCCTTGGAAATTTTTTCTCTTTTTTTTTTTTTTACCAACTGGTGCCAGAAAGTTAAACATATTTGTAAATTAGAGATGGAAGCACGGTATAATCAAAGCAGATTGTGTGGTTTATTGTAATAAGCACTCAGTACACAACAGATGAATGATGGTGACGTGTTTCGGCCGGTTGCACCCGGCCTTACTCATACCAAAGTATGAGTAAGGCCGGTTGCCACCGGCCAAAACGCGTCACCATCATGCATCTATTGTGTACTGCGTGCTTGTTATGATAAACAGCATAATCTGCTTTGATTATACCGTGCTGGACTTCCATCTCTTTCTTACATCTTGCCTCCGGTGAGGTCCGCACCTGTCTGGGTCACGGTTGGTCGTCCTGGGTGAGCTGACTTTCACTTTCTTCTCGTTTATTTGTAAATTACTTCTATTTATAAATATTAATCCTTCAGCTACTGTATGCTCTAATTCTTTTTTAATTTCTTTTCTGTCTGACCACAGTGCTTTCTGCTGACACCTCTGACCATTTTAGGAACTGTCCGGAGCAGGATAGGTTTGCTTTGGGGATTTGCTCCTGATCAGAACAGTTCCTAAAATGGACAGAGGTGTCAGCAGAGAGCACTGTGGTCAGACAGAAAAGAAATCCAAAAAGAAAACAACTTCCTCTATAGCATACAGCAGCTGATAAATACTGGAAGAGTTAAGGTTTTTTTTTTTTTACAGAAGTCATTTACAAATCTTTTTAACTTTCTGGCACCAGTTGATTTCATTTTTTTTTTCCAGTGGAGTATTACTTTCAGAAAAAACACTATAAATGCAAAAACACTATAACAATATACTGCACATTGATCATAAAAACATTTAAAAGCAGGGAGGCCAGGAAACCCACAGCCCCCCTAAGGGGGCTGTGGGTTTCCTGGCCTCCCTGCTTTTAATTGTTTTTATGATCAGTGTGCTGTATATTGTTATAGTGTTTTTTTTAAATTAATAAAGACTTAATAGTATATGATTTTGGTGTGTGCCTTATCATGTGTTTATGCCTTGCTATGTCAAATGTTGTTTCTGTAAATCTCAAACAATGGTAGCACCCAAAGAGGTATTGCTAAGGGGTTGAGCCCACTATCTTTGTGTCTATAAAAAAAATGAATTACTACTGATGAATTTTATATAATTGAAGAGAGTGTCATCATGAATCATTCTGCATTGCAAACACGTGCAGACTTTTTAGTATACGTTAGGGTGTTGCGGCCCTACGAGTATAAAAGATTGGTCAGTTTAGTTTTGGTTCGATCGTACGACAATATAAAGGGGATTATGTTGAATTTTAGGATGCCCGATGCTTTGTCCCTACAGGGGGGTATACAGAACTATGTGGAAGATGCTTATTCCCCTCTCCCTATAGAAAACACAAGTACACGCCTGGTTAAACCAAGCATCAATAGGGGAGTCGGGAAGAATAGCTGTTGGCCAAATGAGTGTTCTTTGCCGAGTATTGTTGGAAGCATATGGCCAATTTTAGGTCTCCCAAGCAGATTTTTTCCAGCAAACTTTAGTTTTGGATGAGCTGTAAGAGGTGAATAACATTAGTAGCAAAGTGTAAAAAGAACCGGATTTACAGGTAGAGCATTATGGACTTAGCACAATGGAAGGAATTTTTTAATACCTTCTAATTCTTAGTGCAAACTTAGGCTGTGTACAAATGCACCAGATTCGTCACAGTAGCTTAGGCCGTGTGAGAAATCTAGCACACCTGTAGCACACTATCTATGTTTAGACCAGCCTTTAGTTTGCTGACTTCAACCTCTTCAGGACGCCGGGCGTATGCATACCCCCTGCATCCCGAGTCCTTAAGGACGTGGGGCGTATGCAAACGCCCGTGGGAATTCCGGTCCCCGCTGCTAGCCGGTTGGGGATCGGACCGGGATGCCTGCTGGAATCATTCAGCAGGCATCCCGGCACATCGCCGAGGGGGGTCCTGAGACCCCACCATGTCGGCGATCGCAGAAAATCGCATGTCAATTCAGACATGCGATTTTCTGTTATTCCGGGCTGATCGGGTCTCTGGTGACCCGATCACCCAGAAAATAGGGATGATCGGAGCTGTCAGTGACAGCCCAGATCATCCCGAGGGCAAAGGCTGTCTGAGCATGCTGGGAATTGTAGTTTTGCAACATCTGGAGGGTCACAGTTTGGAGACCACTGTTACAGAGGTGCCCAAATGGTAGCCCTCCAGATGTTGTCAAACTACAACTCTCAGCATGCCTAGACTGCCCAGGCATGCTGGGAGTTGTAATTCTGTAACATCTGTCCCTTCAGATTTAGCAATTTTCATGTTTGAAAATTGCTGCTCTACTTTGAAGCCCTCTAGTTTTTTCAAAAAGCTAAAATATGTCCATTTTATGATGCCAACATAAAGTGGACATATTGTATTTATGAATAAAAATACAATTTATTGGGAATATCCATTTTCCTTACAAGTAGAGAGCTTCAAATTCAATTTTCATGAAATTTTGGGATTTTCAACAAAAAGGATGCAAGTAACGCAGAAAATTTACCACCAAAATAAAGTAGAATATGTCACGAAAAAACAATCTCAGAATCAGAATATTCGGTAAAAGTGTTTTCGCGTTTTTAATTCGTAAAGCGACGGTGGTCAGAATTGCGAAAAAGGGCTCAGTCCTTAAGGTGAAAAAGGGCTGCGTCCTTAATGGGTTAAATGGGTTATCCAGCTGTAAATAACTTTTTTCCTATCCACAGGATAAGAGATAAGTGTCTAAACACGGGGGTTGGGGGGCGACTGCTGGGACTCTCATGATCTCCAGAATGAGGCCCAACTCTTCCCACTGAATTCTCTGGCCCTCACCTTTTGAGATACACTAGTCTCAGGACCATCGCTTCTGAGAGTATGTCTCGGATAGTGGGGGGCAGAGTGCTTAGCAGAAAGACATGGGCCCTGTTATTGCGATTCCAGGGGGGTCCCAGAGGTCAGAACAGACACTTATGCCCAATAATGTGGATAGTGGATATGTTTTTTTTTTTTAAGTTGGATTACCTTTTAAGCTTAAATAGTGCACCAAATGTCTGTCATTTTTTGTGCCCAGCATAACATTTTAGGTTGCCCCCAACCCCCTTCCATCATTCTGCCCATGCCATATCCTTTCCCATGCTTTCCATGAGTAGTTATATTAAAATAATTCATTTATAAAGAAGATTACTTTAGCTTCAACCAATTAAATGAAAAAATACACATTTGTGGATACCTGCAGAATCCCTAGAATTAGAGTTGAGAATGGGTTTGAACGCTATGCTGTAGAATCAGGAAAGCCCACCCTTGGCTCTAAATATACAGCTGATGCCAAGAGCCATAATATAGCCACATGAGATCTTAGGATCAATTGTTTAACCAAACAGTCATCACGAAAAAAGAAATATGCCACAATATACATAATGCAAAAACTACACACACAGACCCTGCGGAAGGGTTGCTTTGCATTCATTTACAGTTCCCAGCTGAAGACACTGGCTTTTTGTAACAACCAAATGGGTGACATTCATTTAAAAATAAAGAATAAATACAGAACGACCAACATTTATATATCTCAGGTCCGTCCAATGTATACATCTAGCGTGTCAAAACTGCTGCTGTAGGATGATAACTTCTTTGATGGCGACATAAAGTCACTCTCCAAACAAATTGACCATCTGTCATGGCAGACATCTGGTTATTCGCTCTAGTTCTATAGCCATCCTTTTACGATGAATGGAGGAGCCAAATTACTAAAAAAAACTAACTTTATATTTGCCTAAATGACCACGTTACGGGAATTCCATATTGGCTTGTTAGAAATACCTTAGCAGGACAGTTTTAGCGACTTAAACCAGTATTAACTCCCGATTATTATTAGATCCTGATTATTAGGGATTTGGCCCTGTGTGAAATAAACATGATGACAAAATCCTGATTAGTGAATTTATCTAAGAATGTTAGTGCAAATTGTAAATTATTTTTTTTACCTTCTAAAGGCTCGAATATACTGTTCAATGCTGCTCCCTAGAGCAGCATAGATCAGTGTCATCGGTGCTCCATTGCTCCAGCCTGCTATGGCTATCTGGAGCACAGTGAGGAGGCAAGTAAGGGCCCTCCTGCCGTCTTGATCGGGACATCATGATTTCCCGGTGGTGGTCCCAATCAGAGCTGAGCAGCAGGGATTAGTTTTTTTTTTTTTTTTACATTTTAATTGCCAAAATCAAAGTTAAAGAGTTAATTCCGGGCATCGGCCCAATCGGTGATGTCCGACATTAGTACGAGAGTGGAATAAGGGCGTGCAGGAATGCCCTTGATCCTTAAGAGGTTAAGCAATGTTTACATCTGACTTTGGAGGCTCATTTGTTTTTCCCATTCATCTGTTCAGAAGAACAGAAAACAATCTTAGCAGGTGGACTCACTGCACAATGGACGCCAATAGAGCCCTATTGACGTTAATGGGTCTGTTGGATTTCCAGCAAGGTATCCACCATTTGATTGGATTTAACTTAACCAAAAAATGCTCCCCCAACATAGTCTCCAGTGCAGATATGAACCCAGCTCTAAATTGCAATACTGCTATGCTTACTATACTAATTAATGTGACGTCCTTTCTGCCCATTTTAAAGAAGTATCATGTAAGAAAATGTATCCCTTATACAAAGGATAGGGGATAAGTTTTAGATTGCGGGAGTCCGAGCACTGGGGCTCCCCGTGATCTCCTTTTTAGAGCCCTGGGTGTCCTTCACAGTAGTGCGTCACGACCCCTGCCCGAAGCGGGCGCCGACGAAGATTGCTGAATGGTTCTTACATAGAGCTATTAGGAGGGGGCATGGCCGCTGTGAAGGAGAGCCGGGGCTCCAAATAGGAGATCGCGGGGGCCTCAGTGCTCAGACCCCAACAATCTAAAACTTAGCCCCAATCCTTTGGATGGGGGATACGTTTTCTTACATGATCCTTCTTCCTTAACCCCTTAAAGGAGTACTCCGTTGCACACTTTTTTCTTGTTATCCCGTCCGGGCTGCAAAATAAAAGAAAACGCACTTTATCTTACCTGCCAATGAGCCCCCGGAGCTCCGGTACAGGTGTTCGGTCCCCGGGCTGTATTCTTCTTACTTCCTGTTAGCCCGGCACGTCACACGGAGCTTCAACCTATCACTGGCCACAGCGATGTCCCGCTTCGGCCAGTGATCACACTTTAGCAGCAGGAGTGAGGTGGCACTGGTACCACCTCATGATCATCCTGATTCATTGGCCGTTAACAGCTGACGCATCAGGACTCCTGCTATGGGGGTGTCCCTTATGGCGCCCGCTCTGCCCCTATTCCGGAGGGCGAGAGCAGGGGCTGGGAGTCATCACTTGGATCTGGCCCCAAGAGCGGAGACAGCGGCGGTGTCAGGCAGGATCCCGCAGAGCAGCAGCAGATGGGAGTTGCAGTAGTGTGCCTCCAGCTGTTGCATAACTACAAGTTCCAGCATGCCCTTCAGCTGAGAGTTGTAGTTTTGCAACAGCTGAAGGCACACTGGTTGCGAAACCCAGAGCTTGTTACCTAACTCAGTGTTTCGCAACCAATGTGCCTCCAGCTGTTGCAAACTACAACACCCAGCATGCACTGATAGACCGTACAAGCTCGGATTTGTACTTTTGCAACAGCTGGAGGCACACTGGTTGCAAAACACTGAGTTAAGTAACAAACTCTCAGTGTTTTGCAACCAGTGTGCCTCCAGCTGTTGCTTAACTACAACCCCCAGCATGCACGGACAGCCAAAGGGCATGCTGGGAATTGTAGCTTTGCAAGTTTGAGATGCAGCTAATTTTCCGCTGCAGCTCAAACTCCCAGCAGGAAATTTGCTGTGAACCCCTGCCTGTGTGAATGTACCCTGAAAACACTACACTACACCTACACAAAATAAAAAGTAATACACTACATATACACACAGTAACCCCCCCCCCCAACCCCCCCCCCCCCCAATAAAAATGAAAAATGTCTGGTACGGCACTGTTTTCAAAACAAAGTCTCCAGCTGTTGCAAAACAGCAACTCCCAGTATTGCCGGACAGCCATTGACTGTCCAGGCATGCTGGGAGTTTTGCAACAGCTGGAAGCACCCTGTTTGGGAAACACTGCTGTAAGGTAATATTAATATCGGAGGCAAGTGTCATTCTTGCATCCGGGTCCGTCCCTATGCAAAGCCCTAATTTAAGCTTTAAATCTGCATGGCGCTCTCTCACTTCGGAGCCCTGTCTTATTTCAAGGCAACAGTTTAGGGTCACATATGGGGCATTTCTGTACTTGGGAAAAATTCCCTAACAAATTTTGGTGGCTTTTTCTCCTTTCACCCCTTAGGAAAAGGGGTCTACTCCAGCATGTTATTGTGAAAACAAATATTTTTTTTTTTACACTAACATGGTGGGGTTTTCCCATACTTTTCATTTTCACAAAAGGTAAAAGGAAATAAAGACCCCCAAAATTTGTAACACAATTTCTCCTGAGTACAGAAATACCCCATATGTGGACGTAAAATGCTCTGCGGGCGCACAACACTGCTCAGGAGTGAGAGTGCGCCATGTACATTTGAGGTGATTTGCACAGGGGTGGCTGATCGTTACAGCGGTTCTGACATAAATGGAAAAAAGAACCAGCGACATGTGACCCCATTTTAGAAACTACACCCCTCTCGGAATGTAACAAGGTGTATAGTGAGCTATAACACCCCACAGGTGTTTGAAGAATTTTCGTTAAAGTTGGACGTGAAAATTAAATTTTTAATTTTTTTGCAAAAATGCTGGTGTTATTGCAAATTTTTCATTTTCACATGGGGTAATAGGAAAAAAGCCCCCCATAATTTGTAGCACCATTTCTTCTGAGTATATAAATACCCCATATGTGGATGTGAAGTGCTCTGCGGGCACCATAGAGCTTTTCGAGAGATAAGGTGCCTGGAATTGAAGGCCATGTGCGTTTACAAAGCCCCCATAGTGCCAGAACAGTGCTCCCCCACATGTGACCCCATTTTGGAAACTACACCCCTCAAGGAATGTAATAAGGGGTGCAGTGAACATTTATGCCCCACTGGTTTTTAATTTTTATTTTTTTTCATTTGCAAAGCCCACTGTTCCAAAATTCTGTAAATCACCAGTGGGGTGTAAATGTTCTCTGCACCCCTTATTACATTCTGTGAGGGGTGTAGTTTCCAAAATAGGGTCACATGTGGGGGAGGTCCACTGTTCTGGCACCACGGGGGCTTTGTAAACGCACATGGCCCCCGACTTCCATTCCAAACAAATTATCTCTCCAAAAGCCCAATGGCGCTCCTTCTCTTCTGAGCATTGTTGTGGCCCGTAGAGCACTTTACATCCACATATGGCGTATTTCCATACTCAGAAGAAATGGGGTTACAAATTTTGGGGGGCATTTTCTCCTATTACCTCATGTAAAAATGGTAAATTTTGGGAAAAACAGCCTTTAAACATCTGACTTCAACAAAAAGTCGTCAAACACCTGTGGGGTGTAAAGGCTCACTGTTCCCCTTGTTACGTGCCATGAAGGGTGTAGTTTCCAAACTAGTATGCCGTGTTTTTTTTTGTTTTTCTTTTTGCTGTTCTGGCACCATAGGGGCTTCCTAAATGCTACATGCCACCCAAAAACCATTTCAGCAACATTCACTCTCCAAAATCCCATTGTCGATGCTTCACTTCAGAGCCCTCTAGTGCACCCACAGAGCACTTTACGTTCACATATGAGGTATTTCCTTACTCGAGAGAAATTGGGTTTCACATTTTGCGGGGGCTTTTTCTCCTCTTACCCCTTGTAAAAATTAAAAAACTGGATCTACAAGAACATGTTATTGTAAAAAGTGGAGATTTTGAATATTCACCTTCACTTTGCTGCTATTCCTGTGAAACACCTAAAGGGTTAACAAAGTGTCTGAATTTCATTTTGTATACTTTGAGGGGTGCAGTTTTTATAATGGGGTAATTTATGGGGTATTTCTAATATGTAGGCCCTTCAAATCCACTTCAAAAATGAACTGGACCTTGAAAAATTCCGATTTTGAAAATATTGTGAAAAATTGGAAAATTGCTGCTGAACTTTGAAGCCCTCTGATGTCTTCCAAAATTAAAAACATGTCAACTTTATGATGCAAACATAATTTAGACATATTGTATTTGTGAATCAATATATCATTTAATTGGGATGCCAATTTTGCTTATAAGCAGAGAGTTTCAAAGTAAAAAAAATGTAACGTTTTAAACATTTTTCATCAAATTTTTTAATTTTTCACCAAGAAATGATGCAAGTATCGACAAAAATTTACCACTAACATAAAGTAGAATATGTCACGAAAAAACAATCTCGGAATCAGAATGAAAAGTAAAAGCATCCCATTTAATGCTTAAATTGACAGTGTTCAGATTCGCAAAAAATGCTCGGGTCCTTAAAGGGGTACTCCGCCCCTAGACATCTTATCCCCTATCCAAAGGATAGGCGATAAGATGTCAGATCGCCGGAGTCCAGCTGCTGGGGACCCCCTGGATCTACCATGCATCACCCCCCCTGTAGCAGCTGCCGTAACTGCTGGAGGTCCTCAGGCTGAGTCCATCTCGACCACCGGGATGGAAGATTGTGACGTCATGACTCCGTCCCCGTGTGACGTCACACCCCGCCTCTCAATGCAATTCTATGGGAGAGGGTGTGACAGCTGCTCCCCTGCACTAACCAGTGGTACTGGCTGGTAGTGCGGGGGACACTGATCAGTTTGGTTTTTACCGTGCCCGGATCCGCCGCGCCGTTGGGCCGAAATCTTCGATTTTCGATTTATGCTAATGAGGTGCTAACTGGCACCAGCCGGGCTAACTGGCACTCTGGCGTCACTGCCACTGGCCGCAGCGCCGGCCAGTTCATCAATATTCCTCCCCTCTCTCTTCATTACAGAGCGGGGAGAAGAGGGAGAGGCAGAGGAAGGGAGGCATATTGATGAGCCGGGCGGCGCTGCAGCAGGCGGCACTGACATCAGAGTGCCAGTTAGCCCGGCCAGTGCCAGTTAACACCTCATTAGCATATACCGAAAATAGAAGATTACAGCCGAACGTTGCGGCGGATCCGGGCACGGTAAGCATCAAACTGATCAGTGTTAGTGCGGGGGGAGGAAGCTGACAGTTTTTCTTTAACTAAAATTGCAATGCAAAAGCAAACAAACACAGAGGTAGCAGCACTCTGCCCACCCTGAGATCATTTTGTAGTCCCAAGCCCAAGAGAAAAGTAAGTCTGTTAAGGTGGAAATCCATTATTTGCCTTGTTGTGGCTGGTGGGCTCATAGAATATAACTAAAATGTACAATAAGAACCTCACATTTATAAGTATAGAAGATACAGCAGTAATGGAATTGAAAATAGTCCATATAGCCAATGTTTTGGTATAACTTAGCACTTGTAGAGTGCTTCTACATCTTTTTTGGCCAGCATGCTATTGCTTTGCCTTTTATCCAATTACTTATTCAAATACAATTTGTACTTTCCCGGACAGACAGAGATTAATCACCACTGAGGAACAGTGTCAAATGTTTTGGAAGACTCGAAATATACTAGATCCAGTGCCAGGCCTCTGTCCAAATAAATTTTCTCTTCTCCATAACAAGCAAACAGATTTGTTTTACAAGACCACCGCTCACAAAGCCACAGTGGATGTTTACACGGTCATCAACACAATCCCTCATAAAACCTTCAAGTCCTTTTCCATCTAGACAACTTATGGGTATTGATCTGTATTCATCCCATTACATTTTTTTGTGTTTAGTTTCCATATCTGTTTTAGTATAAAACCTGTTAATAACAAATTTTGCTATATTGATCCGAATTTTCTCAGAACATGAAGAAGGAAGCCATCTGGTCCAAGTATTGAATGTATCATTTTGTAATCACTATTGAACATTATTTTCATTGGTGGATCAAGTGTGCCCTTGACTCTGGGCAATTCATACAACTTGGGTTTCCCACCCACCCCAACCTAACATTTTAAATTAACAGTCAGCAACATCACTTTTTAGTATGCAGTAAAACTGACAACTTTATCCTGCAGGTAAGTATGATTTACAATGATTCCCTATTTACGTAGGGATTTTTTAAAAAATTTGATTATGCTACAGGGGCTGTAAAGTTAGTGTAGCTCCTAATATAGTGTCTGTACCTGTGTGTGACGGATTCTCACAATTCTTCTGTGATTTTCACCCCAATATTTATTTTTACCAGCATACAAAATGACTATTGTCTCAGATTTTTCCCAGCTTGCAATGCGGCCGAGACTTGACTCACTAGTCATCTGATGACATGGAGCCTGTCTGCTTCAATGGGTGGAGGGATCAATCTGCAACTAATGCAACAGCTGTAGGCACCCTGATTGAAAACCACAGGTCTTTTGATGGATGCAGTTCATTTATGTTTCAATGGGTGGGGTGGCTGATGTGTGGGAGGGAGGAAAATGGAATTATGGGATTTGTAGTCAAAAGAAAAGACAAATAGGAAATACCAGTTCACAAATAGCTAGCCACAGCATTATGGTTATCTCACAACATAGCCACTTAGCCCCAAGACAAGCACAGATCCTTCCTAAGCATGTCCCTTTCTGTTTGCCAGGTACGTACTAAAATCACCATATGGTGGATAACCCCTTTAATAAAAAACAAAACGTTTTACTATGCAGTTCTGACCCTTACAATGTTTTTATTTTCCCATCTAAAGTCCTGCGTGAGGGCTCAGTATTTGCAGAACCAGTTGTAGGTTTTATTGGTGCATTTTGGGGTAGATGGGACTTTTTGATCACTTTTTATTCCAATGTTTCTGGGATGCCAGTTGACCAAACAACAATGCAGTCATTGTAATTTTGTTTTCATTTATGGCATTCAGCATGTGGCATAAAGAACGCTATGGTGGAATACTATGAACCTTTCCGTATGCAGCAATACCAACTATGTTTTTTTGTAGTGTAGGTTTTTTATTTTAAAAACAGGAAAAAGAAGATGTTTAGATTTTGTATTATTTGGGCAATATTTTGTAAAACATTTTAATGTTTTATTTCACTTAATAAATGCACAAAAGACCTAACGCATACCCCAACAAGGTAGAAGCTGATATTCCTCATTTTAGGAGAAAAATCTGAATACATTTCTGGATCAACAAGCCACCTCCAGACTCTAATTACTTTAAATTGTAATATTTTTACACTCACCCGAAAAGTCACCAGGGAACTTTTCAAACTCTTGTAGTGAGTTAACCATGACAGCTTTCTCTGGTAGAGAGTTCCATAATCTCACAGTGAAGTATCCCCTTCTACCTTGGTGTAGAAAGCTTCTTTCCTCTAGGCATAGAGGATCATGGAAGAAGTGTCTGTATTAACTTTTCATCTATGTATATATAGTTATTAGCTATTGACCTTTCATACATGTATACATAGTTACTAGTTATTGACCCTGATTTACTATTGTAAACCCGACATGTTTTGTGGGGTTGTGCGCAAAATTCTGTCTGTGCCAGAATTTGCGCCAGAATTGAAAAAAAAAAAAAAAACAACCAACTCTCCATTGTACAGAGAAAACCTGAAAAAGGGACGTGACAGTCAGGGAAAAGGGGAGTGGTTACAGAAAAGTGGGCGTTTCCCTGACTTTTTCACAAAAACCCAACATAGTACTAAGGTTTCCACAGAAAATGTGGTGGATTTGAGCTGAGGAAAACTTCACGGATCAGAGCATGTGTAAAAATAGGAAAATGTAGGGAAAAGTGCAAAATGTAGGGAAACTTTAGTAAATATGGTGGGAAAAAAATTGTAGGGGATTAAAACCCACAAAGAAAACTACAATTCCCAGCATGAAATGCATACATTGGGGGATGCCTGCAGAAGACGACAAGTGCCACAATGGCATCCTACACCAGATAAACGGTGTGGATGTGTAACATATAGAATAATACATAAATTTGCCACTTGAGAAACTTTGGCGTTCATACAAGGACGTATTGGCTAATGTCTCAATTTTAACATCAGTTTGAGGGTTAGCTAATGTCACTGTTTACATCTACCATTGTAGTGCACCTACATTTATGTATTACTCTATATGTTACACATCCACACCGTCTATCTGGTGTAGGATGCCATTGTGGCACTTGTAGTCTATTGCAGGCATCCTCCATTGTATGCATTTTTTGCTGAGGATCACCTTTAGTAATGGACCACAAGGGCAGGATCTGCTCCCCCAGTATATATGCACAACTGCATTTGGGGTTGAGCACCTTCTGCTTTTTGAGACCACATTTTTTCTTCTTGTTGTTTAAATCTTATACTTGGAGGTGTAAAAACTCCACATGAAATGTGCCTTGATCACTTTCTAGGCAACATTAAGGTTCACCTGTGAGGCCGGCAACACATTAGCTAACTTGGGTGGGGCCTATAGTCTGCATCCCTCCTCCCATTGTTTGTGTGCTCAGTCACACTGGAGTGAACTGGGAGGAGGCTGTGAGACGGACCTAATGCCGCTGTAATTGCCCACTGGCCCCTGGTATTGCACATACGGCACAGGTAGGTTTAGTGTTAGGTCCCATGCCACTTTAGTGTTGGTGTGCAGGCTCAGGTATATCCTTCATATAAGGATATACTGGCTAATGTCTCAATTTTAACATCATTTTGAGGGTTAGTCATATGTTACTGTTTACATCTACCACAGTAGTGCACCTACATTTATGTATTAGAATAGGCTGTCCCCAGAGCAAGTTTTTGTAAGCCCCCTTCTCCCATGTTATGCTCATCAGAACCAGCTACAGAATCCCTTCTTTTTTCTTCTTCATCTGGACCAGAGCTTTTATGACAACTACTCCCACAGACTGCAGACTATATTAAATCATCTTTGGGCCCTCACTTCTGCAACACAACCTCCATCCTGTAATAGTGCAATCCTGCTACCACCTATACTTTGCCCCATTCTCCCATATAACTGTACCTACCCCAGTGCTTTGCAATACCCCCAAAAACTTTATTTAACCCCTTAAGGATGGACCCATTTTTTACCTTAAAGGGGTACTCCACTGGAATTTTCTTTTTTTTTTAATCAACTGGTACCAGAAAGTTAAACAGATTTGTAAATTACTTCTATTAAAAAATCTTAACCCTTCAAGTACTTATCAGCTGCTGTATGCTCCACAGGAATTATTATTTTTTTTTTTATTTCCTTTCTGTCTGACCACAGCACTTTCTGCTGACACTTCTATCCATTTTAAGTACTGTCCAGAGAAGGAGCAAATCCCCATAGCAAACCTATCCTACTCTGGACAGTTCGCCATATGTAGACCAATATATTTGATACTCAAGTTCAATTCCTATAGGTCCCCTAAGTGACCCAAAAATAACCCAATTTCCCATATATTCACAAAACGTTATTATTAATTCATAATTAAGCACACATTTAATTTAAAAGATACAGTGTTTTTCCGCTCCTGAGGTATTAGCTGCTATATAGCACTCTTCGTATTTATGATCGGTGTACACCTGCAGTGTGTACAACCAATATAGTAGCTAATGGGCATTAACCTCTTGACAAAGCTGCATCCAGCAGCGAAACATGTTGAGGGGGGCTGAGCTTTGATTTTAAACATCAGTGTTAGCTCCTATATTGGTTGTACACACTGCAGGTGTACACCGATCATGAATACGAAGAGTGCTATATAGCAGCTAATACCTCAGGAGCGGAAAAACACTATCTTTTAAATTAAATGTGTGCTTAATTATGAATTAATAATAAAGTTTTGGGAATATATGGGAAATTGGGTTATTTTTGGGTCACTTAGGTGACCTATAGAAATTGAACTCTGGACAGTTCCTGACATTGACAGAGGTGTCAGCAGAGAGCACTGTGGTCAGACAGAAAGGAAATTCAAAAAGAGCGTACATCAGCTGATAAGTACTGTAAGGATTAAGATTTTTAAATCAAAGTAATTTACAAATCTGTTTAACTTTCTGGCAACAGTTGATTTAAAAACAAATGTTTTCCAGGGGAGTACCCCTTTAATGACCAGGCTTTAACCCCTTAAGGACGCAGGACGTAAATGTACGTCCTGGTGCGGTGGTACTTAACGCACCAGGACGTACAGTTACGTCCTAAGCATAACCGCGGGCATCGGAGCGATGCCCGTGTCATGCGCGGCTGATCCCGGCTGCTGATCGCAGCCAGGGACCCGCCGGCAATGGCCGACGCCCGCGATCTCGCGGGCGTCCGCCATTAACCCCTCAGGTGCCGGGATCAATACAGATCCCGGCATCTGCGGCAGTGCGCGATTTGAATGAATGCGGGGATCCGATCATTCATAACGCCGCACGGAGGTCCCCTCTCCTTCCTCCGTGCGGCTCCCGGCGTCTCCTGCTCTGGTCTGTGATCGAGCAGACCAGAGCAGAAGATGACCGAAAACACTGATCTGTTCTATGTCCTATACATAGAACAGATCAGTATTAGCAATCATGGTATTGCTATGAATAGTCCCCTATGGGGACTATTCAAGTGTAAAAAAAAATGTAAAAAAATGTAAAAGTAAAAGTAAAAAAAAAGTGAAAAATCCCCTCCCCCAACAAAAAAGTAAAACGTCCGTTTTTTCCTATTTTACCCCCAAAAAGCGTGACATTTTTTTTATAGACATATTTGGTATCGCCGCGTGCGTAAATGTCCGAACTATTAAAATAAAATGTTAATGATCCCGAACGGTTAACGGCGTGAACGAAAAAAAAAAAAAAAGTCCAAAATTCCTACTTTTTTAATACATTTTATTTAAAAAAAATTATAAAAAATTTATTAAAAGTTTTTTATATGCATATGTGGTATAAAAAAAAAGTACAGATCATGGCGCAAAAAATGAGCCCCATACCACCGCTTATACGGAAAAAATAAAAAAGTTATAGGTCATCAATTAAAGGGATTATAAACGTACTAATTTGGTTAAAAAGTTTGTGATTTTTTTTAAGCGCAAGAATAATATAAAAGTATGTAATAATGGGTATCATTTTAATCGTATTGACCCTCAGAATAAAGAACACACGTCATTTTTACCGTAAATTGTACGGCGTGAAAACGAAACCTTCCAAAATTAGCAAAATTGCGTTTTTTGTTTTCATTTCCCCACAAAAATAGTGTTTTTGGTTGCGCCATACATTTTATGATATAATGAGTTAGGTCATTACAAAGGAAAACTGGTCGCGCAAAAGACAAGCCCTCATACTAGTCTGTGGATGAAAATATAAAAGAGTTATGATTTTTAGAAGGCGAGGAGGAAAAAATGAAAGCGTAAAAATTAAATTGTCTGAGTCCTTAAGGCCAAAATGGGCTGAGTCCTTAACCCCTTCAGGACAGAGCCCATTTTGGCCTTAAGGACCGGAGCGTTTTTTGCACATCTGACCACTGTCACTTTAAACATTAATAACTCTGGAATGCTTTTAGTTATCATTCTGATTCCGAGATTGTTTTTTCGTGACATATTCTACTTTAACATAGTGGTAAATTTTTGTCGATACTTGCATCCTTTCTTGGTGAAAAATCCGTAAATTTGATGAAAAATTTGAAAATTTTGCATTTTTCTAACTTTGAAGCTCTCTACTTGTAAGGAAAATGAATATTACGAATACATTTTTTTTTGGTTCACATATACAATATGTCTACTTTATGTTTGCATCATAAAATTGACGTGTTTTTACTTTTGGAAGACACCAGAGGGCTTCAACGGTCAGCAGCAATTTTCCGATTTTTCACAAAATTTTCAAACTCAGTATTTTTCAGGGACCAGTTCAGGTTTGAAGTGGATTTGAAGGGTCTTCATATTAGAAATACCCCATAAATGACCCCATTATAAAAACTACACCCCCCAAAGTATTCAAAATGACATTCAGTCAGCGTTTTAACCCTTTAGGTGTTTCACACGAATAGCAGCAAAGTGAAGGAGAAAATTCACAATCTTCATTTTTTATACTCACATGTTCTTGTAGACCCAATTTTTGAATTTTTACAAGGGGTAAAAGGACAAAATTTTTACTTGTATTTGTAGCCCAATTTCTCTCGAGTAAGCACATACCTCATATGTCTATGTAAAGTGTTCGGCGGGCGCAGTAGAGGGCTCAGAAGGGAAGGAGCGACAAGGGGATTTTGGAGAGTACGTTTTTCTGAAATGGTTTTTGGGGGGCATGTTACCTTTAGGAAGCCCTTATGGTGCCAGAACAGCAAAAAAAAAACACATGGCATACCATTTTGGAAACTAGACCCCTCGGGGAACGTAACATGGGATAAAGTGAACCTTAATACCCCACAGGTGTTTCACGACTTTTGCAAATGTAAAAAAAAAAAAACAAATTTTACCTAAAATGCTTGTTTTCCCAAAAAAAATTTATTTTTAAAAAGGGTAATAGCAGAAAATACCCCTAAAAATTTGAAGCCCAATTTCTCCCGATTCAGAAAACACCCCATATGGGGGTGAAAAGTGCTCTGTTGGCGCACTACAGGTCTCGGAAGAGAAGGAGTCACATTTGGCTTTTTGAACGCAAATTTTGCTCTGGGGGCATGCCGCATTTAGGAAGCCCCTATGGTGCCAGAACAGCAAAAAAAAAAACCACATGGCATACCATTTTGGAAACTAGACCCCTCGGGGAACGTAACAAGGGGTTAAGTGAACCTTTATACCCCACAGGTGTTTCACGACTTTTGCATATGTAAAAAAAAATTTTTTTTTTTACCTAAAATGCTTGGTTTCCCAAAAATGTTACATTTTTAAAAAGGGTAAAAGCAGAAAATACCCCCCAAAATTTGTAACACAATTTCTCCCGAGTACGGCGATACCCCATATGTGACCCTAAACTGTTGCCTTGAAATACGACAGGGCTCCAAAGTGAGAGCGCCATGCGCATTTGAGGCCTGAATTAGGGATTTGCATAGGGGTGGACATAGGGGTATTCTACGCCAGTGATTCCCAAACAGGGTGCCTCCAGCTGTTGCAAAACTCCCAGCATGCCTGGACAGTCAACGGCTGTCCGACAATACTGGGAGTTGTTTTGCAACAGCTGGAGGCTCCGTTCTGGAAACAGTGGCGTACCAGACGTTTTTCATTTTTATTGGGGAGGGGAGGGGGGCTGTGTAGGGGTATGTGTATATGTAGTGTTTTTTACTTTTTATTTTATTTTTTGTGGTAGTGTAGTGTAGTGTTTTTAGGGTACAGTCGCACGGGCGGGGGTTCACAGTAGTTTATCGCTGGCAATTTGAGCTGCAGCAGAAAGTTTGCGGCAGCTCAAATTTGCAGCCAGATACTTACTGTAATCCTCCGCCCATGTGAGTGTACCCTGTACGTTCACATTGGGGGGGGGGACATCCAGCTGTTGCATAACTACAACTCCCAGCATGCCCGTTGGCTGTCAGTGACTGCTGAGAGTTGCAGTTTTGCAACAACTGTAGGCACACTGGTTATGGATTACTGAGTTTGTGACCTAACTCAGTGTTTCACAACCAGTGTGCCTCCAGCTGTTGCAAAACTACAACTCCCAGCATGTACGGTGCATGGTGTACGGTGACTGCTGAGAGTTGTAGTTTGCAACAGCTGGAGGCACACCGGTCGTGAAACACTGAGTTAGGTAAAAAAAAACTCTGAGTTTCACAACCAGTGTGCCTTCAGCTGTTGCAAAACTACAACTCTCAGCAGTCACCTACAGCCAACGGGCATGCTGGGAGTTGTAGTTATGCAACCAGCAGATGCACCACTACAACTCCCAGCATGCACTTTAGCTGTTTGTGCAAGCTGGGAGTTGTAGTTAGACAACAGCTGAAGGTACACTTTTCCATAGAAAGAATGTGCCTCCAGCTGTTGCAAAACCATAAGTCCCAGCATGCCCATAAGGGAATGCTGGGAGTTGTGGTGGTCTGCCTCCTGCTGTTGCATAACTACAGCTCCCAGCATGCCATTTTTGCATGCTGGGAGCTGTTGCTAAGCAACAGCAGGAGGCTGTCGCTCACCTCCAACGATCCAGCCGTGTGAGGTCAGTCCCTCGCCGCCGCAGCTGCTCCTGGGGCCCCGATCCCAACATTAACGCCGGGGATCGGGGTCCCCAGCACCCGGGGTGCACGTCCCGCACCCGCTCACGTCCTCCAGAAGAGGGGCGGAGCGGGGCCGGGAGTAACACCCGCAGCAGGCGCCCTGATTGGTCGGCCGGTAATCCGGCCGACAAATCAGGGCGATCGTGAGGTGGCACCAGTGCCACCTCACCCCTGCAGGCTCTGGCTGTTCGGGGCCATCAGAGACGGCCCCGAACAGCCAGTAATTCCGGGTCACCGGGTCACTGGAGACCCGATTGACCCGGAATCGCCGCAGATCGCTGGACTGAATTGTCCAGCGATCTGCGGCGATCGCCGACATGGGGGGGCATAATGACCCCCCTGGGAGATATGCCGGGATGCCTGCTGAACAATTTCAGCAGGCATCCGGCTCCGGTCCCCAACCGGCTAGCGGTGGGGGCCGGAATTCCCACGGGCGTATGGATACGCCCTCGGTCCTTAAGGACTCGGGATTCAGGGCGTATCCATACGCCCTATGTCCTGAAGAGGTTAAGGGGTTAAAAAAAAAATTGACATGTGTCTCTTTAAATGCTAATAACTTAGAACGCTTTTTCTATGCTTAGCGATTCTGAGATTGTTTTTTTATGACATATTGAACTTTATATAAGTGGTGCATTTTTGTTGACACATGCAGCATTTTTTGTGAAAAACTCCAAAATATTGTGAAACACTGGAAAATTTCTGGCGTTTTATTTTTATTTTTATTTTTTTTATGGTGTTCACTGAGCGGTAAAAGTGATGTTAAATTTATTATTTGGGTCGGGATGATTATTGTGATACCCATTTTATATAGCTTTTTATGTTTTTTTTAACTTTTCTGAGCAAAAATATTTTTTTCCCTTTTTTGTGTTATTTTCCGACAGCCGCATCTTTTTTATTTTTCTTCCAGGACAAGCTACACTTTTAATTGGTATCAATTTTGGTGATACATGCTACCTTTTGATCATTTTTATTCTGCTATTTGCACCAAAATTTGCGAATTTTTAGCTTTTTTGTTATTTTTTATGGCATTCTTTGTGCAGGATAATTTACATTATAACTTTATAGTACATGTCATTACAGACGTGGTAATACCTAGTATGTATATGATCGATCTGTGTTTTTTTGTAATGATTATACAGGGCTTTTATTGGGAAAGGGGCATTTATTTATTTTTTTACACTTTATACTTTTATCAAGAACCTTTTATTTATTTTACAGGTGACACTATGCTGCAATACATTTGTAGTGCAGCACAGAATGACCCGATGAGCTGCACACAATACAGCCTGTGCGATCCAGCCTCTGACTGGATCTCACAGACTTCCGTAGCAGGCAGACAAGTGGTCATCATCTGACCTCCTCCTGCCATAGCAACCAACGTCGAACCGCGATCGTATCACAGCGCCACCATTGGTGAACAGGGGGAGCACCCTGTCAACACCATAGATGCTGTGATCAGGATTGATCATGGCATCTATGGGGTTAATGCTGCCGGGTGATTGTCAGCTGGCTCCCGCTGCCGATCTCCTGAGCTACGCGCAGCAGAGTAGGAGATCATCAGGACGTATGCATACGTCCCAGCGCAGGAACATGTCGGGTGTTGGGACGTATGCATACGTCCTATAGCGGGAAGGGATTAATATAACAATATCTGAGTACAGTACGTTAACCACAAAAATAATTAAAATTAGTCCAAAAGACACTGCTTTCTATGCATCCCCTAACATAGATTTATTGTCTCCCTCTCTCACTTTGATATTCTCTCATGAACAATGAACCCCCTCTTTCACAAAGATTGCCACTTATGGCCCCCTCTCTCTCACATATTTTGAAGCTCATGGCATCTCCTCTTTCACATAAACTGTAACTCATAGCTTCCTCTCTCTTGCACAGTCTGCTAAACATTGCTCCCCACTCTCTCACATAGACTACCACTCATGGCCTACCCCTCTCACATAGACTGCTGCTCAATGCTTCCCCTCTCTCACATATTCTGACACTTATGGCCTCCCTCTCTCATAGACTGCTGGTCATTCCATCCCACCTCTCACATAGATTGCTGTTCATTGTCTACCCTCTCACAATGACTGCCACTCCTGGTTTCCCTCTCTCCCATATTCTGATACTTATGGCCTCCTCTCTCACATAGATTGCCGCTCAAGCCCCCCCTAACCCCCCCCCCCCACATAGATTGCTGTTCATGGCCTAACCAGTACAGAGACTGCCATTCTCTCACACAGAATGCTGCTCGTGGCCCCCCTTTCTCACATAGACTGCTTTTTATGACACATTTTCTCTCACATATTCTACCACTCATGAGCCCCTTCTCTCACAGATGTTACTGCTTGTAGCCCCTTTTGCGCACATAGACTGCTGCTCATGTCTCCCTGTCTCATGTAGACTATTGTTTGTGACAGTCTTACCAGACTGCTGTTCAGACCCCTATACAGTCTGCTGCTAAGGTTGCACCCCCCTCAAGCTTTTCTCCAGACTCCTATGGTCGCCCTCATTGCATCCTTTTCCCATACAGCTGTGCTGCAACTAGAGCTCAAAGACATTTGATGACTAAAACAAGGGTCCTTCAAGCTGTGCATTGGCTCTGTTTTGCTTTAGCTTTATCTGTAAGACCTTTGTGACATTGTCAATGGTCCTTAGGCTTCTATCTGTGTATTGGCTATGTTGTGCTCTAGCTACAGCACAAGGACCTTTGATGACATCATTAAAGGTCCTTAAGCTTATAATAATGATGGTAGTTTGCAACATTGTGGAAAAAACTGTGATTTTTTTAAAATTGTGGCAAAATACAGAAATGTGTCTGCGGTTCTCTTTGTTTCAGTCCTAACCTGTTTGGAGTATTTATGCCCAACTTAGGCACCCCTGAAAATGTGGACAGCTGCTACATTGGTAGTTCTGCTGTTTGACATCACACAATAAAATCTTAGGCTTGTATGTAGCTTCTCAACCTTGGAAACCCATGAACTGGCTGTCAGTTTCCCTTTAAGGAAAAAAAAATACATACTTTAAAAGTAGTAAAATAAAACAAAAGCTATATAAACTTGGTATTGTTGTATTGTTACGGACCTAAAGAATAAAGATTGGAGGAGGGATTTACTAGGAGCGGAGTATTGTTTTCTTTATATTTTCCTGACAGGTATTTTTCCATGGTATTTACTAATTTGGCAATTTTCCCTACATTTTTCTTTTTTTAAAAGAAATGTTCTGAGCTGGGGGATTTTCCAGATCACAAATACACCACATTTTATGTGGAAACATTAGTAAATTTGTCCCCCCGACTAACTGTCAGGGACACTCCCATTTTTTGGGGAACACCCCTTTTTCACAACAACCACATCTCTTTTCCTGGTTCTCTGAGTAAAATGGACAGTTAGTTGGATTTTTGGTTGCAAAATCTGGAGCATGAAACATGCACCACAATTTGGGTGCAAAACCTTGGAAAAAAAGAGTCAAGATCACATTAGTAAATGACCTCCATTTTTACAGTGCAAAAATGACTAACCCCCTTCCCCCAAAAAAACCCTTCTTCCCACAAGGTGTGCAAAACTGTGTTGTTGCTTTTTTTGTCTTGTATTTTTTTTTTCTAGTTTTGCCATACATCTTATAGTACAATAAACAATGTCATTAGAATGTAAAATTGGTCCAGCAAAAAACAAGCCATTATATGGTACAGCCCATTTCTACATATGTCAGAGCTAACATACCTGTATACTGCACAACGATGCATGAAGGAAAGTAACAATGAAGTTCTGTGTTATGTGACCACAACAGAACCATTTTGGTAAATGGACACTGTCAGATCCAAAAAGTTTTCTTATGTTGTTACTGATGAAAATTAAAGACCTTTTGTAATATGGTTGTTTAACTTGTTTTTTTAATATTTAATAAAGAAAATGGCTCCTGAAAATCCCACCACTAGGGGCCGCTATTCCTACTGGGACACTATCCAGTCCTGCAGAAGCATCAGGCTTGTCCATTAGTCATGGACAAGAGATGACTCATGGACAAGGCTGCATGAGTAGACACACAAATCATCTCCCACCACCCCAAGGAGCAAGTAGGGACACACACCCTTCCCACCACACACCAATCATCTCCCATCACCACAAGGGAGGGACACGCCCCCTTCCCACCACACACCAATGATCTCCCACAAGCACAAGTAGCAAGGAGGGATACGCCCTCTCCTACTACACACCAGTCATCTCCCAACACCACAAGGAAGGGACACGCTTCCTCTCCCTGGGAGGATTTCTAACACTGTGAACTAATGAAAAGTATTTTTATAATAAATATAGATAATATATCCCCTTACATCCTTCCCTTCAATCCCCTGGTTGGACTTGATGGACGTATGTCTTTTTTCAACCATACTAACTATGTAACTATGTAACTATGTAACTATGATATGTACATGGTCAGGATTAGATAGTGACTGAGTAACAATTTTTTTTTATTTTTTTGTGGGATCTGACAGGTACCCTTTCACTAATTTCAGGGTTCAAGTACAATGAAAAACTATTTTAGAGATGGCAAAACCTGTTGAAGAATCCAGTTTACTGACCTGTTTACTAATCAGTTTGAATGGGTCCTAATTTTGAATAAAGATCAAATTTGAAAAGTTTAAATGATATAAAAATTGTTTTTATCACTGTGACTCTATTTAAGGGGCCCATGTATTTGAGACTTTCATGAAGTTTTTATGTGTAAGTTGATCTTCTATCCTTCTGATCAGGATTTCCAACAAGGAGAAGAATAATGGAAAGAACATTGTGATCAAGACGTGTCAATGCAGAATGGTAACACACTGAAAGAAGAGACTTGCAATAAAGCTTCTGTTTCAACAGCCTGTGAAAAGTCATCATTGCTAGTGAAATGAATAAAAACAGCTTGTAAGTGACTGGAGAAAGTGTTTACTCAGTGAATTAGTTGAGTTTGTATTGTGCGATGAGGATTAAGGGCCTCAGCAGTGTCTCAAGATCCATTTCAAATTGGAGTGGCTCAGTATTAGCTAGCTCCGGGGCAGGGCTAATTATCATAAGACTCAGGGCATAAAAGGATTTTAAAAGCGCCATCTCTCATTTTCCAGGACTGGATTAACTCTTTAGCCTTAAGCTAAACTGTTCTTGGAGAATCATTCTTCCATAATAACTGCTTTGATTTTTCTTCTCCTTCAAGCTTCGGATGTAACAACTTTGCTTGATCTGATGTGTGGAAGGATTTCGATGGCTGGTGTGAAATGCTGAGCGTTAACCATAGACACATCAGGCTCTCCAGGAGTCGGGGCAAAGATTTTAGTAGTACAAGTTTAACCCGCCAGCTTCTGACAAGCACAGAATTGTGATGTTTAACAATGGATACCATTTCTTGTTTGGTCTTTTCTTCGTTACCAGCATAGAAAAAGGATCAATACATCCAATGCATTCGGAAAGTTTTTTTTTCATATTTTGCTATGTTGCGGCCTTTCGCTAATATAAAAAAAAATTTCCCCACAATTCTACACTCAGCACCCCATAATGAATGTTACAAATCTTTGATAATTTATTGAAAAAGGGAGGTCTTTTGCGGGGGGATGAGGCCACGTGGTTTGCACACCTAGATTTGGGGATTTTCTGCCATTCTTCTTGGCCGGTCCTCTCAAGATTTGTCAGGTGGGATGGGACCATCGGTAGAAGCCATTGTTAGGTCTCTCCAGAGAATTTCAACTGTGTTCAGGTCAGAGCTCTGGTTGGAAGGTAAACCTTCTCTGGCACAGCCATCTGCTCTCTCTGAACTCTGTGGGTGTTCCCAGGCAGTGATGATGCTGGCCCTCATTGCTGTAAACTGTCTCTTAGTTGCCAGCTTGATAGCAGCAGCCAATCAGGTGCAGGCTCCCCCCCTACAGCTCTCCTCTTGATTTACTTCAGCAGTAGCCACACAGAAGGGAGAAAAGTAAAGGAGCTCAACTAAACTCATAGCTCAACGATACACACAATGAGGGAGATTTATCAAGACCTGTCCAGAGGAAAAGTTGCCCAGTTGCCCACAGCAACCAATCAGCTTGCTTCTTTAATTTTTAACAAGGCCTCCGCAAAATGAAAGAAGCAATCTGATTGGTTGCTATGGGCAACTGGGCAACTTTTCCTCTGGACAGGTTTTGATAAATCTCCCCCAATAAGCTTTGCTGCATACACAGCTCAACCATACACACACTCGGCTCTACTGCACACAAAACTCAGCCATACACACACTCAGAACATGTAGGAGAAAGTGAACTTTCAGCACTTACTAGGGTAGTCCAGTTAAAACTCGACTTTACTTGACGTTTTTACTTCAACAAAAGGATAACAAACTTCACTCAGTGGAGGGAGGGAGTTGATCAGAGCATATTTCATGGAGAAATGAAAGAAGTCTTTACAAAGTACAATTGGACAAGCCCTCATATGGGTGTGTAGATGAAAAAAATAAAATAATTATGGCTATTAACCTCTTGGGGATGCAGGGCGTATGCATACGCCTTGCATCCCCGATCCTTAAGGACTCAGAGCGTACCAGCAGAGAACGGGTTAAACCCGGTGGGTCCCAGTTGCTACCGGCAGCCAGGACCCACGGCTAATGCCGGGCACAGCCGATCGGGCCGATGCCCGACATTAACCCTTTAGACGCTGCGATCAAAGTTGATCGTGGTATCTAAAACGAAAGTAAAATAATCCCGACAGCTCAGCGGAGCTGATCGGGACTATCGCGACAAAATCGCGATGTCCTGATCAGCTTACTGGACGATGGGAGGGACCTCACCTGCCTCTCCGTTGTCCGATCGGCGATCTACTGCTCCATGCCTGCGCAGCAGGCTAGAGCAGCAGATCGCAAGTTTCACTGATCAGTGCTTTTCAATGACAGAGCACTGAACAGTGTATGCAATCAGAAGATTGCATGTTGTGGCCCCCTGGAGGCTAAAAAAAAAAATTTGTAAAAAAAAAGTGTAATAAAGGTTCATTAACCCCTTCCCTATTAAAAGTTTAAAACACCCCCCTTTTTCCTATTTTTTAAATAAAATAATGTAATAAAGAATAAAAATAATCATATATGGTACCGCCGCGTGCGTAAATGTCCGAACTATTATAATATGAGGTTAGCTAAACCACACGATCAATGGTGTACACGTAAAAAAATACCAAAGTCCAAAATTGTGTGTTTTTGGTCACTTCATATACCATAAAAATATTAATAAAAAGCAATCAAAAAGTCCCATCAAAACAAAAATGGTACTGATAAAAACAACAGATGACGGCACAAAAAATGAGCCCTCATACCACCCCGTACACGGAAAAATAAAAAAGTTATAGGGGTCATAAGATGCCAATTTTAAACATACCAATTTTGGTGCATGTAGTTTATAATTTTTTTAAGTATTAAAATAAAAGAAAACCTATATAAATTGGGTATCCTTGTACCATATTGACCTACAGAATAAAGATATGCTGTCATTTTTACTGCGTAGAAACGTGAGCCCCCAAAAGTTACAAAATGGCATTTTTTTTGTATTTCACCCCACAAATAATTTTTTTTTTGTTTCGCCGCAGGTTACATTCTAAATAAAGTAATGTCATTGCAAAGCACAATTGGTGGCACAAAAAACGAGCCCTTATATGTGTCTGTAGGTGCAAAATTGAAAGAGTTATAATTTTTAGAAAGGAAGGAGGAAAAAGTGAAAATGCAAAAAAAAAATTAGCTGAGTCCTTAAGGTGAAAATAGACTGAGTCCCTAAGGGGTTAAAGGGTAAGGAGGACAAAGTGCAAAACCGAAAATAGGCCCAATCTTTGATAAGCGGTACTTAGTGCACAGGGCAATATATTTACGGTGCTGCGTTACTTGATCACCGCGTCGGACCGGTGATCGGACCGGGATGGCTGCAGTTATCTAACAGAAGCCATCCCGGCATATCGCCCAGGGGGTTCCTGAGACCCCCCCCCCCTTGTCAGCAATCGCCGTGATTGGCTGATAAATTCTGACTGGCAAATCACAGCTTTTCCGGGTCAATCGGATCACTGGTGACCTGGAAAATAATGGTGATTTGTGCTGTCAGGAATAGCACCAATCACTCTTGCCCTCCTGAAGTGAGGTGGCATTGGTGTGACCTCACGATCCCCGTGATTGATTGGCCGAGACCGGCCGACCAATCACGGGTCCTGTGGGGCGGGTGATTGATGGCGGCAGTGGTGGTCACCTTACCGGCGGGTCCTGAGTGGTGGCAGGGTCAGGAATGCCGGCAGGGGGGGTCCAGAGAGGCAGCAGCAGGATCAGGCAGCAGCAGGAGGTGAAGCCTTTGTGCCTCCTACTGTTGCTGGGAGTTGTAGTTATGCAACAGCTGGAGGCACAACTACAACTCCCAGAATGCCCTTTGGCTGTCTGTGCATGCCTGAAGTTATGGTTATGCTGGAGGCACAGTTTTTTATAGAAAAAGCATGCACAGACTGCAAAAGGGCATGATAGTTGTAGTTGTGCCTCCAGCTGTTGCATAACCACAACTCCCAGCATGCCTGTCGTTCGTCACTGCATGCTGAGAGTTTTAGTTTTGCAACAGCTGAAGGCACGCTGGTTTGGAAACATTTGGTTAGGGTTCAGTGTTTCGCAACCAGTGTGCCTCCAGCTGTTTCAAAACTACAACTCCTAGCATGCACTGCCAGACAGTGTATGCTGGAAGTTTTAGTTTTGCAACAGCTGGAGGTACACTGTTGCGGAAACACCACGGTAGTCTGTAACCTAACTCAGTGTTTCCCAACCAGTGTGCCTCCAGCTGTTGCATAACTACAACTCCCAGCATCCACGATCTGTCAATGCATGCTGGGAGTTGTAGTTTTGCAACAGCTGGTTGCAACCCCCCCCCATGTGAATGTACAGGGTACACTCAAACGAGCAGGGGTTTACAACGAGTTTTCCGCTGGGAGTTTGAGCTGCAGAAGAAAATTTGCCACAGCTCAAACTCCCAGCAGGATACTCGCTGTGAACCCCCGCCGAGTGAATGTACCTAAAAAAACACTACCTTACACTACACAAAATAAAAAGTAAAACACTACATATATACACACTTACACTATACCCCCCCTCCTCCAAAAAAAAACTAAAAACGCCTCGTCTGGCACTGTTTCCAAAATGGAGCCTCCCAGGTTTGCCATTGACTGTCCAAGCATGCTGGGAGTTTTGCAACAGCTGGAGACACCCTGTTTGGGGAACACTGCTGTGTCCATCCCTATGCAAATAACTAATTTAGGTCTCAAATGCGCATGTCTCTCTCTCACTTCAGAGCCCTGTCGTATTTCAATGCAACAGTTTAGGGCCACATATGAGGTATTTCTGTACTCAGGATAAATTGTTTTACAAATTTTGAAGGCTTTTTCTAATTTTACCCTTTATGAAAAGGTAAAGTTGGGGTCTACACCAGCATGTTAGTGTAAACATTTTTTTACACTAACATACTGGTGTTGCCCCATGCTTTTCATTTTCTCAAGAGGCAAAAAAAAAAAAAGACCCCCAAAATTTGTAATGTAATTTCTCATAAGTACGCAAAGGGCTCATATGTGGATGTAAAGTGCTCTGGGGGCAAACAGGGCTCAGCGGTGAAAACGCGCCATGTTCATTTGAGGCCTAAATTGGTGATTTGCACAGGGGTGGCTGATAGTTACAGTGGTTCTGACATAAACAAAAAAACAAAAAAAAAAACATTTTGGAAACTACATCCCTCACGGAACGTAACACGGGGCATAGTGAGCCAGGTGTTTGACACATTTTTTGCTAAAGTTGGATGTGAAAATTAAAAATTAGATTTTTTTTCACTAAAATGTTGGTGTTACCCCAAAGTTTTCATTTTCACAAGGGGTAATAGGAGAAAAAGACACCCACAATTTGCAACACCAATTCTTCTGAGTATGGAAACACCCCATATGTGGATGATAAGTGCTCTGTGGGTGCACTACAGGGCTCAGAAGAGAAGGAGCGCTATTGGGCTTTTGGAGAGAGAATTCCACTGGAATTGAAGGCCATGTGCATTTACAAAGCCCCCATGCTGCCAGAACAGAGGACCCCCTCCACATGTGACACCATTTTGGAAACTACATCCCTCACGGAATGTAATGAGGCATGCAGTAAGCATTTAAACACCACAGGTGTCTGACAGATTTTTAGAACAGTGGTCCATGAAAATGAAAATTTTTATTTTTCATTTGCACAGTCCACTGTTCCAAAGATCTGTCAAACGCCAGTGGGGCGTACATGCTCACTGCACCCCTTGTTACATTCCGTGAGGGATGTAGTTTAGTTTCCAAAATGGTGTCACATGTGGGGGGGCGGTGTCCACTGTTCTCGCAGCACAGGGGCTTTGTAAACGCACATGGCCCCTGACTTCTATTCCAACCAAATTCTCTCTCCAAAAGCCCAATGGCGCTCTTCTACTCTGAGCCTTGTAGTGCACCTGCAAAGCACTTTACATCCACATATGGGGTATTTCCATACTCAGAAGAAATGGGGTTACAAATTTGGGGTGGCTTTTTCTCCTATTACCCCTTGAAAAAATAAAAAATTTGGGGTAACACCAGCATTTTAGTGGAAAAAAATTCATTTTCACGTCCAACTTTAGCAAAACACCTGTCAAACACCTGTGGGGTGTAAAGGCTCACTGTACCCCTTGTTACATTCCTTGATAGGTGTTGTTTCCCAAATAAAGTGCCATAAGTTTTTTTTTTTTTGCTGTTCTAGCACCATGGGTGCTTCCTAAATGCGACATCCCCCCAAAAAACCATTTCAGCAAATTCGCATTTGGGAGACATTTTGGGAGACATTTTTTCCTATTATCCCTTGTATAAATGAAAAAATTGGGGTAACATGAGCATTTTAGTGAAAAAAATCAAATTTTTTATTTTCACGTCTCACTTTAACGAATGTTCGTCAATCACCTGTAGGGTGTTAAGTCTCACTATATCCCCTGTTACATTCCTTGAGGGGTGTAGTTTTCCAAATAGTGTGTCATGTGTTTTTTTTTTTGCTGTTCTGGCACCATGGGGGCTTCCTCTATGAGTTTTGCCCCCCAAAAACCTTTTAAGCAAAATTTTCTCTCCAAAGGCCCAATGTCACTCCTTCCCTTCTGAGCCGTCTAGTGCACCCACAGAGCACCTAACATCCACATATGAGGTATTTCCTTACTCAAGAGAAATAGGGCTACACATTTTGCGGGACATTTTTACCTATTACCCCTTGTGAAAATGAAAAATTTTGGGTAACACCAGCATTTTAGTGAAAAAAATGTAATTTTTCATTTTCACGTCCCACTTTAATGAATGTTCATCAATCACCTGTGGGGTGTTAAGTCTCACTATACCCCTTGTTGCATTCCTTGAGGGGTGTACTTTTCCAAATAGTGTGCCATGTGTTTTTTTTTTTTTTTTTGCTGTTCTGGCACCATGGGAGATTCCTAAATGTGACATGCCCCCCAAAAACCATTTCAGCAAAATTCGCTCTCCAAAATCCCATTGTCGCTTTTTCCCTTCTGAGCCCTGTAGTGCACCAGCAGAGCACTTTTACATCCACATTTCCTTACTCGAAAGAAATTAGGTTACAAGTTGTGGTGGGCTTTTTCTCCTTTTACCCCTTGTAAAAATGAAAAAAAAAAAAGTCTTCAAGAACATGTTAGTGTAAAAAATTAAGATTTTGAATTTTCTCCTCCATTTTGCTGCTATTCCTGTGAAACAACCAAAGGGTTAACAAACTTTCTAAATGTCATTTTAATTTTTTTATTAATTTCCTGATTTATGAATGTGAACCCAACCTGCCTTAGTCTGTGTGTCCTAGAATTTTGTTACACAATGTGCCAAAGTAACCTACAAACCTGACAAGCCCGAAAAAGATTCTCACAACCCACCCTATTTAGTATTATATTCACACAAAATGCTGTGAATACAGAGCTGGGAATTCCCACAAAGAAAAAGATGGTCAGAACTTTCCTGACCCGTGAATCCCAATAATAAATAGAGTGGAAATATGCAAGTCTGAAACAACATTCCACACCCAACACAAGAAAATCAGGGAATGTGTTTCATGAAAGGAGGCGAGTGTGTTAGTATGTGGCAGGTTACTTCCCATCATTGTGGCTCAATGTTTGGAGAAACACATCTTCACTCCAGCCCTCTGAAAGCACCTGCACAGGGGACCCGCTGGCACCGCCCTGGCTTCTAACATTAAGATCCAAGTAAAAACAAATGTCCAGCACTAGTTATTCAGGTACAAAATCTTTGTGCTTTATTAGGATACAACAGGATAAAACAGGCACAAGCAAACCTCTAACGCGTTTCATGCAGTAGTGCGCTTAGTCATAGAGTGGTTTAATTATTCACACATGTTAAAATACTCATGGAATCAAATCACACGACAGACTTAAAATAGACAGCTAGAAAACATGGTCCGGATTTATGCCCGGCATTATTGCATACTTTTACAGGTATAGTTACTAAGCATAATGTACATACAAATTCTACACAGCAGGGTACAATTTAAGTATTCAATACACAGTGATAAGGTCCAATCTCTGATTCAGTCCCTGTAGGTGGATCGTTTTAAGAGCGAACATCCAGAACGTTTCCCTGTTCAACAGATGTCCTCTCATGTCTCCACCCCGGGGTTTTCTACTGATCTTCTCTATATCTTTGACACTGAGGACATTTGTGTTGCCTACATGGATCTCACTAAAATGCTGTGTTAGGGCTGACACCCCTACTTTGAGACCCTTCATGCCTGAGATATATCTCCTAATGTGGACCTTAAATTGGTTACTCGTGGAGCTAAAATATTGTTGACGGCATTGTGTACAAGATGCCAAATAAACCATGTAATCAGTACTGCAGTTTATATAGCTTCTTATGGGATATGACCCATTAGTGGTATATGATGTAAAATGGTCAGTTTTTTCCATAAACCATCAAGTAATACATCTCGTATGCCCACATCCTACATAACCTATGTATTCCAACCAGTGCACATGCTCCTGTCTAGAGTTATTTTTACTTTTAAACATGCTAGGTGAAAGCACTGATCCTAGTGTCAGCCTCTCCTAGGGACTATGTTCACACCCTGTGCGATAACTTCCCTTAATGCCGAATCCACCTCCAATACTGGTAAATACTTGGTAATGATTTGTTTGATAGGCAGAAATTGTGTACTATATGCCGTAACAAATGCATTTTTTTTCTTAATTTTATCAATATTTGGCTTGTCTTTTAGTTCCTTCTTCTGTCCTCTAATTAGGGTATTTCTGTCCTTTTCACTGACTTTTTGCATGGCACTAATTAAGTTCTTTTTTGTGTACCCCCTCTCTACTAATCTCTTGCTAAATTGTTCTGCTTCCTGTAAAAAAAATGTCCTTCTATGCAGTTCCTTTTTAACCTACATAACTCCCCATACGGTATATTTTGAGTAACATATTTGGGGTGACAGTAATATGGAATTAGTAGCTGTTTCCTTGCGATAAGGACTAAATGTGATTTTATTTGCACCAATGGACAATGTTACATCAAGGAAAGGAATTGAGATGTACATCGTTTTCATTGATATATTGAACAAATGTATCGAACTGTTGCCTTGTCCCCTTCATTTGATAAGCAGGTCGTCTATGAAACGCCCTATCCATTGGATGCAGTCAAAAAAGGATTGTCCGGAGAAAAATTTAACTGTTTCCCAAAATATCATAAAGATATTTGCCATCGACGGCGAGTACTTGGCCCCCATCGGAGCTCCCCTAGTCTATCAGTAGATAGCTGCAGTGATGCCCAGTTGCCTTGCCTGTCTCTAGAGCAGTGGTCTCAAACTGGCCCTCAAGATGTTGCAAAACTTCAACTCCCAGCATGCCCAGACAGCCGTTGGCTGTCTGGGCATTCTGGGAATTTAAGTTTTGCAACATCGGTAGGTCCACAGTTTGAGACCACTGCTCTAAAGTGAACCAGGATAGTTAAGAATGAAGTGTGGACTAGATAATGTTGTCCATTGATTCCATACAATTGCATGTATTCCATACAATCCTGTTATGTTCCCAGAGCCAGCTCTGCCTATAGGCAAAATAGATAGCCGCCTAGAGTGCCCTCTTGAGGGGGGCACTGCTTGGCCTGCCACAAGAAACTTAGCAAGCTAGCATCTAAACCACCCGCTCACAGCCCGCACCACTCCACCATTACTGGAGTTTACATAAGGACATAAGGAGCAGGTTGGTTACAGTGTGTCACCCCAGTAATAAAGAGATTACATTACCCAAATACTAAGTAGGATGTTTGTTACAGTGTGTCACCTCGGTAACAAGGTGGGGTGTGTCAAGGGGCAGAGACAATGGGTGGGGTCAAGGGGGCTTTTGCCTAGGGTGACAAAAATCCTTGTACCAGCCCTGTATGTTCTTGTTTAGGTTGCCACATCTAGTGCCAACTAGTGTGACTTTAACCCTCAAAATGTTCTGCCTCAACTGACAATTGTAATAATAAAATTGGATGTTCCACTGTAGGTGAAGAAAAGTTTAGTAAACTGGATGTGTTACTTGGGATGGAAAACAATTGCCCTTGTGGCATGAAACTTGCATGCAATCTGTTTGACTGTTCCTAGTAAAACCACTGAATGTAAATTTCCCATGCAACCATTGGTTCTGGAAATGCTGTATAACATAAGTCAATTTGTAGTGCCAACATTTGAGATACATTAGGTAGAGACGAGCGAACTTTAGAAAAATTCGATTCGGCCGATTTGCCGAATTTTTTGAAAAAATTTGGGGTTTGATCCGAAATTATTTGCGGCAACTCAATATTAAAAATGGCTATTTCTGGACAACAGAGAGCCTCAATAGGAGTGTAGAACACTTTGCTTTGTTCTGACACGCATATGGAGTGTGCCGGGGTAGTGAAATAATACTGTTATTCAGTAGGACATGCAGATTACAGGCATTGCCTTTCGAATCACTGCCGCAGAGCGGCACAATGACAGGTATGAGGAGACCATATAGTGGCTGAATGACACAGCTTGGATGTGGCTGAAACATGAAGAAACCATATAGAGGCTGAATGACACAGCATGGAGGTGTTGGCAGCATGAGGAGACCATATAGTGGCTGAATGACACAGCGTGGAGGTGTTGGTAGAATGAGAAGACCATATAGTTGCTGAATGACACAGCCTGGAGCTGCCAGCAGCATGAGGAGACACTAGGGCTTCACAATCCATAAGATTAAAAGATGATTTTTGAAATTTAAATGGATAGCTAGTGCTACCATAAACATTTTTTGGCCCAGGCCTAGGCTCAGCAGCATCAGTAAGCCATATATTGGCTAAATGGCAAAGCCTGGAGGTGGTTGAAGCATGAGGAGACCATATAGTATCTGAATGGCATAGCCTGGAGTTGGCAGAAGCATGAGGAGGCCATTGAAATTTAAGATTTTTAAATAGAAATTTTTAATTTCAAATTGAGGATTTTGAAATTGAAATTTTAACTGCAAAGTTTTAGAGTCCCGGGCCCCGACGTATGGGTACAAAGGATCAAATCTAACAAGGAGTCACATGGCAACACAATGACAGAGCCTGGAGGTGGCATCAGTATGAGGAGACCATATAGTGGCTGAATGACTGCCTGGAGTTTGTGGCAGCATGGGGAGACCATATAGTGTCTGAATGGCACAGCCTGGAGTTGGCAGCAGCATGAGTAGACACTAGGGCTTCACAATCCCTAAGATTATAAGATGAATTTCGAAATTTAAATTGAAGATTTATGGTAGCTAGTGCTACCACAAAAAAATTCAGGCCCAGGGATAGGCCCAGCAGCATCAGTAAACCATATATTGGCTGAATGAAACAGCCTGGAGTTGGCTGAAGCATGAGGAGACCATATAGTGTCTAAATGGCGCAGCCTGGAGTTGACAGAAGCATGAGGAGACCATTGAAATTTAAGATTTTTTTAATAGAAATGTAAGAATTTTAAATAGAAATTGAGGATTTTGAAATTGAAATTTTAACTTCCAAGTTTTAGTGTCCCAGGCCTCGGTGTGTGGGTACAAAGGACCAAATCTAACAAGGAGTCACATGACAGCATAATGACAGAGCCTGGAGGTGGCATCAGTATGAGGAGACCATATAGTTGCTGAATGGCACAGCCTGAAGCTGGCAGCAGCATGAGTAGACACTAGGGCTTCACAATCCCTAAGATTAAAAGGAAATTTTGACATTTAAATTGAAGATTTATGGTAGCTAGTGCTACCGTGAAATTTTTTTTAGGCCCAGGCCTAGCAGAATCAGTAAACCATATATTGGCTGAATGACACAGCCTGGAGGTGGCTGAAGCATGAGGAGACCATTGAAATTTAAGATTTTGAAATTTAAATTTAAGATTTTGAAATTGAGGATTTTTAAATTGAGATTTTAACTCCCAAGTTTTAGTGTGGGGTGGTGACCCGGTGGGGGGGGGGGGGGGGGGGGGGGGAGAGAGCTTTTAGTCACAATACACAGTGTTACTTCACACTTACTCTACTGCAGTTTTTCCCAACGAGGGTGCCTCCAGATGTTGCAAAACTACAACTCCCAGCATGCCTGGACAGGCATGCTGGGAGTTGTAGTTTTGCAACACCTGGAGGCACTCTGGTTGGGAAACACTGCTCTACTGGACCCTTTTCACATAGACGCGCTATTATGCAGTTACTTCTATGAATTTTTATTACTGCTCTTTATTTTGCAGTCCAATTATATGTGAGTTAATGTCCTTTGTATGTTTAGTTCACAAATAGAGCAACTGATGGAGTGCACTTCATACAATCATAGATGCAGAGCCTCTAGTGCAGTGGTCTCCAACCTGCGGACCTCCAGATGTTGCAAAACTACAACTCCTAGCAAGCCCGGACAGCCAACGGCTGTCAGGGCATGCTGGGAGTTGTAGTTTTGCAACATCTGGAGGTCCGTAGGTTGAAGACCACTGCTCTAGTGTTATTCAAAGTGCATATATAATTAGGTGTTACTGTTTTTTTTTGTGTAAATTCATAAACATAAGATGCATAACTTTGCCTTGATGTCAGGACCCTTCTTGTATAATTGCACGAAGTCCTGTGTATTACATGGGGTCCCTATATTAGCACCAGGTAATGTATTCACTGTTCACTTTATTGCAGATGTCCCAACACTGCGCTATTGCACTAGTGCCCGTCACTCCATTTCCTAATCCACACATGTACACAGCTTCCTTTGTTAGGCTGGGTTCACACTACGTTTTGTCCCATACGGGAGCGCATACGGCAGGAGGGAGCTAAAACATCGCGCTCCCGTATGTGACCGTATGCGCTCCCGTATGTCATTCACTTCAATGAGCCGACCGGAGTGAAACGTTCGGTCCGGTCGGCTCATTTTTGCGCCGTATGCGCTTTTACAACCGGACCTAAAACCGTGGTCAACCACGGTTTTAGGTCCGGTTGTAAAAGCGCATACGGCGCAAAAATGAGCCGACCGGACCGAACGTTTCACTCCGGTCGGCTCATTGAAGTGAATGGCATACGGGAGCGCATACGGTTACATACGGGAGCGCAAGCTTTTAGCTCCCTCCTGCCGTATGCGCTCCCGTATGGGACAAAACGTAGTGTGAACCCACCCTTATGCATTGGCTGCAGATTGTATAACACTATGCCATTGCACTTCGCTGTTTCCTAGGTAGTGGTAGCTGGTTTCAAGTATTTGGGCTCCGTTCACATTGCCATAGGTGATCCTACATGCTTCAATTAATCAGGGATCACGTTGTAGCGTTTATTCTTCTAATATCGCTTCACGGGCCACCAGTAATGCAATAGCGCAGTGTTGGGACATTTGCAATAAAGTGAACAGTGAATACATTACCTGGTGCTAATATAGGGACCCCATGTAATACACAGGACTTTGTGCAACTATACAAGGGTCCTGACATCAAGGCAAAGTTATGCATCTTATGTTTATGAATGCGCAGTTTACACAAAATGTGAAACAGTAACACCTAATTATATATGCACTTTGAATAACACTAGAGGCTCTGCATCTATGATTGTATGAAGTGACTCTATCAGTTGCTCTATTTGTGAACTAAACATACAAAGTGTGAAGTAACACTTGTGATCTGACTTTGCCTACATGCTATCTACCTAGCTATCAACTACCAATCCACCTAGCTACCAACTGACCTAGCTAGCTAAAAACCAACCTATATACCTTATAGGCACTGATTTGAATAGGGACCTTCCATATGATAAAATAAACCTTTTATTAAGTTCCATTTAACCCCTTAACGATGAAGGACGTAAATGTACGTCCTGATGACGTGGTACTTGACGCACCAGGACGTACATTTATGTCCTAAGCATAACCACGGGCATCAAAGCGATGCCTGGATCATGTGCGGCAGGTCCCGGCTGTTGATCGCAGCCAGGGACCCGCCGGTAATGGCGGACATATACACGTGCGGCGTGAGTTTGTGCTTTAGGGTGCACACCCTAATGCAATAGGCTGCGCACGCCTATGGCCCTTGATAGATTAACAGGTACAAAATAATACACTACTTAGATGTAGGTATGTGGTATGCACTTGTGAGGACAGAAAAATGCTGCACAGTACGCTTAAAAAACGTATTTTAGTTAAACACCAGTCAGTGATTACTTTTGCCTGAACTTTCACAGTATATAGGCCCTTGACAGATTAACAGGTACAAAATAGTACACTACTTAGATGTACGCTTACAAAAATGTATTTTTGTAAAAAAAAAACAGCCAATGATTACTTTTGGCTGTCCTTTCACAGTATGTATGTCCATGACAGATTAGCAGAGACAAAATAGTACACTACTTAGATGTATATATGTGGTATGCACTTATGAGGGCAGAAAAATGTGCAACTGTACGCTTCAAAAATTATTTGAGTAAAACACCAGCTGGTGATTACTTTTGGCTGTTTTTTTCATAGTATGTAGGCCCTTGACAGATTAACAGGCACAAAATAGTACACCACTTTGATGTAGGTATGTGGTATGCACTCATTAGGGCAGAAAAATGCGGTACAGTACACTTAAAAAAATATATATTTTTGTACAACACCAGCAGTACACAACAGTGCTGCAGCACAAAAAAGCTGTGTATTAAACACAAAATTGCACTCTGTCAAAGACTATTAGGAATGGACTGCTGGGTATTATACCGTCTACAGACTAGTATAACCAGCAGATGATTTGTTGTGGAACAAAGACACAGAATTGCGCAGACAAATTATTCCTGCCTCCTCTGCTAAGGTTTATGAAGTTGATGCAGCTTGTTGAAATGTATGAGGCAACACACAGCTATCTGCCCATCTCTGTAATACAATGCTGTAGAAAGTGACTGGGAGGTTTATACCTGCAGTAAAAATCCTTTTCAGGGAAAAAAAACACTGCTCTCTGACTTGGATGTGAAACGCTGCTGGAATGAGCTTTTCTGTGTAACACACACACAGTGATGTCCGTCCTATCTGTATGCAGTATAATGAATGATATGATGAGCCGGAAAATGGCTGCTGAATATATAGGGCTGTGACACAGGAGTGACTGGCTGCTGATAGGCTGCATCCTGCATGTGATTCAGGGTTATCCCGCCTACTTCCCTTCCCACTTTGACTTCCCGCCTTCCCAGCTTTCCTTGCCCCATGTGCTGACATGTGGATCCGCCATTTTAGATGCCCTGGAGAATCGCAGCGATATTCGCATTAGTTGTGAATCGAATATTTCATGAAATTCGTAACAAATTCGGGTTTGTCAGCTTCGATTCGCTCATCTCTAATATTAGGTTAAAAAAAGTTGCACATAAGACTCCTGAGTGTACCCCTTCATGAGCTCAAATAAATGCACATTTTCCAATGACATAATCCCCTCTGTAGAGTGTTATTTCCTTCGTCTGAGTAAGAATGTGAGCTTTAGGGTATGTCACACATTTTAGCATCTGCTTATCAACATTGTTTAAAAATAAAAATAAAAACAAGCCTAAATGTTAAATCCCAGAAGAGATTTTGGAAATTGATTAAAACCCAACAATGCTTGTGTGATGCCATACTAATGCGCTATGCTGCCATCTGCCAAACTATTCAGTAATAAGTCACGTCTGCTCATTTGCAGCAGTTATATCGGTTGTGTGGCTGTAAGGCACCATTATACAGAGGTACACTGCTACAGTACACTGCAGACTCTGTATATATATATATATATATATATATATATATATATATATGTTGGAGCCATATAGAGGTACAGTAGAGTCCTCCAAGAACATCTATGGACTCCTTATTGTGACTCCAATTACTGGTTTCCTGGACCTTCCTACACTTACAGTTATGGCCGTAAATGTTGGCCCCCCTGAAATTTTTCTAGAAAATTAAATATTTCTCACAGAAAAGGATTGCAGTAACACATGTTTTGCTATACACCTGTTTATTCCCTTTGTGTGTATTGGAACTAAACCAAAAAAGGGAGAAAAAAAGCAAATTGGACATATTGTCACACCAAACTCCAAAAATGGGCTGGACACAATTATTGGCACCCTTAACTTAATATTTGGTTGCATACCCTTAGGAAAAAAATAACTAAAATCAGTCACTTACTATAACCATCAATAAATATTGGAACACTCTTCCTTTTCAAACTGCTCCAGGTCTCTCTTATTGGAAGGGCACCTTTTCCCAACACAATTTAACCCCTTGAGGACCAAAGGCGTACCTGTATGCCTGTGGGAATTTCGGTCCCCGCCGCGTATTGGGATGACTGCTGATATCTATCAGCAGGTATCCCGTGCCAATGCCCAGGGGGGTCCAGAGAACCCCCATGTCGGTGATCGCCGCAAATCGCCGGTGAATTCACACCGGCGATTTGCTGTGATTCCGGGTCATACGGGTCTCCGATGACCCGGTGACCAGGAAAATGAGGGGGATCGGGGGTGCCACCCCTCCTATCCCTGCTATTGGTGGGTCAGAAGTGACTGACCAATAGCAGATCTGGGACGGGGAGGTTAAAGTTTGGTTCCCCTGTTCTGCCCACCCACAATAGTCCAGGCAGAATGGGGGAAACGATGGTGACCGGTGCCGGAGGTCCACTTACCAGCGGCTGGTGGCAATAGGTGGCAGAGGATGGTGATGCGGCTCCCTGGTGTGGCAATGACATGCGGCTCCCTGGTGCGAAGATCCTACAGAAGCCGGTGAGTAGTTGCCTAGCAACATCTGGAGAGCTACAGTTTTGAGACCACTGTGCAGTGGTTTCTAAACTGTGGCCCTTCAGATCTTGCAAAACTACAACTCCCAGCATGCCCAAACAGTAAACAGCTGTCTCGGCATGCTGGGAGTTATCGTTGCGTACCTCCAGCTGTTGTATAACTACATCTCCCAGCATGCCCTTCGGCGATCAGTACATGCTGATAGTTTTACTTTTGCAACAGCTAGAGGCACACTGGTTGGAAAATACTGAGTTAGGTAACAGAACCTAACTGAAGGTTTTCCAACCAGTGTGCCTCCAGTTGTTGCAAAAGTACAACTCCCAGCATGCACGGTCTGTCAGAGCATGCTGTTAGTTGAAGTTTTGCAACAGCTGGAGGTTTGCCCCCCCCCCCCATGTGGATGTACAGGTACATTCACACGGGCGCATTTACAGTGAGTTTCCTGCTTCAAGTTTCAGCTGCGGCAAATTTTCCACCACAGTGCAAACTTCTAGTGGGAAACTCACTGTAAACTCCCATCAGTGCGAATGTACCCTAAAACCCCCAAAATTTGTAATGCAATTTCTCCTGTGTACGGAAATACCCCATATGTGGGCGTAAATTGCTCTGCGGGCGCACAACAAGGCTCAGGAGTGAGAGCGCACTATGTACATTTGAGGCCTAAATTGGTGATTTGCACAGGAGTGGCTGATTTTACAGCAGTTCTGACATAAACGCAAAAAAAATAAATACCCACGTGTGACCCCATTTTGGAAACTACACCCTCATGGAATTTAAAAAGGGGTATAGTGAGCCTTAACACCCCACAGGTGTTTCACAAATTTTCGTTAAAGTTAGATGGGAAAATGAAAAAACATTTTTTTTCCACTAAAATGCTGGTGTTACCCTAAATTTTTCATTTTCACAAGAGAACATAGGAAAAATGCCCCCCAAAATTTGTAACCCCATTTCTTCTGAGTAAGATCATACCCCATACACCCCATGGATGTAAAGTTCTCTGCTGGCACACTACAATGCTCGGAAGAGAAGGCCCATTGGGCTTTTGGAGAGAAAATTTGTCCGGAATTGAAGGCCACGTGTGTTTACAAAGCCTCCATAGTGCCAGAACAATGGACCCCCCCCCACATGTGACCCCATTTTGGAAACTACACCCCTCATGTAATGTAATAAGGGGTACACTGAGCATCTACACCCCACAGGTGTCTGACAGATTTTTTGGAACAGTGGTCTGTAAAAATGAAAAATTTAATTTTTAATTTGCACAGCCCACTGTTCCAAAGATCTGTCAAATGCCAGTGGGGTGTAATTGCTCACTGCACCCCTTATTAAATTCTGTGAGGGATGTACTTTCCAAAATTGGGTCACAGGTGGGGGGGGGTCCACTGTTCTGGCACCACGGGGGTGAACGTACAAGGCCCCCAACTTCCATTCCAACAAATTCTATCTACAAAAGCTCAATGGCGCTCCTCCTCTTCTGAGAATTATAGTGCACCAGCAGAGCTTTGGACGTCCACACATGGGGTATTTCCATACTCAGAAGAAATAAGGTTACAAATTTTGTGGGGCAATTTCTCCTATTACCCCTTGTAAAAATGTAAAATTTTGGGGGGAAAACTGCATTTTAGTGAAAAAAAATTATTTTTTCATTTACACATCCGACTTTAACAAAAAGTCATCAAACACCTGTGGGGTGTTAAGGCTCACTGTATGCCTTGTTAATTTCCTTGAGGGGTGTAGTTTACAAAACAGTATGCCATGTGTTTTTTTCTTTGCTGTTCTGGCACAATAGGGGCTTCCTAAATGTGACATGCCCCCCAAAAACCATTTCAGCAAAATTCTCTCTCCAAAATCCCATTGTCGCTCCTTCCCTTCTGAGCCCTCTACTGCGCCCGCCGAACACTTCACATACACATATGAGGTATTTCCTTACTTTCTCTCAATTGGGTTACAAATTTTGGGCGGCTTTTTCTCCTACTACCCTTTGTAAAAATTCAAAAACTAGGTCTACAAGAACATGCGAGTGTAAAAAATGAAGACTTAGAATTTTCTCCTTCACTTTGCTGCTATTCCTGTGAAACATCTAGGGTTAACACACTTTCTGAATGTCCTTTTGAATACTTTGAGGGGTACAGTTTCTATAATAGAGTAATTTATGGGGTATTTCTAATAGGAAGGTCCTTCAAATCCACTTCAAATCTGAACTGGTCCCTGAAAAATTCCAATTTTGAAAATGTAGTGAAAAATTTGAAAAAATGCTGCTGAACTTTGAAGCCCTCTGAGGTTTTCCAAAATTAAAAACTAGTCAACTTTATGATGCAACCATAACGTAGACATATTGTATATGTGAATCAATGTGCAATTTATTTGGTATGTCTATTTTCCTTACAAGCAGAGAGCTTCAAAGTTGGAAAATTAAAAATGTAAAATTTTTTCATCAAATTTTTGAATTTTTCATCATGAAATGATGCAAGTATCAATGAAAATTTACCACTAACATAAAGTACAATATGTCACGAAAAATGATGGTCTGGGTCCTTAAGGGGTTAAGATCTCTTCATATGTGTTCAATGGGATTTAGATCTAGACTAATTTCTGTCCACTTCAGAACTCTCCAGTGATTAGTTGCCATCCATTTCTGGGTGCTTTTTGACATATGTTTGGGGAAATTGTCCTGCTGGAAGACCCAAGATCTCTGATGCAAACCCAGCTTTCTGACACTGGGCTGTACAGTGCGACCAAAATCTGTTGGTAATCCTCAGATTTCATGATGCCTTGCACACATTCAAGTCACCCAGTGCCAGATGCAGCAAAACAACCCCAAAACATCATTGAACCTCCACCATTTTTCATTGTTGGTACTGTGTTCTTTTCTTTGTAGGCCTCATTCCGTTTTCGGTAAACAGTAGAATTGTAACGGAGCTAAATGTGGATCCTCTAATCTGTGTGGCTGATGACTCGGACCGTAAGGGCCAGGGTAGCAGATCGGCCCAGTCGTCTTGGCGAGCAGAAACAAAATGGCGGAGATAGTCTTCCAAGACCTGGTTTACCCTTTCGACCTGCCCATTGGATTGAGGCTGGTAACCCGAAGAAAAATCTAATTTAACTTGAAGGCGTGAACAGAGGGCACTCCAAAACTTAGAGGCAAATTGGGCTCCTCGGTCGTTTTCGGTAACCAGTAGAATTGTAACGGAGCTAAATGTGGATCCTCTAACCTGTGTGGCTGATAACTCGGACCGTATCGGGGAGCGGAGTATAAGGTGCCACTGGTCTTCACCAGAGCCCACTGCTGGACTACTTCAGGTATAGTAAAGTTATTAGTTATCTGTTCATTTAATTAATGGTAAATCTTATAGATTTTTCCAACACATTCCGGATATGCTTATACAATATCCAATGGATCAGATTTTTTTTTTTAAAGTGTATCTAAACTGAGTGATCATTTCTAAAGAATTTGTATGATTCTGTTCTATTTATTACTGTATTGTTCTTTTGGCCGTGTTTGTTATCTATTGGCCAATTCTGTTTTGTGAAAAAAAATTCTGGAAAAATTCAATAAAAATTATTTGAACCAGAGCCCATCGCAAGGCAGGATGGGCTTGCTGCTGTAGGCGACACCCAGGTCGCTACCCCCGACACTGCTCGACCACACAGGTAGCTGGGCAAGGCGAGGTACTGAAGGATAAGGCAGTAGCGTAGTCAAACGTAGCAGAAGGTCAAGGCAGGCGGCAAAGGTGCGGAGTCTAATAACTTAGCGGAAGGTCTGGATACACGGGTAAGGCTAACAGGTTATAAGGGTCGCTTAATCACAGGCTAGGGGCACTGAAGATCTGGCAGGGAAGCGTGGGAGGTGCATGGACTATAGAATCGTGTCAGGTGTACACAATAATTATGGGTGTACTGGCCCTTTAAATTTTTGAGCTCTGACACGCACGCTCTAAGGGACAGGAACGCGTACGCCGGAGTTGAGACACAGCGGAGGCAGCAGGGGAGAGAGGTGAGTGACAGGCTGGGATTCGCATGTGGGCGCATCCCGCGATGCGAACCCAGCCCTGCCGGCAGCTGGGGACAGGGAAACAATGCGCTTGTTGCCGGTGCAGGTAGCTGGAACGCGGAACGTGACAGTAATCCCCCCCCCCTTTGGTCTCCCCCTCTTTTTTGAGGACAAGAACTTGTGGATAAGGTCACGGTCATCACCCAAGATCTTTCCTCAGGGCCAATTCCTTCCCAATCTACAAGGAAAAAACTTTTTCCTCTGACAAACTTGGAATCTAAGATTTATTTGTCGACATAAACATTGGAGGTACCAGAGATGGGAGTAGAAGTGATGACTTTTTTAGAGAAGCGGTTATGGATAACAGGTTTTAAGAGAGATACATAAAAAGAATTCGAGATCCGGAGAGAGGAAGGCAGATGGAGAGAATAAGTTACAGGGTTTAAACATTTTTTGATTTTGTTAGGACCCAAATAGCGAGGACCCAGGTTAAAACTTTGTACCTTAAAACGGATGAACTTTGAAGACAGCCACACTTTGTCCCCTGGAGAGAATTCGGGAGGAGGACGTCTTTTATTGTCCGCTTGCGATTTCATACGAGTGGCAGATTTCATACGAGTCTTTTGCCAGAAGGAGAGGAAGTTCTGCACTTGATCATCGGCCATGGGAACTCCGGAGGAAGTGGACAAGGGTAAAGGAGGATGAGGACAAAGTCTATAGACCACAAAGAAAGGAGAAGACCCAGAGAATTCAGAATCCTTATGGTTGTAGGAAAACTCGGGCCAGGGTAGCAGATCGGCCCAATCGTCTTAGTGAGCAGAAACAAAATGGCGGAGATAGTCTTCCAAGATCTGGTTTACCCTTTCGACCTGCCCATTGGATTGAGGGTGTTAACCCGAAGAAAAATCTAATCTAACTTGAAGGCGTGAACAGAGGGCCCTCCAAAACTTAGAGGCAAACTGGATTCCTCGGTCGGAGACAATATGGGTGGGCAATCCATGTAGCCATGTTGGAAGATATGGCAGAGGAACAACTTGGTAAGCTGTGGTGCAGAGGGTAATCCCGGTAATGGCACGAAATGAGACATTTTAGAGAATCGATCCACAACAACCCAAATGACCGTATTTCCGCCAGAAGAGGGAAGATCAGTAATAAAGTCCATTGCAATATGGGACCAGGGTTGCTCTGGAACTGAAAAAAGGATGTAGTAGACCAGCAGGCTTGGAACTGGGGGTCTTGTCCCGGGCACAAACTGAACAAGATCGGACAAAATCAACAACATCCTGTTTTAGAGTGGACCAACAATACTGTTGGGCGATGAGCTGTATGGACTTACGAATTCCAGCATGACCGGCCAATAGAGAGGAATGACCCCATTTCAGGACTCGGAGACTTAAACGGGGAGGTACATAAGTCTTCCCTGGTGGCAAGTGCTGAAGACACGCTGGCGCTGCTGAGATGAGACCATCAGGGAAAATAATATGTTGAGAATTCGATTCCAGGCCTTGAACATCGGAGGATCTGGACAGAGCGTCAGCACAAAGATTCTTCTCTGCAGGATGGAAGTGGATTAAGAAGTTAAATGTGGAGAAAAACAGAGACCAACGAGCCTGTCGGGGGTTAAGAAGATGGGTAGACTGGAGATAGAGCAATTTCTTGTGGTCGGAATAGATAGTAAGTGGATGTACAGAGTCTTCCAAGAGGTGACGCCATTCTTCTAATGCCAACTTAATGGCCAAGAGCTCGCAATCTCCGATGGTATCATTTATCTCTGCAGGGGAGAAGGTTTTATAGAAAAATCCGCAGTTAAAGTTCTCCCCTTAGAAGACTTCTGCGTCAACACTGCACCTGCTTCAACTGACGAAGCATCCACTTCCAAGATGAATGGCTTGCTAGGATCGGGTCTAGATAGAACAGGAGCCGAAGTAAAGGCAGACTTTAACTGTTTGAAAGCTTCTTCAGCTTCAGGAGTCCAAACTCTTGGATTAGCAGTCTTCTTGGTAAGCGAGACGATGGGGGCTACCAGAGTGGAGTAGTGAGGAATAAATTGCCGAAAGTAATTGGCAAAGCTGATTAAGCGCTGAATTGCTTTCAAGCCCGAAGGTGGAGTCCAGTACTGCGGACAGCATGTTGGGATCCATTTGAAGACCTTGACTGGTAATAATATACCCCAGAAATGGAAGGCTGTTTTTTTCAAAAGTACATTTCTCTAGTTTAGCGTAGAGATGATTTTCACGGAGACGCTGTAACACTTGGCAGAGGTGAGAATGATGAGACTGGATATTGGGCGTGTAGATGAGTATGTCATCCAAATAAACAACAACACAGGAGTATAGGAGGTCACAAAAAATATAATTGACAAACTCCTGGAAGACTGCTGGTCTTCCATTCATCCCCTTCTTGTATACAAATCAAATTATAGGCCCCACGAAGATCCAATTTAGAAAAGATTTTGGCACCTTGCAGACTATCAAACAACTCCGAGATTAAAGGAAGTGGGTAATGGTTCTTTACTGTCATTTCTTTCAGACCTCGGTAGTCGATGCAAGGTCGCAAAGACCCGCCTTTTTTTTCAATGAAGATAAAAACGGCTCCGGCAGGGGAGGAGGACTTCCTGATGAATCCCTTCTGAAGGTTCTCCTGGATTTAATTAGACATGGCCAGAGTTTCAGGAACAGGCAAAGGGTAGAAGGTGTGGGAGGTGTGGTGCCGGGTAGCAAGTCAATTGGACAATTGTAGGGACGATGGGGTGGTAACACTTAAGCTTGCTTTTCACTGAAGACATCAGCATAGTCCTGAAGAAAGGAAGGCAAACCGCGCAGTGGATGAGATGATGGTTCCAATTTTGAGATACGTATGTGGATACAGTGGTTGTTGCAATGCGGACCCCAGCAAAGAACTTCTCCAGTTTTCCAATCAAGCTGCGGAGCATGGAGTTGCAATCACGGTAGGCCAAGCAAGAGAGGAGGAGTACAATGAGGGAGAACATAGAAGGACAAGTTCTCCCTATGCGAGACTCCGACCTGCATAGACAATGGTTCTGTGCAATCTAGCACATTACAGTCCAGTCTTTCACCATTCACCGTAAAAATGTACAGAGGCTTTAACAAGCGGAACCAGGCAGATGATGCCTATGTACTAGGGAAGCATCAATAAAATTCAAAGAGTCCAAAAAGGCAAGATGATCTCTTTGGAAGGTAGGAAATGCTGGACCGTCATATTTAAACGTGGAGAGGTGATATTCACACCAAGGGAGGCCTCTCCCACAAACCCTAGGTGTGAGCGTTTCCCTGTGACTGAGGATGCAGAGGACAATCTTTTAGTAAGTGATCCGCACTGGTGCAGTATAGGCATAGACCAATACACCTGCATAGCCTCCACTGCGGGAGGCAAGGGAGAAGGTTGCTGTCACGATGCCGGCTGGCAGGTAGTGGATCCTCTGTGCCAGAGAGGGATTGGCGTGGACCGTGCTAGTGGATCGGTTCTAAGTCACTACTGGTTTTCACCAGAGCCCGCCGCAAAGCGGGATGGTCTTGCTGCGGCGGTAGTGACCAGGTCGTATCCACTAGCAACGGCTCAACCTCTCTGACTGCTGAAGATAGGCGCGGTACAAAGGAGTAGACAGAAGCAAGGTCGGACGTAGCAGAAGGTCGGGGCAGGCAGCAAGGATCGTAGTCAGGGGCAACGGCAGGAGGTCTGGAACACAGGCTAGGAACACACAAGGAAACGCTTTCACTGGCACAATGGCAACAAGATCCGGCGAGGGAGTGCAGGGGAAGTGAGGTATAAATAAGGAGTGCACAGGTGAACACACTAATTAGAACCACTGCGCCAATCAGCGGCGCAGTGGCCCTTTAAATCGCAAAGACCCGGCGCGCGCGCGCCCTAGGGAGCGGGGCCGCGCGCGCCGGGACAGGACCGACGGAGAGCGAGTCAGGTACGGGAGCCGGGGTGCGCATCGCGAGCGGGCGCCACCCGCATCGCGAATCGCATCCCGGCTGGAGGCGGTATCGCAGCGCCCCGGGTCAGTGGATCTGACCGGAGCGCTGCAGTGACGAGAGTGTAGCGAGCGCTCCGGGGAGGAGCGGGGACCCGGAGCGCTCGGCGTAACAGTACCCCCCCCCTTGGGTCTCCCCCTCTTCTTAGAGCCTGAGAACCTGAGGAGCAGACTTTTGTCTAGAATATTGTCCTCAGGTTCCCAGGATCTCTCTTCTGGACCACAACCCTCCCAATCAACTAAAAAAAAAGTTTTCCCTCTGACCTTCTTGGATGCCAGAATCTCTTTGACGGAGAAGATGTCCGAGGAGCCGGAAACAGGAGTGGGGGAAACAAGTTTGGGAGAGAAACGGTTGATGATAAGTGGTTTAAGAAGAGAAACGTGAAAGGCATTAGGAATACGAAGAGAAGGAGGAAGAAGAAGTTTGTAAGAGACAGGATTAATCTGGCACAAAATTTTGAAAGGACCAAGATAGCGTGGTACCAACTTGTAGCTAGGGACACAGAAGCGGACATATTTAGCGGAGAGCCATACCTTGTCTCCAGGAGAAAAAATGGGAGGAGCTCTTCTTTTCTTATCAGCAAACTTCTTCATGCGTGATGAAGTCTGTAAGAGAGAATTTTGGGTCTCTCTCCATATGGTGGAAAGATCACGAGAAATTTCATCCACAGCGGGCAGACCAGAGGGCAAGGGGGTAGGGAGGGGAGGAAGAGGGTGACGGCCGTACACCACGAAAAATGGGGATTTGGAGGAAGATTCAGAGACTCTGAAGTTATACGAGAATTCGGCCCATGGTAGAAGATCTGCCCAATCATCCTGGCGGGAGGAAACAAAATGTCGTAAATAATCACCCAAGACCTGGTTAATTCTTTCTACTTGTCCATTGGATTGAGGATGATATGCAGAAGAAAAGTTTAATTTAATCTTGAGTTGTTTACAGAGAGCCCTCCAGAATTTTGACACGAATTGGACGCCTCTATCCGAGACGATCTGCGTGGGCAACCCGTGAAGACGAAAAATGTGTACAAAAAATTGTTTAGCCAACTGAGGCGCTGAAGGAAGACCAGGAAGAGGGATGAAATGTGCCATTTTGGAGAATCGATCAACGACCACCCAAACAACAGTGTTGCCACGGGATGGGGGTAAGTCTGTAATAAAATCCATACCAATCAGAGACCAAGGCTGTTCGGGGACAGGCAGAGGATGAAGAAAACCAGCGGGCTTCTGGCGAGGAGTCTTATCCCGGGCACAGACAGTGCAGGCTCGCACAAAGTCCACGACATCTGTTTCCAGAGTCGGCCACCAATAGAAGCGAGAGATGAGTTGCACAGATTTCTTGATGCCTGCATGACCTGCGAGATGGGAGGAGTGACCCCATTTGAGGATTCCGAGGCGTTGGCGTGGAGAGACGAAGGTCTTTCCTGGAGGAGTTTGCCTGATGGAGGCTGGAGAAGTGGAAATCAGGCAGTCAGGAGGAATGATGTGTTGCGGAGAGAGTTCAACTTCCGAGGCATCCGAGGAACGAGAGAGAGCATCGGCCCTAATGTTCTTATCGGCAGGCCGAAAGTGAATTTCAAAATTAAATCGGGCAAAGAACAGAGACCACCTGGCCTGGCGAGGATTCAGCCGTTGGGCAGACTGGAGATAGGAGAGGTTCTTGTGATCGGTGTAAATAATAACTGGAAATCTTGATCCCTCCAGCAGATGCCTCCATTCCTCAAGTGCTAATTTAATGGCTAGAAGCTCTCGATCCCCGATGGAGTAGTTCCTCTCCGCCGGAGAGAAGGTCCTAGAAAAAAAACCACAAGTAACAGCATGCCCGGAAGAATTTTTTTGTAGAAGGACCGCTCCAGCTCCTACAGAGGAGGCATCAACCTCCAATAGGAAGGGTTTAGATGGGTCAGGTCTGGAGAGCACAGGAGCCGAAGAAAAGGCAGACTTGAGCCGTTTAAAGGCGTCTTCCGCTTGAGGAGGCCAAGACTTGGGATTGGCATTTTTTTTGGTTAAAGCCACGATAGGAGCCACAATGGTAGAAAAATGTGGAATAAATTGCCTGTAATAATTGGTGAACCCCAAAAAACGTTGGATAGCACGGAGTCCGGAGGGGCGTGGCCAATCTAAGACGGCAGAGAGTTTGTCTGGATCCATTTGTAGTCCCTGGCCAGAGACCAAGTATCCTAGGAAAGGAAGAGATTGGCATTCAAACAGACATTTCTCTATCTTGGCATAAAGTTGATTGTCACAAAGTCTCTGAAGAACCATACGGACATGCTGGCGGTGTTCTTCTAGATTGGCAGAAAAAATCAGGATATCGTCCAGATATACAACAACACAGGAGTATAAGAGATCACGAAAAATTTCATTAACAAAGTCTTGGAAGACGGCAGGGGCGTTGCACAGGCCAAAGGGCATGACCAGATACTCAAAGTGTCCATCTCTAGTGTTAAATGCCGTTTTCCATTCATCCCCCTCTCTGATGCGGATGAGATTATAAGCACCTCTTAAGTCCAGTTTGGTAAAGATGTGGGCACCTTGGAGGCGATCAAAGAGTTCAGAGATGAGAGGTAGGGGGTAGCGGTTCTTTACCGTGATTTTATTAAGACCGCGGTAGTCAATGCAAGGACGTAGAGAGCCATCTTTTTTGGACACAAAGAAAAATCCGGCTCCGGCAGGAGAGGAGGATTTACGGATAAAACCCTTTTTTAAATTTTCCTGGATGTACTCAGACATAGCAAGAGTCTCTGGGGCGGACAGAGGATAAATTCTGCCCCGGGGTGGAGTAGTGCCCGGGAGGAGGTCAATAGGACAATCATAAGGCCTGTGAGGAGGTAGAGTCTCAGCTTGTTTTTTGCAAAAAACATCCGCAAAGTCCATATAGGCCTTAGGGAGACCGGTTACAGGGGGAACCACAGAGTCACGGCAAGGGGTACTGGGAACCGGTTTTAGGCAGTCCTTGAAACAAGAGGGCCCCCAACTCTTGATCTCCCCAGTGGACCAATCCAGGGTTGGGGAATGGAGTTGAAGCCAGGGTAGTCCAAGGAGAATTTCGGAAGTGCAATTGGGGAGGACCAAAAATTCAATCTTCTCGTGATGAGGTCCGATGCACATTAGAAGGGGCTCCGTGCGGAAACGTATGGTACAGTCCAATCTTTCATTGTTTACACAATTGATGTAGAGGGGTCTGGCGAGACTGGTCACCGGGATGTTGAACCTGTTGACGAGAGAGGCCAAAATAAAATTTCCTGCAGATCCGGAATCCAAGAAGGCCATAGTAGAGAAGGAGAAGGCAGAGGCAGATATCCGCACAGGCACAGTAAGACGTGGAGAAGCAGAGTAGACATCAAGGACTGTCTCACCTTTGTGCGGAGTCAGCGTACGTCTTTCCAGGCGGGGAGGACGGATAGGACAATCCTTCAGGAAGTGTTCGGTACTGGCACAGTACAGGCAGAGATTCTCCATGCGGCGTCGTGTCCTCTCTTAAGGTGTCAGGCGAGACCGGACGACCTGCATAGCCTCCACGGCGGGAGGCACAGGAACGGATTGCAGGGGACCAGAGGAGAGAGGAGCCGGGGAGAAAAAACGCCTCGTGCGAACAAAGTCCATATCCTGGCGGAGCTCCTGATGCCTTTCGGAAAAACGCATGTCAATGCGAGTGGCTAGATGAATGAGTTCATGTAGGTTAGCAGGGATTTCTCGTGCGGCCAGAACATCTTTAATGTTGCTGGATAGGCCTTTTTTAAAGGTCGCGCAGAGGGCCTCATTATTCCAGGATAGTTCTGAAGCAAGAGTACGGAATTGTACGGCGTACTCGCCAACGGAAGAATTACCCTGGACCAGGTTCAACAGGGCAGTCTCAGCAGAAGAGGCTCGGGCAGGTTCCTCAAAGACACTTCGAATTTCCGAGAAGAAGGAGTGTATAGAGGCAGTGACGGGGTCATTGCGGTCCCAGAGCGGTGTGGCCCATGACAGAGCTTTTCCAGACAGAAGGCTGACTACGAAAGCCACCTTAGACCTTTTAGTAGGAAACTGGTCCGACATCATCTCCAAGTGCAGGGAACATTGGGAAAGAAAGCCACGGCAGAATTTAGAGTCCCCATCAAATTTATCCGGCAAGGATAGTCGTAGACCAGAAGCGGCCACTCGCTGCGGAGGAGGTGCAGGAGCTGGCGGAGGAGATGATTGCTGAAGCTGTGGTAGTAGCTGCTGTAGCATCACGGTCAGTTGAGACAGCTGTTGGCCTTGTTGCGCTATCTGTTGTGACTGCTGGGCGACCACCGTGGTGAGGTCGGCGACAACTGGCAGAGGAACTTCAGCGGGATCCATGGCCGGATCTACTGTCACGATGCCGGCTGGCAGGTAGTGGATCCTCTGTGCCAGAGAGGGATTGGCGTGGACCGTGCTAGTGGATCGGTTCTAAGTCACTACTGGTTTTCACCAGAGCCCGCCGCAAAGCGGGATGGTCTTGCTGCGGCGGTAGTGACCAGGTCGTATCCACTAGCAACGGCTCAACCTCTCTGACTGCTGAAGATAGGCGCGGTACAAAGGAGTAGACAGAAGCAAGGTCGGACGTAGCAGAAGGTCGGGGCAGGCAGCAAGGATCGTAGTCAGGGGCAACGGCAGGAGGTCTGGAACACAGGCTAGGAACACACAAGGAAACGCTTTCACTGGCACAATGGCAACAAGATCCGGCGAGGGAGTGCAGGGGAAGTGAGGTATAAATAAGGAGTGCACAGGTGAACACACTAATTAGAACCACTGCGCCAATCAGCGGCGCAGTGGCCCTTTAAATCGCAAAGACCCGGCGCGCGCGCGCCCTAGGGAGCGGGGCCGCGCGCGCCGGGACAGGACCGACGGAGAGCGAGTCAGGTACGGGAGCCGGGGTGCGCATCGCGAGCGGGCGCCACCCGCATCGCGAATCGCATCCCGGCTGGAGGCGGTATCGCAGCGCCCCGGGTCAGTGGATCTGACCGGAGCGCTGCAGTGACGAGAGTGTAGCGAGCGCTCCGGGGAGGAGCGGGGACCCGGAGCGCTCGGCGTAACAGTTGCGGTGGTTGCTGGAAGACAGGTGCCAGATGAGGAAACCGCCGAGGTCGTGCAGACTTCCGTGCAGACGCTGAGGTCGTGCAGACTCTGAAAAATGGATATCAATCCGGGATGCCAACTGTAGAAGCTCATTCAGATTAGATGGCAATTCCCGGGCAGCGAGGACATCCTTGATTTCACTTGATAATCCTCTCTTGAAGGTGGTGCAAAGAGCTTCATCATTCCATGCTAACTCTGATGCCAGGGTATGAAACCGAATGGCATACTCGCCCACAGAGGAGTTGCCCTGAGTAAGACTCAGCAATGCCTTCTCAGCGGAGGAAGCCTGGAGTCAGGAACGCCTGGAGATTGGTAATGAGAGCATCACTGCAATCCCAAAGCGGAGTTGCCCAGGCCAAAGCCCTTCCAGTTAAAGACTGATGATGAAGGCCACCTTTGCTCGTTCCGTAGGGAACTGATCCGCCATGAGTTCAATGTGCATGGAGCACTGATTCACAAAACCACGACAGGACTTGGGATCCCCCTCATATATCTTGGGAAGAGACAGGCGGAGCCTTGATACGGAGATGACTGCAGGAGCGGGAGGTTCCACTGGAGCAGGAGGAGGCTGTGGTTTTGACGGTTGTTGCTGAGCGGTAAGCAACTGCTGCATCATGGCGGATAACTGGCTCAACTGCTGTGCCTGCTGGGCTAACTGCTGTGACTGGAGGGCCACGATGGAAGCGAGATCTGAACCATCAGGCAGAGGAACCCCAGCGGGATCCATGGCCGGATCTTGCTTTATCAGAGCTAAATGTGGATCCTCTAACCTGTGTGGCTGATGAGTCAGACCGTATCGGGGAGCGGAGTCTAAGGTGTCACTGGTCTTCACCATAGCCCGCCACAAGGCATGATGGGCTTGCTGCGGCAGGCGACACCCAGGTCGCTACCCCTGACACAGCGCCACCACACAGGTAGCTGGGCAAGGCGGGGTACCCCGAACGATAAGGCAGTAGCGTAGTCAAACGTAGCAGAAGGTCAAGGCAGGCGGCAAAGGTGCGGAGTCTAATAACTTAGCGGAAGGTCTCGATACACGGGTAAGGCTAACATGTTATATAGCTCTCTAAATCTCAGGCTAGGGGCATTGAAGATCCGGCAGGGAAGTGTGGGAGGTGCATGGACTATAGAATGGTGTCAGGTGTACACAATAATTATGGGCATACTGGCCCTTTAAATTTTTGAGCTCCTAAGGGATGGGGACCAGATGCACGCTGGAGCTGAGACACAGCGGAGGCAGCAGGGGAGAGAGGTCAGTGACGGGCTGGGAATCGCAGGGGGGCGCGTCCCTCGATGCGAATCCCAGCCCCGCCGATAAGGGAACAATTCGCTCGCGGCCAGTGCAGGCGGCCGGAGCCCGGAGCGTGTCAAGAATGAAGTGCTTTACCAAAAAGCTCTATCTTGGTCTCATCTCTCCACAAGACGTTTTCCCAGAAGGATTTTGGCTAACTCAAGTTCATTTTGGCAAAATAGAGTCTTGCTTTTTTATGTCTCTGTGTCAGTACTGGGGGTCCTCCAAGGGAGATTAGCTACAGTGCCATGTGTTGCAAACTTCTTGATAATGTTGCGCACTGTGGGCAAAGGCAAATGTAGGTATCTTGAGATGGACTTGTAACCTTGAGATTGTTGATATTTTTCCACAATTTTGGTTCTCAAGTCCTCAGACAGTTCTCTTTCTATTGTCCATGCTTAGTGTGGCACACAGACAAACAATGCAAAGAATACGTGAACTTCTCTCCATTTTTATCTGCTTTCAGGTGTGATTTTCCCATTGCCCACACCTGTTACTTGCGCCAGGGGAGTATAACGAAGCTTGAAATCTTATTTTTCCACAATTTTGAAAGAGTGCCAATATTTTGTTCAGACCATTTTTGGAGTTTGGTGTAACATTATGTCCAATTTGCTTTTGTTCCTCCCTTTTTTGGTTTAGTTCCAATACATACAAAGGGAATAACCATGTGAATTACAAAATATACTGCAATCCTTTTCTGTGAGAAATACTTCATTTTCTAGAAAAATATCAGGGGTGCCAACATTTACGGCCATGACTGTATAACTTGAATCCATGTTGCAAAAATCAAATCTGCTCTATTCAGTGTATTCCTTCCTCAGATGAAGATGTATTATTATGATAGAACATCATTTTATGAAACCCCAACCAGTCTTGAGAATGAAGGGGCCAGAGCACCGATTCAGCACTGCTTCACCTTCACTGCATTACTGCGTCACATTGGTGCTCTTGGCCTTAAAGGGGTACTTCAAACGAAAACTTTTTTTTTTAATCAAATGGTGCCAGAAAGTTAAACAGATTTGTAAATTACTTCTATTAAAAAATCTTAATCCTTCCAATACATTTTATGGGCTGTATACTACAGTGGAAATGCTTTTCTTTTTGGATTTCTCTGATGTCACGACCACAGTGCTGACCTCTGCTGTCCATTTTAGGAACTGTCCAGAGCAGCATATGTTTGCTATGGGGATTTTCTCGTGCACTGGACAGTTCCAAAATGGACAGCAGAGGTCAACAGAGAGCACTGTGGTTGTGACATCAGAGAAATCCAAAAAGAAAAGCATTTCTTCTGTAGTATATAGCACCTAAAAAGTACTGGAAGGATTAAGATTTTGTTATTGAAGTAATTTACAAATCTGTTTAACTTTCTGGCACCAGTTGATTTAAAAAAAAAAGTTTTCCACAGGAGTACCCCTTTAAAGCCTAGAAGCCTCACTATGCAAAGAATATTTTAAAGGAGCCCTTTGTCAAAGTAAGGTCGGGATCCCTCATTTTCAGGATCGATGGGGAGTCCAAACATCATCCCTAATGTGATCATGAAGTAATGGTATATCCTTGTGATATTCTATGACTTTATAGGATAGAATAACCTTTAAAGGGAATTTGCCAGGTCTCTAAGACCTCACACACCGGTACCTGATGCTGTTCCCCTGAGCTCTTTGTGCTGCAAAAAAAGCAGTAAATGAACTTATTTTTTTTTTTAAAGGTTGTGACTGGTTATGCAGTGACAGTGAGCAGTTCCAGATGGGATGCTGTTCTCACTATCTGTCAGGTCCCAGGCTACTGTGTGAAACCCCAATCACATTAATAGGTGCCCCCTAAAGAGAACCTGTGGCCAATTCCCCTCAAAAAAGGCCCCTTAAGGACAAAACCCATTTTGACCCTAACCCCTTAAGGACCCGGGGTTTTTCCGTTTTTGCATTTTCGTTTTTTCCTCCTTGCCTTTAAAAAATCATAACTCTTTCAATTTTGCACCTAAAAATCCATATGAGGGCTTTTTTGCGCCACCAATTCTAATTTGTAATGACATCAGTCATTTTACCCAAAAATCTTGGCGAAACGGAAAAAAAAATCATTGTGAGATAAAATTGAAAAAAAAAACCACCGTTTTGTAACTTTTGGGGGCTTCCGTTTCTACGCAGTACATTTTTCGATAAAAATGACACCTTATCTTTATTCTGTAGGTCCATACGATTAAAATGATACCCTACTTATATAGGTTTGATTTTGTCGTACTTCTGGAAAAAATCAATACGTTTAATTAAAATTGTCATCTTCTGACCCCTATAACTTTTTATTTTTCTGCGTATGGGGCGGTATGAGGGCAAATTTTTTGCGCCGTGATCTGAAGTTTTTAGCGGTACCATTTTTGCATTGATAGGACTTATTGATCGCTTTTTATTCATTTTTTCATGATATAAAAAGTGACCAAATATGCACTATTTTGGAATTTGGAATTTTTTTGCGCGTACGCCATTGACCGTGCGGTTTAATTAACAATATATTTTTATAATTCGGACATTTCCGCACGCGGCGATACCATATATGTTTATTTTTATTTTTAATTACACTGTTTTGTTTTTTAAGGGAGAAAGGGGGTGATTCAAACTTTTAATAGGGGAGGTGTTAAATGATCTTTATTCACTTTTTTTTCACTTTCTTTTTGCAGTGTTATAGCTCCCATAGGGACCTATAACACTGCACACACTGATCTTTTACATTGATCAGAGGTTTCTCATAGGAAACCAGTGATCGAGGATTCTGCCGCTTGACTGCTCATGCCTGGATCTCAGGCACTGAGCAGTCATTCGGCGATCGGACAGCATGGAGGCAGGTAGGGATCCTCCGGCTGTCATGTAAGCTGTTCGGGATGCCACGATTTCGCAGCGGCAATCCCGAACAGCTCCCTGAAAGCGTTCAAAGTTCTAAAGGGTTAATAGCGCGTGGCACCGTGACCAATCCCGCGCGCTATTAGCCACGGGTCCCAGCCTCTATTGTTAGAGGCCGGGCCCGACACGCCGTGGCCCCGCGTTATAGATCGGGAGCGGACTCATGACGTACGTGTACATCATGGATCCTTAAGAGGTTAAAGGGGTTATCCAGGAAAAAAACTTTTTTTTATATATCAACTGGCTCCAGAAAGTTAAACAGATTTGTCTATTACTTCTATTAAAAAATCGTAATCCTTTCAGTACTTATGAGCTGCTGAAGTTGAGTTGTTCTTTTCTGTCTAAGTGCTCTCTGATGACACCTGTCTTGGGAACTGTGCAGAGTAGATGCAAATCCTCATAGCAAACCTCTTCTACTCTGTGCAGTTCCCGAGACAAGCAGAGATGTCAGCAGAGAGAACTGTTCCCAAACAGAAAATAACTTATTTTTTCTCCTACAGACCAATAGGAAAGCTTGTTTTTTGCAAGACTAATTGTACTTTGTAGTGACCTCTTTCATTTTACCATAAGCTGTACCATAAATAAAGTTATATTTGCAGGCAAACTTTTGGGGGGTTTGGTTTTTATGCAGTGCACTTTATGGTAAAAATGATACATTATGTGTATTCTGTAGGTCAATGCAATTAAAGCGATGCCCAATTTACATAGTTATTTTTTATTATTGTACTACTTTAAAAAATGCTAACTTTGTTTTAACAAAATTCACATGCATAAAATTGTCCTTTTTTGACCATGTAGCTTTTTTATTTTTCCGTATACGGGGATGTATGAGGGATAATTTTTTGCGCCGTAATCTGTAGTTTTCATCTCTATTTTTGCTTTGATGTGACTTTTTGATCGCATTTAATAATTTTTTTTTTTATATATGATGTGATAAAAAAAATCTGTATTTTTGGTGTTTTTACATTCATGCCATTTACGGTGCGGTATCATGAACATTATATTTTTATAGTCTGGACATTTTCGCATGCAGCAATACCAAATATGTTTACTTTTTTTCTTTAATTTTTTTTGTAAAATGGGAAAATAAGGGTAATCTTTTTTTAGTTTTTTTTTTCTTTTTACACTTTTAAGTCCCCATAGGGGACTTTGATATGCGATCATTAGATTGCATTTACTGTATAATGCTATGCCTATGGCATAAGCCAGGCTACATCAGTGAATCGGTGATCGGCGGCAGGACGCAGGTAAAGGGATCCCCCTCTGCCGTTTTAGCTCACCGGAGTTACCGGAGATTTTTTGTTTCACCTTAGATGCAATGATCAGCATTGATTACAGCATCTAAAGGGTTAATCACTGGCAGTGGTGGGATCGTTACTGATAGTAGCTGACACTCACTATTCTGAAGCGAGCGCAGCTCCTGTGCTCGCTTTAAAGCCGCTTAAGGACTTGGGGCATACAGGTACTCCCTTGGTCCTTAACACAAACACACCCTTTGTCTTTAAAAGGTTAAATAGCTACGACTTACCTGATCACACACCTTTTTACTGTTTCTTGATACATCCTCCCATTTCCAAGATGTTGGGGGTTTATAGTTTGTCTGACAATTCAGGGAATCAGTCAGATAGGCTTGAACTTAATTTTAATTAATCGGAGTGATCAGGTGATAGGCGGGATTATACAGGGGTATGAATGTTGTACATTGAGGGGCGCGTATGCCTAATACACACTCCCTGACTGTATAATCCCGCCCGTCACCTGATCACTCCCATTATTAAAAGAAAATTCACACCCATCTGACTGATTCCCTGAATTGTCAGACAAAATAAAAACCCTTATATCTCAGGAACGGGAGGGCGTATTGGGAAACTGTAAAAAGGTGTGTGATCAATGCAGCCTAAGCACCCTTAAAAATATGTTTTGGATGTTAGCCACATATTCTCTTTAAAGAGTTGAAACAGGTAATATCAATTGTCATCATGTTCTATATCAGGGGTCTCAAACAGGTGTCCCTCAAGATGTTGCAAAACTTCAACTCCCATCATTCCTGACAGACGTTAGCTGCAGCAAATGGCTGTCTGGGCATGTCCAGGCATGCTGGGAGTTGAAGTTTTGCAACATCTGGAGGGCCACCAGTTTGAGACCCCTGTTCTATATGAAAGTTAAAGGGGTTATCCAGGAAAAAACTTTTTTATATATATATATATCAACTGGCTCCAGAAAGTTAAACAGATTTGTAAATTACTTCTATTAAAAAATCTTAATCCTTTCAGTACTTTTTAGCTGCTGAAGTTGAGTTGTTCTTTTCTGTCTAAGTACTCTCTGATGACACCTGTCTCAGGAACTGTCCAAAGTAGAAGCAAATCCCCATAGCAAACCTCTTCTACTCTGTGCAGTTCCCGAGACAAGCAGAGGTGTCAGCAGAGAGCACTATGACCACACAGAAAAGAACAACTCAACTTCAGCAGCTGATAATTATTGGAAGGATTAAGATTTTTTAATAGAAGTAATTTATATATCTGTTTAACTTTCTGGAGCCAGTTGATATATAAAACATTTTTTTTTTCCTGGAATACCCCTTTAACAACAAAGCAGTGACCAGGTCCCAGTGCTTTCTGTAATTGTTACGATTCGGCAGGCTGGATGTGGATCCTCTGTGTCAGCAAGGGATTGGCGTGGACCGTGTCAGTGGACCGGTTCTAGGGTTGCTACTGGTTTTCACCAGAGCCCGCCGCAAAGCGGGATGGTCTTGCTGCGGCGGTAGCAACCAGGTCGTATCCACCGGCAACGGCTCAACCTCGCTGACTGCTGAGAAGGCGTGGGACAGAAGGATTAGGCAGAGGCAAGGTCAGGCGTAGCAGAAGGTCGGGGCAGGCGGCAAGGTTCGTAGTCAATAAAGATAGCAGGAGGTCTGGAACACAGGCTTTGGACAACACTAAACGCTTTCACTGGCACAAGGCAACAAGATCCGGCAAGGGAGTGCAGGGGAAGTGAGGTAATATGGACAGGGAGCAGGTGGAAGCTAATTAGGCTGATTGGGCCAGGCACCAATCACTGGTACACTGGCCCTTTGAATCTTAGAGAGCTGGCGTGCGCGCGCCCTAAGGAGCGGAGCCGCACGCGCCAGGACATGACAGCCAGGGACCGGGACAGGTGAGTGACTTGGGATGCGATTCGCGAGCGGGCGCGTCCCGCTATGCGAATCGCATCCCGCCGGTAATGTCAGTGCAGCGCTCCCGGTCAGCGGGTCTGACCAGGGCGCTGCAGAAGGGAGAACGCCGCGAGCGCTCCGGGGAGGAGCAGGGACCCGGAGCGCTCGGCGTAACAGTAATATAAGTAAGATCAAAAAGTTAGTTTTCACCTGGATGCTGAGAGAATACATATGGCACATAAAATAGCGGTATTTTGTAATGAATCTGATCTAGTTGGCGGCCATGGGACATATCACAACAATTTGTGTTGCATGTAGAAGCCAGCTGTAAGCTGTTACCAAACACTGGGTGCAATATAGTCTTGTGTGCAATCACAGTAAATGGCCATTTTAATCACTATCTCAATGTGTCATATTCAGCGCCAACAACATATTCTGGCTACAGCAATCTCTGTTCTCACAGAACTGTCATAATGTTTAACTTGCTTTTTATGACCAACTATTCCCATTAAGCACAAAGGGTTACGAATGTACAAGCCACCAATTGCTTCCGTGCACAATGAAGCAGACACCGACATATGAAGAGTTGACTCCACTTGGTCACAATGGAGTTTTGTTCAATTATTATTCTCTTTAAATAAGCTTCTATGTAAGCATCCTGCTCATTTCTCCTGCTGCCTGCCTTGAAAGAAAAAGGTTAAACTGGAATAAAGCTGAGATGAAAGCTTGTTCTGATATTACGCATTTTCTTTTTACACCTAAAATGCATTTTATTTAAAAAAAAAAAATTCCATGTGAAAATTCTGCTTAGGCTTTTTGTTATCTTGCGGCATTGGGCCTGCTATATGTAAGGAGCCTGAATAGCAGTGCAGAGAGGCCATACAGCTATGTAGTTTGGCTCTGTATGACCTTCATGTACTGCCTTACTATAGTTGGAAGCCCAGATCCTGGATCTTAAAGAGCAACTGGCAACACTGTAATCCATTTTACTGCTCATTGAGCAGATGTGGGGAAAGATAGTGGTGCAGGAGATATAGGCAGCTTGCTGGGTGACATTTAGAAAGCAGGATAGGGCGGGAAGTGTCAGGGAGGCTAGCCTTGATTTGGCACACCCCAACAAGTTTGCCAAGTTGGCAGATAAAAGCGATGTTAGTTCAGGAGTGACAGTACTGCAGCAAGACACTGCCTCTGGCAGCCAGAGAGATGTCTTCTCCGGTAAAGAGGGGAGAAGGAACATAGAGTAGGTCATGCTTGATAAAGACCTTATTGTTAGGTCGAAACGTCGCATCATTTTCTGTATGCATTGGGATCAATAAACCACTTGTTATACTTGGACACCAATACTGGAGTGCCGTCTTCCTTTCTTCTGTGGGTAGGTCAGACAAGTGCTGGTAGTAGGGCACTTGATTATTAGGGGGACAGACAGGGCTATCTTTCACAAAGAATGGGATTGTCGAACAGTTTGTTGTCTTCCAGGCACTTGATTTCGGCACATTGCGGATTGGGTTGAACGATTACTGGGATGGGCTGTGGAAGATGCAGCGTCATGGTGCACAATGGCACCTATGAAATAGTTAGAGTAGGAGGAGGGTTTTTAAAAATGAATGCTGACTTAAGCAGAAAGTGTCAGATAAGGATCTCCAGGGCAATATTTTCCAATACTACCTGTAAAATGTTCTACAGTAGAGAGACAGTGGTACATAAGTAAACAAGTGGCTACAGAACTGGTGTAGGAAGGACGGATTAATGGGTTCATGGAGAACGGGGCCGACTTCTTTGTTGGCTATAGGCTCTACTGTAGGGGCAGTCTTCACATAAATGAGAAGTATGCAGCTGTGCCTGGGAAGTTGGAGGAGTGTTTAAACTAGGGACTGCATGGGAGAGAAATTGCACAAGTAGAGAACGAGATAATATATATAAGGAACTGGGACTTATTAATGTACTGGGGGCGGGGGTTAGAAGAGATACACTTATACACCTCAATATTGTATCCTGACTTAGGCTGAGAAAGCTAAGGCTGGCACTGTGGTGACTAATTAGATAGGGCAACAGGAGGAACAAAAAATTCATAGCCGGCATCAGGGTCCAGACATAGTTAATAGTGTTGAGCAGCATAGGCCATATTCGAATTCGCGATATTTTGCGAATATATGGATGAATTTTCGTCATATATTTGCTAAATTCGCATATTCATAATATTCGCGTTTTATTTTTGCATACGCAAAAATTCGCATATATGAAAATTCACATATGCGAAAATTAGCAAATACAAACTTTGCATATGCGCAAATTCGCACACCAGTCTCATACAGTAGTATTAGAGCCTTCTTTACACCACACAAGCTGGAAGCAGAGACGGATGATCACTGTGATGTGTACTGTGAAAAACATATTTTTTTGTAATATTCTTAATTGCGAATATGTAGTGCTATATTGGCGAATTCATGAATATGCGAATTCATGAATAAAATACGCATTGCGAATATTCGTGAGCAACACTAATAGTTAACAGACCACGGGGGTGAAATTCCATAATGAACAAATGTGTGAGACAATTAGAAATATAGAGAGAAAGGAATGCACTCAGCCGTAACGTTTGGGTATCTGAAAAGTCTTGGTAAGTTAGTTCATCCCGGTGTGAAGGCAGGGAATGGCGGTCGGCATACAGCTGCTGAATGGAAGAGACGTCTCTGCCGTTCAGCGGCTGTATGCCGACCGCTACTCCCTGCCTTCACAGCGGGATGAACTAACTTGCCAAGACTTTACAGATACCCAGACGTCACGGGTGAGTGCATTCCTTTCTCTCCATATGACTTATGCAAGAAGCCTGACCAAGACAATTGACAAACTGGACTTGATAATGTCTGTTGAAGTTCACATCGCACTTATGTAAGCGGCTGGAAAAAAATATGTCCATTTTTTTTACATTTTGTGTGCACAGACAACCATTTTTTTATCTTTTAAATATCCTCTCCTCCTTTACGGTATTGATTCCCTTTATGTATATAAAAATTTCTATCATATCCCCTCTGCCTCGTCTTTCTTCTATACATGTTTAGGTCCTTTAAACTTTTCTGGTAAGTTTTATCCTTTAACCCATGTACCAGTTTAGTAGATCTTCTCTGACCTCTCTCCAAAGTATCTATATCTTTCTTGAGATAATTGGGAAATTCATCAAAACTTGTGCAGAGGAAAAGTTGACCAGTTGCATATAGCAAACAATCATATTGGTTCTTTAATTTTTAAAAATGCCTCTTAAAAATAAAAAGTTATCTGATTTGCTGCAATGGGCCACTTTTTGGTGAGTTTTTATAAATCTCACCTATGGCCGCCAGTACTGCACACGATACTCCAAGTAACGATCATGAGAATGGAGGTCAAATGTCCCCCAAATGAATTGAGCTTCAGTGCCCATACTCAGCCATCACTTCATTCACTCTCTAAAGGTATTCCAAACATTGCAGAGTATTGAATTTGGCAATCTTTAAGAGTCTCACAGACAGTTTATAGAGTGGTTGCAGAACATGCATGCTGCTGCTCCATTTAGGGAGATTTGACCCGCGTTCTTGTGATCAATGGAGGTCCCTCGCTGATCAGCTAGTTATCCCCTGTTTTAATCTTGGGATAACCTCTTTAAGTTGAACAGCTCCCTCAGACCCCTACAAATGTAAGTGCCCAGCTAATCAGTGGGGGTTGGATGACTGGTTCCTTCATTAATCACAAGAACGCAGGTCAAATTTCCCTGAACACATATAATTATTATTAATATATATTTAATATAATTATTTTATAACACTTTTGACATAAGCCTTAGAACACCAAGAGCACCAACATAAATGAGCCAGATGGTCTATGAATAAATAAGCAGTTACTGCCATCTCTTACCTCAGGAATGTGTGATCATATAAAATTGCAAGATGGTTTTCTACACCAGAAGACCTCTTAAACAATTGGGGACCCCCATCAGGCCACCTTTAAGTGTGTCTGCAAAGGCCCTCAGCCCATTGATTTCATTGTAGTGCACTGAACAGCATGTTATCTACCTATGAATGGTGATGTTGGAGATGTTAACAATGAAACCATAGACCTCCAAAATTAAGCCAGTCATTGAAGTAGCTAGCAAAGGAAAAAGGACCTCTTCAAACCGCTTTAACTCTCTATAACATTCATAATTCCCAAATACTAGTTTGTGTTTTGCATTTATATGCCCCATGTACATCTGTATGAATACTTATTATTATTTTGATACCATAGTAAATTCCTGCCACTTATTGAGTTGGGACCATGACATCTCTATATAATTAGCACCAACATAATCCGCGTACAGAGAGATGAATTGTGGTCAAGCTCTAAGAGGTCCCTATATAATTAATCGTTCAAGGAAGATGAGATATTTTCAGCATGGATAAAGCATATTCACCAAAATGATAAGCTTGCAGCTTGAATGTCGTATTCCACTGTACCTCAGCAGAAACATCTTAAAAAAAGACTGCAAAGCTTCTCCCAGCCCCTCTTTATTCTCTTTAGTGCTGATGGTAAGAAAAAGCAAAATAGCTAAATCTTATTTATGGTGTTTATGCAAGCATTTTACTCAGTTGTTTGCTATTCCCTTAGTCTCCTATTTTCCATACCCCCCTTTGCTCGCTTCCGACCCTCCTTCTGCCATCCCGTTGGTCTTATCGCTTCCTTCACTCCCCTGCTGGCTATTACCAGGGACTTGAGAAAGTCTAAGACTGAATAATCCCCTTAGTGTCAAGTTTTCCAGACTGAGAAATGAATCTGCCCAAATGCACTATCTGTGCTGAGATGGCTGTTGCAAGGAATAAAAAAAATACAGATAAAAAGCTATTTCTTCAGGGTTGAAAGAGGGAGTCATTGGGTGTGTGTGGTTGAGGTGACTTGGCACAGGAGGTAAATGTTTTCTAGAGACAATCAACCTTTAACATAATGTCAGAAAAAATAAATACTTTGGTACATTTGTTATTGCTTTAGAGAACATAAACTCTGTAGTACCAACTAGAGATGAGCGAATTTTTGAAAAATTCGATTTGGCCAATTCGCCAAATTTCCCCCCAAAATTTGTTACAGTCCGAATTTATTCGCACCAAATCACTATTAAAAACTGCTATTTCTGCCCTACAGAGAATCTCAATAGGGGTGTAGAACACTTTGCCTTGCTGTAACACGCATAGAGTGTATGCTGGGTTAGTAAAATAATAGTGAAAACAAAATAGTACACCACTTAGATGTACGTATGTGGTATGTACTTATGAGGGGAGGACAATGCGCTCCACTACGCTTAAAACAGTATTTGTCTACAACACCAGCAGGTGTGTACTTTTGCCTGGCCTTTCACAGTATCTAGGCCCTTAAATGGGTACTCCGGCCCCAAGACATCTTATCCCCTATCCATAAGATGTCTGATCGTGGGGGTCCCACCACTGGAGACCCCCGAAATCTAGCATGCAGCACCCACCTGTAAGCACTGCTGGAAGTGCTGGAGGTTCTCCGTTTTATGTTTCCCGACCACGGGAAGCATAAAATAGTACACCACAAAATAGTGCACCACTTAGATGTATGTATGTGGTATGCACTTATCAGGGGAGGACATTGCGCTCCACTGGGCTTGCTTAAAAGAGTATTTGTCTACAACACCAACAGGTGTGTACTTTTGCCTGGCCTTTCACAGTATCTAGGCCCTTAAGATTTTAACAGGAACAAAATAGTACACCACTTAGATGTACGCATGTGGTATGCACTTATGAGGGGAGGACAATGCGCTCCACTACGCTTGAAACAGTATTTGTCTACAACACCAGCAGGTGTGTACTTTTGCCTGGCCTTTCACAGTATCTAGGCCCTTAAGACTTTAACCCCTTAAGGACTCAGGGTTTTTCCGTTTTTGCACTTTCGTTTTTTCCTCCTTACCTTTTAAAAATCATAACCCTTTCAATTTTCCACCTAAAAATCCATATTATGGCTTATTTTTTGCGTCGCCAATTCTACTTTGCAGTGACATTAGTCATTTTACCCAAAAATGCACGGCGAAATGGAAAAAAAAATCATTGTGCGACAAAATCGAAAAAAAAACGCCATTTTGTAACTTTTGGGGGCTTTCGTTTCTACGCAGTGCATATTTCGGTAAAAATTACACCTTATCTTTATTCTGTAGGTCCATACGGTTAAAATGATACCCTACTTATATAGGTTTGATTTTGTCGCACTTCTGGAAAAAATCATAACTACATGCAGGAAAATTTATACGTTTAAAAATGTCATCTTCCGACCCCTATAACTTTTTTATTTTTCCACGTACGGGGCGGTATGAGGACTCATTTTTTGCGCCGTGATCTGAAGTTTTTATCGGTATGATTTTTGTTTTGATCTGACTTTTTGATCACTTTTTATTCATTTTTTAATGATATAAAAAGTGACCAAAATACGCTTTTTTGGACTTTGGAATTTTTTTGCGCGTACGCCATTGACCGTACGGCTTAATTAATGATATATTTTTATAGTTCGGACATTTACGCACGCGGTGATACCACATATATTTATTTTTTATTTTTTTTACACTGTTTTATTTTTTTTATGGGAAAAGGGGGGTGATTCAAACTTTTAATTAGGGAAGGGGTTAAATGACCTTTATTAAAACTTTTTTTTTACATTTTTTTTGCAGTTTTATAGGTCCCATAGGGACCTATAACACTGCACACACTGATCTCTAATGCTGATCACTGGCGTGCATTAACACGCCTGTGATCAGCATTATCGGTGCTTGACTGCTCCTGTCTGGATCTCAGGCATGGAGCAGTCATTCGTCGATCGGACACCGGGGAGGCAGGTAAGAGCCCTCCTGGTGTCCGATCAGCTGTTCGGGACGCCGCGATTTCACCGCGGCGGTCCCGAACAGCCCGACTGAGCAGCCGGGTCACTTTCACTTTCACTTTAGAAGCGGCGGTCAGCTTTGACCGCCGCTTCTAAAGGGTTAATACCGCACATCGCCGCGATCGGCGATGTGTGGTATTAGCCGCGGGTCCCGGCCGTTGATTAGCTTCATATCGCGGGAGCCGGCGCAGGACGTAAATATACGTCCTGCGTCGTTAAGGGGTTAACAGGAACAATATAGTACACCACTTAGATGTATGTATGTGGTATGCACTTATGAGGGGAGAACAATGCTCTCCAGTACGCTTAAAACAGTATTTGTGTACAACACCAGCAGTACACGCCAGTGCTGCAGCACACAGTCGCTGTTTACTACACCCAAAATTGCATTTCCGCTCTCAATCTTACTCCTTTCCCTATCAGTGCTTCTAGGCTCGATTTGGGCTTGAGGTGAATCGCTGCTGTTCTGTGCAACACACTGGTCAACACACTGCTCTCTGTCCCTCTCTGTAATAGAACGCTGTAATGACTGGGAGGTGAATTGTTGCTGTAAAAATGCTTTTCTGTGCAACACACACTGCTCTCTGTCCCTCTCTATCTCTCTTCAATAAAATGCCGATTATATAGGGCTGTGACATCACAGGGGTGGTTGGCTGCTGATGCTGCATGTGATTCAGGGTCATCCTGCCTACCCTTGTTCCCGCTTTCCCAAGATTTCTTACCCCATGTCCTCACATGTGGATTCACCATTTTAGATGCCCTGGAGCATGGACCACACTAAATGGAGTTTAATGAACTGATTTGTGCGATCGAATCGTGGCGATATTCGCATTCGTTGCGAATCAAATTTTTCATGAAATTCGTAACAAATTCAGATTCGTCAGATTCTATTCGATCATCCCTAATACCAACCTTATAAATAAATACATAAGACTAATGGTACAAACGGCTCATATTCACAGATATTTATGGAAATGTTTCTAATAATTTAAAAAATTGGAGATAAATATAAATATTAGATAGAAAGATTTTTGGGACTTTTCTAAACTCCAGCCTTAAAAAGTAAAACAACTAGTGAAAAGGGGAGGGGGAGGGGGAGGGGGGCAATACTTATGGCTATTAAAGGAGTACTCCACTGGAAAACATTATTTTTTTTTTATCAACTGATGCCAGAAAGTTAAACAGATTTGTAAATGACTTCTATTAAAAAATCTCAATCCTTCCAGTACTTATCAGCTGCTGTATACTACAGAAAGGAAATTCAAAAAGAAAATAACTTCCTGTTGAACATAACAGCAGCTGATCAGTACTGGAAGGATAAAACATTTTCAAAAGAAGTAATTTACAAATCTCAGTAAATAAAGAACAAAGGTGCCCTGCACTCACCGCTTAAATCCAGGTAATCCTGCTCCCATCTCGGGTCACAGCTCGAACACGGAGGACATGGACAGTGGAGCGCTCAGAGGCTACTGCCGGCGGTTTCACGCATGCGTGAAACCGCCGGCAGTCGCCTCTGAGCGCTCCACTGTCCATGTCCTCCGTGTTCGAGCTGTGACCCGAGATGGGAGCAGGATTACCTGGATTTAAGCGGTGAGTGCAGGGCACCTTTGTTCTTAATTTACTGCTATTTGGTGACTATGGTCTTTATTGTCCTAGTACCTCCGCTGCCAGGGTGGATTTCCGGACTAGCGGGACGCCGTCTCCATCTCGTGGTCTTAGGAGGCTTAAGGTATCGGTGCCACTTCCTTTTTCTTTGTTACTATTAGTAATTTACAAATCTGTTTAACTTTCTGGCACCAGTTGATTTAAAGAAAAATGTTTTCCAGGGGAGTACCCCTTTAAACAGATTTGTAAATTATTTCTATTTAAAAATCTTAATCCTTCCAGTACTTATCAGCTGCTGTATGCTACAGAGAAAGTAATTTTCTTTTTGAATTTCTTTTCTATCCGACCACAGTGATCTCTGCTGACACTTCTGTCCTGTCAGAAACTGTCCAGAGTACAAGTAAATTCCCATATTAAACCTCTTCTGCTCTGGACAGTTCCTGACGTCGACAGAGGTGTCAGCAGAGAGCACCATGGTCAGACAGACAGGAAATTCAAAAAGAAAAAACTTCCTCTGGACCATACAGCAGCTGATAAGTACTGGAAGGAATAAGATTTTTTAATAGAAGTAATTTACAAATATGTATAACCTTCTGGCACCAGTTGATTTTAATTTTTTTTCCCAGTGGAGTATCCCTTTAAACCTTTAGAAGCTGACAGTGGCATCTAAATGCCCCCCACAGTGCATTTATAGGAAGGCGTGTGACGGCAGTCTGAGACCTTTTCTAGGCCTCTGTTTCTGGCAGGACTCATCTACTCATCTCATTGAATGGAGCCAATACAGCAAAGATGTAATGGATCAATGCAATACAGAATATCTGATGATTGCTCATACAATTAATAAGTATAAAAAAGAAACAGTATTTAAAAAAAAAAATAATAACAATAATTAAGTACTACCATAATAAATAAATTCTTATTAAAAATTTATAAAATAAAATAATGAACATATTTGACATTTTCACGTGTCTAATTGTCCAAACTATGAAAACATCACATGACAATTGATGTAAACACAATGAATGGACTAAAAAATTACCCCCACCAATATGTGCTTCATTGGATTTTTTATTTTTTTTTATTCAACTCCAATACTTTTTTTCTGTATATTTTATGGAAAAATTAGTGATGTCATTACGAAGTACAATTAGTCCCACAAAAAAACAAGCCCTCATATTGGTCTGTAATTGATAAAATAAGCGTTATGGCAATTAGATAGCAAGAAGGAAAAACAAAAAACTAAAAGATCTAAATTGGCCCAATCCTGAAGGGGTTAAAATTTAAAAAGTACAAATATTTGAGTCTTTGATTAAAATAATTTGTGCTTAACTCTTGACCTGCTTAAACTGGACAGTAGATGTCAATGATTCCATTTTTGAGAGTGAGGACATCACAGTTTCAAGTATAGAATAATGAAGTCCATATGGCCAAGCTAGTCAGGCGTGTGGCCGGAAAGCATTCATCCTTAGAAATACAATGCAAAAGTTGGGCGCTAATCTCATTAAAGATATAGGACATAATCCAAAGCCTATGTATGAACCTGGAATGACAATAACTCTACTTTTCTCTAAGCCACAAGGCATCTAAAAAATGTGTCATCTGTTATGAAGAGCAGTACTAAGATGCCTCAGTAAGGTAGCAGCCATTGAAGAAAAACTGAAAGAGCAAATTGAGGAATAGAATAGGGGCAGCAGGATTTTGTACTCTTCTGACGGGCACTGTCAACCTGTTATAGGCACATTTCATGACTCCTGGTTGTTGTTTTGTTCATTTACTTTACAACATCACTTCTGCTCTCCCCTTTGGTGCCCAAGGAATTTACGGGTACTCATAGTACAGTAATTGATCCTTCATATATGATCTAACATAACCACCAAGAAATAATTTTACTTATAATTTAACAGAGTGACAAGGAAAATATTTTCTGTCATTTTAATAAGATTTTGCGGTGTAAAATTAGCAAATTCAAGAAGTCAATAATGAAATAGCAAAAATCAGGGCCTTTCTCAATTCCTTAGAAAAGTTAACATACAGGGTTCCTGATTCAAGAATGAGTATGAGAGAATTAAAAGAGATAACTGTTGGCTGCCAGATATGCTATAAGGCCAATAGTACACAATTTAGCCATCAGTGAACCCTGGACACTATTATGAGCTTGTTGGACACTCCAATTCAAAACCAGTGAGTGCAAATATAAGGATGGGCTCCTTTTTTTGGCTATAACAGCTTCCACTTTTCTGGGAAGGCTTTATACATGATTTTGGAACTTAATTTTGGAACTTTGTACCCATTCAGCCAAAAGAGCATTTCTGTTGTAAACCTATATAAAAGAAAAACGCAAGAGAGCGGCGGGGGCACCTGGTGTGATACCGTATGGGTGAGGGGAATATGGGGGGGAGAGAGAGAGAGAGAGATAGAGAGAGAGAGAGAGGATGTGGGGTGTGTGGACCCCTTAGGCAGTAACTGCTCACCTTGGAGCAAGTTTAAACTTGCATATCAACCCACAAAAGGGGTTACAAAGAGACCAGAACCGCAGCTTTGCCAAGGTTACAGGTGAGGTGAAACCGTCCCCTGGAGAAAGGCAAGAAGTGGATGAACGAAAAAGACCTCTATGTGGAGCTGCTGGTTCCGTGGATGGTAGTAATAAAGCCGAAGTCTGGATAGGAGTAGATATAAAAGCTTGAAGGTTTATTACAACTTCATCAAACAATAAAACCAGTATAAAATAAGATTACGCATTTTGGGAGAGCCACCCCCTTCTTCTGATCTGATTTCTGTTGTAAGGCACTGATGAAAATATCTTACTGTCTAAACGGTGTTCATTGGGTTTAAGCTCATGGCTCTGTGCCGACCATTTCAGGTCCCTCCACACACAACCTTGCCTTTATTTCAGCTTCTTCACCATTAAAAACCTATTTCATTAGGCTCTCGGTGCTCAGTCCTTTTGCTGATGCCACATTCAGAAGCTGGTTGGAACTGTATTATGGGTAGTGAACTAAAGGATAGGAACTTTTTTTTTTTGCCACACAGTATTTGAGGGTCCAACTCAGTAAATTGTTGTGTGGATTACCACTTCGTAGGTGTCTTGATGTGACTCCCAGAGGATTCCATTTCATAATTATGTCACTTACACTCCCGTAAAACAGATCATATTCCTTAATACCCACTGTGGCATTCTTCTCCCTAAATGAGAAGTTAATGGGGGCAGACGCAAGGGTCACTCTTGAATACTTAGGTCACACCTTTTTAAGTCCCTGCTACCTGTGATGGTGCACGATTCCAGTAAAAAAAAAAAAAAAAAATACATTCATCCCCCTTAAATGCACATAGTTGCAGACCCATAATGAACCACTCCCATGATCAGCTATTACCGTGGGTATGGATGGGATAGCCCTATGAATGAAGAGGATAGATCTAACATAATGGCTGCTCTTCTGGCTCCCTTATTGGCTATATGTATATGGGAATGCTTTATCTTCATGAGATAACTTTTTTTTTGTAAACTGTATTTTCATTTAAAAAGCAAACAATGACAACAATAAGACATGAAATGGAATCACGCATAAGGCCACAAAATACGCACATAGCATATCACAAAAACTTGTATCACGCAACAAATAAAGGTCAAGGAAAGCACACCTGAAACATTTCATTGTATGAATCACAGAACATAAGATATGGCAATAAAAGTTAGAACCGATATAGTGTTGGCGGAAGTGTCATGCTAAGTATTCAACTAAGAAAACAGTGATACACATGAAAAGGAGGGCATCCAAAAGGGGTGATACCCAGAGGAAAAAAAAGAAAAAACAGAGAACACAACATAAAGACAGGACATATACAACAAAGGGGAAAACGTGAGAGAACAGCATGAAAAAAAAAGGGGGGGGGCGGAGGGGCTAGAGGAATGGGGGAGAGAGGGTAACAAAGGTCAGGGGGGTTGTTTCTTTGCAAGTCACCACAGGGTTCCTAGATAGAGGTAAACAAAGCTACAGTATTGTTGGGGGAAGCAGTAAGGTATTCCAGAGATCAAATCTCCTGAATCCTAGCCGGGAGGTCAAGGAGAGAACGAAGGGCTGATCTCTTCCAGAACTTCGCTATCAGCGTTTTGGGCACCAGGAGAATATACAGGAGCAGCTTGACCCTTTTTTTCCCCAAATACCAGGGAGAGAGATGGAGGAGATAAACCATGGGGTCAAGAGGGACAGAAATCTCAAAAATATCTGTTAGAAAGCGGCTAACCTCTGCCCAAAATCCAACAATTAACAGAAAAAAAACCAAAAATATACACACAACGCCAAAATGCCAACAAAGGAATGGAAAAGTAAGGTTCAATCTGTGCAGTAACTCTGGGGTATGGTACCAACCCATGATCAACTTATACTGAGCCTCCTTATAAGCCATGCATAAAGAGGCCTTAGAGGCCCTTTCCTATATGACCTTCCACTGGGCCACAGAAATTTGGGTATTCAAAGCCTCCTCCCAACGACTCATACTGTATATTTATGCGACCACACATCATTCCCCACAGGGGAATTTAGAATAGAGTATTTGTCAAACAGAAGATAACCTTTTCCCTATGGGCACTTCATGTATCAACTCCCATTGACCTGATAAGCTGTGTTTTCAGAAATATTAGTGCGGCCACAAAATGGCTACACACATAGGAATACAAAGGAGGCATTTATAAAGAGAAAAGCTGGTTACCCATAAATATGAATAAAATGCCTAAATAGAGCATACTCCATAGCTGCTTATAAACCCCCCCAATACTGAGCATGCTTCACTCCAATAACTCTCAAGTGAAAAGTAAGCTCCATTCCCTGAAAAATCACAGATAGTTTTCTCATCCTTCCCAAACCCCTCCCTGTACGAAAATAAAGCATTTGTCCTATTATCTAGGGAGACCATATCGCATTTAAATCTGCCAACTGCAGGTCGCATCCCTTCTCCCCTCTGCTGAATTACTTTGCTGGGGCACAATGGTTTCTTACTTTGTCATTTAAACTGCATAAAGAGGCAGAAATTGATTTTTATTGCGGATCTTTATTTCTAATAAAACTCGGAGGGCCTCTTTTCTTCCCTTCTTCAATGGCCCTTGAATGCTTTCAATCTGCAGTTCTCTGTTTCATAGGCAGAAATAAAATCAAATGAAATAGATTTTCAAAAAAGGAGAAAAAAAAGTGTGTGTGTGAGTGGTGGGAGGGGGTGGGATGGACTGCAGAGGTAAAGCGGGAGATGACTTCCTCGCTATAGAAACATATACATCATATAGGTGTGCAAGGCAATGGTGCTCCTGGAATTATCAGGACTTCAATAGAATTTGGAGAGGAGGCATGAACTATAAACAAGATGCACAGTGATTTAAACAAGGTGCCCGCTCATAAATGAGCATTTTTGCTTATGGAATCTTTAGCAGATATTCCTACATTTTAACAGTGGGCTTCATATCATCTTCCTTTATTCATAGATACTTTACTCTTTTTTTTTTTTATTCATCTGATAGGTAACACTTTGACTACTGGCAACTAGTCATACTGAATCAAAACCTCAGAGCTGGAGACAGACTTTCTGTCACCCAGGGCAAAAGTTCAGTGTACTGCCCCAGGCCTGTACCTCGACACCTTACAAAAAAGCAAAATGGCTTGTTGGTGCCTCTCTTGGTACCCAACATCTGGAGCACATGCCCCCTGTTGCTCCACCCAGGTACAGTTAGTACCCTGTAAGTCAATGTCTGACCCTTTGAGGAGCCCTGAAACATCAGTAGGTGCTTTGAACCTTGAATCTGTTTCTACCCCTTTGTTGATTGACTTATCTCCAAGATATCAGAGTTTTAAAAGATATGCAAATAAGCCTTTGGAGGCCAATGAGTGTTCCCTTGGCTATTAGTATCCAGCACAGATTGGCCTCTTTACCAATGATTCACTGCCCTCAGTGTGTTAGGCACCTTCTTTATCTACCTGATTGACAGCCACTGGACTGTTATTCCCACCTCTGCCCTGTAATTTAGGGGAACACCCAGTGGGTCCCAAAGCTTAATTTGCATATATTTTTAAACACTGATGTGGTGTCCCGGTACTGGATTGCATCCGTTACCTTGTGGTGAGGTCCCCAAAGTCAGAGTCCCTAGGTAGCGGTGGGGTCCTCATCAATAGTTAGCCCCTTGTCACCCCTTTAATAGTTAAAATTATTCAAACTCAATGTGTAAATATGTGAATAAAGTGTACTTACCTTGTAGTGTCGCAGGACCTGTGGGTCAAGTGATGCGTTCCAAAACTCTATGGTTTCTCGTTCAAGGACCTTTGGAAGAAGTGAAGTGATCGCCCACCATGCATTGTAACGGTGAGTGACTGCTGACACGGGCCAACCAAAAACGGCCCTGCCCATATAAGGGAGCGGCGGCCATTATTGTTTTTTTTTTCCTCGTGGGCTGCTGATGAAGGAGGATCTGCGCAGCTGTCATCAGCAGGGACTAGGCCCAAGCTTTGCGGCAATGGCCATCTTTACAAAACTGTGAGTTATCTCAATCCCTATTAACTTCACAAGATCACCGGACCTAAATAGACCCCTAAATCCGGACGGATCTCTGCATCAATCCTAATTCTAATAATCCTTTGGATAAGTCAATGGTCCTCGGCATCTGTCAATCACTGCCGTGCTGTATAGAGACTGTGTTACTAAGACTGTTGCTGTTAATTGGATGTACCGCAAGTACCTCAGTAAAGTTTATGCAAGTTCAAGTTCATCTCTATTGTGGACCTTCATTCATTTAAGCACGCACCTATAGTTTCTGGGAAGGGTGGTGATAGGCCGAAGATTTACCTCAACGTATTAACCCACACCCTGGCGTCACGAGTGACAGGGGTTAAATTAACCCCTCATATACTGAAGCAACACCCCAACTACACTACACCCCAAGGCAGTTACCACACTGATATCTCAGCACTGGAGGGATGAATTAATTAATTAATGTGAGGTACGTAAGCATTTAGGGTCTAAAGCCCTTTACACCCATGACCTTACTTTATTGCCTTAAAGGGGTACTCCCGTGGAAAACTTTTTTTTTTTTTAGATCAACTGGTACCAGAAAGTAAAACAGATTTGTAAATTACTTCTATTAAAAAATCTTAATCCTTCCAGTACTTTTTAGGGGCTGTATACTACAGAGGAAATGTTTTTCTTTTTGGATTTTTCTTATGTCACGACCACGGTGCTCTCTGCTGACCTCTGCTGTCCATTTTAGGAACTGTCCAGAGCCGGAGAAAATCCCCATAGGGGATAGGCTGCTCTGGACAGTTCCTAAAATGGACAGCAGAGGTAAGCAGAGAGCACTGTGGTTGTGACATAAGAGAAATCCAAAAAGAAAAACATTTCCTCTGTAGTATACAGCCCCTAAAAAGTACTGGAAGGATTAAGATTTTTTTTTATAGAAGTAATTTACAAATCTGTTTAACTTTCTGGCACCAGTTGATTAAAACAAAAAAAATAAAAGTTTTCCATGGGAGTACCCCTTTAATGCTGCATCATTAAGGTTTTCAAAGAGCTATTAGTTTCCATGAACCAAGACAACAAGGTGTGCACCTGGTGCAGCCAGCCAGCAGATACAGTATGATGGTGTGTGGGCCTATTAATATGTGCTGGCTAGTGTTAGTGTACGGCAGTGACTGTTGCACATATTTGCACAGCAGGTCAGGAAAATAGACCTGTCCTGCTGTGTATAATGAATACATTCCATGGATCCAGTGCAGGTGAACAGCCTCTGCCTCACCCATCTTAATTCCTGTTTGTACTGTACATCTGAAGCCCCGCCTCTAGGGACTATCATGTGATTCCTAGAGGTGGGGCTACTGAAAAAGAAGACAGTCAGGAACCAGAATGGGTAAGACCTCTGTACCCACACTACATACAGCATACAGTATCTATGTAGATAAATACTTACAATGTAGCTCTGAAAGAGTTAACTAGCGGTGCACAACATTTCTAGATTACTATTTTCTGTCTGGGCAGTAGGCATACAATGTATTCCTCCTTCCTAGACCCAGCTGTATAGCCACAGTCACAGCTAGTTCGGAACAGGGACTTCCGCTATTAAAGTGAAAGCCTGCAACATTGATGATCTAAAAGGAAAGCAGAAGGCGCTCCATGTGCGGGATCAGCAGGTCAGGCCTATAGGGAAAGGGAAACGATCTATCCCACGCCGCTTACCAGAGTTGGTTGTGTGCACACACACAACAATAGGAAGCGCCTGTAAATGCTTGTGTCCTCATCGCAGCCCTCCTAAGAGGCAGTAGATAAGCAATTTGACCGTGTAGTAGGAGATGTTGGCGCTGGATGAAGGAACCAGGAGGAGTGCAGCATAAAATCAAGTTGGGTTTATTAGATGCAACGCGTTTCGCTGCTGATGAAGCTGTGCACGCGCAGCGAAACGCGTTGCATCTAATAAACCCAACTTGATTTTATGCTGCACTCCTCCTGGTTCCTTCATCCAGCGCCGACATCTCCTACTACACGGTCAAATTGCTTATCTACTGCAACATTGATGGGTAGACTGATATCAAATGTAATGAACATGGTAAGAGTTTGTCTCAGTATAAGTTTGCATTTGGATTTTTGTTTTTTACAAAGATGTTCCAAAAAATGCCACAAATGCTGCACAGCCTTTTTTGAGGGAAAAAAAAAATCTGTGGCCACATTTTGGCTGAAAATCATGAAACACCAAATCCACCTTGCCTTCTTTTCCTTTGGTGGTTTTTCACTCATCTTTGGGGGTTTTCTACGACCCGGTGGCAATTTTCCAAAATCACACATGTGGCGTTTCATATGGGTGTAGCATTGGTGTTTTTTTTTTTTGCTTTTTTTTTTTTTTTTTTACTATAATTTCTTTAATAGAAATCCTTGAGTCACATGATGAAAGAATCACATAACTAGTCATGATAAAAACGCTGGGCAAAAAAAAAAAAAAAACACCAAAGAAATAACTTGCCAAGACTAAAACCCACTATTTAAAAAATAAATAAATAAATAAATAAAAAAGGTCACAAAAACTGCATTTTGGGAGTGCAAAATAACAGGGCAGTTTCTCCTTTTTCAGGCCAAAAAAGTGAAAACCTAGCCTCAGACTGTGTTCACATGCCGGAAATTTGTATGTCCCATGCTAGGACACTGGTGACTGTGAATTACCAAGCGGGATCCAAAAAATTTATGAACATGTTCATTGTTTCTGAGGACGCTGAAACTGGGATTTCCGCAGCAGAATATTAATAGGACCCTGCTGCAGCTGAATTTCCAAGCGGAATATTCCCCAGGTATTTCTCTTGAAAATTCCACTGTGGATCTATGGTCTTGAAGCCAGGTGGCGGACAAAACTGTGTTTCTTCAGGCTTTCATTTCGAGAGATCAAAAAGGCATTGCATGTGACAAATGAGCGATAATAGGGAATTTTTCATATCCCGTTACATGCCTATATCCACTCCTGTGCGTGTTTAATGTATATAATTGCGCTGAAGAGCGCTCCGATAAATCTCGTATTTAGCACTCGGAGTTTAAATAATGGGGAAATTATTCTAATCATATGAGAGGATGGAAGGGAGAGTTAATTACAAATGAGTACAGATTTTACTTGTGTCTTATTAAAGTAACCACATTAATCCGGCCTTAGAGCGGGATGCAGGAAGAGCTCCTAAGCTGGAATGTGCACGGAATAAAGCCCAGCAAGAATCAGTATATGGCTGACATTAAGCCTCTCAATTTTATCTGTCCCTTTCTATTACGACCTGCGAAGATGAGCACTACCATACAGATAACTCCGTCAGAGAACAGAAGAGAGGAAAGGCAATAAGAGCAGATGCAGGGGCCCCGGCCCGAGGCTCCGTGTCTTGGAGGATAGGTTACTGATTCTTCTGATTAACATATTCAGAGTTGGATTAACCAAAGCCTCCAGCAGGATTCCCAACATATATCTAATGAGTGGAAAAAACTCAACCACTCTATTAACTTTATCTGATACCGGCGCTAAGTTCTGAAACCTGCAGGCACCTGCTGCCATTTTATTGTCTCCTCAACAAGGCAAAGTCTAGGATCTCATTTCTTCTGGAATAATGCGGCTATGAAGGAGTGCATTGATTATAGGGGGGTAGGAGGGGGTGCGTATCCTGTAGTGCTATATAGATTGAGGTCACATTTAAATAGTTAAGCTGGAAAACATTTTCATTCATGAATAATAGATGGAGGCGAGTCCCCCATCATGTACATCCAACTATGAGAAAGCCATTGAAAGGAAAACTTTTTTCCGCAGCTTCGTGTCTGTATTGTGTCAGGAATTAGTTACTTTGCTATTTCAAATGAATTATTGAGGGATTGGTTCAGCATACTATAGGCAAACGACATGCATAGTCATTGGTGTATTTATCTGAACTGATGACACCATACAGCCACCACTTTATATTGGCTGCGGTGCCAGCTGCCTGTTCCATAGCAGCAATACGGGCCATGGCCACTTAAAGGGGTACTCCCACCCTAGACATCTTATCCCCTATCCAAAGGATAGGGGATAAGATGTGTGATCTCAGGGGTCCCGCCGCTGGGGACCCCCGCAGTATTGCATGCGGCACCCATCTGTTTTTTGTGCAGAATTGCTGGAGGGTCTGAGTCGCGGCTACGGGAACGGAAGTCCCGCCCCCTCCCATAGACTTGCATTGAGGGGACGGGCGTGACGTCCCACGGGGGCGGAGTCCTGACGTCATGGACTTCCGTTCCCGTAGCCGCGACTCAGACCCTCCAGCGCTTCCGAAAACAGGTGGGTGCCGCATGCAATACTGCGGGGGTCCCCAGCGGGGGACCCCCGGGATAAGATGTCTAGGGTGGGAGTACCCCTTTAAGAACAATGACCAGCAGTGACTGGTGGGAATCACATCTTCTCAAGGTTTTCACTAGTATGTCTCATTTTGGATCCCTTAAGGAAATTTGCAGGAAGGTAAATGTGTACTGAACTGTATAGGAAACCTGTCAGGAGAAATTGTTATAGGGAATCTGCCTGGAGGGTTATATGATAAGGGACGAGGCACAAGGATTAAGGTATAGGGATTGGGCCTCATTTACTGAGTGTTGGGTTTTTACTAGTGTGAAATGTTGTTTCAGACTTGCAGGATTCCTCTCTATTGGGAGAAAAAGTTGGGAACATTTTCTGACCAGCTTTTTCTAGGTGGAAATTTACAGCCATTTATCCACAGGATTTTCTGTTAATTCAATAGTACATTGGTCGGGTTGTGAAACCACACCCCTTTTGGACAGATCACGCCCCCTTTGTGACAGACCATGCCCCTTTTTGGATATTCACAGTGCACTGTCGGGTTTGTCGGATTTTCCTCGCGCACACTGTCGTACACTGGCGCAGACATGTTGCAGACACTCTGTGCCAAAATAACCTGACAAAAACTGGTCGGTTCCAGCTTAGTAAATAGGGCGGGAAAAGTTGGCAGGTCTGTTTGTATTCCCAAATGTACATGCTTCATACACATGAAAAAGATTTTTTACAGAATCATTTTCTTTGGAGTGTTTTTCCATGTAGTTTGACGCATTTTTAGAAATAGCAAGTTATCATAACATGAGCCTCATTCATGGCTTATTTTCTGTCCCTATTGTGTGACCCCACCCTAGTGCAAAGCACAGGTAAACTCTCTATGGCGCTGAGAACTATTACTATGCCGCAAAATGTTAACAAATGTGCTCTGTGGATGAGATGCCTGCACTATGTTTCTTCAAGGTCTAGCTGTTTTACTCACTGCCTGAGTGTCAGCCTGAAAGAGTTCTTAATCTGGTGTCTTAGGACAGCTCCTGACCCTTTGTCTGTCTGCCTTGCCTGTTGAATTTTACTGCATGGTCCTTAAAGTACTAGACATTCTTCTGGATCCCAGTTGCATCGATGTTCTGGCTTTGTCCCATGGATACTTTTAGTCTTTTTCCTGGTCTCTCATCACTGATGTGTCCAGCTCGGGGACTATTTTGAGGATCCTTGTGGGAGTTAAGAATGAAAACCAGGAGATCCCTTAGGACCCTATTGTGCTGTAAACAAGCACCAATTTTGTAGACCTAAGCTATTCAATTATGGTAAACCTCATTTTTTTTTTGGGGGGGGGGACTGGCGAAAGGTCCTCTTTAAGGGCTTAAACATTATGCAAAAGTTACAAAACAGATGAGATTTTGGGGGGCCTCATCTCTATAAGGAATACTAGTGTGACAGTTTGTTTGTTTTTTCAAATCAAATGGTGCCAGAAAGTTAAACAGATGTGTAATTTACTTATATTTAAAGGGTACCTCTCATCAAAAACCTTTTGATATATTATAGATTAATGTATGCAGAATAACTTTACAATTGCATGTTATTGAAAAAATATGCTTCTTTCTATTTAATTTTCCACTTTGAAGAAATGACCACTAGGGGTCTCCCTACCAGTCCTGGCAGCAAGCATTTCAGACTCATGCTGGAGTCCTAAACACTACGAGCTGCCAGTCTGCTTTGTTCACAAAGGAGAACACTCAGAGCTGCCAGCCTGCTTTGTTCACAGCCTGTTTGGTTGTGAACAAAGCAGGCTGGCAGCTCTGAGTGTTTAGGACTCCAGCATGAGTCAGAAATGCTTGCTGACAGGACTGATCGGGAAAAATACAAGAGAAAGAAGCATATTTTTCATTAACATGCTATTAGAAAGTTATTCAACATTCATTAATCTAAAATATATCAAAAGTTTATTTGATGAGAGGTACCCTTTAAAAACATTAATCCTTCCAATACTTATTAGCTGCTGTATGGTCCACAGGAAGTTTTTTTTTTCTTTTCTGTACTCTCTGCTGACACCTCTTTCCATTTTAGGAACTGTCCAGAGTAGGAGCAAATCCCCATAGACAACCTCTCCTGCTCTGGACAGTTCCTAACATGGACCGAGGTGTCAGCAAAGAGCACTGTGGTAAGAGAGAAAGGAAGTAAAAAGAAAAAAAAACTTCCTCTGTAGTATGCAGCAGCTGATAAGTACGGGAAGGATTACACATTTTAAATAGAAGTAATTTACAAATCTGTAAATCTGCCACCAGTTGATTTAGAAAAAAAAAAAGTTTTCCAGCGGAGTACCCCTTTAAGACATATATACCGTATTTAATGTATTGTTCTTGCACATCAGCTATAGTCACAATTCTCAGGTGGACTGACAACAGGTCATATCGTCATATAGTTATTGGGCAGTGCTGGGTTCCAAATAAAAGAGTCTCTCTATCCCCCTTTGTTCTACCGTGTTTCTCCGAAAATAAGACCGGGTCTCATATTAATCGTATGTCACCCGAGAGCGCAGCTTCTCTCCCCCCCCCCCCCCCCAAATAATTATCAGCTGCTGCACTGTACTTTGTATTCCTGTGCCCGGGCTGCAAATATTAAAAAACTAACTTTAACTTACCTTCGTCCTCCGTTCCCCAGTTGCTAAGGAACCGGCCTCACTGTCCTTCGCTGTTCTTGCAGCTTCCTGGTGTTGGGATGTCACAGAGCCTTCAGCCCATCACCGACCGCAGTGATGTCCCGCCTCGGCCGATGATAGGCTGAGCCGACTGTCATGTAAGAAGCCGGCCGCCTTCTTACATCACGAAGGTAAGTTAAAGTTTGTATTTTGATATTTGCAGCCCGGGCATTGTCTAGGTCAGTGGTCTTCAACCTGCGGACCTCCAGATGTTGCAAACATGTGCAACATCTGGAGGTCCGCAGGTTGTAGACCACTGGTCTAGGTCTTATTTTCGGGGTAGGGCTTATATTGCAGCCCACCCGATAATCCAGCTAGGACTTATTTTCGGGGTAGGGTGTATTTTCTAAAGTATGTACTTTAGACATTTAGAGACTGGCTGATGACTGGGTCACCCGTCTTTATGTAACCTGCCGTAATAATAAAACATCTGTGGAAATAGATTAAAAAGAGACCGACAAACAGCACCTTGTGTATTTCCCTAGTAGGCATAGAGAAGCTAGATAGGGATTGGCCCCATGGAGCTAATGGATGGCTGCTTACCTCAATGTAAGCAATAGTATGCATATAACCCCAGGTATACTGGGGTACCATCTAGTGTGAGTCGCTGCCCGGCCAATGGGTTGCAAGAGAAGTCCTGGAGAGCAAGTGAAGAGGCTGAAGAAAAAGAACCCTTGAGAAATGACACTGCAGACTCTCATTGATGGAAGAAGCAAAGTCCAGATGTGTTGAATGAAAGTCCTCAGTAGGACCGTTTATTAAGAAAAAAAAAACAATAAAATGGTATAAAATGCAAAGGATTACGTGTTTTAGGAGGAGCCCTCCCTTCCTCAGATCAGGGTAGAGTTACAATGAAAGACGCAGCTATATATTGCACAACTATATATACAGGGTTCTTTTTCTTCAGCCTCTTCAATTAATAAAACATGGCTGGACCACTGTATCAGTAAAGGACTTTCGCTTTTTGTCTCAAACCCATTTCTCATATAATGTAAGATCTGGTGGGCAGGGCCATCACTTCTTTAGTTAGAATATTTAGTGTAATATTGTAATATCTGATATTTGTTTTTATTTGTGCCCTAAATATTGTAAAGTGTTGCGGACTCTGTTAGTGCTAAATAAATACATATTGTTATTATTGTTGTAAGACAAAAAGCATTTGTGTCGCTACCCTCCAGGTGAACTATAAATCTGGAGCTGACAGTTCCAATAAAATGGAATCTGTTTAATTTCTGTAAAAAAAAACTACTTGCATTGGGAAACGCAGACTGCACCGCTCTCTCCAACCGGTAATAACACGATAACATCATAACTTCATGATATAATATAGAAAGGACTAAAACAAGATACAGAGGGGGTAATATAAATACTCTTAAGTTGTTATAAAAAAGGAATCAAAACATTATGAGGCAATTCATTAACCCCTTAAGGACCAGAGGTTTTTCCGTTTTTGCATTTTCGTTTTTTGCTCCTTGCTTTTAAAAAATCATAACTCTTTCAAATTTACACCTAAAAATCCATATGATGGCTTATTTTTTGCGCCACCAATTCTACTTTGTAATGACGTCAGTCATTTTGCCCAAAAATCTATGGTGAAGCGGGGAAAAAAATCATTGTGCGACAAAATTGAAAAAAAAAACGCTGTTTTGTAACTTTTGGGGGCTTCCGTTTCTACGTAGTACATTTTTCGGTAAAAAGGACACCTGATATGTATTCTGTAGGTCCATACGATTAAAATGATACCCTACTTATACAGGTTTGATTTTGTCGGACTTCTGGAAAAAATCATAACTACATGCAGGAAAATTAATACGTTTAAAATTGTCATCTTCTGACCCCTATAACTTTTTTATTTTTCCGTGTATGGGGCGGTATGAGTGCTCATTTTTTGCGCCGTGATCTGAAGTTTTTAACGGTACCATTTTTGCATTGATAGGACTTATTGATCACTTTTTATTCATTTTTAAATGATATAAAAAGGGACCAAAAATGCACTATTTTGGACTTTGGAATTTTTTTGCGCGCACGCCATTGACCAAGCGGTTTAATTAATGATATATTTTTATAATTCGGACATTTCCGCACGCGGTGATACCACATATGTTTATTTATATTTTTATTTACACTGTGTTTTTTTTTTATTGGAAAAGGGGGGTGATTCAAACTTTTAATAGGGGAGGAGTTAAATGATCTTTATTCACTTTTTTTTTCCACTTTTTTTTTGCAGTGTTATAGGTCCCATAGGGACCTATAACACTGCACACACTGATCTTCTATGTTGATCACTGGTTTCTCATAAGAAACCAGTGATCAACGATTCTGCCGGATGACTGCTCATGCCTGGATCTCAGGCACTGAGCAGTCATTCGGCGATCGGACAGCGAGGAGGCAGGAAGGGGCCCTCCCGCTGTCCTGTCAGCTGTTCGGGATGCCGCGATTAGCCGCGGCTATCCCGAACAGCCCGACTGAGCTAGCCGGGAACTTTCACTTTCACTTTTAGCCGCGCGGCTCAGCTTTGAGCGCGCGGCTAAAGGGTTAATAGCGCGCGGCGCCGCGATCGGCGCTGCGCGCTATTAGAGGCGGGTCCCGGCTTCACTATGACGCCGGGCCCGCCATGATATGTCGCGGGGTTACTGTGTAACCCCGCGTTATATCAGAAGAGCAGGACCAAGGACGTACCGGTACGTCCTTGGTCCTTAAGGGGTTAAATCACAAAGACATATAGGGGGAGATTTATCAAAACCTGTGCAAAGGAAAAGTTGCCCAGTTGTCCATAGCAACCATAGGCCTTGTTAAAAATGAAAGAAGCAAGCTGATTGGTTGCTATGGGCAACTGATCAACCTTTCCTCTGGCCATTGTACCAATGGTGGAGATTTGTATTAAAAGAGTAGTGCAGGGAAAAATAACTTATCCCCTATCCAAAGGAAAGGGGATAAGTCATAGATCGCGGGGGTGTCCGACCGCTGAGAGGTATCCTTAACAGGGCCCTGGCAGTCAGCCGGAAGCGGACGGTCCCACCCCCGCAGGAAGCCGCAGCCTCCATGTATCTCAATGGGACACATGGAGGAGGCGTGTCGGTCTCCGCTCCATGCGGGGGCCGGCATGCCCCCTTTCAGCCGACTGCCGGGACCCTATTCAGGAGATAGCTGAGGGTCCCAGTGGTCAGACCCTCCACGATATATAACTTATCCCCTATCTTTGGATAGGGGATAAGTTATTTTTCACTACACCTCTACTTTAAAGTGTTTCCACATTATACCACGTCACCTGTCATGGTTTATTATTCACTTCTTATCTGATTGGACCAGATATAATATAATTGTATTATCGATCCTGTTGAATATAACATAAACCATAAATCCTGGATAGAGATTTCCTTAAATGTTTTTATAGCGAGCAGACTCCGACAAAGGCAGATAACCGTGACATTTTTATGTCATATAAAATAGTTACCAGGAAGCTGAGATGCCAAACGCTTACTCTCAGTAACATGTTATCTTACCCAGTCAGTGCCCCAGTATCTGCATCTCTTTGCAAATGGCCTGAAACGCGTGTGTTCTGTATCTCCTGTGATACCATGCTCTGTGATGCTATATTTCTAAAGTGCCATGTGGTGTCTGAGACAATTATTTACGACTTCCTCACCTGATAAGACATAAAACATTATAACCTATTTATTATTGGAGGTTTACACTGAATAGATGCACAATATTTAACAACACTATACATTTAGTTGCTTATTCCAATAATGTTCATGAATATTTATTTAACCCCTTAGGATTTTCGGCAGTGGGGCCTTCACTTTTTGTCACACTTTCCATTTTTTTCATGGACAGTCAAGTTCTATACACCCTGTTCCAATTTATTATGCAAATAACATTTCTCACATCCACCTAAATAACTAATGTAAATAACAGTCAGCATAATTCTCATGTTATAAACTATTAAGAGTACAATTCAAATTCTATAGAAAAAAACCCTAATGATAACAGAATTTTTTTTAACCATAAAAAACTTACAATGGACTGTTTCAAATTATTACACACAGTGGCCCTTATTTACTCTGATCTGTAGGGTTTTCCTCAGCTCAAATCCACCACATTTATGTGGAAACCTTAGTAAATATGTTGTTTTTTTTGTGACAATGTCGGGAACACGCCCCTTTTTGGAGACCACTCCCCTTTTCCCAGCGGCCACGTCCCCTTTTCAGGTTTTCTTAGCAAAATGGAGAAGTTACCGTATATACTCGAGTATAAGCCGACCCGAATATAAGCCGAGGCCCCTAATTTCACCCCAAAAACCCAGGAAAAGTTATTGACTCGACTATAAGCCTAGGGTGGGAAATACATCATCCCCCCCCTGTCATCATCCAGACCCCCGTCATTAACACCCTCATCATCATCATCACCACCCTGTCATCATCCCCCCTTCATCATCACCGCCTGTCATCATCCCCCCCTTCATCATTACCCTGTCATTTCCCCCCCCTTCATCATCACCGCCTGTCATCATCCCCCTGTCATCATCCCACCCCCCCTTCATCATCACCACCTGTCATCATCCCCCTGTCATCATCCCACACCCCCCTTCATCATCATGGCCTGTCATCATCCCCCCATCATCACCCCACACCCCCCCTTCATCATCACCGCCTGTCATCATCCAACCCCCTTCATCATCCCCCCTTCATCATCACCGTCTGTCATCATCCCCCTGTCATCATCCCACACCCCCCCTTCATCATCATCACCTGTCATCATCCCACACCCCCCCCCCTCATCATAACCGCCTGTCAATATCTGAACAGTGGTCTTCAACCTGCGGACCTCCAGATGTTTCAAAACTACAACTCTCAGCATGCTCGGACAGCCAGCGGCTGTCCGGGCATGCTGGAAGTTGTAGTTTTGAAACATCTGGAGGTCTGCAGGTTGAAGACCACTGCGGCCTTCGTCTTCATCCAGACCCCCCCCCACCCCCTTTAGTTTTGTACTCACCTCCCCTCGGCGGGAAGGAAGAGTGAGCTGGTCCGGGCAATCTGTGCTGAAGGGACCGTCCGGTGGGGAGGGATAGTTATTCCGGGCTTTCCATCTTCACTGGGGGGGCCTCTTCTCCACGCTTCGGGCCCGGAATAGTGACGTTGCCTTGATGACGAAGCACAGGGACGTTGCGCATGAACGTCCCTGTGTGTCGTCGTCAAGGTAACGTCACCATTCCGGGGCCGGGCCCAAAGCGCGGAGAAGAGGCCCCCCCGGTGAAGATGGAAAGCCCGGAACAACTATCCCTCCCTACCGGACGGTCCCTGCAGCACAGATTGCCCGGACCAGCTCACCCTTCCTTCCCACCGAGGGGAGGTGAGTACAAAACTAAAGGGGGTGGTGGGGGGGGGGATCTGGATGAGGACAAAGGCCGCAGTGGTCTTCAACCTGCGGACCTCCAGATGTTTCAAAACTACAACTGACAACATGCTGGGAGTTGTAGTTTTGAAACATCTGGAGGTCCGCAGGTTGAAGACCACTGAGGGCAGAGAGTTCACTCGAGTATAAGCCAAGGGGGGGTGTTTTCAGCACGAAAAACCGTGCTGAAAAACTCGGCTTATACTCGAGTATATACGGTAGTTGAGTTTTTTCAATTCTGGCGCAAATTCTGGCACAAAATCTGGCGCAGACAGAATTTCTGGCGCAATGCGACAAAGTCTGGCGCACAACCCGACAAAACATGTCAGGTTTGCAATAGTAAATGAGGGTCAGTAAGTTTAAAAAAACACTTTATAGGGTGAAAATTGACATTTGTTGTGTTTGCAGCATATTTACTGAACTCAAAAGCTATTTCAATCAAGCTTATAACAACATTTTAACTTTTTAAACACTTTAAAGGACAACTGCAGCGCTAGCAAATTAGGGCTCAAATGTAATAATAACACAAGCTATATAAGTTTCTAAATGGGATCCATTACCTGGCTGGTCCCGGCTCTCCGCTATGCCGCCACCGGAAGTCATCTCCTGATCCCCTAACGCACGTAGCGTCGACCTATTATTCTCTATGGAGCCGCCATCTTGGTTGACTCTACGTCACAAATGCCCATAATGCGCCGGGGGATTGCTTCACTCCCCCTGCGAAGTTTTCCGAAGCTAGAGCGGGGAGGAGCGAGGGCAGAGGCCAAGATAGTACGTCTGCAGGACATAAGCCACGCCCCTTCTTAAATCTCACTTCACCACCCCCCCCCCCGCTCTTACATTACACAAGAAGCAGGGGGAGAGCGGGGACGTATACAGCTCTGTACACAGCTCCATATACAGCTCCATCCCCCGCACACAGCTCGGTACACAGCTCCATCCCCCGTACATAGCTCCATCCCCTCCCCCTGCTCTGTCTCCCCAGGACCTCATCTACCACGGGGAAGCTACAAGTTTGCACGGGGAAAACAAAGAGCGGGGGAGGGGAGAGAGGACGTCCGTGCAGAGCTCCTTCACCTCCATAATGATGTGTGAGGAGGACAGACTGCACTGCACGGGGCTGAGGATTTCTGTGTGTGAGGAGGACAGACTGCAGGGGAATAAATATCATACTGGGGGTGATTTCTCTGTGTGTGGGGGGGGGGGACTCCTGAATGACACATGTTGGGAGTTGTAGTCCCTGTTACGTGTGTGTATGCCAGTGTTTCCCAACAAGGGAATGCTGGGAGTAGTAGTTTTGAAACATCTTGAGGCACCCTGGTTGGTAAACACTGGTGTATGGACTACAACCCCCAGGAGACTACTGAGATACAATATAGGTGTTGGTGAACTACAACTCCCAGGAGGCTACTGAGATACAATAGAGGTGTTGGTGAACTACAACTCACAGGAGACTACTAAGATACAATAGAGGTGTTGGTGAACTACAACTCACAGGAGGCTACTGAGATACAATAGAGGTGTTGGTGAACTACAACTCCCAGGAGACTACAGAGATACAATATAGGTGTTGGTGAACTACAACTCCCAGGAGACTACTAAGATACAATATAGGTGTTGGTGAACTACAACTCCCAGGAGACTACTAAGATAAAATAGAGGTGTTGGTGAACTACAACTCCCAGGAGACCACAGAGATACAATAGAGGTGTTGGTGAACTACAACTCCCAGGAGACTACTAAGATACAATATAGGTGTTGGTGAACTACAACTCCCAGGAGACAACTAAGATAAAATAGAGGTGTTGGTGAACTACAACTCCCAGGAGACTACAGAGATACAATAGAGGTGTTGGTGAACTACAACTCCCAGGAGACTACTAAGATACAATATAGGTGTTGGTGAACTACAACTCCCAGGAGACTACTAAGATACAATATAGGTGTTGGTGAACTACAACCCCCAGGAGACTACTAAGATACTATAGAGATGTTGGTGAACTACAACCCCCAGGAAACTACTAAGATACAATATAGGTGTTGGTGAACTACAACTCCCAGGAGACTACTAAGATACAATATAGGTGTTGGTGAACTACAACTCCCAGGAGACTACTAAGATACAATATAGGTGTTGGTGAACTACAACTCCCAGGAGACTACAGAGATACAATAGAGGTGTTGGTGAACTACAACTCCCAGGAGACTACTAAGATACAATATAGGTGTTGGTGAACTACAACTCCCAGGAGACAACTAAGATAAAATGGAGGTGTTGGTGAATTACAACTCCCAGGAGACTACAGAGATACAATAGAGGTGTTGGTGAACTACAACTCCCAGGAGACTACTAAGATACAATAGAGGTGTTGGTGAACTACAACTCCCAGGAGACTACTGAGATACAATAGAGGTGTTGGTGAACTACAACCCCCAGGAGATTACTGAGATACAATATAGGTGTTGGTGAACTACAACCCCCAGGAGACTACAGAGATACAATAGAGGTGTTGGTGAACTACAACTCCCAGAAAGACTACAGAGATTCGATATAGGTTTTGATGAACTACAACTCCCAGGAGACTACTAAAATACAATATAGGTGTTGGTGAACTATTACTCCCAGGAGACTACTGAGATACAATAGAGGTGTTGGTGAACTACAACTCCCAGGAGACTACAGAGATACAATAGAGGTGTTGGTGAACTACAACTCCCAGGAGACTACTAAGATACAATAGAGGTGTTGGTGAACTACAACTCCCAGGAGACTACTGAGATACAATAGAGGTGTTGGTGAACTACAACCCCCAGGAGATTACTGAGATACAATATAGGTGTTGGTGAACTACAACCCCCAGGAGACTACAGAGATACAATAGAGGTGTTGGTGAACTACAACTCCCAGAAAGACTACAGAGATTCGATATAGGTTTTGATGAACTACAACTCCCAGGAGACTACTAAAATACAATATAGGTGTTGGTGAACTATTACTCCCAGGAGACTACTGAGATACAATATAGCTGTTGATGAACTACAACTCCCAGGAGACTACTGAGATACAATATAGGTGTTGGTGAATTACAACTCCCAGGAGACTACTGAGATACAATATAGGTGTTGATGAACTACAACTCCCAGGTGACTACTGAAATACAATATAGGTGTTGGTGAACTACAACTCCCAGGAGACTACTAAGATACAATAGAGGTGTTGGTGAACTACAACCCACAGGAGACTACTAAGATACAATAGAGGTGTTGGTGAACTACAACTCCCAGGAGACTACTTAGATACAATATAGGTGTTGGTGAACTACAACTCCCAGGAGACTACTAAGATACAATAGAGGTGTTGGTGAACTACAACCCACAGGAGACTACTAAGATACAATATAGGTGTTGGTGAACTACAACTCCCAGGAGACTACTAAGATACAATAGAGGTGTTGGTGAACTACAACTCCCAGGAGACTACTGAGATACAATAGAGGTGTTGATGAACTACAACTCCCAGGAGACTACTGAGATACAATAGAGGTGTTGATGAACTACAACTCCCAGGAGACTACTGAGATACAATAGAGGTGTTGGTGAACTACAACCCCCATGAGACTACAGAGGCAACATGCTGGTGTTATACCACAGACTGAAGACTCCTGAATGACACATGCTGGGAGTTGTAGTCCCTTTTGTGTGTGTATGCCAGTGTATCCCAACCAGGGACGAGTTATATTAATGTGCTGTGTATAACTCTGCACAGGTTGTATGTATATATATATATATATATATATATATATATATATATATATATATATATATATAAGTGTGTTGTGTATAACGCTTATATCTATATACAGCCTGTGCAGAGTTATACACAGCACACTAATATAACTCAACCCTGGTTGGGATACACTGGCATACACACACAAAAGGACTACAACTCCCAGCATGTGTCATTCAGGAGTCTTCAGTCTGTGGTATAACACCAGCATGCTGCCTCTGTAGTCTCATGGGGGTTGTAGTTCACCATCACCTCTATTGTATATCAGTAGTCTCCTGGGAGTTGTAGTTCACCAACACCTATATTGTATCTCAGTAGTCTCCTGGGAGTTGTAGTTCATCAACACCTATATTGTATCTCAGTAGTCTCCTGGGAGTGGTAGTTCATCAACACCTCTATTGTATCTCAGTAGTCTCCTGGGAGTTGTAGTTTACCAACACCTCTATTTTATCTCAGTAGTCTCCTGGGGGTTGTAGTTCACCAATACCTCTATTGCATGAGTAGTCTCCTGGGAGTTGTAGTTCACCAACACCTATATTGTATATTAGTTGTCTCATGGGAGTTGTAGTTCACCAACACCTATATTGTATCTCAGTAGTCTCCTGGGAGTTGTAGTTCACCAACACCTCTATTGTATCTCTGTAGTCTCCTGGGAGTTGTAGTTCATCAACACCTCTATTGTATCTCAGTAGTCTCCTGGGAGTTGTAGTTCATCAACACCTCTATTGTATCTCAGTAGTCTCCTGGGAGTTGTAGTTCACCAACACCTATATTGTATCTTAGTAGTCTCCTGGGAGTTGTAGTCACCAACACCACTATTTTATCTCAGTAGTCTCCTGGGAGTTGTAGTTCACCAATACCTCTATTGTATGAGTAGTCTCCTGGGAGTTGTAGTTCACCAACACCTAAATTGTATATTAGTTGTCTCATGGGAGTTGTAGTTCACCAACACCTATATTGTATCTCTGTAGTCTCCTGGGAGTTGTAGTTCACCAACACCTATATTGTATCTTAGTAGTCTCCTGGGAGTTGTAGTTCACCAACACCTATATTGTATCTCAGTAGTCTCCTGGGAGTTGTAGTTCACCAACACCTATATTGTATCTCAGTAGTCTCCTGGTAGTTGTAGTTCATCAACACCTATATTGTATCTCAGTAGTCTCCTGGGAGTTGTAGTTCATCAACACCTCTATTGTATCTCAGTAGTCTCCTGGGAGTTGTAGCACACTAATATAACTCAGCCCTGGTTGGGATACACTGGCATGCACACACAAAAGGGACTACAACTCCCAGCATGTGTCATTCAGGAGTCTTCAGTCTGTGGTATAACACCAGCATGCTGCCTCTGTAGTCTCATGGGGGTTGTAGTTCACCAACACCTCTATTGTATCTCAGTAGTCTCCTGGGAGTTGTAGTTCACCAACACCTATATTGTATCTCAGTAGTCTCCTGGGAGTTGTAGTTCATCAACACCTCTATTGTATCTCAGTAGTCTCCTGGGAGTTGTAGTTCATCAACACCTATATTGTATCTCAGTAGTCTCCTGGGAGTTGTAGTTCATCAACACCTCTATTGTATCTCAGTAGTCTCCTGGGAGTTGTAGTTCACCAACACCCCTACCCCTTAATTCCCTGGTTGAACTTGATGGACATATGTCTTTTTTCGACCGTACTAACTATGTAACTATGTAACTATGTAACTATGTAACACCTCTATTTTATCTCAGTAGTCTCCTGGGGGTTGTAGTTCACCAACACCTCTATTGTATGAGTAGTCTCCTGGGAGTTGTAGTTCACCAACACCTATATTGTATATTAGTTGTCTCATGGGAGTTGTAGTTCACCAACACCTATATTGTATCTCAGTAGTCTCCTGGGAGTTGTAGTTCACCAACACCTATATTGTATCTTAGTAGTCTCCTGGGAGTTGTAGTTCACCAACACCTCTATTGTATCTTAGTAGTCTCCTGGGAGTTGTAGTTCACCAAAACCTATATTGTATCTTTGTAGTCTCCTGGGAGTTGTAGTTCACCAACACCTATATTGTATCTTAGTAGTCTCCTGGGAGTTGTAGTTCACCAACACCTATATTGTATATTAGTTGTCTCATGGGAGTTGTAGTTCACCAACACCTCTATTGTATCTCAGTAGTCTCCTGGGGGTTGTAGTTAACCAACACCTCTATTGTATCTCAGTAGTCTCCTGGGAGTTGTAGTTCACCAACACCTCTATTGTATCTCAGTAGCCTCCTGGGAGTTGTAGTTCATCAACACCTATATTGTATCTTAGTAGTCTCCTGGGGGTTGTAGTTCCCCAACACCTATATTGTATCTCAGTAGTCTTCTGGGGGTTGTAGTTCATCAACACCTATATTGTGTCTCAGTAGTCTCCTGGTAGTTGTAGTTCACCAACACCTCTATTGTATCTTTGTAGTCTCCTGAGGGTTGTAGTTCATCAACACCTATATTGTATCTCAGTAGTCTCCTGGGGGTTGTAGTTCATCAACACCTATATTGTATCTCAGTATTCTCCAGGGGGTTGTAGTCCATACACCAGTGTTTCCCAACCAGGGTGCCTACAGATGTTTCAAAACTACTACTCCCAGCATTCCCTGGTTGGGAAACACTGGCATACACACACATAACAGGGACAACAACTCCCAGCATGTGTCATTCAGGAGCCGGCCTTATGTTTTCAGGCGCCCTGTGCGAGCTAACCTTGTTGCGCCCCCCCCCCCATTACCCCATAAGCCTACACAAAGAGAAAAATTAATCTTTGAAACAAATATTTTTTTTAAATATTTAATCATTCCCCTGCCCCCTTAATCAGTCCCATGTCCCCCTTAATCAGATGCAGTATAGTTCCCCCACATTAGGTGCAGTATAGTTCCCCCACATTAGGTGCAGTACAGTTCCCCCACATTAGGTGCAGTATAGTTCCCCCACATTAGGTGCAGTACAGTCCCCCACATTAGGTGCAGTACAGTCCCCCACATTAGGTGCAGTACAGTTACCCACATTAGGTGCAGTATATTCCCCCCATTAGGTGCAGTACAATTCCCCCACATTAGGTGCAGTATAGCTCCCCCACATAAGGTGCAGTATAGCTCCTGCACATTAGGTGCAGTATAGTTCCCCACATTAGGTGCAGTATAGCTCTCCACATTAGGTGCAGTATAGCTCCCCACATTAGGTGCAGTATAGCTCCCCTATATTAGGTGCAGTATAGCTCCCCACATTAGGTGCAGTATAGCTCCCCACATTAGGTGCAGTATAGCTCCCCACATTAGGTGCAGTATAGCTCCCCACATTAGGTGCAGTATAGCTCCCTGTTAGGATTCGGCAGGCTGGATGTGGATCCTCTGTGTCAGCGAGGGATTGGCGTGGACTGTGTCGGTGGACCAGTTCTAGGTTGCTACTGGTATTCACCAGAGCCCGCTGCAAAGCGGGATGGTCTTGCTGCGGCGGTAGCAACCAGGTCGTAACCACCGGTAACGGCTCAACCTCGCTGACTGCTGAGAAGGCGTGGGACAGAAGGACTAGGCAGAGGCAAGGTCAGACGTAGCAGAAGGTCAGGGCAGGCAGCAAGGGTCGTAGTCAGGGGCAACAGCAGAAGATCTGGAACACAGGCTTTGGACAACACTAAACGCTTTCTCTGGCACAAGGCAACAAGATCCGGCAAGGAAGTGAAGGGGAAGTGAGGTTAAATAGACAGGGAGCAGGTGGAGGCTAATAGACTGATTGAGCCAGGCACCAATCATTGGTGCACTGGCCCTTTAAATCTTAGAGAGCTGGCGCGCGCGCCCTAAGGAGCGGAGCCACGCGCGCCAGGACAAGACAGCCGGGGACCGGGACTGGTGAGTGACTTGGGATGCGATTCGCGAGCGGGCGCGTCCCGCTATGCGAATCACATCCCCGCCGACACTGTCAGTGCAGCGCTCCCGGTCAGCGGGTCTGACCGGGGCACTGCAGAGAGAGGAACGCCGCGAGCGCTCCGGGGAGGAGCAGGGACCCGGAGTGCTCGGCGTAACAGTACCCCCCCTTAGGTCTCCCCCTCTTTTTGTCCGGATGTCGCTCCACATGGGACAAGGACATTGGGAGTGATTGTAGAGTCTCCTTCTGGAGGACAGTGAAGTCCTGGGTATGCTCATCAACGGCAGGCAGTTCAGAAGGAATGGGAATGGGGAGGGGGGGCAGAGGGTGAAACTTGGCACGGGGCAGAGTGTTGCCGGGAAGGGGGCTATGAGGAGGCACGGCATAGTCCTGATAGGCCTTGGGGAGACCAGGTATAGGGGGAGACACTGAGGTTTGACAGACGGGACTGGGGGCAGACGTGAGGCATTTTTTGTGGCAAGAAGCACCCCAGCTCTTGATCTCCCCGGTGGTCCAGTCAAGGGTATGAGAGTGGCGTTGGAGCCATGGCAGACCGAGGAGGACTTCAGAGGTGCAGTTGGGCAAAACAAAAAGTTCAATTTTTTCGTGATGCAGTCCAATGCTCATGAGCAGGGGTTCTTTGCGGTAACGCACAGTGCAGTCCAATTTCACTCCGTTGATCGAGGAAATGTAGAGCGGCTTAGCGAGACGGGTCACAGGGATGTTGAACTTATTAACAAAAGAGGCCAAAAGGAAATTTCCCGCAGAACCAGAGTCCAAGAAGGCCACAGCTGAGAAGGAGGAGTTGGCAGAAGGAGAAATCCGCACGGGCACAGTGAGACGTGGAGAAGCAGACTTCAGACCAAGAGACGCCACTCCCACATGAGCTGGGTGCATGCGTGCGTTTCCCAGACGTGGAGGACGAATAGGGCAATCCACCAAGAAATGTTCGGTACTAGCGCAGTACAGACATAAATTTTTATCTCTGCGGCGAGTACTCTCTTCATGGGTCAGGCGAGACCGATCCACTTGCATAGCATCCTTGGCGGGAGGCACAGGGATAGATTGCAAAGGATACTGTGAGAGAGGTGCCCAGAGATCAAGGTCTTTTTCCTGGCAGAGCTCCTGGTGTCTTTCAGAAAAAACGCATGTCAATGCGGGTGGCCAAATGGATAAGTTCATGCAGGTTGGCAGGAATTTCTCGTGCGACCAGCACATCTTTGATGTTACTGGATAGGCCTTTTTTAAAGGTCACGCAGAGGGCCTCGTTGTTCCAAGATAATTCAGAGGCGAGGGTACAAAATTGGATGGCATATTCGCCTACAGAAGAATTTCCCTGGACCTGGTTCAGCAAGGCAGTTTCGGCAGAAGAAGCTCGGGCTGGTTCCTCGAAGACACTACGGACTTCAGCGAAGAAGGACTGGACTGAGGCTGTGGCAGGATCATTACGGTCCCAGAGCGGTGTGGCCCAAGACAAGGCCTTTCCAGACAGAAGACTAAGTACGAAAGCAACCTTAGACCGTTCTGTAGGAAATTGGTCCGACAACATCTCCATATGTAGGGAACATTGAGACAGGAAACCACGGCAGAGTCTAGAGTCCCCATCAAATTTATCCGGCAGGGACAAGCGGAGGCTAGGAGCGGCCACTCGCTGCGGAGGAGGTACAGGAGCTGGCGGAGGAGATGGTTGCTGCTGTAGCAGTGGCAGAAGTTGCTGTAACATGGCGTCAACTGCAACAGCTGCTGTCCTTGTTGGGCAATTTGCTGAGATTGCTGGGCGACCACCGTGGGTAGGTCAGCGAGACTTGGCAGCGGCACCTCAGCGGGATCCATGGCCGGATCTACTGTTAGGATTCGGCAGGCTGGATGTGAATCCTCTGTGTCAGCGAGGGATTGGCGTGGACCGTGTCGGTGGACCGGTTCTAGGTTGCTACTGGTATTCACCAGAGCCCGCCGCAAAGCGGGATGGTCTTGCTGCGGCGGTAGCAACCAGGTCGTATCCACCGGTAACGGCTCAACCTCGCTGACTGCTGAGAAGGCGTGGGACAGAAGGACTAGGCAGAGGCAAGGTCAGACGTAGCAGAAGGTCAGGACAGGCAGCAAGGGTCGTAGTCAGGGGCAACAGCAGAAGATCTGGAACACAGGCTTTGGACAACACTAAACGCTTTCTCTGGCACAAGGCAACAAGATCCGGCAAGGAAGTGAAGGGGAAGTGAGGTTAAATAGACAGGGAGCAGGTGGAGGCTAATAGACTGATTGGGCCAGGCACCAATCATTGGTGCACTGGCCCTTTAAATCCTAGAGAGCTGGCTCGCGCGCGCCCTAAGGAGCCAGGGACCGGGACAGGTGAGTGACTTGGGATGCGATTCACGAGTGGGCGCGTCCCGCTATGCGAATCGCATCCCCGCCGGCAGTGTCAGTGCAGCGCTCCCTGTCAGTGGGTCTGATCGGGGCGCTGCAGAGAGAGGAACGCCGCGAGCGCTCCGGGGAGGAGCAGGGACCCGGAGTGCTCGGCGTAACACTCCCCACATTAGGTGCAGTATAGCTCCCCACATTAGGTGCAGTATAGCTCCCCACATTAGGTGCAGAATAGTTCCCCACATTAGGTGCAGTAAAGCTCCCACAGTAGGGGCAGTATAGTTCCCCCACAGTAGGTGCAGTATAGCTCCCCACATTAGGTGCAGAATAGTTCCCCACATTAGGTGCAGTATAGCTCCCCACAGTAGGTGCAGTATAGTTCCCCCACAGTAGGTGCAGTATAGTTCCCCCACATTAGGTGCAGTATAGCTCCCCCACATTAGGTGCAGTATAGTTCCCCACATTAGGTGCAGTATAGCTTCCCCACATTAGGTGCAGTATAGTTCCCCACATTAGGTGCAGTATAGTCCTCCACATGAGATGCAGTATAGCTCCCCACATTAGGTGCAGTATAGCTCCCCACATTAGGTGCAGTATAGCCCCACATTAGGTAGTAGCAGGTTCCCCAAATTCGGTAGCATTGTCGTTCGGTAGCACTGGAGTCCGACTCTTTCACAGGCATTGAATGAGAGCAAACTGCCAGGTTAACTAGGCAACCCCACAGGTGCTCTCATCAAAAGGTCAGCTTACCAGCCAGACAGCTAAGCGTACTCCAACAACAAAAACAAACAAAGAACCTGTCAGAACCTTTTAACCCTATAGGTTCTGACAGGTATTTTAGCAGCTGTTCTCTTGATCCGATGCATGGATCTGGCTGAAATCTTCCTCAATTTGCCTTTTTCTGCATGAACCCATCTGTGCTCTTAATCAGCCACAATTCTCTTAAGAGTGCGATGATCACGCTTAAGTTTTTGTGAAATATCTAATGTTTTCACACCTCGTCCAAGGAATTGAACTATTTCACTTTTTTTTCAGCAGCAGAGAGATCCTTTTTCTTCCCCATATGGCTTGAAAATGGTGTCTGCTTAATAATGTGGAACACCCACCTTTGGTAGTTTTTCCTTAAATTGGGCTCACCTAGCAATCTAATTATCACAGGTGTCCGAGATTGTTTTCAGTGATCAAAAGAGCCCTGAGACACAATGCCATCCATGAGTTACACTGAAAAACAAAATATTTAATCTTTGTGACAATTAAATAGAATTTGCATAATAATTTGGAACAGGGTGTAGTTTAATGGTAATGCATATCGTATGACATAATGTAGTGAGAACGGGAAAAAAAACATTTGTGCGGCTGATTGAAAAGTTTTTCATTGCGCCATTGTTTTTTTACTTTAATTTTGAGGTGTTCACTGACTTGACATATTAATAGAAATATAACTGCATGTACATGATAAAGTAACATTATTATGTTTCTATCAATCAATGTTTTTGGGGTTAGAGATGACTTTTTAATCACTTTTAAAGGGATATTAAGCCTTTGAGTACATTATGCCAAGTTATAATACTGTGTCATATGCTTCTATTACCTCCGTGTGTCACTTAGTCATGTTTTGATGCACAGGGTGCAGACCTAGAAATACACATGGAGGTAATGGAAGCATTTCACACAGTATTGTAACTTGGCATCACAGGCTGAAAGGCTGAAGAAAAAAAATCCTGCCATACCCCTTTAAAGGGAACCTGTCATCACTTTCATGGTGCCTGAACCACGAGTCCTTAGGGAAGTCCCCATCAGCCTTGATTGATAGATTTCTCCCTACAATAGTCATATGGTCTTATCTGAATTTGGTTTGCCTTGAGATATGGTGGAAACCTCCATTCTAAAAACTTAGCTACATTTCTTGATTTGACTAGACTACATGCTACTCTTATTAGTGTTTTCTCCCCTATCCATACCATAATGCCCACCGAAAATGATTGGTAGATATCCTGGAATTGTCTACAGAAGACTGGGAGGATCAGATCTGGAAGACTTTTTATTGACCGCAATGGTCATTGTCTGAGAATCCCATACCAATACAAATTACTCCACAGGATGGAAGGCTTCCAACTACACTCCCTATAGGTTATGTTTCTACTCTCTGATCCTGGGATAATGTGCAACCTTCTGTAATCTACTGTTGAAATCTACAGGCTGAAGAAAAAAATCTTGGAATACCTCTTTAATATATTTAACATGCTGGAGTATCTATTTTGAACCCAACCATTATGCTGCCATGCCAGATTTAATTTTTCTGTCTGCCAACTAATAAAACCATGAGGGTGCCAAGGGGGCTCTGTAGGTTTCTAGTGTTAACCATTTCTATAGGAATAACATTACGGTAGGGATTTGTTAAAACACATAAAAGTGGCTCCAAAGATGATCTCCACTATTCCACCCTTGTTAGGGGCCAGTAAAGACAACAAAGGGAATACATTTTCTTTAAACCGCAATGGAAGGTTGGATGGTAAAAGCAAACATAATTCTAAACCACTTAAAAAAACCATAAACATATCCTTAAAAAAACTTTTATATTATTTTTTTCTTATTAATATAAGGTAGTAGTATCTGACAATTTCTTCTACCTGGAGGCTCTGGAGTGAGCTACATAGAGCAGGCTCCAGATACTACCTGCAGGGTGTTTTAGTCGATTTGCATTAGTATCTTTGGAATAGATATTGAGTGAAAGCACCAGGTTTGTTCTTAGAGCACTTGTGATAAATGCTAGCAATTCCTGGCCAGTATAATAACACCTCTCAAAAACACAGCCAGACTTCTGCTCCCGTACGTCTCGCACAAAACAGCTCAGAATTAAAATGCAGAACCTATTTTGCCCTCAAGTAGATCATGTCAAATAAAGTATTAGATTGTTGTAATGCATAGAAGAATACAATTTCAACACAAAAATTTACATTTAAATTCTTCTTTCTGTCCGCAGGCAAAATGGAGTGGAGGATGAACAGTGATATTTAATAAGTAGGGAATGAGTATTTGTGGTGTATAATCCCTTACCAGATTAATTAAGGGAAGACTTATGGAATCTGTTATTTTTTTTTTCGGCGGGTTAAGTGGCTGTGTAACCGTGGTATAATATCTAAGTTACTCTCATTTTGTTGTCTAACGGTTTGAAAATGCCATAACTTGTCTGTAACCGGCCTATTGTGTCTCATTTTTTGCAATATTTATTTTATTTGTGGCGCATGGGATATGTACGCTGATACTAAAACTCAATGATCAATTGGATGCACTACAAGTGGTGTAATTAAAGAGATAAAAAAATATGGTCAATGTAAAATAGCTCCAAGCTCTGCTTATGTATGTGAATATGTGTTCTTCCACTTCAAAGCCAGTGATACATATCGTGATTACACAACAGCCCATAGAACGCCTCCAATAGTTATGGGTTCATATTTTATACCTAGCTACATTGGCCATGCAACTTCTTCTATACATATAACCTAAATATATGGAAAACACATCCCGATCTTGGCACTGAAAACAGTAGATGCCTACAAAAATATACACCTAAGGTCTTCAGTAAAATATTTTTATTCCAGAAGCTATTATAGAAAAAAGCTATGTATTGACCATTTTTGTTTTTACAATGATTTGTTTATTATAGTTTTTACCTATAGTCAAATGTCTAAATTAAAGAACAAGAGTATGATGGCACCAGCGGCAACATAAAGTCCACGACCATATAAACGGGGCGGACAGCGCTGTTGACAGTAGTGGAAGGAGCTGAAGGGCAGTCTTCAGTTACAGAGATATGATCCATAGTCCAAGTATCAAAGTTAAAGATGCTGATCTCCATTATCCAAGAACAAGTACCTATTATATTCAGGTAGCCAATAGAGAATTAAGAGTTGGGAAACACATGGTTGCATAGACCATCAGGTATTTGTTTGTTTAGTGCGATGTTATTATTTGACATGAGGCATCAATAAATTTTCAATAAAGCATTTGAATTGTATATGGAAACATGTTGGCTACATGATTTCTGTTGATCATATTGAAAAGAGTCCATCAAGTTCAACCTATAATAACCCTACTATATGGATCCAGAGGAAGGCAGATGACAGCTGCCCCATACTAGGGGAAAATGCCCCATTAACTCAAAGATTTTTTTCTACAAATCCTGTTGGGGAAGTCTGTGACCTTAGATGACCATTCATTTCCAGAACAAAAGAAAGTTCAATAGTTTTCTTTACAATGTCCAAGGGTTTCTGCTTCCCATCATCATTGGTAACCTGTTCAAAAAGGGATGTAGACACAAAGCCCGATGTGTTGTTGATGGACCCATTGGCCAAATGTAGTATACTTAATTGTGACAATGTTTTGTCCATTTCTCAACTGTATCCGCTGTCTATGCAGGACTCAAAACCATGATCTACTAAACTTTAGAGTCCTGGACAAAAACAGAATACATCCAGGAAATAGACCTAACATAGTCACAATTGGAGTATGTTTGGCCCAATAAAGTCAATGGGCCAGTCAGCAATACTGTGGTATCCTGGTGTGGAACACACCTGTCCTCCTGTCCCATCAGGTGGATGTCACCTTGCGTGTTTGCTCCGAGCCCACTATTTAGGTATAAAAGTATTGGTTAATGTATTGTATTATGTTGTCTTTGCACTTTCTTTCTGCTGCACCCTGAGGGGTGGGAGTATTCTAGGGGGATCCTATGTTTGCTTCTAGCCAACCAGGGCTGCTGCTCTGCCCTCCGCCAAGTCTGCTATACAGGGTGGAATTAAGTCCATCAGAGACAGAGAGTTGTAAAGAGAGTGGAGATCACCTCTAGACCTCTACTGTGGACCTGTGCCTCACCACATGAGGTCAAGACTAAGAAAATTCCAGTTGCAGCACTAATTCTGTCCCAGAGCGACAGCAACCTTCCTAGGACCCAGCTGACTAGACCCTGTACTCTCCAAATATAGTTCAGGCAAGTCAGGTTCCAAATAGGTCAAGGCTCCCGGTAAACCCTACTTCAGGATACCCAGGTGAAGAGTAAAGCTAGTGTCTGTCAGCTCCCAAATCTCATAGAGGTTATAACATCCAAACTAGTCCAGTCTAAACAATAGTAAGAAGCCAGTTTATCAGTAAGGACTACAAGTCGCATAGTGCCCTGAATCAACTGTGATCTGATCCCTGCAGCAAACTCGTGTGCACTTTGTACTATTGTTTGACCTGTTCCTGTATCGTTGCAAGTTCTGGAGTAAAATATAGTTTTCCGCAAACCCTTCATTGTGGTCATTATTGTCTCCAGCGCTTGGCCCAGGTGAACTAACATAGAAGCATAGAATGTGTCGGCAAATAACAACCATTTGGCCCATCTAGTCTGCCCAATAATCTGAATCCTATCAATAGTCCCTGGTCCTATCTTATATGAAGGATAGCCTCATGCCTATCCCATGCATGTTTAAACTCCTTCACTGTATTTGCAGCGACCACTTCTGCAGGAAGGCTATTCCATGCATCCACTACTCTCTCAGTAAAGTAATACTTCCTGATATTACTGCAGAAACCTTTGCCCCTCTAATTTAAAACGATGTTCTCTGGTGGTTGTTTTTCTTCTTTTAAATATGCTCTCCTCCTTTACCGTGTTCGTTCCCTTTATGCATTTAAAAGTGTCTATCATATCCCCTCTCTCTCTTCTTTCTTCTTTCTTGCAAGCTATACTTGTTAAGGTCCTTTAACCTTTTCCTGGTAAGTTTTATCCTACAATCCATGTCTGAACCTTGGAGCGTGGTGGCTAACGCTACCCTGGCGTTACGAACCATATGTTACATCATACACCAGCACTTACCACAAAACATGACAGGTTGCCAAACTATAGCTTAATGTGAGTTGAGCTTTATGTAGGCCACACTATATGGAACTAAATGCTAGAATGTGATTACCTATATTCATTAGACTAAAAATATATAAGAATAAATACTTATAGTCAAAAAGTTGAAAAAGATTGTTTCCAGTGAATAGATCCAGAATAGAGTCTTGACTATGAGGAGCATCGTGGATCAATGTGCTAATTTGCTTCCATATTTTTAGTTAATTTACCACCGCCCAATGCAAGCTTCTGAAGCTTTGCCACCTTGTAAATATGTAGTAATGGCCGTACAACCAAATATCTCTTTAGTATTTTCCTCATCATTTCTGATAAATGTTTTGTACCCTACAGATTGATGGTTCCATGCGGCCTTCCCTTCATCTAGCAAATGCCAGGAACCAGCCCAGAATGTGCCATCTGTGTGGGGGCACAATTAAGACCATCCATATTCTTACTGTGCTCATTCTCACAACCAATTAGCAAGAAAAATAAGGGCTATTAAGTAGGTAAATCTCAAGAACTGGCTGTTCTGTTGATAAGATACCTTTGCAGTCGGTTTATCTAGAAGAGCGACGTATATACCGGCTTGTCTGCAATTAGGAATTAGTTTATTAGACAGCCAAAATCATTCATAATTAACATTATTGATTTCTTTATTAAGTATTTCAGGGGCTAAGAAAAGCAATATAACAACCTACCTGCCATGCATTTCATGTTGCATTCATTTAAGACAGGTAGAGAAATGAGAAAGAAGAACCAACCCCAACCCTCGCCCCCCCCCCCCCCTTCCAAAAAATAAAAATAAATAAATAATAGGACCACTTCTATATGGACTCTGCATACCTCTTTACTGATTTTTTTCTGCACAGGGGCTTATGGTAAACTTAATCTGTGATGTTCTGTTTGCACTGCATACAATTCACTATCTTTGGCAAATAAGTTTTAATTTAACTTGTAATAAAATATAGTTATAAATCACTTAAAAAATATATACCAAAAAGGTTCTTTGGAAATATATCCGGTCAGTAGATGAGAAATATCAGGGCAACATCCAGAATTGTTTATGAAATATGGAAGATTTTATGATAATTCAGAAACAGGGTTTGGTATCAGTGGCGGTCCATAGAATGGTCAAGGCCGGCTCTGCCTAGAGGCAAAATAGGTAGCCTCCTAGAGCGCAACAAGAAAGTAAGACAGCCACTATCTGAACCATTTGCTGAACCAGCTCAGCCAGCAGCACCAGCTGTTACGCCGAGCGCTCCGGGTCCCCGCTCCTCCCCGGAGCGCTCGCTACACTCTCGTTACTGCAGCGCCCCGGTCAGATCCACTGACCGGGTGCGCTGCGATACCGCCTCCAGCCGGGATGCGATTCGCGATGCGGGTGGCGCCCGCTCGCGATGCGCACCACCCGGCTCCCGTACCTGACTCGCTCTCCGTCGGTCCTGTCCCGGCGCGCGCGGCCCCGCTCCCTAGGGCGCGCGCGCGCCGGGTCTCTGCGATTTAAAGGGCCACTGCGCCGCTGATTGGCGCAGTGGTTCTAATTAGTGTGTTCACCTGTGCACTCTATATATATACCTCACTTCCCCTGCACTCCCTCGCCGGATCTTGTTGCCCTTGTGCCTAGTGAAAGCGTTCCCTTGTGTGTTCCTAGCCTGTGTTCCAGACCTCCTGCCGTTGCCCCTGACTACGATCCTTGCTGCCTGCCCCGACCTTCTGCTACGTCCGACCTTGCTTCTGTCTACTCCCTTGTACCGCGCCTATCTTCAGCAGTCAGAGAGGTTGAGCCGTTGCTAGTGGATATGACCTGGTCACTACCGCCGCAGCAAGACCATCCCGCTTTGCGGCGGGCTCTGGTGAATACCAGTAGTGACTTAGAACCGGTCCACTAGCACGGTCCACGCCAATCCCTCTCTGGCACAGAGGATCCACCTCCTGCCAGCCGGCATCGTGACACCAGCATTACCCCCTCTGATGTGTGTGACCCCTTGTAGTAAGGATGGGTTTGGTACTGTGTGTCACCCCAGTAGTAAGGAGATTACATGAGGAGGAGGTTTGCTACAGTGTTTCATCCCAGTAGTAAAGTGCTTAGATGGGGAGGAGTTTTGTTTCAGTGTGTCTCCTAATTTGGAAGAGGCATGTCAAAGGACAGGACATTGGGCGGAGTCAAGGAGACGGCAACATTAGCTTTTGCCTAGGGTGGCAAAAATCCTTGCACCAGCCCTGACAATGGTTGACACTGAAGTGGGTGCAATTTGATGCCACTGTTAAGCCATTAATGTGGGAGGAGGGACCCATAGAAGGATACATAAAGTAGGAGATGGAGGTAGAAGGAAGCAAAACATAGCGTGGCAGTGACTGCATATAGTGCCAAAAGGAATGGCTGTGTATAATGCAGAGCAGCGTGACTGTTCAAAGCCTACTCAGGTTGAGTTTATTCCTTTTAGCCTATCCCTTCATGCTGCTATGGGTCTATATGAGGCTACATTTTTCTAATGCACTGCCATTACACCATGGTGGTTACATCAGTCACTTGGTATGAGAAATGATATGCGCCCTTAAAGGGGTACTCCGCCCCTAGACATCTTATCCTCTCTCCAAAGGATAGGAGATAAGATGTCTGATAGCAAGGGTTCTGCTGCTGGGACCCCCGCAATCTCTGTGCAGCACCTGGCATTGGTTTAAAATGCTGGGTGCAGGTGGCAGGGTTGTGACATCACGGTTACACCCCTTGTGACATCACGCCACACCCCCTCAATGCAAGTCTATGGGAGGGGGCATGGCTGTGACCTCACAAGGGGACGTGGGCATAACATCACGACCACGATGCCCACTCCAAGCATTCGGAACAAAATGTTCTGAATGCTGGGGCAGCAGAGTACCCCTTTAAGTGACTCATGACTGCAAGGCCCCTCTGTCACTACGTATAGTCACTGTTATATTATGTTTTACTTTCTTACTTTATCATGTCCCATTATGCAGATTTGGTGCTAATTGCACTGGAAGGAGACACCCAAAAAACTGTGGTCATATTTCTGGCAGAATGGATATAGGAACAGGTAGCTCTTCAATGGTGAGAATATAGTTACATGAGAATTGGTAAAGCACTAAGGCTGGGTACCCTATACAGCCTGAAATACAAGGAGATGACGGCATTTAGCTTCATAGAAATGTCCACGGCTGGCTCGCAGTATTAACCCCTTAATGACGAAGGACGTATATTTATGCCCTCCGCCGGCTCCCGGGATATGCCGCGGGGTCACGCAGTCATATCGGGACGGTCCCGGCGGCTATCAACGGCCAGGACCCACGGCTAAAACAGGACATCACTGATCGCGGTGATGCCCTGTATTAACCCTTCAGACGCGGCGATCAAAGCTGACTGCCGCATCTGAAGTGAAAGTGAAAGTATCCCGGCTGCTCACTCGGGCTGTTGGGGACAGCCGCAGTGAAATCGCGGCATCCCAAACAGCTTACAGGACACCGGGAGGGCCCTTACCTGCCTCCTTCGGTGTCCGATCGGCGAATGACTGCTCTGCGCCTGAGATCCAGGCAGGAGCAGTCAAGCGTCGATAACAAAGATCAGTGTGTGCAGTGTTATAGGTCCCTATGGGAGCTATAATACTGCAAAAAAAAAAGTAAAAAAAAAAAATGTTAATAAAGGTCATTTAACCCCTTCCCTAATAAAAGTTTGAATCACCCCCCTTTTCCCATAAAAAAAATAAATAAAACAGTGTAAATAAAAATAAAAATAAACATATGTGGTATCGTCGCGTGCGGAAAACGTCCAAACTATAAAAATATATTGTTAATTAAACCGCATGGTAAATGGCGTACACGTGAAAAAGTATCTTCACGTACACGTGAAAAGGATCTTCGCTGGAGACTGCTGGATACTGGATCAGGTAGGGAAGCGACGGTGGGTGGTAATTTAAAGTGAAAGTAAAACGATCTTTACTGTGGCAACCACTGGGAAGGCCAAACTACAACTCCCAGCATGCCCATCCAGCCAAAGGCTGCAACATCTGGAGGGTCACCGTTTGGAGACCACTGTTACAGTGGTGCCCAAACGGTAGCCCTCCAGATGTTGCCAAACTACAACTCTCAGCATGCCTGGACTGTCCAGGCATGCTGGGAGTTGTAGTTCTGTAACATCTGTCCTTTCAGATTTAGCAATTTTCATGAATTTTTTGAAAATTGCTGCTCTACTTTGAAGCCCTCTAATTTTTTCAAAAAGCAAAAATATGTCCATTTTATGATGCCAACATAAAGTGGATAAATTGTATTTGTGAATAAAAATAAAATTTATTGTGAATATCCATTTTCCTTACAAGTAGGGAGCCTCAAAGTTAGAAAAATTAAAATGTGACGTCAAGGCCTTGCCCCTCGTGATGTCACGTCATGCCTCCTCCATTCATGTCTAAGAGAGGGGGCATGTCGGCCGACACACCCCCTCTCATAGACATGAATGTATGGGGTGAGGCACGGGGGGGTGTGGCCATGACATCTTGACTACTGCCACAGAACCCGGTGTTTGTTTAGAATGCCGAATGCTGCAGGAGATCGCGTGGGGGCCCAGCAGCAGGATCCACCCGATCAGACATCTTATCCCCTACAAGCGGCACCATATGATGTTTAGTGTTGAGCGGCATAGGCCATATTCGAATTCGCGAATATTCGCGAATATATGTATGAATATTCGTCATATATTCGCGAATATTCGCATATTCGTTATATTCGCGTATGCGAAAATTAACATATGTGAATATTAGCATATACAAAATTAGCATACGCGAAAATTCGCATATGCGAACATTAGCATATGCAAATTTTCGTATATGCAAATTTTCGCACGCCAGTCTCACACAGTAGTATTACAGCCTTCTTTACACCACACAAGCTGGAAGCAGAGAGGGATGATCACTGTGATGTGTACTGTGAAAAAAAAAAAAAAAAGAATATTCGTAATTACGAATATATAGGGCTATATTCGCGAAATTCGCAAATTCGCGAATATGCGATATTCGCGAATAATATTCGAATTGCGAATATTCGTGAGCAACACTAATGATGTTATAAATACACTGCACCGAAGGCCTTTTATATCCCTCTGTATAGGATTTGTGCAGAAAATAAGAATTTGCCAACAGTAATTTTACCTTACGATATTTTACCTTATGATATTTTACCTTACTCAGTTTTAGCTTAGTGTCCTAGGAGGCAACACGGGTCTGGATTGCTCCAGGCCTGGTCTATTTTGTTATTTTTTAGAGTTAGTGTTTAGATTCTTTCTTCTTTTTTGTTTTTTTCTTCAGTCCCCACATGCGACTGAAGGGCACGGTTCCATAGAGTATGGTCCGTTAACCCTTCCTCGCCACTGGCCAGTATCAGGTTTGTACCTTGGGTCCGGGTCGCCTATTGCCTCTGCTTGCCCCTCTTAAAGAAGCCTGGCATGATGCAGAAGGCTTAGTCTGGTGAAGACTTCTGGGGAGAGGACTTCTAGGGAGGTAAGTATACTTCCATAGTCAGGTGAGTATGTTCCCAGGCACCCCTCTCACCCACCCCACCCCACTTCATCTAACCTAGGGCCCCTCAGGGGTTAATCATAAGGATAACCTTTATTATCAGGGTTGTTGTGAGGAAGGGGCACTTTTGGGGGCCTGCGGCTGTTTTTCTGGGGTACTGGCCCCGACTGCGGCATACTTATATTCCGACAGCCGTCCCCACACACGGTGAGGCAGCTGCCGGCTTCTCTCCGGGCGGCATTTGCGGCCGTCCGGTCCGGGACCTACCCATTCTTCAGTCCGCGGGCGGTCTCGACTATTATTATCTCCGGCAGCCGTCCCCGCAATTGGGGATGGCTGCCGGCTTCACAGGCATCAGGGAGGCATGTGCGGCCGGGAGCCAGGCCGCTACTTTAGCCCGCGGCTTTGGCCTGGTCCCGGCCGCGAGTAGCTCCGCCCCCTTATTTCGCACTCTCTGCGAGTCCAATGAGCGCAGCGCTCGCACAGGGAGGGCAAGTTCAGCCTATCCGGCAGCAGCCCGGGCACGCCAGGCTTTTCTCAGCCTCTCCCGTGCTAGCGCGCGCGTGATAACTCCTCCCCTACGGGATCACGTGATGCTGCTCCGGGTCCAGCACTGCTCTCCTCACAGACGCTGCTGCACTCTGCTCCTGTGGGTCTTCCCTTTCTTCGGCTGCTGCATTTCTGCTTAATCTAGCCGGCTGTCCTGTATTCCTGAGGCTGCAGGGACGTCAGTACAGGAACCTGGGTGAGCTTGTTCCATTTTTCTTCTGTCACTAGTTAGCTGTGCTTGGCAATGTCCACCCCCAGCTTTGAACCTTCTTTCAGACAGGCGGCCCCTGCTTCGGTCACTTACTATGCTTTTACAGAGTGTAAGGTTAAATTTTAGGGGGGTTCGACTGATCCCACTTGCATGTGGCCCCTGACCCTGCCCCGATTTGAGTGTCTTTCCTCTCCCAAACTATCTCAGACTTGGCACAAGTTTCCAAGGAGGTAGCTACAGCCTTAAAGCAGTCTTCTTTGCGTAGCCCTCGGGAGACAAGTTCGGCGTCTTCGGACCGTCGACACTCCCACAGACGTCCATGGGTCATATATCCTGACTCCTCTCCTGAAAACAGGCGCCGCTCGCGCTCGAGGTCTCCCGCTCCTAGGCAGCGTTCCCGGTAACGCGGCCACTCTCCTAGGGGCCGTTCTCGTTCCCCGAACCGACTTACCAGATCCCGGTCACCTAGATCGGGAGCCTCCACTAACCGTTCCCGATCTCAGGGTGAACTAGCAGACTCCGCATTCGGATTCTGAAGAGCTGTCATCCATGTCTGACTTGGTGGACAGCTTGGTGTCTGCAGTCAGGGACACCTTCCATCTACAGGACTCTGGACCTTCGGACCCTACTCCTGAAGTTTCCTTTACACGTACTCATCGCTCTCCCAAGGTTTTTCATCCTCATAAGGAGTTTGATGACCTTCTGGAGACCGCCTGGAAGCTTCCGGAGAAGTGCTTCCAAGGCCCTAAACGGTTAAAGACTCTGTGTCCATTCCCTCAGGATCTTATCTCTAAATGGACCGTTCCACCATCTGTGGACCCCCCAGTCTCCCTTTTATCCAAATCCACCACTCTACTGTTGGCGGATGCCGCTTCCTTTAAGGATCCCGTGGACAAGCGGGTTGAGAATTTGGCCAAGTACGCATTTGAGGCAGTGTGATCCTCCCTGCTCCCAGCCTTCTCTTCAACCCTGGTCGCGAAGGCCTTATCGGTGTGGGCTTCACAGCTCCGTCAAGGGCTGTTGTCCGGAGCCTCTCCGGATGATCTGGCTGAGATTGCTCTTCATATTTCAAACGCAGGTGAATATTTATGCCAGGTTTCATTGGAGTCTGCTCGCTGTGCAGCTCTCGCGTCTGGCAATCTAGTCGCCATTCTTCGCTCTATGTGGCTCAAAGCTTGGAACGCCGATTCGGCTTTGAAGAAATCCCTGAAGGAAATGGCCTTTACTGGCGGTCGCCTTTTTGGGAAACGGCTAGACGACATCATTTCCGAGGCTACGGGCGGTAAAAGTTCTTTGCTTCCCCAGAACAAGGCGCGCCACCTTGCGGCTCGTGGGGGTTTTCGCAAGTCGACCTCCTTTCGGTCCTTTCGCTCCCTGGGCCATGGGCACCAGAATAAATCAAGCTCCTCACAGGGTAGGCACGGCCCGTCCTTCAAACTTCACCCCTCATGGAAGCAGGGTAGCCATTCCAACCGATTTCCCACTAAATCGGGAATCCGCAAACCTTGCTCGACCTGAAGGGGCGCCCCCACCCGGGACTTCGTCTCGGGTGGGCGGTCGCTTACTTCTTTTTCGGGAAGTCTGGTTGGCGCAAGTCCAGGACTCTTGGGTTCGGGACGTCATCTCCGACGGTTACCTAATCGAGTTCGCTTCTTTTCCCCGGGATCGTTTTTTTCGGTCCCGGCCTCCTCGTTCACTTGCTCTGGCTGCAGGTTTTCATTCTGCCATTCGCACTCTGCTGCAACAGGGTGTCATTGTGCCCGTTCCATCTCAGGACCATTTCAAGGGTTTCTATTCAAACCTCTTAGTTTTCCCCGTTCCGCAGGGTCACTTTCAGTTTGGGGCCCTGCATTTCGGCCTGGCCACAGCCCCCAGAGTCTTTACCAAGGTCCTCGCGGCTGTTATGGCTATTCTCAGGTCCCAGGGGGGTCTCTGTCCTCCCTTACTTGGACGACCTGCTTATCAAGGCTTCATCCCGGGCCCAGAACGAGGAGAGTCTCCACATCACTCTGCTGACCCTGTCCAGCTTCGGGTGGCTGATCAACGAGGAGAAGTCCCATCTTTCTCCCTCCCGGTCTCTAGTTTTTCTGGGCCTCCGGTTCAATACCGAGAGCGCCCGGGTTTTTCTCCCTCCGGACAAACGGAGGGCTCTGCTGTCCGGTGTTCGTCTCTTGAGATGTCCTCTCCCGGTGTCCATTCGTTCCTGCATGGCAGTGCTGGGCAGGATGGGGGCGACCATGGTGGCGGTTCCGTTTGCACAGTTCCGTTGCCGCCCACTTCAGTGGGCCATTCTGTCCCTCTGGGACGGATCCCATCTGTCCTTGGATCACCGGATCCATCTGCCCACCTCGGCTCGCCAGTCCCTTCTTTGGTGGCTCCGCTCTCCTCTCCTTCTGAGCGGCCGCTCGTTTCTACCGTTGGACTGGTTGGTACTGACGATGGACGCGAGCCTCCTCGGTTGGGGGGTATTCTCCTGGACCGGACATCCAGGGTCGGTTGTCCCCTCAGGAAGCCAGGCTCCCCATCAATGTCCTAGAGATCCGGGCAATCTTCCTTTGTCTCCGGCACTGGGAGTCCCTTCTCCGAGGGCGCCCAGTCCGCATTCAGTCGGACAACGCCACGGCCGTGGCGTATGTAAACCGCCAAGGGGGCACTCGCAGCAGCGCGGCCATGACCGAGGTGTCCAAGATCTCAATCTGGGCGTAGCGCATGGTTCACTCTCTATCGGCGATCCACATCCCAGGGGTTGACAACTGGGAGGCGGACTTTCTGAGTCGCTCCTCTCCTGATCCCGGCGAGTGGTACCTTCACCCAGAGGTGTTTGCGGGCATTTGCCATCGCTGGGGGACTCCGGACGCGGACCTCTTTGCGTCCCGCCTAAATCGGCAGGTTCCAGCCTTCGTGGCAAAGTCCAGAGATCCTCTGGCCCTGGCCGCGAACGCCCTCGTCATTCCCTGGTCTCGGTTCACTCTCCCGTACCTGTTTCTGCCTCTCCCTCTCCTTCCCCGGGTGCTCAGGAAACTCAAGGCAGAGAGAATCTCCGCCATCCTGGTGGCTCCAGATTGGCCCCGCCGCTCATGGTACGCCGACGTGGTTCAGCTCGTGGCAGATGTTCCTTTTCGTCTGCCAGATCGCCTCGATCTTCTGTCTCAGGGGCCTTTTTGCCACCCCAATTCACAGCCGCTGCGTTTGACGGCGTGGCGGTTGAAACCGCGGTGTTGAAGGCGCGCAGTTTCTCATCTGGGGTTATTCGCACTATGCTCAGGGTGCGTAAACCGTCCTCGGCTAGGATTTACCATAGCACTTGGTGGGCCTATTTTCGGTGGTGTGAGGCCCGCTCTCTTTCTCCGGTTTGTTTTTCTCTGCCGAACCTTCTGGCGTTTCTGCAGTCGGGTTTTGAAACGCGTTTGACTCTTAGTTCTCTTAAGGGGCAAGTTTCTGCGCTGTCTATTCTTTGCAAGTTGACCTTTCGCCCACCTCTTCCTTCCGACGGTTGGAGTCACTGTTTGTTCTTCCGGAGGGCAGACGCAAGGGGTTGCCGGCTTCTAAGGCCACCATCTCCAGATGGATCCGGTCTGCCATTTCTGAGGCATATTGTTCCAAGGGGAAGGATCCTCCCTTCCAGGTTACAGCTCACTCCACTCGCTCTGTGGGGGCCTCTTGGGCAGTCTTTAACAGGGCTTCGGCCCTACAGGTGTGTAAGGCGGCCACTTGGTCTTCGGTGCACACGTTTACCAAGTTCTACCAAGTGCACACTTCTGCATCCACCGACGGCGTTTGGGGCGTAAGGTTTTGCAGGCAGCGGTGGCTCTGCTGTCCGCTTGATTCCGGGTTACGTTGTTTTTTCCCTCCCCGGGGACTGCTTTGGTACGTCTCACGGTTCCTGTGTCCCCCAATGGAGCTGAATGAGAAAAGGAGATTTTTTACACTTACCGTAAAATCTTTTTCTCAGAATCTCCATTGGGGGACACAGCTCCCACCCAATGTTTTTAGTTGTGGTCTGGGAGTCGGTCGCCTGTCAGTCCGTTGGTTCAATTATTTTGTCTGGGCTCCCTCCGGACTCTTTCCTTTCGGTTCTTCCTATTGCTTTGGGACTAAAACTGAGTGTCTCTAGTCAGTAGGTGGGATATATCCTGCTGGGAGGAGCCGATCCTTTGTGTTTTTTTTGTAATGCCTAGTGTCAGCCTCCTAGTGGCAGCAAGATATACCCACAGTTCCTGTGTCCTCCAATGGAGCTTCTGAGAAAAAGATTTTACAATAAATATACCTATTTTTTCTCTATACGAGTTTGATTTGATACACACACCATACATTCTTCCAAAGTGTTTATTTTCTATCCATTTTTATCTATTTGCTAAATATAAATACAAAAAAAAGCAACAATATATTAGCATGCTATTGATACTTATTACTCAGTAGCTACACTAGAGAACAGTAAAATCCCTTTTCCATATTGCTGGCAGACAAGTTGTCATATTTTAAAATTTGGAGCCACTTAAAGGGGAACTCTGGTGAAAAACATCTTATCCTCTATCCATCGGATAAGGGATAAGATGTTTTTTCCCCGGAGTACCCCTTTAACAGATCACACTATGGACAAAGAAATTTGGAAGAAGCGCTATACCTGTGGTCAATGGGATATAGGGATATTCGGATATAGCACACAATCCAGCACTTAGGAAAACTTGCAGTTTTATTGGAATACACGAGTCTACAAACAGGTAAAACGGTTCAAGGCAACGTCAGACGCGTTTCAAGTGCATACGCGCTTTTCATCGGTGACATAGGGATATTCCAACAATTCTCTGTTAGTCTGCAAAATCTACATGACAAACTAACTGAGAAAAACCTGAGTTGGATGTGGACCTTTGCCTAATGTAAACCTGGTGATTAGAAATAAATCTGTAGCTGGGCTCAGCTACCAAGGCCTCTGGAAGGCCATAAGTGACTTTGTTTGTGCCAATGATATGAGCTCACAGAAGGGTAGTTATCCCAGAGGAGATTGACCATGAAACCATGACCAGACCTTGATGACCACAACTCTAGAAGAAGTCAGCTCACCCATTCCTAACCATGTCAGTCTGTGCGTCAGTCAAACAGACCTATCTCTATTGCTCTTATTTGGGCTTCCTTTAGCCAGAGAAAGAAAATTGACACAGAGTTTGCATGCACAAGACCCTAGTGTATCTGACAACCAGGACAATAAGAACTAGCCAGTTCCGCAGCTCAATGAGCTTTTAATCTACTGGGACACTACCTGAAGGGAGAGTATAGTATTAGGGACTCAACTCATTGCCCAGGGGGAAGTTTAACAGGGGTAATCATACCATACCATATACTAGGATCACATTTGTTTCTGTCCCCACATTCTGCACTTATATGCTTATCCCTTTTTGTTCTGTATGTCTTGCGTTGATACCGGCCAATAGGCTATTACATGCAGTGGTGCTATGAGACCTTGACAGTGTCCCTGGCCATTGGTGAACATTTTTCCTGTTTGCAAGAGGAGGAGTTCACCACCAGTAAGTTCCCAGGCCAACGCAGAGTTTGATGCTGATGTAGGGACTGTGTAATGACATTTAGCTATATAGGCAGACTAGATTGACTGAATTGTTTTTATTTGCCAACACATTCTATGTTTCTATTGTAGCAACATGCAGTGGGACACTGCCTTAAAGTGAAAGAGAATCTGACAGCTATTTTACTCACCCTTAACCCAACATATTGGATTATAGTGCGGTTGAATAGCTGTAAAAGAAGTGTAACTTACATGTTTATGTTACGTATGTCTAAAGTTCTGCCGGTTACAAGCTTCTTGCTATGGCGCTGCAGTGCACATTGGAGGCGGGGAGCCGGATCGCACAGCTCCCCCTACTTCATCAATATTCTGGCCCCTTCCTTGAATTTAGGGGGTGGGGTGAGCACTCTGCTCCTCGTTTCACCCAGCTCTGACATCACGAAAGAGGGCAGGCCAGGGCGGAATATTCATGAGGCAGGAAGCTTCTAACAGGCAGAACGTCAGACATAGATAATGTAAATACGTATTTTACTTTTTTTTTTTACAGCTATTTAACTGCACTATTACCCAATATATTGAGTTTAGTGCGTGTGAAATAGCTGTCAGATTCTCAGGAAAGGTCTTCTGATATCTCCATGAGGCCTAAGTGAATATTTACCTATATTAGATTTGGGAGTTTAGATATAGTGACGTTGAACCTTATCTATTTTACTCACATGTAATATAAACAAAAGTAGACATCTGCATGTCCTCTGCAATAGATAGGTGTCATTGGACCCCTGCAAGAGAAGTGTCCAACCAAACAAACATTGATGCAAGTTCTGAAGATTTCTGCAGAAGATGAATGCATAGGATAATGCTAACCAGCGGATATAACAACCACTACTGATATGAAATAAACAATAAAGGTTTCATTTTATAGAGACTTATTACTATGTTTATACTCCCAAGCTAAAAGGGGTACTCCACCCCTAGACTTCTTATCCCCTATCCAAAGGATAGGAGATAAGATGTCTCAACGTGGGGGTCCTGCCACTTGGGACACCCGCGATCTCGGCTGAAGCACCCCAGACATCCGGTTCACAGAGCGAACTTCAATGCGGGCAAAGACTCATGACCATGTCCCCTCAATACAAGTTTATGGGAGGGTTCGTGATGGCCGTCACGCCCCCCCCCCCCATAGACTTGCATTGAGGAGGCGTGGCCGTGATGCCATGAGTCTCCGGGGCTGCACCCGACGCTCTAAAGGGGATAAGATGTCTAGAGGCGGAGGAGTACCCCTTTAATCTAAGTTTGTATTCACTTAGGCCTCATGCAGACATCAGAAGGGCTCGAACTTTAATGCCGTGTCCCAATGCATGTTATTACAGTACAGAAAATTGGTTCTAAGGACTGTAATGCTTTAGATTTTATTTAATAGTAAAAGTTTATTTTGACAATTGGACTATGCATTTATGGTGGGGAATTGAAAAGAAAACCACAATTTTGCAACTTTAGGGGAGTTTTGTTTATACGCAGTGCACTTTACGGTAAAACTGACATGTAAGGCAGACATTGTTAGCCCCGAAGGCAGACCAGAGGAGAAAATTGCAGCAGATGGCCATTTTTACTCATCGGACCCCCGCAATTGCACCACAGGTGGTATGATGAGTGTCTGTATGCCCCCCCCCAATACTTCAGATATCCTGATCAGTTTTGAACACAGCATCTGAAGGGTTAATGGCAATCATAAGGGTGATTGTTTCTTTTCCTCCTTTTTTTTTTTGTTTTCTTTTTCCTTTTTTCTCCTTTTATATTTTATTTTATTTTTATCCCCCCCTCCCCTTTTCTTTCTTTTTTCCTTTTTTCCTTTCTTTTTCCTTTCCTTTTCTTGGTTTTCTTCTTCTCCTTATTCCTCTGTCTTTTTTTATTTTTCTATTGTTTCCTCTTTTCGGTTTTCCCATGTTATAATAAATGGAATATCAAGAGTATTAACATGAAACTCTTTTTTGTCGGGTTTTGCGCCCAAATTGTGTTGCATGGAACATGCAACACAATTTGCGACCAAAAAAACCAAATCCCTCCACTTTACAAGAAATACCCGACTTGGGAAAGTGGGCGTGACCCTGAAAAAAGGGCGTGTCCCCAGCCGTTTTGAAAAATATCAACATATTTACTAAGGTTTCCACAGAAGATGTGGTGGATTTGAACTGAGGAAAACCGGACAGATCAGAACAGTTGTAAAAAAAAGCAAATCGTAGGGAAAAGTGAAAAATGTAGGGAAACCTTTGTAAATACCTTGGGAAATACCTGTCGGAAATCAAAACCAACAAAGAAAACTACACTCCGCTCTTAGTAAATAAACCCCATTGAGTTTTATATATAGATTAAATAAAGGATTTTCATATTTTCTCCTCCTGACTGCTGGATGTCCCTCCTGTTAAATCATATCAGGTGTTATCCACTGTTGTGAGATGTATTTGCTATCTTCCGGTGTTATTCACTATACGTGCGATTGGTATACAGTATATAATGTTACATGTATCCCACAACGAAATGAAATGCCTAACCTCACAGGTGATGTCATAGTCTTAGATTCAGTCTTGCTGCCCCCTGGTGGCACTGCTTCTGAACATGTCGAAGCTTCGGCTGCACTTCTCTGAAATTTTCAGGACATTATAATAATTGCACAAAAAAAGGAAAAACTGTGGAAAAAAAAATATATATAAACAGAACAGCGACGATTTAACCAACGAAGCGGTATAAATGGCAACATTTACATATAATCCAGATATATATGCAGCAAATGCTTACAGCCTTTCCTTCTCATTATTCTAAGGCATCTGGTAATCCTTCCATTTCTTTTTATATGACACAGATCAAAAGGAAGGAGATTTGCAGAGGAGTCTGGATTTCTAATGATCACAATTCTTCATTCTCACACTGTCAGATAGTACAAGTCTAAGTTATGCAAAGGCTGGCGCCGAGACCCATAGTAGAGGGCGCAGGGAAGGAGGTTCACGTCGCTTAACATACTTAGGCAAGGGGCGCTGCTAGGACAACAGTTTGTACATATGAAAATAATATGTAAATCTCAGGCTGCACACAATGCGGGCAGATAGTGGCGGGCATAACCATTCATTTTAACAAAAGTAACTTACAGGATTTAATAGACCCTAGAGCAGTGTTTCCCAACCAGTGACTCCAGATGTTGCAAAACTACAACTTCCAGCATGCCTGGACAGCCGACAGGTTGGGTAAACAAGCATAGAACTAAGACAAAAGACAGACAGGAAATACACAAACAAACGTAAAATCAGAGTCTAAAAGGCTGGGTCTTTACCAAAGAGAGTACAAAGTACCGATACAGAAAACAGGAGAATGGTCAGGACACTATATCCCAGGGTCAAAAATACACAAAGAATATCAAGCTAGGAGTATAACAAGAGCAAGTGCAGACATAAAACAAACACAAGCAATGAATGACAGGCTGGCTGGGAATTTATAAGCACCTGAGAAAGTTGTGGACACAGAAAGCAGATGAGGTGGGCTCAAGCCCCCTGATAGAGCCAGGCATCGCCACAGCTAGGCATGATGCTTAAGGCTATGCTCACATGGCAGAATTCCTTCTCCAGGCATTCCTGGCGCAGAAATTCAGATTCCGGCATCCGCATAAAGAATAGTCAAGTCTATTCTTTCTGCCAACTCCACAAGAAAATGCATTGACGTCTATGAGAAGGCATATTTCCAAGCGGTCCTAGCGCTCAGCGGTTAGTGAAATGGGCGAAATGTCTATACCTGTTTTTCAAGAGGACATTATGCATGTGAACCCAGCCTTAGCCAAACACCAGAAAACGTAACCCTTTGGGCAGAACCGGGTCGAGTCATTACAGCTTCTAAGAAGAAAGGCATTACTGGGAATACCATGGAAAAATACCTGTCGGAAACAAAAACCCACAAAGAAATCGATACTAAATGCTTAGTAAATGAGGGCCATTATCTTGCTGTGGTTCTTCTTTTTGAAGTATGATGTTATTAAAAAAATATGGACCCAGACAAATTTGTTGGCTCTTTTGATCAAATCCAAATTATGTATATCCTTCCCATCCCTAGCTGTGCAAAGTTATAAAAATAGTGCTAGGGGTGCCAACTAACAAAAATGTATGTCAAAAGGGTCCACCAAAGCTCATCCTTCGTACAATGTAATTGCAGCATGGGTAACAGGATTATTGATTTTGGATTGAGTTTCTTACTTGAGCGTTTTAAATTAACTGTTTGCCAGCAGGGACGAGTCGCTTGTCAGTAGTGAGTGACAACAATTTTTTACTTGGGAATCTCTGCTTTAAAAAACGTTACTATATTGACAGTGACATCAGTAAGTAACAAGTGACAGGATCATTTTTTTTCAGGTACCTTGGCAAAACATTTGCCAAGGAGTTGGTAGAATGTGGGAAAAAAATGTGAATATGCTATTTAGTGGGTACTTCACTTTTAAATCACTTACATCTTGGGTATACTTTGAAAAGACAGCCAGTGAAAGACCTTAAAGGGGTACTCTGAAGGGAAAAAAAAAACATTTTCAAATCAACTGGTACCAGAAGGTAATACAGATTTGGAAATAACTTATTTTTAAAAATCTTAATCCTTCCAGTACTTATCAGCTGCTGTATGCTCTAAAGGATATTGTGCAGTTCTTTTCTGTCTGACCACAGTGCTATCTGCTGCCACCTGTGTCCGTGTCAGGAACTGTTCAGAGCAGGAGCAAACTCCCATTGCAAACTTTTCCTGCTCGGTACTGACATGGACAGAGGTGTCAGCAGAGAGCACTGTGGTCAGACTGGAAAGAATTTCAAAACTTCCTCTGGAGCATACAGCAGCTGATAAGTACTGGAAGGTTAAAGATTTTAAAATAAAAGTAATTTACAAATCTGTATATTTAGTTGGCACCAGGTAATTTGAAAACAGTATTTTCCTCCAGAGTATCCCTTTAGGCTAAGTTTCTACTTGGTTTTTTGTCCTGCATTTTTTAGTTTGAAAAAAAAAAAACGTAAGAAAACATGCCTGGAAAATTAGTTGGGTACCAAAAAAAAAGGATGCAGTAGTGAGGGGGAAAAAATGTATTTAACGAAATTTTTATTTTTTATAAAAAAAAATTAATTAATTTTTAATGGTGTGTGTGTGTTTCCCTTTTTTTCTCTCTCTTTTTTTGATATTTTTTAGGTAGTACTACTACTACCAGCATGAAACAGATTGTTCCATGATGGGAGTAGTAGTACTTGTACTAATAGACATCTTGTCCCGGGTGTCACTCCTGACAACCGATGCGATCGTCCATAATATAGCAGAGATGCGGAGCGGCTCTATACAGCGCTCACATCTCTGCTCTGTACTCTGGCCAGTGATGTGAATAGAACATCACTCATTCATATTTTCCGCCCAGAGTGGGGATTGGTAAGATGGATGCAGCCAATCACAGCTCTCAGAGGGAAACATGAATGAGTGGTGTTCTATTCACATCACTGGCTGGAGTATAGTGCAGAAATGTGAGCGCTGTATAGAGCCGCTCCACAGCTCTGCAATAGAAAGGACGATCACAGCGGATGTCAGGAGTAATACCCCCTGTGATCTGTCCTTAACTGCAGGTACTACTACTGCCATCATGGAGCATGCTCTGCTCCATGTTGGGAGCTGTAGTACCTGCAGTTAAGGAAACATTACAGTGGATGTCACTCCTGACACCCGCTGTGATCCTCCTGTATAATGTATAGATGCGGACGGTTGCTCTTCTATGGTCCCCTGCACTGACGTATATATACACCTATTCATATTTCCCACAGAGAGGTGTGATTGGCTGGAACCATCTGGCCAATCACAGCTTTCTGCAGGAAATATGAATATGTGTATCTATATACAGCAATGCAGGGGACCATAGAAGAGCGACCAGCCGCATCTATACATTATACAGGAGGATCGCAACGGACCCGGTTGATCTGTCAATTAGTACAGGTACTACTACTCATATCATGGAACAGTGTGTTCAATGCTGGGAGTAGTAATACCACTTAAAAAATTAAGAATAAAAAGTGGAAAACACACACACACTACATTATATTATTGTCGGCTATATTTTTAGGTCCCTGCCCGCAGACATAAATTGATCCCTATTTAAAAATTAATTAAAAAAATGTTGTTATAAAAAAGATAACTTTCGTTAAATACAATTTTTTCCATCACTACTGTATCTTTTTAATTATTTTTTTAATGGTACCCTATGAAATTTTATTAAAAAAGGTATCTCCATCACTTTTTTGGATCGCTAAAGTCCAAAAGAGAATAAAAACCGCCTGAAAAAACGCCAAAGTTAAAACCCACATGGGGTTTTCTTGGCGTTTTTTTACTCCCATAGACCTCTATTTGAGAAAAACGTGACAATTTTACAGAAAAAAACGCCAGTGGCTCCTTTGCAAAACTGCCAAGGAGCTGAAAACCCCCAAAAAAGAGTGAAAAACGCCAAACTGAAAAACGGCAAGTGGAAAAATTTTTTCCAATTTCTCATTGATTTACAGCTAACATCTGGCCGCAGCATCTTTTAGCCGAAAAAACGCCATGCGGTAGAAATGGTGTTTTTCTTGGTGTTTTTCCCAAAAAAAAAAAGTTGAAACTTAGCCTTAAGCTAGCCATACATTTTAGAATACTGTGACTGACAGATATCTTACCTAGTCTCCACCATGTATGTACTATATTCTGAATCGGGTGAGGGAAGATAAGTCCCAGCATATTTAAAATTTAACATATATCTGTTTTTCTTGAAGAGTTGGAATAATGGTTGAAAGACCAGGCCAAATTTAGAGAGTTCAGCCAACATCGATATAATGTGTACAGCTAGCTTAACCCCTGAAGGACTGAGCCCTTTTTCAGGACTGAGCCCTTTTTTTGCAATTCTGACCACTGTCACTTTATGCATAAATAACTCTGAGATGCTTTTACCGTTTATTCTGATTCCGAGATTTTTTTTTCATGACATATTCTACTTTCACATGGTGGGAAATTTTTGTTGTTATTTGCATCCTTTCTTGGTGAAAAATCCCAAAATTTCATGAAAATGTTGAAAATGTAGCATTTTTCTAAATTTGAAACTCTGCTTGTAAGGAAAATGCATTTTCTTAATAAATTATATATTTATTCACATATACAATATGTCTACTTTATGTTGGCATGGTAAAGTTGACATGTTTTTACTTTTGGAAGACATTAGAGGGCTTCAGAGTTCAGCAGCAATTTTCCAATTTTTCACTAAAATTTCAAAATCTGAATTTTTCGTGGACCAGTTCAGTTTGAAGTTGATTTGAAGGGCCTTCATATTAGAAATACTCCATGAATTACCCCATTAAAAAAACTACTCCCCTTAAAGTATACAACATGACGTTCAGAAAGTTTGTTAACCCTTTAGGTGTTTCACAGGAATAGCAGCAAAGTGAGGGAGAAAATTCAAAATCTTAATTTTTTACACTTGTAGAGCCATTTTTTTTAAAGGGGTAAAGGAAGAGAATTCCCCCAAAATTTGCAACCCCATTTCTCTTGAGAAAGGAAATGTAAAGTGCTCAGTGGGTGCACTAAAGGGCTCGAAAGGGAAGGAGCGACAATGGGATTTAGGAAGCCCCTATGGTGCCAGAACAGCAAAAAGACAAGCACATAGCATAATATTTTGGAAACTACACCCCTCAAGGAATATAAAAAGGGGTACAGTGAGCCTTAACACCCCACAGGTGTTTGACGTCTTTTTGTTAAAGTCGGATATGTAAATGACATTTTTTTCTCACTAAAATGCAGTTTTTTCCCCAAATTTCACATTTTTGCAAGGGGTAATAGAAGAAAATGCCCCCAAAATTTGTAACTCCATTTATTCTGACTATGGAAATACCCCATGTGTGGATGTCAAGTGCTCTGCTGGCGCACTGCAATGCTCAAAAAAGAAGAAGCCACATTTGGCTTTTGGAAAGCAAACTTTGCTGAAATGGTTTTTGGGGGGCATGTTGCATTTAGGAAGCCCCTATGGTGCCAGAACAGAAAAAAAACACCACATGGCACATTATTTTGGAAACTACAACCCTCGAGGAACGTAACAAGGGGTCCAGTGAGCCTTAACACCCCACAGGTGTTTGACGACTTTTCGTTAAAGTCGTATGTGTAAATGAAAAAAACATTTTTATCACTAAAATGCAGTTTTTCCCCCAAATGTTCCATTTTTACCAGTGGTAATAGGAGAAAATTTGTAACCCAATTTCATGAGTATGGAAATACCCCATGTGTGGACATCAAATGCTCTGCTGCCACACTACAATGTTCAGAAGAGAAGGAGCGCCATTGAGCTTTTGGAGAGAGAATTTGTTTGGAATGGAAGTCAGGGGCCATGAGCATTTACAAAGCCCCCGTGGAGCCAGCACAGTGGACCCCCCCGACATGTGACCCCATTTTGGAAACTACACCTCTCGCAGAATTTAATAAGGGGTGAAGTGAGCATTTACACCCCACTGGCGTTTGACAGATCTTTGGAACAGTGGGCTGTGCAAATGAAAAATTACATTGTGGGGCGTAAATGCTCACTGTACCCCTTATTACATTCTGTGAGGGGTGTAGTTTCCAAAATGGGGTCACATGTGGGGGGTCCATTGTTCTGGCACTCTGGGGGCTTTGTAAACACACGTGTCCTTCAATTCCGGACAAATTTTCTCTCTAAAAGCCCAATGGCGCTCATTCTCTTCTGAGCATTGTAGTGCGCCAGCAGAGCACTTTACATCCACACAGGGGCTATGTTCTTACTCAGTAGACATGGGGTAACAAATTTTGGGGCCTTTTTTTTCCTATGTTCCCTTGTGAAAATGAAAAATTTAGGGTAACACCAGCATTGGGGGGGGGGGGGGGGGGTCAGGGGATGGGGGGGGCAGTTGCCAAACTACAACTTCCAGCATGCACTGACAGACCATGCATACTGGGTGTTGTTCTTTTGCAACAGCTGGAGGCACAGTGGTTGGAAAACCTTCAGTTAGGTTCTGTTAGCTAACTAAGTATTTTCCAACCAGTGTGCCTCCAGCTGTTGCAAAACTACAACTCCCAGCATGTGCTGATCGCCGAAGGGAATGCTGGGGGATGTAGTTATACAACATCGGGAGGTACGCAACTACATCTCCCAGCATAGCGAGACAGCCGTTTGCTGTTCGTGCATGCTGGGAGTTGTAGTTTTGCCAGATTTAGAGGGCCACGGTTTAGAAACCACTGCACAGTGATCTCCAAACTATGGCCCTCCAGATGTTGCAAAACTACAAATCCCAGCATGCCCAGACAGCAAACTGCTGTGTGGGCATGCTGGGAGTTGTAGTTTTGCAAGATCTAGAGGGCCACAGTTTAGAGACCACTGCACAGTGATCTCCAAACTGTAGCCCTCCAGATGTTGCAAAACTCAATCCGTAAGGGGTTAAAGTAGATCTGCAGTGTAAGACACTTGTCCCTTATCCTCAGGATAGAGGATAAGTGTCTGATCGCGGTGGGTCCGAACGCTGGAACCCCAACAATCTCTCGTACGGGGCCCCGACACTTCTGTGGCTCTCCTGTGCCTGAAGTGTCATGCTGTAGCCGACACGCCCCCTCCATGTATCTCAATGGGAGAGGCGGAGATGCAGCTTTCGTGCATCCCGCCTCTCCCATAGAGCTGTATGGGGGGGGGGGGGGGAATGTTGTTGACCTCTGTGAGGTCGACAAAACACAGGCATTAGCTATGCACAGCCACGGCAATGCCAGTTCCCGTACAGGAGATAGCACAGGGTCCCAGTAGTCAGACCCCCTTGCGATCAGACACTTATTCCCTATCCTGCGGATAGGGGATAAGTGTCTTACACTGCAGATCTCCTTTAACCTATGAACATTGTCCTCATCATACCCAATACAGAAATCACCTTCACCTGGAGGAAGATGATAGATAATGCTAGTTGATGGTCACACAGGCTGGTGCGGTCATTTAAGCCTTTGACCATAAGTAGACAATCAAGATAACATCAAGAGAGACTTTCCAGAGGATATCTATAGAAACCCATGGGTATAACATCAAGAATTTAAGTTGCACTTTAAATAACATTATTTTTATTATTAGTATTATTACTTTTTAGGCTATTCCCATCTCCTAAATTCACCTCTTGGGAACCACAAGGTGGTCAGTAAAGCTGAGAGCAGCCAAAACAGTCACAATTTGCCTAAGCCTTACAGACTTTAATGGGAGTTCTGCAAACGGTGTAGCCCCTCCTTTCAGAAGAAGAATTTAAAAGATGAGAAAAGGCCTTTAGTAATAAAAAGTAGTGCTACATTACCCCTGGGCCATATGGTGACTCTGGTTGTCCATGAACTGTGTCTGGAATTGCAGTTCAACCTCATTTTTCTTGAATAGGGCTGAGTTTCCATACCAGACACACACCATGGGCAGAAGTGGCGCAGTTTCCAGAAATGAACTGGGTAATAAGTATTGCTCCTATACTGGTGGGTTAAATTGCATTCTGCTGCAAATATAGACCCCCCCTCCCCCCTTCTTTGCTCAAAATAAATGACAATTGCATTTAGGGGCTTTTACGGAACAACTTTGCTACACCAAGCAATTTAAGGTTATAACCTTTCGCTAAACTGTTTACTTAAATCTCTCACCAGTGCTGTAATCTGCAAAAATTACTTTGATTTCTGCTAATTCTTTAGAATTCAGAAGATGAAATGTTGCTAATCCCGGACCTGAAATGATGAGTTTCCAAACATATAGACCAAGCTCAATCTTCTTCTTTAATGCTGTTTTGTTAATCTTCTCAGTCCACAAGTGAACTTTAATATACCACCAAGCTATTTACACAAACATTTATGACAAAATAAAACTTTGCGGATAAAAGCCATTTATGGGCCACTGAAAGCAAACTTGTCTCCAGGGAGCTAGACAACCGCACACATGGATAATTCTCCACATTTCTGGTTAGTGGTCCTATCATTGGCAATGAATAACTGTATTACTCATGACCTTTAAGGGGTACTCCGCCCCTAGACATCGTATCCCCTATCGGTCCTCAGCGGCGGGACCCCCGCAATCTCGGATGCGGCACCCCAGACATCCGGTGCACAGAGCGAACTTTGCTCCATGCCGGATGACTGGCGATGCATGGCGGAGGCTTGTGACGTCACGGTCACGTCCTTGCCCTCTCAATGCAAGTCTATGGGAGGGGCTAGACTTCCATTGAGGGGGGCGTGGCCGTTGGACCCCCACAATTAGACATCTAATCTATTCTTTGGATAGTGGATAAGATGTCTAGGGACGGAGTACGCCTATAAGTAAGTTTGGATCATGAAATATCATGAAAGTGACTTCATATAGGCTGTAGTTATACGGCGTGCATAGTCTTCAATGTATGAAAATCAACATAGGTCAACCTATGAAGAATTATTCACGTCTCTCTTTATGGACATTTACTTTGATACTGAACCAAAGTTAATGCATATAAAACCAAGCCAAAGATTGCTCCATGATAGTTTGAAAGCCCAGGTGCCCCCACAATAGTGTCAGCCCAAAATGCCCCAAAAATACTGTATCCGGCACAAATGCAGAAATCATTATAGTCCCACAGTATATCAACTGCAAAAAACCCTATAAGGGCCAACATAAAAATTGACCAATCAGACACCTTGTTGAAATGTAGCTTCCCTCCCCTGAGTAGTAATGCAAACAATAACAAGAGAATTTACATTATTATTACTATTATTCTTATTATTCTAATTCTAATTTCCTAAGTCTGCCTGTTTGTGTCCACCAGAGGTCAGGTAAGCTGAAAGCAGCCGAAACAGTTATGTTGTGCAATTTGCGTAACTCTCATTGACTTTAATAGGAGTTGTAAAAAAACGGTGTAGCCCCTTCATGCTAAAGGGGGTCAGGAAGATGAATTTAGGATATGGGAATGAGCTTTTGGTATTACATTATCCAAAGGCCATATAGTGACTATAGTTGTCTATCAACAGTGGAATTTAATTTCAACCCTTATTGACTTGAATAGGGCTGAGTTGCCATACCAGATGCACACAATGGGCAGAAGTGGGGCTGTTTCCAGAAATGAAATTTCAGAAAGGAAACTATTCGGCAGGCTATTGTAAGGGAACAGGGAGCACCATGGTCATCTTGGGGTTCTCTAATGTGTCTCAGGTCCACTTTTAATTAAAGTGTTTTATTTCTGTTTGTTACATGTTACTGATCAAAGTATCATTGTGTGTATATATATATATATATATATATATATATATGTATATATGATTTGTATTGTACCATGCTACTCAACCATATCTTAGATGGAGCTTTAGTAATAATACTTTGTTTTGTGTTTAAATGCTCTCCAAGCTTACACTTGAGGGGTTGGTTGGAATGGTACATGGGTTCATGGCCTGATCCTGTGCCATCCTTGAGCATGGGCAGCACATGGTTGGTTTCCATGCCTTTCCTGGCGGTGGCAACCATGTTTAGACAAGAGACAAAATTAATGATTTAACGTGAGATATACCTGCAAACTAATGTGCATGACAGGCATAGTTGTTACAAGGAGTCAAGTTCTGTAAAAAAAAAGGGTGGGAACTCACCCAAGATTTCCACTCAAGGGCTGGTCCTGCAGGACTCTTGCTAATGGGAACGGTGTTCCTGCTGTGGAAAAAGTGCAGGAACTTTGTTCCCATGTGTTCCTGCAGGACTTGAGACTTGGTTGTTAGGTGGCAGTAGACCCATATGCATGTGAAGCCACTAGACAAGAAGAGACCCATTGCTGCTGATGCTCTGAGAAGACTCCCCGCTGCTGGAAATAGTTAGCTAGGACCCAATTCTCTGAGAAAGGAGCCCAGAATTCTCCATTTATCTACTGTTTACTGAAACAAATTTAGCTGGTTCCCTGAGGGTAAACATGAACAACATTAAAGTTTCTGCAACATTTAGGTGTGTTCCTCCTATCTAGGAAAATCTTACCCAATATAAGTTGAGTACTTCCCTGCCAGACAGTAATGGACATGCTTAGGAACAATCTGTGCTTGTCCTGGGCCTAAATGAGTGTGTTGTAAGTCCACCATAACGCTGCTGCTTTCTTTTTGAGAAATAGTTATTTCCTGTTGAAGTTCCCTCCCTCCAACTACAAGTCCCAGGATAACTTGTTTGTAAGTGTGAGGTCCCTTTTCTCCCTCCCACACATCAGTCACACCACAGCTGAGCTCCCTTCCATGCCTGCTCTGCTTGAAGCTACAATTCCCTGCAGCCCTGTGGAGAATGATCTCTCTCCTACCCAGCAGTCACTCCACTCACTGAAGCACAGACATGCTCCCTTTCAACACCTGAATAGTGATGTAATGTCTCCGGCCCCACTTCAACCTGGGAAAAACCTGAGACAACTGCTGCTGCTAAAAATGAACCCCGGGGCAAAGATCACATAACAAGTGAGAGACCAGCCATCAAACACAGGTACAGACACTATATTATGATGTACACTAACTTTACAGCCCAGTCAAATAAAAAAAATATAAAATATATCAGAATACCCCTTTAAGATTTCTTAGTCATTTTATGTCTGAGGTGCATTCATCATGGTGCCCCTTAAAACTGACATTACCAGCTGTGTCCCAGAGGAGTTTTTTAGGGAGCCCATTTACTAGACACAATTTTGCCCTATGTTATTTTTATCATATTAGATCATTGTTTCCTAACTAGGATGCCTCCAGCTGTTGCAAAACTACAACTCCCAGCATGCCTGGACAGCCTTCGGCTGTCCGGGCATGCTGGTAGTTGTAGTTGTGCAACAGCTGGAGGCACCCTGGTCGGAAACACTGTATTATACAGTTTGTTAATATACCAAGGAATGAAAAAGCACATTTGTAGACATCTTGGCAAATTATTCGACACATGCGTAGACATGGAATACAGAAAAGGAAGGTTTTCTATGAATGCCCTAGAAAGAAGAAAACGGTATTGTCTGGGTAACAGGAAAGCTCAATACACAAGCATGTCTTGTGCAACCTTTTCTGTGTATATTCCCTTCCACCGCACAAAAGTATCTCTAACATAGAATATTTCCGATAATCTGGCTGTCTCCTTTCTCATCCCCCCCCCCTTTCCCTATAGAAAACATATTTAATACAAAAATACTCCCCCCTTCCCCCCAAAAAAAAAAAAAAAAATCCTCCTTGTGTTTATAACTTATTCTAAATTCTTCTGCAGAAGCTTTAAAAGAAATCTGTTTGTTTGAGGGCAGAATTAGATGTGACCAGCGTTTTATTGTGACATAAAAACCATATTTCTTCCCCAGAAGATTAAAAAATAAAATCGGTTAATAAGAAAAGCTGTCAGCGACAGAAAATAGTTGACATAATCCGTTTATCCTGCTAGCAATAAAGATACTGGTCCTTGGGAGTCTGTCTCCTCTCTCATGTTATGTTGCCCAAAACATTATCTTCACAGCATTCTGATGGATTAAGCAGTCACATGTGAGATAGCAAGCAAATGACAGAAGCAAAAAAAAAAAGAAAAAATCCATATATATATATATATATATATATATATATATAAAAATAAAATTTTGGTTCTCCTCCTCCTGCTCTGTGTTTCTATATCACATTTTCTCTCTTTAGTACTTGATAATACAGAAATATGGTTTGGAATTTGTACCTATCTATCTATCTATCTATCCATCTCCTATCAATCTATCTATCTATCTATCTATCTATTGTTGTACGAGTCAGTCATGCAGCATTGCTATGTTACCTTAAAATATCTCTATTTAAAGCGTACCTGTAAGATCACACACACACACAAAAAAAAAAAAGCTGTTATATGTTACTCTGTACCTCATCCTGATCATGTACATGTAATTGTTATGCCTCTGTCACGGATATTTCACAAAAAAATAGCATATTACAGCTGCTCAATGTCTTTTTAATTGTCTCAAAGGGAGGGGGTGTGTCCTTCTCTTACCTGCTCTGTGATGACTCCTCCCCTCCCTCACTCTTCTGACTTACTCTGCAGATGAACCCTTTCCTTTCTGGATTTATTCTGTAAACACACACACAGTAACATAGTTCATAAGGTTGAAAAAAGACCAGAGTCCATCAAGTTCAACCTATAACTCTACTGAGTTGATCCAGAGAGTCCCTACTGAGTTGATCCAGAGGAAGAAAAAAAACCCTCATACAAGAGGTAAATATTCCTTCCCGACTCCAAATATGGCATCAGAATAAATCCCTGGATCAACCTTCTATCCCTATAAATCTAGTATACATAACCAACGATGTTATTACTCTCCAAAATGCATCCAGACCCATTTTGAACTCTTTTACAGAGTTCACCATGACCACCTCCTCCGGGAGAGAATTCCACAGTCTCACTGCTCTTACAGTAAAGAATCCCCATCTGTGCTGGTGTAGAAACCTTTTTTCTAGACGTAGAGGATGCCCCCTTGTTATAGAGATTATTAGAGATTGTCTGTACTCTACCAAAGACAATATGGTGAGTGTATAACTTATATCTTTCTATGTCTGTGTATGTTTGTATGCTGGAGGTGCAAGCTGGAGCAAGACTCACTCATATATATTTGGTGGAAGTGCCCTCTGATACAACCATTCTGGAAAGAAATAAACATCTTGTTAAATAACATCTTAGAGAAACAAATAGAATGGGGCCCTGAGATGGCCCTTTTAAATATTGGAGTGGAGAAACTCTTGTATAAGGATAGGATTGTATGTTTCCATCTATTATCCGTGGCACATATGGCAATAGCAAAGAACTGGAAGTCACACAACACCCCCAAAATAATAGAAATTCTGAATTCACTAAGTCACGTGTGCATAATGGAAAGGCTAAGATTAGACAAATTAGACACCTCAAAATTACAGGTTAACAAACGCAAGATATGGGATTCCTGGATAAAGAAAATAAAAGACCTAAGAGCAGTTTAGAGGTAGGAAAATATGTCTTACACGGTGCTTTACCATGCATATAAGGTATGACTGGGAGGTGAGAGAGGGCTGCATACAGGGGTAGGTATGAATGTAGGTATGTTTGATTTGGTTAGGTATGCAGGGCAAGTATGTGATGATTCCCCCTCCCCCATTGGTAGCTTGTACGACTGTGTGTAATATTGTAAATGTACTGTTAAAACATTAATAAAAAGATTAATAAAAAATATATATAAATATATCTTTGTATGTCATTCATGTGTGTCAGTCATTCTGTAATGCTTGGACTGCCAGAGCAAATTTTAAAAAAGGTGTCAGACATAGAAACATTTAGGACACATATCAGGAATGTCTATGTAATCTGTGTGTAGTACATTTGGAGCTATGGAGGGTGTATATTTTAGTTAACTGTTCTGAATGACAAGGAGAATGTAAATAAAGTATAGTCAGGGCCAAATTCCAGTGCTTTTCTGAAGTCCCCTTCACATTTAACTCTCACTGAGCTCAAGGGGGGGGGGGGGGGGGGGGGTCTCCTTTGAAATCTAAAGTGCATGAGATCAGTGTATGTAATGATTGGAGATGATTTTTCTCCCCAGGTATGAGGAGAAACTTGGAAGATGGGAAATTAAAGGATGCCCCAGGAAACTGAATGCAGAGAGTGATGGAGCTGTAAATAGAATAGGTGGTAAGAGTGAGAGGTAGGTCCATCCCATCTCCTTACTGCTGAAAGGATATGAGTTTTATTTCTGATAAGGCCAACAGTGGGGATAAGTTGAGTGCATAAAAGTCATGGAAACCTGCAGTCCCAGATTGGTTATGGTGCTGGCCCACTCTAAGAAAGGGTCGACTTGCCTCAGATTGACCCAAGTTTTAATATTCAGGCTAATGATGTTTATTTGCATAAAATTGCAAACTCTATAATATTCTTAAAAGAGCTGCAGCCTCTTAGTCCATATTTTTCCACTTTGACATTGTATGAAGCACCAGTCATGTGACCTGGTTACATGGGCACGTAATCCAATAGATCTGACTAATACCAACATTGGTGCCAAAGGGGATGGAGGACAAAGCATCAGCTATGATACAGCCACATGGTTTAAATTAGTCCAAAAGGGAAAATGAATTTGTATAAACATGGCTACTCATAAAAATGATTAGTGAATAAAGAGGTAGCAGACACACCTTGACCATGGGGTTTAGCGGGACCCAAAGGTTCCAATGCCACATAGGTCAATACAAGCACTATAAATTGTACATGGTATACAGCTATTTGGTTGGGTTAAGCAAATAAAAAGGTTTATTGCTTATGTATCCAACATGAAGACCTATTTTGACTTCTACAGTGTTCTGGACCACCATGTCTGCTAAGATCACTATATACGGGTCCATTAGCTGGTGCGACTACAAACTAGTACTGACATTTCATGTTGAGGTGCCTAATATTATGTGATTATCTAATATGAAAAATCTATTCTAGTTATGGAGAACTTGCCATACTTTTCCATTTTGACATTTGATTTGACAAATGGAAAGTAACATTTTTTAAAAATATTTATTTATTTATGTATTTATTTAACTTTGTTTTATTTACCTTTTTACATTACCCATTGTGTCCCATCTCCTGCCGATGCATGATTTCCATGCCGCTACATAATCTCCAAGGATGTCTTTGCAGGGTCATTTGTGGTTCTTCTGGGTGTTTTAGTGATTCGGTGGTCTGCAAATGGTTAACAAATTTGGACCTGGCAGCCTCACAGGGTTAACAACATTACTTCACTGCGACTGATAGCTGGAAAGTGTTTTCAACATTCTGGCTTAGCTCTTCCCCAGATACGATTACTGAACTTAATGGCAGCCTTAGGCTCCCTCTCACTACCCAAAAAAAAAGTTCCTATTTGAATTAATCTCCTGACACCTTGGAGAGAGAAATGATTGGAAGGACAAACAGAACCAACGGAGCCCTTAACCCAAAACTAAAGAAATTCTGCTAAAGCATTGAAATATACTCCTCATTTCTGTTAACTGTTAAATCCTCTTGTCTTCAAGTTTCTGGTCCCTATGACATCACAATCTTCTCACATATATTGTTTATTTTTCCCCTAATATATTTAGAATAAAAGATGAAGCTATTTCATTAAAACGTTTTCCTACCGTTTAGTGTATGCAGCTCCACTGCTGACCCATGTACCTTCTCCAGAGTTTTGCATAGGCATCTGTGGACAGTTCTGTTTAGTATTACAGTCATCATGTTACACTTTGAGTTGTATTTCTACACTGCATGCCAGAGAAAGTAGACATTTGAGTGCAACTACCACATTGGTACGGTGGCATGATAATGTAGCCCGCTGCTAAAACAAGCAGTCTACAGAATTACTGATAGTCCGTAGAGCAATTGATTCAGCAATGGATCCTGCCTCTGCGCCAAAGTTGTAGTTGCGCTGGAAAAGAAGGTTACTGAAATCACTGATCACCACGTGAGTTTAAGCTCACGTCAAAAGTGCCCATAATGGATAAAGAGTTTGTTAAGTTTCTACAATGTGTTGTCACATTTTGCATTCACATTTAAAGAGGCATTTCTCAAGACTGACATCCCAAATGCCAGTCAAAATAAATTGTCAACCACAAGCTCCACCCACTTGACAAGTGCGAAGGGGATTATTAAAAAGTCTCATAATTTTTGCACCTTCTTTTACCCTAAGTAATGAGTAAGGACCTTCTTTTACCCTAAGTAATGAATGAAGACCTTCTTTTACCCTAAGTAATGAGTAATGACTAGTGCAGCTGGAAACGTATTGATCTGTTCTTGTCCATTCCCTTGGTTTATTATCTTGTACATTAAGTACTGCTACCCAGGATCCTTTTCTTTCTTTTCAATTAAGTCTTATTGAAAATTGAACATGTGTTATCACAGGTTTATACAGTTCAAAATGTCATTTTAAGAAAATGTAAACATAAGGAAAGATATTATTAATAACAGTACTTGAAAGACTGGACATATTAATATTGAAAAGAGGTTAGTTGTTTATCCAGGATACGATGTTATAGTTCAGAGATATGGATTTATTCAGAGCTAAGTTATGTCAAGTCTGATCAGAAATGTTGCAAATATACCAGTTAAATGTGAAACAATTAAACAAACAAGGTTAACCACGAACATTATGTTATCATGGTTGCTGAGCCGTGCGACGTACAACGTAAGTCAGGAGCAAAGTATAATGAACCTGTAGACCAATGAATGCTTGTGGATCAGACTATTCTTAGAACTAAAAGCTGAACCCTCACCCAACAGTCCTATTTTGTTTTAAAAGGTCATTTTCGGAAATTCCTAACAAACTCGGCTATTTCCATTTCTTCTATTCATTTTTAGGGGAAAAAAAATTATCAAAAGTGGAAAGTAAGAAGAACGTGAATAGCAACTAAAACCTGTGATGATCGAATGGATGATGATACAAATGTGTGATAACCATGACAGCCAGGAATGAAGCAAAGGATCATGAAACAGTAACAAATACAATGACCTAATCTTTTCTTAGATCTGTCCCTTAACCCTAAATTAGTACCAAACAACCCTAAAGCTCACTGTTCTTCCAATGAATGCCCTTATGGAAACCCTCGACTAACTTAACATAGCAGAAACAACAACAATTCTTTAGGATCCAGTTAAACATACGTGATTAGGACCTAAAACATTGAAACTTGTAATGTAACAAACTATACAAAACTGCATCAACTTTCAAACACAAATGGATAGCACCATCCAGAATCAAGTACAGTAATATCTAAGGAACTAGGAGCAAGGACAAGAGCTCTTGTATTAGAGAGATAGAAGAAACACTTGGCACAGACCACAGAGCATATGCTATAATCTGCAACAAATGGCACAAGCCAAGTGGTTTTTAAGAGAGGCTAACCAATAGGAAATCCAACCAAATCTATGAGCAGTCATGATTGCTTGATCGAGAGCAATGGTTCAGCTATGAGATAGTTAGAACACAAATAATCCAAACACCCAGTAGACAGGAGAAGGCAGAATAGCAGAATTATTCCTACAATTCATAATAGTGTTAATGGTTGCATTTGTGGTGTCCCGGTACTGTCTAAAGTCGCCTCAGCGACTGCATGTCAATAGGACTCTCCTGTAGGACTAACCGCTAGTCGCCTCATATAAATGGTATTTAATGTATATATTTAATGTATATATATATATATATATTTAATATGTAATATAGGAATTCCTCTGTATAGGACCATAGAGGTCATGTGCCTTTAATTAAGTTGTATTACGGTTTAAGGACATTTGGGTCATGTGATACCCAGAGTTCACTGGGTCAGGACTGACAGGTTCTGCTGACCAATGAGCTTTGTCCCACACCCTTAATATATAAGGGGCTGCTGCCACTAAATTCACTCTCTTACTCTCTTGAGACCTGTACATGAAAGCAAACACATCTCATCAGCATCAATTCAAGCTAGGCCCAAGCCTAGGAATTTGCAGCCACTAAACGTGAGTTACTCAAAGCTAGGAACACAAATCTCCTAAAAATAGTAGCACATTGGCTAGCAATCAAAGCTCATTGATCCCGGAATCCCAGAAAACCTGTGAGGAACCTGTACCATGGTTCTCTCTCTCAAAGACTGTTATGTTCCATGCCGTTGCATAAAATATACAGTAAAGTTACTTCAAGTTTACTTAATAAAATCTGCAGTGGACATTCCGTTATTTCTCCCTGCCTTTTCTGGGACTGTTGGCGGTAGGACCATTATATTGAGGAAACCGCACCGTGGTGTCATGACATTTAAGGGTTAACACCAATAGACCTTACACTATCATCGCAACACCCCAGTCACCATTGCTCTTCCTCCTGCTCACCACACATGTCTCCTGTGTGGCATATGGAGCTTATATACCATGAGAATGTTGCTTGGGAAACCACTTTAAAGGGGTACTCCGCCAAAATACATCTTATCCCCTATCCAAATGATAGGGGATAAAATGTATGATTGCTGGGGACACCCAAAATATCCAAAGCGGCACCCTAGTCATCCATGCACCGAGTGAACTCCGCTCTGTGCCAGATGACTGGCGACTACTGCTGCCACGCCTCCTCCATTCATGTCAATGGGAGTAGGCGTGACGGCTACGTAGTAGCCGTCACGCCCCCTCCCATAGACATGAATGGAGGGGGCGTGGGTGACATCTCGAACACGGAAGCTCCAAGCTTCTGTGTTCCGGACGCCGCTACTGCTGGCCTGTAAATTGCGATCAGAAATCTTATCCCCTATCCTTTGGATAGGGGAGGAGATGTTTTTCAGTGAAGTACCCCTTTAAAGTGATAATGAGTTGGGAAGTTCCCCTTACCCAATACACTCTTTATTGTATCAACTTGAACTTTATAAAAAAAAAAAAACATAATCCATAACCAGAATCACATCACAGATCCCGCTTCATGATGATAGACTTCTTTGCAGCAAGGGGCGGAGAACAGGAAAAATAGAAAAGTAAGCAAGTTTAAAAAATGAGAATAATTTGTAATTTATACATCAATAAAATTTGTGTTGGTCGTACGGGGAAAAAAAAAGCTTCTCAGCGTTTATAAGGCATCCAGTTTAATCACCTTTATCTCCTTAGAATCATAAGTGGGAAGAGGGGGAAATATAGAGCTATTCTGACATTCAACAGGAATGTACGCAGCATTCCATTTAATCATGTCTGTGCTGTAGTTATGGATTTTCATTATGATTATCAATGCCGCAGCTAGTGTGGATAATATTAATACCCATAGTAATGATGCATGAAGCTTCAAGTGTAATTTCTGCACTCTCCTTGTCTCCTATTAAATTGTTACCACTTCATCATTTGTGTAGAACGGCGCGTTTCAATTAATCTTCCCGTATCAGCAGCCTTAAATTAATATAGATCATGATTCATTAGCTTATCTGTGCTGTAGTCTTGGAAGATCATTTATAAAGATCTAAAAAAAAACACAGCTAAGTGATGGCCTGTTCCTCTCCTGTTCAGCGTGGCTTCATTACCCCCATCTTCTCACCAGGAAATGTCTGAAGCTTTGTCTGCAAGACAAACATTACAAACCAAAATTACATCTGCAACGTATTTACTGGAAAAGCAATGAGGCTTGTTCGAGACGCACCCTGGAAACATTAAAGGGGTATTCCAGTAGAGAAAAAATATGTTTTCATATCAACTGGCTCCAGAAAGTTAAACAAATTTGTAAAAAACTTCTATTACAAAATCTTAATCCTACCAGTACTTATCAGCTGCTGAAGTTGAGTTGTTCTTTTCTGTCTGACCACAGTGCTCTCTGTTGATACCTCTGTCTGTTTAAGGAACTGTCCAGAGCAGGAGAAGTTTGCTATGGGGATTTGCTCCTACTCTTTGCTCCTACAGTTCCTGAGACAGAGAGCTCTGTTGTCATACAGAAAAGAACACTTAAACTTCAGCAGCTGATAAGTACCGGTAGGATTAAGATTTTTTAATGCAAGTAATTTACAAATCTTTTTAACTTTCTGGAGTTAGTTGATATGAAAGACAATTTTTTTCCCACTGGATACCCCTTTAATGGGGGCAGTGGAGGCACACTGAGTATCCGGAGAATTTACACAGTGAATTATATAGGTCTACAGTATAATAGTGAATTATTCTAATTTGTAAAAACTTATTAGATCCACTGTTGAACACCATTGTATATTGTAGTGTTTATTCCTTATGTAAATACATTACATTATTGATATGTTATTGTTTGTAAATATTAGACTTTAGTCCGGAGCTACAAAACACAGAATAGCATGGCAGCCTCCAGAGCTAAAATCTCCCAGAATTTTATAAAATCAACCGGTGCCACAAAGTGAAACAAATTTGTAAATTACTTATATTTAAAAATCTTAATCCTTTCAGTATTTATCAGATGCTGTATGCTCCACAGGAAGTTGTATTTCTTTTTGGAGTTCTTTTCTGTCTGACCACAGTGCTCTCTGCTGACACCTCTGTTTGTGTCATGAACTGTCCAGAGCAGGAGTTGTTTGCTATGGAGATTTGTTACGGTTCTGGACAGTTCCTGACACGGACAGAGGTGTCAGCTGAGAGCACTGAAAAGAATTCCAGAAAGAAATACAACTTCTTCTGGAGTATACAGCAACTGACAAGTACCGGAAGGATTACGATTTTTAAATCAAAGTAATTTACAAACCTGCTTAACTTTCTGGAGCCAGTCAATTTTAAAAATGTTGTTTTCCACTGGAGTACCCCTTTAATAGATTTTGAGATTTGTATTTTGGAAAGTGGATTCTTTACAATGGGCAATGTACAATGATCTTGCACTGCTTTATTGGGGCACAGCTTAAGTATTAGAGGTATTAGTTGTATGTCTGTAGACAACTTTGTTGACTGCTCCCAATAGCAACCAGCAGAAGGCTGGATTCCCACATTGCTTTTTTATTTTTTATAGTAATGTTGTTATTGGTACTTTTCATGTTTTTTGACAAGAACAGCATCAAGATGTTGTTTTTAAGGGTTTTTGCAGGACTTTTATATTGATGGGCAATCTGTAAGATAGGCCTTAAAGGGGTTCTCCCGTGCTTAGACATCTTATCCCCTATCCAAAGGAGAGGGGATAAGATGCCTGATCGCGGGAGACCCGCCGCTGGGGACCCTCGTGATCTTGCACGCAGCACCCCGTTTATAATCAGTCCACGGAGCGTGTTTGCTCCGGGTCTGATTACCGGCGACCACAGGACTGACGCGTGTGACGTCATGCCTCCGCCCCCGTGTGATGTCACGCTCCGCCCCTCAATGCAAGCATATAGGAGGGGGCATGACAGCTATCACGCCCCCTCCCATAGGCTTTCATTGAGGGGCGGAGCGTGACGTCACATGGGGGCAGAGGGGTGACGTCACACGCCATTGTCCCTGTGGTCGCCGGTAATCAGACCCGGAGCGAACACGCTCCTAGGGGATAAGATGTCTAAGCACCGGAGAGACCCTTAAACAATCCATTTGGTGGATGTGCAGCTCCTAGCAAGACCCCCCCCCCCTTCTGGTAGCATCAATAATCTATAGTAGAACAAAGAAAACACTACATATAAAGTATTTTTGTGGTGCTTTTGTGTCAGTGGCTTTAAAGAAAAAAACTAAAAACTTGCTCAGGGTATGGCATTTTTGACATTTTTCCTATATACTTCCCTAAAATGCTGGAGAAAGTGCAAATACAGTTGTGACTAAAAGTTTTGTGCCTGATACAACTTCTCCCAACAATCCAACAATCCAGGAGCAGTTTTTTGATTATCAATGTTTTTCAAGCATGATGGAGAGCATGTCACCAAGCAGAGAAAAAACATCACAAAAAAAACACAGAAATTGTGATAAACTCTCAGAATGTGTTTGGCCCAGAAGCTGATAACAAGCAGGCCAGGGAGAACCGCAGAAGTCTTGAAAAAGAAGAAGGGTCATCAAGACTGTAAATATGAATTATTTGCAGAAACTTGATGTATTTGTCCAAAATAGTTTCGAAACTGATGAAATAATTATAATTGTATTTCAGTAACCATAGAGACATCTGACAAAAAAAATCTAAAAACAGTGAAGCAGCAAGCGTTGTGTAAATAAATCGCGTCTAGAGTCTAAACTTGCATACAAATTTGCATAATTGGCATTTCCATGTAGTATAATGTCCAAAATGTATTGTGTGAATTATCTTGCACGGAGAAGACTGTAATTGAAAAAATACCCAATGCTAGAATCACCATTTTTGTTGGCTCATCCCAAATCTACAAAACATGTAATAGAAGTGGATAAAAAAGTCCTCTCTAAACCAAAATTGTGTCAATAAAAATAAAGTCCACTGTGCAGAAAAGCACAAACCCTCAAATAAAAATCTAGACAAAAAAAAAATTGTTGGCTACAGCATAGGGTAATGCAAAGAATCTTTTCTTTAAGTTCCATAAGTAGTAAAACAAATGAATTGGGCATCGCTGTCTTTGTACTAATCTGCAGAATAAAGTTAACACGTCATGTTAACCTCATGTGAAAATGACCTCCCTCCATAAAAAATGCAGAAAAGTGATTGAATTTTTTGTTTTACCCCTCATATTTTTTGTATGACATTTTTCTGGTAAATTAAAAGGATGTCCATAAAATGACAGTCCTAAAAAATACAATCTATTCCACAAAAACAAGTTTTTATACAGCCCTTAAAATGTAAGCAAAAACACTAAATACAAAAAGTGGCTGGGTTGTTAGAGGTTTAATTTTTCTCCCTAGAACAATGTCAATTATTAGCAAAAAAAATGAGGCTGAGGTTACAGGGTTAGAAAAACATGGCTGCTTTCTTTAGAAACAATGCTATGGATGCTGAATCTCTCCTTGATTTACCTCTATAGAAATGAGTTGCCACACAAGATATAACCCATGGACAGGTATACTGTTATATCTGAGTGCTGTGGCCAAGTAGGGCAGGGATATGTGCAGTTCTGAGCCACTTTCCCTTCCTACTTGAGTACCCGCCCTAAGCGACGGATCCTCAACTAGAGGGTGGTCCCTGAACTAAGTAAGTGCAGGGGTCTAGCAAGGTCCAAAACAATAAACAACACTGTACAGAGGTCAGGAAAAGAGGTCAGGAAACAAAGGGTTGATAACAGCACAAACCAAGGAACGCAAAACAGCAAACTATCAGACAGAACAACAAAGCAATGTCATACATGCCGGTTCAAACCAGGATAGCTAGTCAGGTCACAATAGCCAAGGGTCAATATACACAATAAAGATCAAGCTATGAGCAGGGCAAAAGCCAGTGCAGAGAGATTCAAACACAAGAAAGGACTCACAGGCTGGCTGGGAATAATATATGCACATGGGAAGGGCGTGGAGGCTAAGACCAGAAGCGATTGGCCCAGGTGTGGCCACATCATCATGATTCAGCCAAACAGCAGAAAACTTAACCCTTTTTTCTAGAACAGCCACCATGTTTTTCTGGTGCTCAACAACCCTTGCATACACTTCTGATCTTTACATACATCTCTATTAGCGATAGGTCAATTCATAAACCAAAAACTCTGGATTGGCTTTCACCTCTATAGATAATGCTGCCTGCCAAAAACACTCCGAAAAAAAACTATTAATGATTTCATAATTCTAAGCTTCCTATTAAGGAATGTAGAAAGTAAAAAAGGGTTAATTTAATGTGTAGATATATTGTGAGTATGTCAGGAGCAGCTGAACAGAATAGTGTGAAATTCTACATCCCAAATAGGAAATGAATATTTTATTGTATCGCTAAGGATATCAGAAATGGCCTATGTTAGTCATATGTCTTCTGATATTATCATTTGTTTTCTATTATAATTTGTTTGCATGTCCCCTTTAAGATAATATTCATACAGGAAAAAGGGGCATCTGAAAAATATTACATCTGTGATGTGTTTAAAATGACAATTATTCCTCTCAGTTGCATCTGAAGCCTGTAACTCAAATCCAAGCAAGGAGCTTGTAAGAAAGTGACTTTACGAGTCTCGGTGAAATATTGTCTGAAATTTGTCTTGTGCCACCAGATAATGTCACTTCACTAACAGCTGTGTGTCATTCGTCCATGAACTAATGGGCCACACTGGCAAAATATATTCACAAGGCGATATTGTCAGCCAACAGCAAAGGCCCTGCAGGCGGATTATACAGCCCATTAACCCTTTTCAAGTAGACTAGAAAACATTACACACAGTTCAAGTTAAACAATACCCCAACGCATGTCAGAAATACAAGACTTTGGCTCCCAATGTAATAAGTTTCATAACTATTGCTTTAAATGCAACAAATTCTTTAGGACACCCTAACAAGCCACATTACCGGATGCTTCTAGCGCTTACATAAGTGCATAAAAATGTCTTATTTTCCTTTTAAGTAGCAAGTTAAAGTCTTATACTGGCCACTGGTGCTGGCAATTCATCGATAACTCATCATTTTAGGCTGGCTTCACATGAACGTAAGTCGGATACCCAACACAACCTGTCGGTGGGGAGGTGCAGGTGCGGCCCATAGGGGCCAATATGGAGAAAATAAAAAAGCAGACATTTTGATACATAAAGTGATATAGTAAAGCAGATCAGGCCATATTGCAGTCACAGTCCTCTTCAAGCATTTGATGCTATTCCTAGACATATGTTCCCGGTCATCCCATGCAATGACAGTCCTGGTAGAGATAGTGCCATATGTGGACCCCAAAGGATGCTTGGATTGGTTTTGGGTGAGAGCTAGGTAAAAACCCCAACTTTAACTTTTACCTAGAGGGCGACTTTAACCCATTACTCCTGGATTCATTTTTGGACATTTAGCATTTTTCCATAGCCACATTTCAATAGTCTTAGCTTTTTTTGTTTTATTTTTTATTTTTTCATTGACATAGCCCCATGAGAGCTTTGATTGGCAGGGAATGTTTTTTTGAACAATTATGAAGTTAATACAAAATGTTATTATTATTATTATTTTTTTTAAAGGCAGCATATGAAAATAACGCAATTGTGATTTTTTAAAGTTATTTTCAGCATTCACCATGTGAGATAAATAATGAGATTATTTTATAGTTTGGATTGTGATGATGGAGTTATACCAAATATGGAAATATGGAATTCAGTTTTGGGGATCATACATTCAATATTACATAAGAATTCATAATGTATTATTTTGTATTATGATTTATATTATTTCTATAGTATTACTACTACTACTACTTTTACTGCTGCTGCTGCTGCTGCTGCTACTACTACTACTACTACTACTACTACTACTACTACTACTACTTTTATCATTATTATGCCATTTTCCTTTGGAATTAGCTTACAGTATGTAATTGAGAATCAATGATGACAAGGTGGTTTGGCCCAGCTACAGCAAAACAGGCTCAAATAATGATGCCAACACGATCACAGATGGTATAAGGTTTATCTGCTGGATTGAAGTTTTTTTCTCTAAACATAACGCTTCCCATTTTAATAAAAAAAAAGATACATTTTGGTCTTATGCATCCACAAGACATTGTTCCTTTAGCCATCTGGCTTGTCGAGGTGATCTTTAGCAAAACTACAGATGGGCAGCAATGTTCTTTTTGAAGAGAAGCAGATTTTTCCTTGCAATCCTGCTATGCACACCATTGTTGTTCAGCGTCATCCTGATGATGGACCCATGAACATTAACATTAGCTAACACAAAAAAGGCCTTTAGTTGCTTAGAGGTTACCCTGGGTATCTTGTTGACTATAATGCACAGTGCTCTTGGTGTTTGACCACTCCTGGGGAGTGTAATGATGGTCCTAAATTTCCGTCATTGTATACAATCTCTTTCACTGTAGATTGTTGGAGTCTGAACTTTTTAAAGATGGTTTTATAGCTTTTTCCAGAATGACAAGCATCAACACTTCTCAGGTCCTCAGAAATCTCATTTGTTGATGCCATGATATACTTCCACATATGCATGTTGTGAAGATCAGACTTTAATAGATCCCCCCTGTTCTTTACATCAAACAGGCCGTCCCCTCACACCTGATCATTATTCCATTGATTGAAAACACTTGATTCTTATTTTACCTTCAAACTATCTGCTGTTCCCAGACATTTGCCCTCACAGAAATGTGATATTGAATCATGTTCCTAAATTAATAAATTACCAAGTCTAATATTTTTTACGTATTTGATTGATTTGGTTCTCTTTGTCTACTTTTGGGAAAATCTGATAAAGCTTACAGTTAACCGCTCCACTCTATCCCCAGTCTCACAAGTTGAATCCACCTTTTTCTCAATTTTGACTCAACAAAACTACTGGTACATGCCCTCACCATCTCTTGCTTGGATTACTGCAACATCCTCCTCTGCAGCCTTCTATCTAATGCTCTTCTCCTATTCAATAAATTCTTAACTCTGCTGCCCAATTAATCCATCTCTCCTTTGCCCTTTCCCCCTTTTCTGCCATTTTCTTCACTGGCTAACCATTGCCCAGCAAATTCAGTTTAAATTGTCAAGGCAGTCCACAACCTGTCCCCTCCACACATCTCTGACCCAATCTTCCAACACTCTGCTTTAGGCAATCTCTGTTCCTCACCAGACCCCTGTCTGTGCTCTCCCCTGGTCTGCTCTTCACTCAACCTTCTCTGCCATTTCTACTTTGCTTTGCCCAAACTCTGGAACTTGTTACCTCAACAAATCTGTCTCTCAAACACCATCACAATCTTTAAAAGCAACTTAAAAACCCATCTCTTCAGAATAGCCTAAACCCCACAGTAATCCTGCTGCCACATTTACTGCACTGTGAATGCCCTTCCCTCACCTACTGAGTCCCTGCCCTTCCCTTTTAGATCATGGACAGGGTCTTATCACCCTCCGTATCAGTCTATCATTCATGTCTACTGTACTTAAATGGGCACTGTCATGACATCAAAAAATTTATATGTTGTAGTACTTAAGTACTACAACATATCTCTAATATACTTTAATTTAAAAAAGTGATTTTAAACCAGTTTAAAATCACTTTTTAATTCGGCCACTAGGGGTCGCCCTCCTAGTGGCCGAATGCATTCGGCAGTGACATCAATACAGAATTTCGACTAATTTAAGCCTGGCAATGGGTCGAAATTCAGTCACTGCGGTGCTCGCTGATAGCTGGGGCTGCGCGCATTGGCCAGCTCCACTGGCCTAACCCCCGACCCCCCCCCCCCACGCGCGAGCGGGGTCCCTGTGCCCACTAGCGGTGTCATATGTGCCCCCCGCGAGCGTGAGTGCTACCATCACGCTAGCGGGGTCCCTGTGCCCACTAGCGTTGTCGCAAGAATGCCGAGCGTGGCTCTGTTCCCCGTCCCTGTCAGCACTTAGGGTACGGGAACAGATTTAAAAGCCTCGCGCGCAGCTAATGTAGTACTGCGCATGCGCAGTACTAGGCAAATAGGGTAGGGCTAATGCCAGGCTCCTAGTGCTGCCTACATTAGCCCTACGCTATTTGCGTAGTGCTGCACCTGTGCCTGCGCAGTACTACGTTAGCCACGTGCGAGGCTTTTAAATCTGTTCCCGTACCCTGAGAGCTGACAGGGATGGGGAACAGAGCCGCGCCCGCGCTCGGCATTCTTGTGACACCACTAGTTGGAACAGGGACCCCGCTAGCGGTGATGGTAGCACTCGCGCTCGTGGGAGGCATTCATACCGGTACTGTATACCGCCCAGCACTAGGCATGAGTGTTATTTATCTAATAGGGTGCCTCCAGCTGTTTCACAACTACAATTCTCAGCATGGCCGGACAGCTAAGAGCAATCATGGCATGCTGGGAGTTGTAGTTGGGAAACAGCTGGAGGCACCCTATTAGATAAATAACACTCATTCATAGACGATCTGAGGGCGGAAGCAAGCACCCAGCAAGGCATCAGTGACGTCGCGCTTGCTGGGAAGTGCTGCTTCCTGCCCTGCTTTATAGAGCAGATTTAGAAGCACTAAATCTGCACTATTAAAGCGATTAAAAACATTTTTGAAGCCAGGTAGGGGGTTAGGGCTAGATTACTACTAGGTAGGGACATATTAGATTATATAGTTCTTGGTGGGAGCTACCCTTTAATGTTCTGTTTAGATATGTATATTAGTAATTTATCATTTGTGCCACACCCTAAAATCAAGGTCTAAAAATCAATAATATTATTAATAAAAAGAATATTAATATATGCCAGTCTAGTTACCTTGGGCCTACTGGAGAAATTCTGAGGGCCCATTCTGTAGTTATACAGAACACATGCATAAATGTCAATGTTTAATTATATGGTAAATTGGGAATTTGTAGAACAATTTTAAAAAGTAATGAATCAGAGCAAAAAAAGATTTCCTCCAATGTAAGCTTTACATGGGCACTGATGGGCCTTATGTGCTTTGTTGGGTTATGTTACCATTATCTTGTGAAAACCTAGGCCCACCCCTGGTCCTTTAAAGGCCCCAATGTGGCTCTGGTTTACAGCCACTGTATAGAGTTCTTTGGCATATATATTGCGTCATTTCAATAATCTATGTGTCCAGTGAAGAGTGACAACAAGTTTTGCGTGGATATCATGATCTGGTCTAAGCGTATAACAATGTGACATTTTCATGCTACTCACTTATAAAACTAATTAAATCAGATGATTCCTGTGAAATAAGAATTTCCACCAAATTAAACCAGAAGGCCTCTTATGTACGTTTCTCTTGCTATTAATATTTTCACTTATAAGCTTGCATAAAGAATGGTTACGCATGGCTGTTTTACATTCATGAAAAGAGGAAGTTTGTTATTAAATTATAGGGTTCCTTGCACAAAAGAGAGAATATGTACATGCCCTGACGGGAGACACAGGATATTTAAATGCATATGACCTATTCTCATTTAGATGTCCTTGTTTCTTCAATAGTTTTTATGTGAAATTGATAGTTTAAACTTTGGAGGTAACGCCACCCATCTCATGAGCTTTCTACTGATGGTGAATAGTAATAGAATTTAATGCACACGACTACAGCCCTGTCCATATGCTCTAGCCTATTGCTTACGGACATCATAGAAGGAATAGTCTTGTTAGTGACTCTTCTTTGCAAGTGCAGATCCCACTCTGTAGGACTTGAGCCCTTTACCTTTATATTTTTGTATGGGCTCAGGATGGCATAAAAAATACAAATTCATTATTTTCACCTGCCCAATACCAGCTACGGCCTTCCAGGAAATGCCTGGTCTCTGCTTTTGTCTTCACAGACAGGAAATGCCTGCTCAGCCAATCATTGGCTCTAGTGCTGACCTATCTTAGCCAATAATTGGCAAACCAGACATTTGCTGTGTGTTCAGATGAAAACGGGAAGAACAGTTTAGTGGGGACCGGGCACCGGTAACATGTTAGGGACAGGGGATTTGGCAGGTGTGTAGAACTTTTAATTTTATCTGAACTGGAGCCCATGCAAAAAAAAAGTGGAGCAAAAGAACCTCTTTAGTGGCTTTGATTTACCAATAGGAGAGGATGATAGTCAAAGACCCCTGGCATTACAGAAAGGTATAGACCCTGACATGAAATTTAGGGCCCCTGAGTCAGGGCAGTGTGTGGACCTCCCCTCCTTCATGGCTCTCTAGGAAGACTTAATACGGTAAGTTTCAGACTCCAAAATCCACAGCTAGGAGAGTTGTACATTTAGCACCTTTATGGTAACCATATGCTTCATCTATACCTAAAACTGCAGCATGAGTGAAAGAAAGTCTGACCGCAGGTCTCCTGCTTTATGTGTAATAACTTCTGCATGGCTTCCATCCTCCACAACTGCAGCAATATTAGCAATCTGGTAAAAAGAGTCACATGGTCCTGCCACCCTTTTTCTCCTTTAAGAAAGACTAAGAAAATTGAAGATACACAGGCTATTTTGACATGGTGGGTAACAGTGACCAATACTAGTACTTATGGAGTCCAAATTTAATTTTTTTATGAGCCCCCATTACTCTAGTTTCTGTGTTCCAATGCAGGGCCAATGTTTTTAGGATGACCACTCCACCTAATAATAGGGGTAGAATAGGGACATATAATTACAGGGTATTGTAGTCTTAGTGACTGACCATCCATAAGACCTCCCCCTCAAGCCCCCTTAGGGTTGGGCCCTTTCTGTTGAAATGTTAATATCCTATTGTAAGGATAGGCCGTCAATATTTCAGTTCTGAAAAACAACTTAAAATTTTCCCTATACTTTGTGGCCTGCATCAGACTGTGTGCCTAGGACCAACCAGTAAAATGTATTCTGGGTAAACAGCCTAAGGCTACATGCAAATATTACCTGTACATTATAAATATAACCTGTACATTATAAGAATACCTGGGTATTATAACTATATGTCCAGCTGTGTTCAATGCAAAATACAAACATTTCATAGTTATGCTCTCTATCTTCTGGACCATAGTCTTGCCAGCACATACTAAGCCAAACTCTACAGTCATTTGTGGCTTCATTTCTAGTGGTATTGCTATAGTATAAAATAATGACATATCACAAGAATATGCCATCACAGTCATCTGATGAGGGTCTGACCTCTGGGAACCCTACCAATCCCGAGAACGAAGGGGCTGCTACGCTTATATAGCCCTGCACTTTCTTTTAAGTTTTTACTGTCTTTTCATTCTAAGGTTGATTGAGGTCTAAGAGATTCCCCCCCCCCCCCCCACCATTATATGTGTAGGCACATGACGGGGAGCATTATATGTGAGGGGCACATGACGGGGCATTATATCTGAGAGGCACATGACAGGGGATATTATATGTGAGGGCCACAGGACAAGGGGCATTATAAGTGAGAGGCACATGACAGGGGGCAATTTATGTGAGGGGCACAGGATGGGCCATTATTATGTGGTGCGAACAGGACAGGGCATTATTATTATTATGCGGGGTGCACAGGGCAGGGCATTATTATTATTATTATTATTATGTGGGGTGCACAGGGCAGGGGGCATTATTATTATGTGGGGGCACAGGACAGGGGGCATTATTATGTTGAGGCATAGGATAGGGGAAATTATTATATTTTATATGTGGGGCACAGGATAGGGCATTATTTCTATGTGTGAGGGGCACAGAGTGTTTTGCATTTCAGGGGTATGGTGTATATTAAAAGGAATTTCTGGGGTGGTATGATTTTTATGAGCCACAATATGTTGTTGTATTGTATTCAGAGGGTGCACTGTTTGGCAAGGTTATATTCAGAGGGTATAGTGTGTGGTAGTATTATATTCAGAAAGTGCAGTGTATGGTAGTATTGTATTTAGAGGGTATGGTGTGTGGCAGGTTTACATTCAGAGAGTGCAGTGTATGTTGGTATTATATTCAGAGGGTACAGTGTGTTGTGGTATTAAATTCAGATGTTACAGTGTGTGATAGTATTATATTCAGTGGGTACAGTGTGTGGTAGTATTATATTCAGTGGGTACGGTGTGTGGTAGTATTATATTCAGTGGGTACAGTGTGTGGTAGAATTATATTCAGAATGTACAGTGTGTGGTAATATTCAGAGGTTACAGTGTGTGGCAGTATTATATTCAGAGGGTACGGTGTGTGACAGTTTTATATTCAGAGGATACGGTGTGTGGCAGGTTTATATTCAGAGGGTACAGTGTGTGGCAGGTTTATATTCAGAGGGTGCAGTATGTGGCAGATTTATATTTAGAGGATACAGTGTGTGGCAGGTTTATATTCAGAGGGTACGGTTGTAAAATATTGCGCATTATATCTAATATCATTATAATCCATGGATCAAGGTAATTGAGCAAGGGTATTGAATACAAGATGGCTGAACTGACCTTTTGAATCAAGTTAAATATATACAAGTTGAGCTAGCTGAATCCTATAGATAGAATAGCTGAAGCTAAGAAGTATTTCATGACCATAACTGTATACCATACCTATATGCTTACATGAGCAAACCTTAATAGAATCTTCAGCTTGTAAGGAAGTGTTCAACAGCAATCAGATGTTAGCCACTGGTATATAAGTTCAAGACTTCAAAGCTGAAAGAACTAAGGAAGCAGGCGGGGCCTAGCCAAACCAAGCCAGCCTGAAGGAGGACACGAATAGATGGAGAGACGACAAGCGTTCTCCAGGGAAGTCCTGTACAGCCCTCCAGCACAAGAAGGATGACAGTTAGAGGAAGCTAACAGAGGCGGCCATCTTAAATGACATTTCAAGATGGATCCGCCATGCTGGATGAAGTACTTAGAAGAAAGCCCAGCTGGTGAGACAAGATTTATGGACATGCCTACATAACCCTCCTACATTATTTACTATTGCTAAGGACTACCTTTACATGAAGATTTCTTGTTTTATGTACTGTCTGCCATGATGTCAAGAAGATTACAATAAATCTATATTTTTGTTAAACAAATGTGGTGCCTTGGTGGGGATATAGGGTAGTTGGGTTGTTGCTTTCCTGAATTATAAAGGGCGCTGTAACCCTTGTCACTCGTGACGCCAGGGTGAGGGTTAAAACTCTGAGGTAATGCTGGGCCTATCGCCACCCTTCCCATGAGCGATAGGTGAGTGTAGAATAACGGATTGTCCACAACCGTTGCTGAACTGGAAAACTTGTAGAAACTTTACTGAAGATTTTCTGTACATGCAGTAACAGTAACAGTCCAGATAACAGAGTCTATATACAGCACGGCAGTGACTGACAGCCGGTTGGGACCTGTAAGCTCTCTTTGGAGTAGGAGAATTGGATTGCATAGAAACACTGGATTTAGGGGTTGGTTTAGGTCCAGTGATCTTGCATAGATTTCGGGGAATTGTAATAACTCACAATTTGGATTATGGCCGAGGCCGCAAGGCTTTGGCCCAGTGGTTGCCGATGACAGCTGCGCAAATACTACCTCATCAGCAGCCCACGAGGAAAGAGAGAGATTAATGGCCACAGCTCCCTTATATGGGCAGGGGCTGAACCGTTTTAGATTGGTCCATGTCAGCTGTCACTCACCGTTATAAAGGATTGTGGGTGATCACTTGACTAGAACCACCAAAGGTCCTTTAGCAAACCATAGAGTTCTGTGAACCAAGTCACATGACCCGCAGGTCCTGCGACACTAACAAGGTAGGAATCTTAAATATACATATTTACAAGATTGTATTCATAAATATCAAGTTACTAAGGGGTGACTAGGGGCTAATTAGAGAAGCGAACCCCCGCTAGTCCTAGGGACTCTGACTTTGGGGACTAATAACCAAGGTACTGTATGAAATATGGTGCCGGGACACCACACAAACAAAGAGCTCACTCTCTACCTGGTCAGACCGGGTTATAATTTAGCGATCCAGTTATAATTAACAACGGTGTGTGGAAGGTTTATATTCTAAGAGTGCAGTGTATAGTAGTATTATATTTAGAGATACAGTGTCTGGCAGGTTTATAATAATTATTGTTTTCATATAAAGGATTAGAGGAGCCATCTGGGCGTCACGTTCTGCAGAGAGAAGATTTTGCTGGATGAAGTCCTGGCGGTATGTTCCATCTGAATTATATAAGGAAAGACTATAGAGAAGACGTCATCTTTAATCACTGATATTATTGTGTATTATCCTCACTATATCCTATCAGAGCTGTAGTTACTTGTATGTTCTGCAATTATGATAAGTGAAACTATAACTCCGAATTTTCGGGAAAAATGTGGTTTGGTCTGAGTTTATCTGCAGCAAATCTCTATTAAAAATGGCTATTTCTGGCCTACAGAGAGCCTCAATATTGGTGTAGAACACTTTGCATTGTTGTAACACGCATAGGGAGTGTGCTGGGTTTCTGAAATAATACTGTTATTCAGTATGACATGCAGATTACAGGAATCACTATTAGAATCACTGACGCAGAGCGTCTGGATGTGGCAACAGGGTCGGGAGACCATATGGAATCACAATTGAAGATATATATAAAGATATATTTTTATGTATTTTTACTTAACTTAATTTGAATTTATTTAAATTTTATAAAATCCTTTTTTGAGGACCCATTCTGGTGAGCATCGAGCTGGCAGTCCACCGTGAGGCGAGCTACCACCTGTTCCAGCCCCTGCCTCTCAGCGGCCCCCGATTGTGAAAGTGCGAATGTTTCATTTAATCAGTTATGGTTCATTGTTATGGCTCCAACCTGTTTCATTGGATTCTTGTGGTAATTTCACAGGTAATATATGATGTCGATGACCATAGGGCCTCAGTTTTAAGTGTCCCAGGTGCTCGAAGCGTTTACTTTCAACTAATACTGAATGACCACAAAACCCAATATAACAAGGAGTCACATTTTTCTTGTATTGCATGAGCACGCAGAGTATGCTACCCAGTCAAGTCCATCAGCAATATGGACGCGGAAACAGCTCACCTTGATTAAGCATTCCCAGCGGAGAACACTCTCACAGCAGGTCGAGTAGATGCCAGTGCGTTTTTTACATCTTGTACCATTTTAGGAGCACTAAAGCCCTGATGTTTAAAGTTACCACGCTTGCAGAAAAGGAGACTCGCCTCTTCTGGACTCTACCCTCTCTTAAATTGTACAAGGAGTGCGGGAGGGTTCCGAGAGGCCTTAGAGGCTACAAGTAAGCCTCCCAGTTCACAGATGACCCGTCATTCGTGGCTAAATGGCAGGATTTGCACAAAATGCATTCCTTACAAATGCTTGAATTAGTCCTGCAATGTAATAATGAGGAGTATGAGAAAGTACAAAAAAAACCTTAGCCAAGCCAAAAGTGAATTGCGTCTCAGTCTCTCAGATGATGCATGGACTCAGAGGACTTCATTAAAAAAAACATATAAAAAACTTGCCCAGATGCAGAAAATAATAAAAGAGATAAAATGGGATACATTCCTGAGAGACCGCATGGACTATGAGCAGTGGCGTTGCTAGGGTTGGTGTCACCCGGTGTGGTAGAATATGGTGTCACCCCATACCTACCCCCCCCTCCACATAATAAAGTTTTAAGCCTGTTGTGACGGATGCCACTGGTGTAGCGCATTGTGAAAAATTCCAGTACAATAATTAAATATACCAATTGCCACAGAATGGAAAAGCGCTAAAGAGGTTTTCACCATTTAAAACTACAACTCCCAGAATTACTTAAATGGGTACTCCACTAGAAATTATTTTCTTTTGAATCAACTGGTGCCAGGAAGTTAAAATCTGAATCTTTCAAGTAAGTAATTTACAAACCTGTTTAACTTTCTGGCACCAGTTGATTCAAAAGAAAATGTTTTGCAGCGGAGTACCCCTTTAAGCAGTGGTGAGGTTATGCTAGGAGTTAAGTTTCACTCATCTTAACTGCAGAACTTACAAGTGACTACAGCTCTGATAGGACATAATGAGGAGAATACACAATAATATCAGTGACTACAGGTGACATCTTCTCTATAGTGAGGACAATACACAATAATATCAGTGACTACAGGTGACATCTCTATAGTGAGGAGAATAGACAATGATATCAGTGACTACAGGTGACATCTTCTCTATAGTGAGGAGAATACACAATGATATCAGTGATTACAGGTGACGTCTTCTCTATAGTGAGGAGAATACACAATGATATCAGTGACTACAGGTGACATCTTCTCTATAGTGAGGAGAATACACAATGATATCAGTGACTACAGGTGACGTCTTCTCTATAGTGAGGAGAATACACAATGATATCAGTGACTACAGGTGACGTCTTCTCTATAGTAAGGAGAATACACAATGATATCAGCGGCTACAGGTGACGTCTTCTCTATAGTGAGGAGAATACACAATGATATCAGTGACTACAGGTGACGTCTTCTCTATAGTCTTTCCTTATCTAATTCAGATGGAACATACCACTGGGTCCAACTAAATGTTCTCTCTGCAGAACGTGACGCCCAGATGGCTCCTCACTATGGCAGCGCATTCTGATCCTCTAAATGAAAATAATTATTATTATTATAAACCTGCCAGACACTGTATCCTCTAAATATAATAAACTTGTATACACTAGGGCTGCACAATATATCGCAAAAACAATGGAATCGCGATTTTTGCTTTTTTGCCATATATCGATATGCCCCCTGAGAAAATTTGCGATTATCTGCCCGGGCGGATCACGTGTGTGGCTGCAGCGTGGGACGGCCAGGGCAGATAAAAACAAATTTAAATATTAAAAGTCTGTGTTTCCCGACCAGGGTGCCTCCAGCTGTTATGAAACTACAACTCCCAGCATGCCAGGACAGCCAAAAGCTGTCCAGGCATGCTGGGAGTTGTAGTTTCACAACAGCTGGATGCACCCTGGTAGAGAAACACTGATCTAAGTAAAGGGCGCAGGGATAAAAAATAATAAAAACATTATGCTCACCTCTTACCGGTCCCTGCATCTGTACACCTCTGTGCGGTCCCGGTGTCTCTATACAAGCTGTAGGACCTTTACCTTCAGCCAATCACTGGCCACAGTGGTGTCACATGTCAAGCCAGTGATTGGCTGAAAGGTAAAAGTCCTCAAAGGTCTGCAAACACACACAAACCTAGAGTGTGTGCGGCCGGGGAGGAGGAATGTGACGGGAATATGTGACAAGGGGTGGAGGGGGCAGAATGTTAAAGGGGGGGAAAGGGGGAATGTGACAAGAGGGGGGAATGTGACAAGAGGGGGGAATGTGACAAGAGGGGGGAATATGTGACAGGGGGAGCAGAATGTGACAAGGGGGGATATGTAACAAGGGGGGCAGAATGTGACAAGTGGGGGATATGTAACAAGGGGGGGCAGAATGTGACAAGGGGGGGAGGGGGAATATGTGACAAAGGGGGAGGGAATATGTGACAAGGGGGGGAGGGGGAATATGTGACAAGGGGGGGAGGGGGAATATGTGACAGAGGCGAGGGGGAATATGTGACAGGGGGGGAATATGTGACAAGGGAAGGGAGGGGGAATATGTGACAAGGGGGGGAGGGGGAATATGTGACAAGGGGGGAGGGGGAATATGTGACAAGGGGGGGAGGGGGAATATGTGACAAGGGGGAGGGGGAATATGTGACAAGGGGGGGGGGGAATATGTGACAAGGGGGGGAGGGGGAATATGTGACAAGGGGGAGGGGGAATATGTGACAGGGGGGGAGGGGGGATATGTAACAAGGGGGGGAGGGGGAATATGTAACAAGGGGGGGCAGAATGTGACAAGAGGGGGGAATATGACAAGAGGGGGAGGGGCAGAATGTGACAAGAGGGGGGGGGGGGAGATGTGAGATGTGAAATGGGCGGTGGGCATAAAATGCGTGAATAGTTGTAAAATTGAGGAGATTGGACATGAAATAAAGGGATTTCACTATTTATTTATTACATTGCATCACATATCGAAATCACAATATTTAGGCCCATAATCGCAATCGCACATTTTTCCCATGTCGTGCAGCCCTAGTATACATTACACTCTATGAATATAAACCTCACACACCGTGCACCCAGCAGTTGCACCCCCATCATCCACCAGCTGATGCTATTACCACAGAACAGGGGGGTAAGGGGAATGGGGGGGCGGGGGGGGGGGGGCCCTGGCAACACCCCCCAGCAGTAGCACCCCATCATCCACCAACACCCCCCCCCCATTCCCCCTATGGTAATAGAATCAGCTGCTGGATTATGGGGGTGCTAGTGGATGATGTGGGTGTTACTGCTGGGGGGTGCTACTGCTGAGGGGGTGCTGGTTGATGAAAGGAGTGCTACTGCTGGGGGGGGGGCGGGTGCTGGTGCATGATGGTGGTGCTACTGATGGGGGGGGGGTGCTGGTGGATGATGGGGTGCAGCCTCATCATCAACCAGCAACACCTCCCCCCAGAAATAGCACCCCCATCATCCACCAGCACCCCCCCCCCCTGCTGGATGATGGTGGTGCTACTGCTGGGGGGTGCTGGTGGATGATGGGGTGCAGCCTCATCATCCACCAGCAACACCTCCCCCCCAGAAATAGCACCCCCATCATCCACCAGCACCCCCCCCTGCTGGATGATGGTGGTGCTACTGCTGGGGGGTGCTGGTGGATGATGGGGTGCAGCCTCATCATCCACCAGCAACAACTCCCCCCAGAAATAGCACCCCCATCATCCACCGTGACCAGCAACATCTCCCCCCAGAAATAGCGCCCCCATCATCCACCAGCACCCCCCCTGCTGGATGATGGTGGTGCTACTGCTAAGGGGGTGCTGGTGGATGATGGGGTGCAGCCTCATCATCCACCAGCAATAGCACCCCCATCATCCACCAGCACCCCCCCCCCTTCTGGATGATGGTGGTGCTACTGCTGGGTGGGGGTGCTGGTGCATGATGGGGTGCAGCCTCATCATCCACCAGCAACACCTCCCCCCCCCAGAAATAGCACCCCCATCATCCACCGTGACCAGCAACACCTCCCCCCTGAGATAGCACCCCCATCATCCACCAGCACCCCCCCCCCCCGCCCAGCTGGATGATGGTGGTGCTACTGCTGGGGGTGCTGGTGTATGATTGGGTGCAGCCTCATCATCCACCAGCAACACCTCCCCCCAGAAATAGCACCCCCCATCATCCACCAGCACCCCCCCCCCCACCCAGCTGGATGATGGTGGTGCTACTGCTGGGGGGTGCTGGTGGATGATGGGGTGCAGCCTCATCGTCCACCAGCAACACCTCCCCCCCAGAAATAGCACCCCCATCATCCACCAGCACCCCCCCCTGCTGGATGATGGTGGTGCTACTGCTGGGGGGTGCTGGTGGATGATGGGGTGCAGCCTCATCATCCACCAGCAACACCTCTCCCCAGAAATAGCACCCCCATCATCCACCGTGACCAGCAACACCTCCCCCCAGAAATAGCACCCCCATCATCCACCAGCACCCCCACCGCTGGATAATGGTGGTGCTACTGCTGGGGGGTGCTGGTGGATGATGGGGTGCAGCCTCATCCTCCACCAGCAACACCTCCCCCCCCCAGAAATAGCACCCCCATCATCCACCGTGACCAGCAACACCTCCCCCCAGAAATAGCACCCCCATCATCCACCAGCACCCCCCCTGCTGGATGATGGTGGTGCTACTGCTGGGGGGTGCTGGTGGATGATGGGGTGCAGCCTCATCATCCACCAGCAACACCTCCCCCCCCAGAAATAGCACCCCCCATCATCCACCAGCACCCACCCCACCCAGCTGGATGATGATGGTGCTACTGCTGGGGGGTGCTGGAGGATGATGGGGTGCAGCCTCATCATCCACCAGCAACACCTCCCACCCCAGAAATAGCACCCCCATCATCCACCAGCACCTCTCCCCTGCTGGATGATGGTGGTGCTACCGCTGGGGGGTGCTGGTGGATGATGGGGTGCAACCTCATCATCCACCAGCAACACCTCCCCCCCAGAAATAGCACCCCCCATCATCCACCAGCACCCCCCCCCCACCCAGCTGGATGGTGCTGGTAGATGATGGGGTGCAACCTCATCATCCACCAGCTGATGCTATTACCACAGAACAGGGGGGTAAGGGGAATGGGGGGGCGGGGGGGGGGGGGCCTGGCAACACCCCCCAGCAGTAGCACCCCATCATCCACCAACACCCCCCCCCCATTCCCCCTATGGTAATAGAATCAGCTGCTGGATTATGGGGGTGCTAGTGGATGATGTGGGTGTTACTGCTGGGGGGTGCTACTGCTGAGGGGGTGCTGGTTGATGATAGGAGTGCTACTGCTTGGGGGGGGCGGGTGCTGGTGCATGATGGTGGTGCTACTGATGGGGGGGGTGCTGGTGGATGATGGGATGCAGCCTCATCATCAACCAGCAACACCTCCCCCCAGAAATTGCACCCCCATCATCCACCATGACCAGCAACACCTCCCCCCCAGAAATAGCACCCCCATCATCCACCAGCACCCCCCCCCCCCCTGCTGGATGATGGTGGTGCTACTGCTGGGGGGTGCTGGTGGATGATGGAGTGCAGCCTCATCATCCACCAGCAACACCTCCCCCCCAGAAATAGCACCCCCATCATCCACCAGCACCCCCCCCCCCCTGCTGGATGATGGTGGTGCTACTGCTGGGGGGTGCTGGCGGATGATGGGGTGCAGCCTCATCATCCACCAAAAACTTTCTTTTTTTTAAATCAACTGGTGCCAGAAAGTTAAACAGATTTGTAAATTACTTCTATTTAAAAAATCTTAATCCTTCCAGTACATTTTAGGGGCTGCATACTACAGAGGAAATGCTTTTCCTTTTGGATTTCTCTTCTGTTACGACCACAGTGCTCTCTGTTGACCTCTGCTGTCCATTTTAGGAACTGTCCAGAGCAGGAGAAAATCCCCATAGCAAACATATGCTGCTCGGGTCAGTTCCTAAAATGGATAGAAGATGTCAGCAGAGAGCACTGGGGTCATGACAGAAGAGAAATCCAAAAAGAAAAGCATTTCCTCTGTAGTATACAGCCTCTAAATAGTACTGTAAGGATTAAGATTTTTTTTATAGAAGTAATTTACAAATCTGTTTAATTTTCTGGCACCAGTTAATTAAAAAAAAAAAAAAAGTTTTCAACGGGAGCACCCCTTTAATTTTTGTTTAGTTGAAGATTTCAGTCTCAAAGAATTTGAGATTGATCTCTTCAAATGTATACACAAACATAAATGTTAAAAAAAGAAAAAAATTAAAAAGAAGGAGAAATTCCTGCTTCTATAGGACCCCTGGGTTTTACTGTACCAAGGGAAGGTACTGAATCAGAAAAGGAATGCCTTGATATTTTGATTGGTCTAGCACAGGGGTCGGCAACGCCTGGCACGTGTGCCACTCATGGCATGCGGGGTGCGTTTGAGAGCTGGCTCCGGGCGGAGAGGCGCTCACTCTGATAATGGGGATCCGGGACTTGTCCTGGATCCCCAGGCGAGCGAGCGCCGCTTTAAGCTGTGTGCTCACACGCATTGTGAGCCGCAGGACCTGTGGCTTCACGGAAAGGAGACCTGTGACCACTACCTGCATGCAGGGCAGGCGCCGATGACATCACTCATCGGTGCCTGCACTGTAGCGGAGAAGAACGCAGCCAGCCTGTGTTGCCCAGGAGATCCCTGCGTGGCAAATAAGTAAGTAAAAGTTTTTTGTTTTTTTTTAAATCATCCTGGCATCAGCAAAGCAGGAGAGGGAAGGTGATGGGAAGGGGGATGGGGGGATGCAGATGATGAGGGGAGGGGGGTTTGCGCAAGTGATGATGATGAGGGGGATGCAAGTGATGATGATGAGGGGGGATGCAAGTGATGATGATGAGGGGGGATGCAAGTGATGATGATTAGGCGGGGTTCAAGTGATGATGGAAGGTGCAAGTGATGATGAGGGGGGTGCAAGTGATGATGAGGGGGGTGTGCAAGTGATGGGGTGGTGGTGCAAGTGATGGGGGTGCAAGTGATGGGGGTGCAAGTGATGGGGAGGGGGTACAAGTGACGGGGAAAAGGGTGGTGCAGATAATGGGGAGGCGGGGTGCAGGAGACGGGGAGGGGGGGTGCAGGGAAGGGGGATGCAGGTGACTGGGGGAGGGAGTGCAGGTGACAGGCAGTGGATGATGATTTGGATGTGAAGGAGCACTGGCTACTTCCCGACCTGGCTACCTACACAATTACCTGCCAGGCTACCTACCTTATTGATTTCCTGGTTACATATCCACCTACTTAGCCACCTGCCTACCTACCTACATAGCTACCTACCTAGATAGCTACTTACCTACATAGCAACCTAAGTACCTACCTACATACATACATAAATACTCCAAGTAAATGCATCACTACTTCACCCTTCAAATGTTTGGTGCCAGCACCCCAGACTTGATCTCAGTCCATTTAGACATCCACAGCAATGGTGCAGCTCTCCAATGTGGCAAAAAAGTGAATTTATTCTTTCATGTCAAAATACAAATAGCTATTTGTTTTTTGACGTGAGAGAATAAATTCACTTTTTTGCCGTATTGGAGCGCTGCACCATTGCTATGGCTACATACATACCTAGCTACCCATTTACCTTCCTTGCTACCTACCTATAAATTTACCTCCATATCTACTTACCTACCTGCATAGCTACCTACCTACTTATATCCATGGAAAATCATAGCTCGCCAAAGTATAAAGTGCAGAATTCGGTGCAGTTTATTCCATTTCAAACAGTGTTACAGAGCAGGGTACGTTTCGTCGCCTCTCATGCTGGACAAAGGCGAAGACAGGTCGCTGAAACATAGCCTGCTCTGTAACACTGTTTGAAATGGAAAGAACTGCACTGAATTCTGTACTTCTGTGGAGTGCACTGGAAAAATGCAGAAACTAAGGTGTTTGTCCTGCAGATGTTGCATGATGGGTTTTGGCTGGAAGAAGTCATCATGGTGGTCTGAGCCAGAAGGCGAACTGAAGGAAAAAGGACAATGCCGACCGTAAAAGACGTGAATTGTGAGTCAGTTAATGTAACTATATGTATATTATTGCACAACACGACTGGGGTCTGATCCTGGGGTCTGTATTATGTAGGGGGGAAGGGTCTATACTATGGTGGAATCTGATTCTGGGGTCTGTATTATGGTGGGGTCTTATTCTGGGGTCTGTATTATGGTGAGTCTGATTCTGGGGTCTATATTATGGTGGGGTCTGATTCTGGGGTCTGTATTATGGTGAGTCTGATTCTGGGGTCTGTATTGTGGAGTCTGATTCTGGGGTCTGTATAAGGCTGAGTTTCCACTTGTTTTTTTTCTGGCAGTTTTTGGAAAACTGCCACTGCAGTTTTTGATCCAAAGTCAGAAGTGGATCCATAAGGGAGGAGGAGTGTAAGTTCTTTCTTCCTTCCACTTCTGACTTTGGCTCAAAAACTGCGGTGGCAGTTTTCCAAAAACTGCCAGAAAAAAAAACAAGTGGAAACATAGCCTCATACAGACCCCAGAATCAGACCCCACCATAATACAGACCCCAGAATCAGACTCATGGTGGGTGGTGGTTCTGGAGTCTCATTCTGAGGTCTGTATTATGGTGGGGACTGGTTCTGGGGTCTGTTTTATGGTGGGGTCTGATTCTGGGGTCTGTATTATGGTGGGGACTGACTCTGGGGTCTGTATTATGGTGGGGACTGATTCTGGGGTCTGTATTATGTAGGGGGTGTGTATTATGGTGGGGTCTGATTCTGAGGTCTGTATTATGGTGTGGTCTGATTCTGGGGTCTGTATTATGGTGGGGTCTGATTCTGGGGTCTGTATTATGGTGGAGTCTTATTCTGAGGTCTGTATTATGGTGGAGTCTGATTCTGGGGTCTGTCCCGACAGGAGCGCAGCATAAGTGAGGGTGGTGCCCAGCAGGCATCAGTGACATGATGCCTGCTGGGGAAGTCGGCTTCCTGCTAAGCGAGAGTGAGCAGCATAAGAGTAGCTGTTTAGTAGGTAGGAAAAAAAAATTAAAGTCAGGGAGGAGGTTAGGGATAGATTAACAATAGGTAGGGACAGAAAAAAATTATATACATGGTGGGAGCTACTCTTTAAGCATTGGAATGGCTAAAAAAAAAAAACAGGATAGCTTAAATAGGCACCGTCAGATACAAAAACTTTTGATATGTTGTAAAGTATGCAACCAATAGGTTTTGCAATTGCTTTCATTAGAAAATTTTCAGTATTTCATACTGAAAAAGCCAGTCAAACAACTTCCCCCCCTGACTGCTTGGACACATACTAGTCCTGCTGTGTCCGTGCGTCGTCAAAATGTCACGGACACATTTCCTTGATTGACAGCTGTGAGCGGAGGGCTCACAGCTGGAGGAAAAATCCTCCCACTGTCAGCTTGTGTCCCGCTACTGTCAGTGAGGACAAGCTGGGAGTTGTAGTTTTGCTAATGCTAAGGGTGATGTGAGCAGACAGCAGACTGTGGGAGGGGGCGGAGACCTGCACAGTGAGGCCACGCCTCCTTCCTTTGAGAGGAATTCAGACTAGTGAGCTAAATTAAAAGTGTAATAAAAAAAAAATAAAGGTGCTAGACACATAAAAATTTGATGTATATGGTCAGGATTAGGTACTGAGTGAGATATTAAAAAATGTTTTTTTGTTGGATCTGATGGGTACGCTTTAATAATTAAAAAGGTTGACAAGGGGAGGAACACTGTTGTTATAAACAAAAACCTACTATATACAGTAGCTGAAGCTAAACGACAGTTGGACAATACAGAAACCTACACTAAATTACCTCATAATCCCATAAATAAAAATATGGTCCAAAATACAGGCACTTTTATGCATACAGGTTGAAACAGGGGTGCTCTCAGAGAAAAGTGCAGAGAAGTTATTACCATTACATCCCAAAAATGCTAAGTGGTAAAAAAAAATCCACTCTCGTCTCCCACCTGGGCAACCTATTGTGGCAGGGGTGGGTTCTTTGACCAAACCCCTGTCACAATACATAGACTGGTTGCTACGGCCCCTTCTAGACAAAGTACCTGCTCTGGTAAAAGATACCAACTAATTCTTGGCCGCATTAGAAGAGATCCCTGTTACAGAAGGCCTAATATTAACATCTGTCGATGTAGAATCTCTATATACACAAAGACACCAAGACATTGCAGAAGACTGTGTTAGAATTATCTTAGGGAGAACTGATAAAAGTGAGAACTTTGTGGATTTTGTTTGATGATATGTAAGATGATATGAATATGTAAGATGATATTTTCATTTCGTGGATAACATCTTCATGCTGTGGAGTGGATCCCTGGACGAGTTCACCAATTTGTGTCTGCACTCAGTGTAAACGATATTAACATGAAATTCACATCTAAGTGGAGTTCTGAGGAAATAGAGTTTCTAGGTGTACAAGACAAACTGCATAATGGACAGCTCAATGCACAAGGGTATCGAAAAGCCACCGCTACAAATACAATCCTTCACATCTCAAGCTACCACCCCATTCACACCAGGATGGCTATACCCTATGGGCAGCTGTTGCATTTATAACGCATTAACAGCTAAACACACTCCTTTGAATTACAAGCCAAGGCCCTTATGGAACGCCTATGATTCAGAGGCTATCCGAAAGATGAACTACTACAGGTACAAAAAGCACTACTACAGATACAAAAAAACAGATCGAAAAACCTTACTAAGAAAAACTCACAAAAAATATATTAGATTCAAACAAGACACTGAAACTTCATCAGGTCGCTTTTCTTTTTCATTTAAATATAGCCCGCCAGCAGAAGTTATCAAAAAATCTATCTTGTCCCTTTGGGGAATAATAGAAAGAGACCCTACATTAGGTCCCTTGCGATTACAAAAACCCATGATTACTTTCAAACGTATGAAAAACCTAAAAGATATATAAGTTAGAAGCCGGTTTTCTGAAACTAATAAAAATACTAGTAACTGGTTGAATAAAACGCAGGTAAAAGGAAACTGGAGGTGCGGACACTGTAACTGGTGTGCTTATTATCAAACATGTAGAACTGTTTCAATAGGAGGTGTGACCAGGTACCTCAATGAATTCATGTGCTGCAGAACAAAAAATGTAGTGTACGTCATTACCTGTGAATGTAAACGCTATTATATAGGGAGTACAATAAGACCACTTAATAAAAGATTTAGAGAGCACATCAGATCCATAACTACTGGCAAAGGTTCACTAAGATTAATAGAACATATAAACACAGAACATAATGGACAAACAGACAAGCTGTCATTTATGGGTCTGCAAAAAATATTTACAGAAGAAGGCCAGGATAATGCTAAAAAGTTACGGGAATTAGAAGCAAGGTGGATATTCAAAACACAAGCGCAGGAAAATGCAGGGTTAAATGATAAAATTGATATGGGAGTCTTTCTATGACATTTTGTGTATGGTTTTTCTGAATAGAATGCATATATTTATATGTATTTATATTACACAGTACGTTTCTATTTGTACATATCCTTCCACTCACCTGTGTTCCACGTCACTAGAAGGGGAGTGTACTTAAGTAATGGTGCACAGGTCAGAGGAAATGGTCTGTTGAAGTTCCGAAGGGAAAGAAACAGCTGTCATCAATCAGTGTGCACTGGCGTCTCTCACTCGAAGCGTTATGCTGTTGCATTAAACTGTCTGTATGGATTTGATTAAATAAAGAAGAAGTCACATTGCCCCCGGTGAGTGTCTTTGTAAGTCTTCAAGTCTTGAAATAACAAGGAGTCACATGGCAGCACAATGACAGAGCCTAGAGGTGGCAGCAGCTCGACAAGACCATAGGGCCTCACAATAGAAAAGATTAAAGATATTTTTTAAAATGTAATTGAAGATTTTAGATAGATATAGATTAAAATTAAATTTAAGGTGCCAACAGCATGAGAAGACTATATGGTGGCACAATGACACAGCCTGGAGGTGGCAGCAGCATGAGAAGACAGTAATGTGGCAGAATGACACAGCCTGGAATTGGCAGCAGCAAGAGGAGATCATATAGTGGCAGAATGACCCAGCCTGGAGGTTACAACAGCCTGACGAGAGCATAGGGCCTTATAAACGAAGAGATTAAAGGGTACCCGTCAGATCCAACAAAAAATTTTTTTTTTTAAATATATCACTCAGTACCTAATCTTGACCATGTACATCAAATTTTTATGTGTCTAGCACCTTTATTATACTTTTAATTTAGCTCACTAGTCTGAATTCCTACCAAAGGGCGTGGCCTCACCCTCCCTCTGTATGCTGTCTGCTCACATCTTCCCTAGCATTAGCAAAACTACAACTCCCAGCTTGTCCTCACTGACAGTAGCGGGACACAAGCTGACAGTGGGAGGATTTTTCCTCCAGCTGTGAGCCCTGCACTCACAGTTGTCAATCAAGGAAATGTGTCCATGACATAGGTGATGAGGCATGGTCACAGCAGGACTAGTATGTGTCCAAGCAGACATGGGGGGCAGTTGTTTGACTGGCTTTTTCAGTATTGTTACGCCGAGCGCTCCGGGTCCCCGCTCCTCCCCGGAGCGCTCGCTTCACTCTCCCCGCTGCAGCGCTCCGGTCACATCCTCTGACCCGGGGCGCTGCGATTCCGCTGTCAGCCGGGATGCGATACGCGATGCGGGTAGCGCCCGCTCGCGATGCGCACCCCGGCTCCCGTACCTGACTCGCTCCCCGTCTGTTCTGTCCCGGCGCGCGCGGCCCCGCTCCCTAGGGCGCGCGCGCGCCGGGTCTCTGCGATTTAAAGGGCCACTGCGCCGCTGATTGGCGCAGTGGTTCCAATTAGTGTGTTCACCTGTGCACTTCCCTATATCACCTCACTTCCCCTGCACTCCCTTGCCGGATCTTGTTGCCATTGTGCCAGTGAAAGCGTTCCTTGTGTGTTCCTAGCCTGTGTTCCAGACCTTCTGCCGTTGCCCCTGACTACGATCCTTGCTGCCTGCCCCGACCTTCTGCTACGTCCGACCTTGCTTCTGCCTACTCCCTTGTACCGCGCCTATCTTCAGCAGCCAGAGAGGTGAGCCGTTGCTAGTGGATACGACCTGGTCACTACCGCCGCAGCAAGACCATCCCGCTTTGCGGCGGGCTCTGGTGAAAACCAGTAGTGGCTTAGAACCGGTCCACTAGCACGGTCCACGCCAATCCCTCTCTGGCACAGAGGATCCACTACCTGCCAGCCGGCATCGTGACAGTAGATCCGGCCATGGATCCCGCTGAAGTTCCTCTGCCAGTTGTCGCTGACCTCACCACGGTGGTCGCCCAGCAGTCACAACAGATAGCGCAACAAGGCCAACAGCTGTCTCAACTGACCGTTATGCTACAACAGTTACTACCACAGCTTCAGCAGTCATCTCCTCCGCCAGCTCCTGCACCTCCTCCGCAGCGAGTGGCCGCTCCTGGGATACGCTTATCCTTGCCGGATAAATTTGATGGGGACTCTAAGTTTTGCCGTGGCTTTCTTTCCCAATGTTCCCTGCATCTGGAGATGATGTCGGACCTGTTTCCCACTGAAAGGTCTAAGGTGGCTTTCGTAGTCAGCCTTCTGTCCGGAAAAGCCCTGTCATGGGCCACACCGCTCTGGGACCGCAATGACCCCGTCACTGCCTCTGTACACTCCTTCTTCTCGGAAATCCGAAGTGTCTATGAGGAACCTGCCCGAGCCTCTTCTGCTGAGACTGCCCTGTTGAACCTGGTCCAGGGTAATTCTTCCGTTGGCGAGTATGCCGTACAATTCCGTACTCTTGCTTCAGAATTGTCCTGGAATAATGAGGCCCTCTGCGCGACCTTCAAAAAAGGCCTATCCAGCAACATTAAAGATGTTCTGGCCGCACGAGAAATTCCTGCTAATCTACATGAACTTATTCACCTAGCCACTCGCATTGACATGCGTTTTTCCGAAAGGCGTCAGGAACTCCGCCAAGATATGGACTCTGTTCGCACGAGGCGTTTCTTCTCCTCGGCTCCTCTCTCCTCTGGTCCCCTGCAATCTGTTCCTGTGCCTCCCGCCGTGGAGGCTATGCAGGTCGACCGGTCTCGCCTGACACCTCAAGAGAGGACTCGACGCCGTATGGAGAACCTCTGCCTGTACTGTGCTAGTACCGAACACTTCCTGAGGGATTGTCCTATCCGTCCTCCCCGCCTGGAAAGACGTACGCTGACTCCGCACAAAGGTGAGACAGTCCTTGATGTCTACTCTGCTTCTCCACGTCTTACTGTGCCTGTGCGGATGTCTGCCTCTGCCTTCTCCTTCTCTACAGTGGCCTTCTTGGACTCTGGATCTGCAGGAAATTTTATTTTGGCCTCTCTCGTCAACAGGTTCAACATTCCCGTGACCAGTCTCGCCAGACCCCTCTACATCAATTGTGTAAATAATGAAAGATTGGACTGTACCATACGTTTCCGCACGGAGCCCCTTCTTATGAGCATCGGATCTCATCATGAGAGGATTGAACTTTTGGTCCTCCCCAATTGCACCTCGGAAATTCTCCTTGGACTTCCCTGGCTTCAACTTCATTCCCCAACCCTGGATTGGTCCACTGGGGAGATCAAGAGTTGGGGGTCCTCTTGTTCCAAGAACTGTCTAAAACCGGTTCCCAGTAACCCTTGCCGTAACTCTGTGGTTCCTCCAGTAACCGGTCTCCCTAAGGCCTATATGGACTTCGCGGATGTTTTCTGCAAAAAACAAGCTGAGACTCTACCTCCTCACAGGCCTTATGATTGCCCTATCGACCTCCTCCCGGGCACTACTCCACCCCGGGGCAGAATTTATCCTCTCTCTGCCCCAGAGACTCTTGCCATGTCCGAATACGTCCAGGAGAATCTTAAAAAGGGCTTTATCCGTAAATCCTCCTCTCCTGCCGGAGCCGGATTTTTCTTTGTGTCCAAAAAAGATGGCTCCCTACGTCCTTGCATTGACTACCGCGGTCTTAATAAAATCACGGTTAAGAACCGCTACCCCTTACCCCTCATCTCTGAACTCTTTGATCGCCTCCAAGGTGCCCACATCTTTACTAAATTGGACTTAAGAGGCGCCTATAACCTCATCCGCATCAGAGAGGGGGACGAGTGGAAAACGGCATTTAACACCAGAGATGGACACTTTGAGTATCTGGTCATGCCCTTTGGCCTGTGCAACGCCCCTGCCGTCTTCCAAGACTTTGTCAATGAAATTTTTCGTGATCTGTTATACTCCTGTGTTGTTGTATATCTGGACGATATCCTAATTTTTTCTGCCAATCTAGAAGAACACCGCCAGCATGTCCGTATGGTTCTTCAGAGACTTCGTGACAACCAACTCTATGCCAAAATTGAGAAATGTCTGTTTGAATGCCAATCTCTTCCTTTTCTAGGATATTTGGTCTCTGGCCAGGGACTACAGATGGATCCAGACAAACTTTCTGCCGTCTTAGATTGGCCACGCCCCTCCGGACTCCGTGCTATCCAACGCTTTTTGGGGTTCGCCAATTATTACAGGCAATTTATTCCACATTTTTCTACCATTGTGGCTCCTATCGTGGCTTTAACCAAAAAGAATGCTGATCCCAAGTCCTGGCCTCCTCAAGCAGAAGACGCCTTTAAACGACTCAAGTCTGCCTTTTCTTCGGCTCCCGTCCTCTCCAGACCTGACCCTTCCAAACCCTTCCTATTGGAGGTTGATGCCTCCTCAGTGGGAGCTGGAGCTGTTCTTCTACAAAAAAATTCTTCCGGGCATGCTGTCACTTGTGGTTTTTTCTCTAGGACCTTCTCTCCAGCGGAGAGGAACTACTCCATCGGGGATCGAGAGCTTCTAGCCATTAAATTAGCACTTGAGGAATGGAGGCATCTGCTGGAGGGATCAAGTTCTCCTGTTATTATCTACACCGACCACAAGAACCTCTCCTACCTCCAGTCTGCCCAACGGCTGAATCCTCGCCAGGCCCGGTGGTCTCTGTTCTTTGCCCGATTTAATTTTGAGATTCACTTTCGTCCTGCCGATAAGAACATTAGGGCCGATGCTCTCTCTCGTTCCTCGGATGCCTCAGAAGTTGAACTCTCTCCGCAACACATCATTCCACCTGACTGCCTGATCTCCACTTCTCCTGCCTCCATCAGGCAGACTCCTCCAGGAAAGACCTTTGTTTCTCCTCGCCAACGCCTCGGAATCCTCAAATGGGGTCACTCCTCCCATCTCGCAGGTCATGCGGGTATCAAGAAATCTGTGCAACTCATCTCCCGCTTCTATTGGTGGCCGACTCTGGAGACGGATGTTGTGGACTTTGTGCGAGCCTGCACTATCTGTGCCCGGGATAAGACTTCTCGCCAGAAGCCCGCTGGTTTTCTTCATCCTCTGCCTGTCCCCGAACAGCCTTGGTCTCTGATTGGTATGGATTTTATTACTGATTTACCCCCTTCCCGTGGCAACACTGTTATTTGGGTGGTCGTTGATCGATTCTCCAAAATGGCACATTTCATCCCTCTTCCTGGTCTTCCTTCTGCGCCTCAGTTGGCTAAACAATTTTTTGTACACATTTTTCGTCTTCACGGGTTGCCTACGCAGATTGTCTCGGATAGAGGCGTCCAATTCGTGTCTAAATTCTGGAGGGCTCTCTGTAAACAACTCAAGATTAAATTAAATTTTTCTTCTGCATATCATCCCCAGTCCAATGGACAAGTAGAAAGAATTAACCAGATCTTGGGTGATTATTTGCGACATTTTGTTTCCTCCCGCCAGGATGACTGGGCAGATCTCCTCCCATGGGCCGAATTCTCGTATAACTTCAGGGTCTCTGAATCTTCCTCCAAATCCCCATTTTTCGTGGTGTACGGCCGTCACCCTCTTCCCCCCCTCCCTACTCCCTTGCCCTCTGGTCTGCCCGCTGTGGATGAAATTTCTCGTGACCTTTCCATCATATGGAGAGAGACCCAAAATTCTCTCTTACAGGCTTCTTCACGCATGAAGAAGTTCGCGGATAAGAAAAGAAGAGCTCCTCCCGTTTTTTCCCCTGGAGACAAGGTATGGCTCTCCGCTAAATATGTCCGCTTCCGTGTCCCTAGCTACAAGTTGGGACCACGCTATCTTGGTCCTTTCAAAATTTTGTCTCAAATTAATCCTGTCTCTTATAAACTTCTTCTTCCTCCTTCTCTTCGTATCCCTAATGCCTTTCACGTCTCTCTTCTCAAACCACTCATCCTCAACCGTTTTTCTCCCAAATCTGTTCCTCCCACTCCTGTTTCCGGCTCCTCGGACGTCTTCTCTGTCAGAGAAATCTTGGCTTCCAAGAAGGTCAGAGGGAAAACTTTTTTTTTGGTGGACTGGGAGGGTTGTGGTCCTGAAGAGAGATCCTGGGAACCTGAGGACAACATCCTAGACAAAAGTCTGCTCCTCAGGTTCTCAGGCTCTAAGAAGAGGGGGAGACCCAAGGGGGGGGGTACTGTTACGCCGAGCGCTCCGGGTCCCCGCTCCTCCCCGGAGCGCTCGCTTCACTCTCCCCGCTGCAGCGCTCCGGTCACATCCTCTGACCCGGGGCGCTGCGATTCCGCTGTCAGCCGGGATGCGATACGCGATGCGGGTAGCGCCCGCTCGCGATGCGCACCCCGGCTCCCGTACCTGACTCGCTCCCCGTCTGTTCTGTCCCGGCGCGCGCGGCCCCGCTCCCTAGGGCGCGCGCGCGCCGGGTCTCTGCGATTTAAAGGGCCACTGCGCCGCTGATTGGCGCAGTGGTTCCAATTAGTGTGTTCACCTGTGCACTTCCCTATATCACCTCACTTCCCCTGCACTCCCTTGCCGGATCTTGTTGCCATTGTGCCAGTGAAAGCGTTCCTTGTGTGTTCCTAGCCTGTGTTCCAGACCTTCTGCCGTTGCCCCTGACTACGATCCTTGCTGCCTGCCCCGACCTTCTGCTACGTCCGACCTTGCTTCTGCCTACTCCCTTGTACCGCGCCTATCTTCAGCAGCCAGAGAGGTGAGCCGTTGCTAGTGGATACGACCTGGTCACTACCGCCGCAGCAAGACCATCCCGCTTTGCGGCGGGCTCTGGTGAAAACCAGTAGTGGCTTAGAACCGGTCCACTAGCACGGTCCACGCCAATCCCTCTCTGGCACAGAGGATCCACTACCTGCCAGCCGGCATCGTGACAAGTATGAAATACTGAAAATTTTCTAATGAAAGCAATTGCAAAACCTATTGGTTATACATGCTTTACAACATATCAAAAGTTTTTGTATCTGACAATGCCCATTTAAAGATATTTTTTTTACATTTTAATTAAAGATTTCAAGTAGATTTTTTTTTAATGTGCCAGCAAGCAGGAGGAGACCACATGGCCATGTTGTGTCTGGGTCCTCTGTCTCGTCTTCCTCTTCACCCTGTATCTCCACAGCCTGTCCCTGCTCCTCTCCTGTCAGATGACTATAAAAACCACCCATTTCACAAAACTTTGCATTTGCTCCACTCTCCCCCTCCCCTTTCATTTCAACCCCAACAGGACTCATGTGGCCTCGAAATGTAGGCACCAAGTCTCCAGTGCCCTGACCAGCCTGGCAATCCTGGCAACTGACTAATAATGTGGCTTTCTCAAAGGGCCTGAGCAAAAGGGAGGTGTCACGTTTGAGTTGCCACTGATTGACATTGAAGTTGCACAGGGGTGTCCCCCTATCCGCTTGGATCATCAAGAAATTGTGATGGCTTTTCGGTCCAACATATGGAAGCTGGAATTCCAACGTGTGGAAACGTTGCAAATCAGACTATGTCGGGGATGCTGTTCTGACGCTGCAGCTCAAAGAGGGTGTGCTTTGCGGTGTACGAGTAGCTGAAGTGCATGCAAAGTTTTCTTCCATTTGTTAGGATGTCTTGCAGATGGGGGGGAACACTTCAGGAACTGCTTGACAACCAGATTGAACACGTGTGCCATGCAGGGCGCAAGGCTCAGGCTTCCTTGAAGCAGCACAGACAAGATGTTCTTCCCATTGTTGGTCACCCTGGTTCCCATTTCAAATTTTTGTGGAGTACGTCATGATTCGATTTCTTGATGAATGACTTTTAGCAGTTCCTCCCCTTTGTGACTCTGTTTGCCAAGGCAAACCATGTGAAGAACAGCGTGACACCAGCGTGCCCTGCCCACATGGTATGCTGGAGGGGCATTTTTATAAAATTATTAATTAAAATGAATTAAAATTAATATATTAAAATTTATACAATTGATTTATTATTAAAAAAATTATGTAACGTGCCAGCAGCATGAGGAGACCACATGGCGGCAGAATGACACAGCCTGGAGGTGGCAGGAGCATAAGGAGACCATATAGTGGCATAATGACCAAGCCTGGAGGTGGCAGCAGCAAGAGGAGACCATATGTGACAGAATGACACAGCCTGGGGGTGGCGGCAGCATGACGAGACCAAAGAGCCTCACAATGGAAAAGATTAAAGATATTTTTTTAAATTGCATGTGGCCATGTTAACATCCTCCAGATACTTGATGAAAAACTGCCACATCGCAGAGTAGCTGATTTCACCCCCCCCCAACAGTCTGCACTGACTGACTGCTACTGCCTCAGACTCCAGGGACCCCTGTTCCACTAGCTCCCGGGCAGGTAGGCTGCCGCGAAGCAGGTACTCTACCCCTGGCACGTTTGGCTCCAGACTTCCCACTGCTACCACCATGCTGACTCCCAACCATGTTACCATCTTGCTGGCTCAACTGCTGCCTCATGGGCAACCTGCCACCCTCTTCTGATGATGATGATGAAGCCCCTTCTGCACCCGGCACCTAAGTACGATCGGCTTCATCATCATAGAGTTGTGTCTACACGTCACTGATGTCCTCCTCAGGTTCCTCAACAGTGTCTGCTTCAGTAGCCTGAGCAATCCCAAGACCACCTCCCAGGCCACTCTCCTCATCACTACTTGCCCGCCTAGCGAAGGAAGCGGGGGATGTCTCCTCCACTTCTTGGCTGGGCAGTAGCTGCTGACTTTCCTCTAGTAGATTATCCTGACTAAAAAGTGGAGCGGAACCCACAGCATAGGAAACTTCTATTGGAGAGGGGACAGCATAGGACAGAGGCAATTGGAGGACAGGGACTGCTCCCGGGCAGTGCCAACTGATGGTTGTGTCTGAGAAACCCACTGACTGTTGACTGGGGGTGTCAGATGTCACTTGTGATGAAGTGGATGACCGAGTTAACCAGTCAATGACAGCAGATGGGTTGCTGGTCAAGACACTACCGCTAGCGGACACCAGGAGCTCACTTGCCCCTAGTCTGCTGTGACCTCTGCCTGCGCCTGATGAATTTAAGCCTCGGCCACTCTTCTGTGCACGTCCCAGCACTTTTCTGCCTGACATACTTAGTGCGTATATATGAGGGGAGTACAATCTGCTCCACTACACTTAAAACAATATTTGTCTACGACATCAGCAGGTGTGTACCTTTGGCTGACCTTTCACAGTAATTAGGCCATTTGGACTATAACAGGAACAAAATGGTACACCACCTAGATGTACCTACGTGGTATGCACTTATGAGGTGAGTACAACACACTCCACTACGCTTACAACAGTATTTGTCTACAACAGCAGCAGGTGTGTACTTTTGGATGGCCTTTCACAGTTGATAAATCTTGCTCTCCAGCCAGACATGCTGGCCATGAGGGCATTCCCCCTCTTATTTCCCAAGCCTGTGGGGCTGGGATTCGCATCGCGGAACATGCCCTTGTGCGAGTCCGAGCCCGTCTTTCACCTCCGTGCCCGTCTCCTTTATCTTTCTTCTCCCAGCGCTGGTGTGCATGCCGTAGCTCTTTGATTTAAAGGGCCAGTGCGCCCATAATTATTGTTTGCACCTGCACTGTTTTTTTTTTTTTATAAATTTCCGCACCTCCCATCACTCCCAGACGGATCTTTGTTGCCCTAGTACCTAGTGAAAGCATTTTCTGTGTTGCCCTACCGTGTTCCAGACCCTTTCATTCCGTGACCTTACCTTGCTCCTTGCTGCCTGCCTGTTGACCTTCTGCTATGTTCCTGACTACGCACCTGGGCTGCCAGCCCTGACCTCCTGCTATCCAGACCATGTCTTGCCTAAACCCTCCTGTACCTCACATCACTTAAGCCGCTTTGCGGCGGGCTCTGGTGAAAACCAGCGGCACTTTAGACTCCACTCCCTGGTATGGCCCACGTCATCTGCCACACAGGTCCAGCAGATCTACTACCACCGTGTGAGTCCTGCCTAGACCTGTGAGTCTTACAACAGTAACTAGGCTCTTAGGACTATAACAAGAACAAAATGGTACACCACTTAGATGTACGTACCTGGTATGCACTTATGATGGAAGTAGAATACGCTCCACTACGCTTAAAACAGTATTTGTCTACAACAGCAGCAGATGTGTTCTTTTGGCTGGCCTTTCACAGCAATTAGGCCTTAAGACTTTAACAGTAGTGATGAGGGGCAGGGGCCACATTCTAATTCGTGATATTTCGCGAATATATTGACAATTATTCATCCTATGTTCACGAATTTCACATATTCGCTTTGTTCGTTCACTTTTTTTTCCATGCAAAAATTCCCATGGAAAATTAACATAAAAATGTGCACGTAAAAAAAAACGAACAAAAACAGAATATTCGTCATTATGAATATATAGCACTATATTAAAAAAGTGCCGATATTCACGATGGTACACCACCTATGTACACACAGGTTACACTTAATAGAGGACAATACGCTCTGCTACTCAACCAGTATTAGGCACTAATAACAGGTGATTATAGCTTTTAGTGCTCTGCTCACCCTAACTGGCTGGCTACTATTAGCTTTTCAGTTGTTGTACACACCATTGCTGCAGCACACAGTCGCTATGTACAACACCCAAAGTTGCCCTTTCTCTCTAAATCTCACTCCCTTCCCTATCAGTGCTTCTAGGCTGGATATTGGCTTGAGGTGAATCGCTGCTGCAATACACCCACAATTGTACTTTCTAAATCTCTCTCCCTTCCCTATGAGTGCTTCTAGGCTGGATTGGGCTTTAGGTGAATCGCTGCTGTAAAAATGCTTTTCTGTGCAACACACACTGCTCTCTGTCCCTCTATCACTGCAATAGAATGCTGATGTGACTGGCCACAAGATGGCTGACGATTATATAGGGCTGTGATATCACAGGGGTGACTGGCTGCTGATAGGCTGCATGCTGCACGTGATTCAGGGTTATCCCATCTACCCAGCGTTCTTTGCCCCATGTCCTGACGCCTGGACGTCATTGCCCTGGAGCCTGGACTGCACTAAATGGAGTGAAATGAAGTGATTTGTGCGATCGAATAGCGTCAATATTGGCATTCCTGGCAAAGCAAATTTTTCCTGAAATTCATAACGAATTCGTATTCGTCAGATTTGATTCGCTCATCCCTAATTATTATACTGGAATTTTTCATAATGCGCTACACCAGTGGCGTCTGTCACAACAGGCTAAAAACTTGCATTGGGGGAGTAGGTATGGGGTGACACCATTTTCTACCGTACCAGGTGACAACCCTAACAACGCCACTGACAAGGTGTCTTTAGCACCTGTGCTGATCTGGGTTAGTCTGAAAACCTAGAGTGGCCCAGGAGAGGGATAAAAGACATCACTATCAAACCTGCCTTTCATCCCATTAAAATCCAGGCCTGATAACAGGACCTACAAAAGTCCCTAGTACGATAAGTTTCGCCAGGAATTTAACCATTTCTGGATTTTCTATATATCACTTAGCTTCCCTTGGATAAGATATGCGCTTCCTGAAACCTGGTATCCAAATCCAACAGGTACCTTGGGGACAAAAGGTGATCCCCAAAGACCATTTCTGCCACTAGTTAGATCACTAGTCACACTAGTTACATATTTTACACATAGACACATTTTTTTTTACTATAGTATAAGAATATATACCTACATATATTACATAAATATATATATTTACATAGTAATCTGTGCAATCAAATCTATATATTATTTTTCTTTATATATTATGTACCTATGAAATTCTGCACAGTCTGGTGTATGTGTATATATATATTAATATATATATATTATATATATAGATGATACATATAGTATAGGAATGCTTACTACATAGGAGTTACAGCTCCGCTCTTGCAGAGAGCGAATGTCATTCTGGCGGCGTCAGGGGGAAAGAAGGGAAAGCACTGAATACAATCTTTCTCTCACTCTCTGTTATTTCTTCTTTCCTTCCCCCCTTTTCTGTCTTCCCCCGGCCAGAGTTCATTATTTTTCTTTCTTGTCACTCTGTGTGATAGCTTGGACAGAAGAGCAGAGAAAGAAGCATCACAAGGCCTTAATCTGCTCTTTAATGCCTGACTTCAGAGGCGCCATTTATCTTGCTAGTGCAGCAGGGGTCTCCGGCAATTTTATCTCTAATAATATATTGATGGATTAAAAGGGTCAGACCGGAGACGAGCTAGAAAAATTGCTTATTGACATCAAAATACAGTGCCCTCAACCTGATAAACATAGAGGGGGGCCGTGTATGTCCTTTCTGGGTCCTGACGCTTCTAGGGAAAAAAACAAAAAAAGTGTATTTTCCAGCATGGACCAGTTAGTATTAATCTGGAACAGATTCTGCTGTAAACTGTCTGATATGTATACAAATGCACATCCGGTGTACTTTATGGTGATTGTAAGCACCGCTCTGCATTTGATGCACAGGGCTCAGAATGTCGCAACTGCACACTGTCACACTTCACAATAGACAGTATATAGATGATTGTTCAGAAACATAGGGGCTATATAAAGACTGCATATACTGTAAGGAGGCAGTTAAGTACCCATGGTGGATATAGGGGGGTATTTATCAAAGGATTTATTTATTTTTTTTTTTTTTTACGTAACTTTGGCGCAATGCTTTGGCACAGACTCTTTTTGCGCCAAAGTTTGGCGCATTTTCTCCACTGTCATTTTTACAACTTTCTCAAAATCACACGGTCCTGTGTGTGATTTTAACTTTAGTCAGTAATTCATCATTTGCGCCAATCGATCTTTGGCGCAATTTTGCGCGTTAAGGTTTTTTTTTTTTGCCGCAAATCACCGCCAATAAATGTAGCACATGGAAAACACACTTAGCAATGTCAGAAAATGTAAAGGCGTCAAAATAAAACATAAAACATTTTTTTTTGTGAAAGCATCAACACCTCCAGGGATGCGCAATACTATCCTGCGACATAGTTGTCTCTGAGGGACCTTCACCCTCCGTTGAGCCAGCACTGGACATGGCCACACAGGTTCAAGCAGTGGTCTCCAATGTGCGGACCTCCAGATGTTGCAAAACTACAACTCCCAGCATGCCCGGACAGCCAACGGCTGTCCGGGCATGCTGGGATTTGTAGTTTTGCAACATCTGGAAGTCCGCAGGTTGAAGACCACTGCACTAAAGTAACCTAAAAAAAAAAACTACTCAAGTTGAAAATAAAATCCATTTCACATGGTGGCTATAAACCTCACAAAAGAAAATAACTCATGTCGCTTGCTGATATACTGCAGGAGGGACCCCGAAATGGCTGCTCTACAGGGTAAGTTCTGTGTAAAAGGCGCTGTGAACAGCTGATTTCAACATTTGAGCCAAAATTACTAACAACTTGCACCAAATGGTAAATTTGGTGCATGTCCGCTAAAACCAAAGTGAAAAAAAAAAAGGGTAAAAAAGAAACTGGCAAAATTGATAAATACCCCCAATAGTCCTTAAATGACAAAGCAGGGATCATATTGAACTGTAAATATATTATAAAGATATATCACATTACTGAATTATAGAAAAAAAAAAAAGACAGCCGAGACAATAAGAGGAATTTATCAAGTCAATGTATTAGTTTTCTGGTGAAAAAAAAAAAAAAAAGTTCCAAAGTTTGGAATCTGTTCTGTGCTTAAAATGTATTATTTTTATACTTTGATGCTGTTTATGCCACTTTCAGTTGTGGCCTCCCATGACCAGACAGATTTGCTATATGTTTTTTTATTAGAAATCAGGGTGCATAGTAAATAAAGTGGGACAGTCTAAGATGCATCCCATGTATTAGAGGGGTACTCCAGCATTTAACATAGTATCCTCTATCCGCAAGATAGGTGATAATCATATGATCTTGGAGAGTCTGACCTCTAGGACCCCTGTGATCTCCAGAACAGGTCCCCAAATCTCCCTGCTGAAGCTGAAGGTTGACGAGCACTCCATGCATTCTCTATCGACTTTTTTGCGTGGTTGTCACGTTGCATAGGTAGGGGTGAGCACTTTGATGAAGAATATATGGTTTCCCAGTCATAGCAAGAAACAGGACATAATCTGGCATCACTTTCTGATCATTGGAAGTTTTGCTGGGTCTCCAATGATTGTTCTGTGGGTACTTCATTATACTGTAGATACAGGTCTACCAACACATTTTTCTTAAGTGGGCCTAGTCATAGTGTGACACCATGATTAAGTGTACCTGTGAGAAATGCATTGGTAGACACGTGTCAGCAAATAACCTTTAAATCATGAATAAAGACGCAAATTTTAACCTACTCTTTCGGGATGCTGGAGCGCACATGTTATGCCTCATTCTGCATAACAACTGGCCACCGCCATGTTCTGTGCGCCCTCACTGCTATTGGCTTCTGCTGCCTATAAACCTTTAAAGGGGTATTCCAGGCAAAACCTTTTTTATATATATCAACTGGCTCTGGAAAGTTAAACAGATTTGTAAATTAGTTCTATTAAAAAATCTTAATCCTTCCAATAGTTATTAGCTTCTGAAGTATTCTGTCTAACTGCTCAATGATGATGTCACGTCCCGGGAGCTGTGCATGATGGGAGAATATCCCCATAGGAACTGCACAGCTCCCGGGACGTGAGTCATCAGAGAGCAGTTAGACAGAAAACAACAACTCAACTTCAGAAGCTAATAACTATTGGAAGGATTATGATTTTTTAATAGAAGTAATTTACAAATCTGTTTAACTTTCCGGAGCCAGTTGATATATAAAAAAAAGTTTTGCCCTGGAATACCCCTTTAATGTTGTGGTGAGCCGACCTTGTATACCTATTTTTCTTAAATGGGCACTCTCATTAATACTTTTTTTGCTATTGCACTCCTTATGGTAAATAAAAAATATTTCTAATATACTTTGTTTAAAAAAAATGAAGTTTTCTATGTTTTATTTGTGCTTAAAAAAACTCAAGAGCACATTTTCCCCCATCTCATACACAGACGTTGGACCGAAGCCTAAACACAGAAAGTGCAGCCTGGAGTGCTGAGGGGTGTGTGTCCAATCAACAGCATATGGCAGTTAACGGGGTACTCCACCCCTATACATCTTATCCCCTATCCAAATGATAGGGGATAAGATGTCTGATCGCGGGGGTCCCACCGCTGGGGACCCCTGCAATATAGCATGCAGCACCCTCCTGTATCTGCTTCCGGCAGCGCTGGAGGTTCTGGCTCCTGACCACAGCCATCATGCTCCCTCCCATAGACTTGCATTGAGGGGGCGGAACGTGACGTCCCACGGTGGCGGAGTCGTGAAGTCACAATCTTTCGTTCCCGTGGTCGGGAGCCAGAACCTCCAGCACTGCCGGAAGCAGACACAGGTGGGTGATGCATGCTATATTGCGGGGGTCCCCAGTGGCGGGACCCCCGCGATCAGACATCTTATCCCCTATCCTTTGGATAGGGGATAAGATGTCTAGGGGTGGAGTTCCCCTTTTAAGTGTGAGAGGAGCTATGATTGGATGAGGCTGAACACACACCCATCAGCACTCCAGGCTGCACTTCCTGTGTTTGGGCGTCGGTCCAAAGTCTCTGTATAAGATGGGGGAAAATGTGTTCTAGAGCTTTTTTTTAAGCACAAATAAAACATAGAAAACTTCATTTTTTTAAACAAAGTATATTAGAAATATAGAAGTGCAAATAAGGAGCACAATAGCAACATTTTGTTTTAATGAGAGTTACCCTTTAATGGATCAGTCTCTCTGCAAACTTTATTAGTTATTCTTTGGCCCACCTGAACAAGTGGCATTCTGTTCAATATTATTGTATCATGATGTATGGGATCTATATACACGTAAGTATAGTAGTATATTTGGATAGTATTGCATCATGATTACATTGAATGTGCCTCTATATTCTAAACGTGTTTTCTTAAGTACCAGTTTTAGGGGTAAACCCAACAAGAAATTGGGGTACTAGGTTGCAATTTCAATCTCTGCAACTTCTATAGCTTGGTTACTGCATGAATTATTTAAAACTGAATCTCTATAGAATACATGGGGAAAAATACATTGTATTTAGAGTGATTCCATGCAAAAAAAAAAAGTGATTTCCTATACAGTTAATGGTCTAAAAGTAGTCCCAAATGAATATTCAAGTGGGGAAAAATTAAGCAAAACTTTGAAGGTGGATAGCATGCCTCAGGAGTGTCAATTCAAATGCCCTTTTGTTGTACATCACATTCACTGGGCATTAAGGGAACCCTCTGGGCAAAACTGATATGCTGTGATATGCCTATTGTAGAGTATGAGAGGGCGTTTCTCTCTTTGACAATCTTTGAATCCCTGTATCAGACACCACCACCTCGGGCCCTGCATTAAAGTGTATATCTGTTTTAATCATAATGTTCCTGTAGCTTAAGGGCCTTTTACGCAGGATGATAATCTGCTGAATGAACGTTCGTAGGATTGTTTGTTCTCGATAATAGACGTTATAGGGACAAGGATCAGGCGTCGAATAAGAAAAGACTTGACGTCTTAATTTTGCAGGCCTAAAAATGATCATTAGTGATGCCAGTGATTGGCCATAAGAACAGTCCGGAGATTGTTCCGGTGGTCCTCTCTGCACAATGCGCCAATTAGCTAGACAGGCACTTGTATGCCTGTCTAAAGAGGCCCTATGTGTATTCAGCATGACGATCATCACAATATAGGATATACCCTCTAATTAGGGCTGGGCGGTATGACCAAATGTGTGTATCACGGTGTTTTTTAAACTTTTGGCGGTTCCACGGTATATTACGGTATTTCCTAGACCCCTCCCCCCAATATTAATTATCAGCCCATATTCCCATCGGGGTAAATACTCACATATCACCCGCATGCTCTGCCCTCCTCATTCTGTTTGTTGCGGCCGCTGGCGCTGGCACTCTATACTGTGCGGTATCCCTATGCCCGGGCTGCAAAAGGTAAACAAAATAAACTTTAACGCACCTACGTCGGCCTTACGCCCGGTACCGGCCTCACCTTTTTCCTGGGGATGGGAACGTCGGAGAGCTGTCAGCCTATCACCGGCCGCAGGGATGTTCCACCTCGGCCGGTGATAGGCTGAGCCCACTGTCATGTAAGAAGCCGGCTTCTTACATGACAGTGGGCTCAGCCTATCACCGGCCGAGGCGGAACATCGCTGCGGCCGGTGATAGGCTGACGGCTGTCCGACGTTCCCGTCCCCAGGAAAAAAGTGAGGCCGATACCGGACTAACGGGAGGTAAGTTAAAGTTTATTTTGTTTATTTTTTGCAGCCCGGGCATAGGGATACCGCACAGTATAGAGCAGTGGTCTCCAACCTGCGGACCTCCAAATGTTGCAAACTACAACTCCCAGCGTTGGCTGTCCGGGCATGCTGGGAGTTGTAGTTTTGCAACATCTGGAGGTCCGCAGGTTGGAGACCACTGGTATAGAGTGTCAGCGCTGGTGGCCGCAACAAACAGGACAAGGAGGGCAGCGCTTTCGGGTGATATGTGAGTAGTACCCTGATGGGGACAGCGCTGGGCTAATAATTAACTGGGGGGGGGGGGGGCAGAACAGCGCTCGCAGTTCATATAGGATTAATTCCCCGATGTGGGGACAGCGCAGTGCTGTGGGGACAGTGCAGCGCTGGGCTGATGATACATTAATTCCCGAGGGGGAGGGGCCAAACCGGTATTGCGGTATGGGTTAAAATTCACATCGTGCAGCACAAAAATGTTGGTATTCGGTATGAACCGGTAGACCGCCCAGCCCTACCTCTAATGTAGTAATATGTGGAGATGAAATGAAATTGATAGATAGCAGCAAAACAAACCCATGACACCTGTTTTAGAAAGTGATCCCCAGTAGATCTTATGCGAGGCATAAATAAAGCTTGGGGGTTAACATATATTATCCGTCTTCACTTTATATGTCATATTGTGAGAGATTAAGGCTGCGTCTTATTTTGTCTGTTTTCTAATATCTCTTGCTGTACATGAGCTACTTATGTATCCTTACTGCTCGGTAAATATATTCATGCAGCAAAGTCTCTCCAATGCAGTGCACTGCGAAACCAAAGGCTTAGCACAATGACATGGTTAAATAGTCGAAACACAGTTTGTAGAAATTCTAAGAAATCTTGATACATTCTTCAAATTGTTGTTCATTCCTCAATTGTGCATTTCTAAATAGAGATTTGTATTGTCATGTTCTACAACAACTTCCCTTAATGCCTCTAGTGAATAATTCTGGCTCTATTCAGGGTTTTTATATTATAAATTAGTCTTTTTTTTTGCCTATATTCCAGTTATTCCTCCTTCCTCCTCTCTCTCTCTCTCCTTGCTCACACCCTATTTCTCTGATTTTGACAACTCCGTTTTATATATATATATTTTTTTTTTTCTTTCCTCCATTGCCGTTTTTTTTCCCTGCAGTTTCTGGCAGAGGTGATAAGTCTCCATAAATAGGATTAGCATTGATTCCTTTACCAAGAACAGAGATGATGCTGTCTCCTTCATTTACTGAACTGCCAGCTTTGAAATACAAAAAGAGAGAGAAAGAAAAGAGAAATCTGATGAAAGGCAAAGAAAAATAATAATAAAAAAACGGCTTTATAAAATGTAGGCCCTCTGTGAATTCAAAAATATATATATTTCTTTAGTTATTTATGTGGTTACAGCGAGATAAAGGATCAAGGGAGGTTTTGCTTCTGTTCTCAGATTTAAGAAAAGACTCTAACTTCTTTCTTTTTTTATATATTTTGTTTGTTCTTAATACATTTAGCTTTTCTCCTCCTAACATATTTTTACTAGCTAATCTTACACATCCACTATTGTGTGCCCGACGCGTTTTTAACCTTGAAATGTTGCAAAGACAGAGCCAAAGAAAGAAAACCCAGCAAGTGAAGGAGAGAGGGAGGGAGAGAGGAGCAGACGAGTGAGAATAAAGGGATGTGGTTCATTGAGAAGTATTGGAGAGCTGAATTAATCTTGGTATTTATTTAGTGGGGTTTACTTGCAGCTTAATTTTTCGAGGTGCCAAATTACTATGCATGGCAAATCAAAAGGAACCATTGCTTCTGTGGATTTCCTTTGTGTATGCTTTGAAATGCTTTATGCTTAAAGTGAATCTGTTACCTATATAAAGAGGCAGCCATTTTGAATCTGGTATGGTAAGCCAAGATCCAACCAGTTGATGAAAGTTATGAACAATAGAACCCAATCTATTGACTAAGAATTCTGTAGTTTAAAGGGGTTATCCAGGAAAAAACTTTTTTTTTATATATATACATCAACTGGCTCCAGAAAGATTTGTAAATTACTTCTATTAAAAAATCTTAATCCTTTCAGTACTTATGAGCTTCTGAAGTTAAGGTTGCTCTTTTCTGTCTAAGTGCTCTCTGATGACACGTGTGTAGGGAACCTCCCAGTTTAGAAGAGGTTTGCTATGGGGATTTGCTTCTAAACTAGGCGGTTCCCGAGACACGTGTCATGAGAGAGCACTTACACAGAAAAGAACAACCTTAACTTCAGAAGCTCATAAGTACTGAAAGGATTAAGATTTTTTAATAGAAGTAATTTACAAATCTGTTTAACTTTCTGGAGCCAGTTGATATATAAAAAAAAGTTTTTTCCTGGATAACCCCTTTAACATTTCTTTTAGAATGCCTTATAGTAAATGGAGGAAACATGATCCAGAATTGTCGCTTATATCGCTCGCACTTTTCCACAGACATAAGCACCATCCCATTGACCGACAGGACTTCTCTGACAGATTCCACTAGAAAACTAAATATGTTCAATTCTCCATCGGAATCTATTCATACAGAACTGGTCAGTGGGATTTCTATTGAAATCAATGGGAGGGTGCTGCAAATGTGGAATATCCTTGTAGATATTCCACATGGATTATCTGCAGTGTAAACAGGGCCTTACCCTTCCCTCTGCTCCTGCATTCAGATATTTTGGTCCTGTTCTATTTCCAGCAGGTAAGAGGCAGAAAAGCCGGCACAGCTATTCTCAACAGCACACCTCTACACAGTCCATAGGGGTATGTATAGCTAGGAGCGGGAATGAATAGCAACTGTACAAATCCCATTCCGGGTGCTCAATCCCAATAGAACAAATTTCATACAAGCAAACTTGAAAATAGATGTAGGAGGCACTCACCACAGGGAAATGTGCAAAACTAATGTTCTTTATTGCATCGTGCAGTTATAAAAACTCACTCGTGTGGATGCAGCACACCGGTAACAGCTATTTCACACCACGTTCGGGCGCTTCTTCAGACCACGCCTCTGCTCACAGATCCAGGTGGTTAAATACACCTACCTGTGTGACGCAAGAGCAGAGGGCGTTTACATAGTACACATATTAAAAATGCAATAACACACTGGTGCAAAAAAACTGAACATACAGAAACAGACAAGTAACGGGAGTATGAGTGTATTTGAAGGTGCAGAGGAGCAAAATGCTTCATATGAACTAGCTTAGATCCAATCGATCATAAAGCCCTAAATTCCCCTGTGCATTAGTCTTCAAGATCCATTTGGCTTCACACTGAAGTTGTAACACATAATGTATTTAAAAAAATGGTTATTCTCTGTAAAGATATATTTTTTCTCAAAAGCAGCTACACATAAGTTTGCCAGTGTACAAGTCACTGACGTCCCCATCGCTACTCCACTGACTTGGGTATACCAAGTAGTATCGAAAGAAAAAGTATGCTAGTATAAAAACTTTCAATGTCTATCAAGGCTAAAATACAATTTTCCGGCCAGGCCATACCTTCCAGGGTAAGTAAAAAAATTTTTGTGTCCTTTACCAAGGATGGAATTTCAGACAATAAAGGATTTAACAACCAATCTATAAACTTTGATAGGGGTTCTGTTAGGGAGCCCACCCCGGAGACAATATTTTTTTGAACCAGTTCGTTAGCACGATTGTTGCATTTTTAATATGTGTCCTGTGTAAATGCCCTGTGCTCTTGCGTCACACAGGTGGGTTTATTTACCCACTTTGATGTGTGAACAGAGGCGTGGTCTGAAGAAGCGCCCAAACGTGGCGTGAAATAGCTGTTACCTGTTACTGGTGTGCTGCGTTCACACGAGTCCGTTTTTATAGCTGCACGATGCAATAAAGAAAATTAGTTTTGCACATTTCCCTGTGGTGAGTGCCTCCCACATCTATTTTCAAGTTTGTTCTATTTCCAATGACATCCCACTCCCTGCTCAGTCATTCAGAGAGCTGATGTCTTCAGAAGTAGACAGAACAGGACCAGAGCGGGGAATCGAAGGATCTGACAGCTACAGTGCAAAAGGAGCCGGGAGGTTCATTTTAATGCAGGGGAAGGCATATACTACCATTTTGTATTTCCCTGGAAAACCCTTTAAAGATACTATAAATGTGATCTAGGGTTATATTATTCCCTAGATCAGAGGAAAATCACATAATAAGTTCTTCATAGTAACTGGCCAGCGATTGACTGAGCAGATAGTTCCTTTGTGGTCGACATGTCATGGTGACCAGGTGGCAGTAGTTAGCATCAAGTTTCTTACAGCCTTTGCCCATTCCAGAAACCCCTGATCTCATGTAGTGGGGAACTCTCTGAATTATAAAGAAGAGGGGGAGACCAAAGGGGGGGGGTACTGTAACACCTGTGCTCCGGCCAGACACACCGGCCGTGAGTGCTCTCTGCTTATGTCTCCGCTGCCAGCGGGGCTGGGATTCGCATCGCGGGACGCACCCGCATGCAAATCCCATCCCGTCACTCACCTGCCTCATCTTCCACCTCTGTGTGTCCTCGCAGCCCTGGCGCAGTTGCCCCCGCCTCCTAGGGCGCGCACACGCCAGAGCTCTTCCTCTTAAAGGGCCAGTGCTCATTTAATCAAGTGTCTACACCTGCATCCTGTCCTTAAATATCAGCTCCTCCCTTGTTTCCCAGACGGATCTTGGTTACCTTGTGCCATAGTAAAAGTCCTGTGTCCCTGTTACCGTGTACCTGTTCCTTGCTACCTTACCTCCCCTGCACCTGTGTTAACTGCCCTGACCTACTGCCATCTTGTCATGTCCTGCCAGTCTCCTTCTGTGCCACGCCACCTCCCAGCTACCTGTGTGGACGAGTCGTGCTAGGGGTAGTGACCTGGGTGCCCCCTGCCACAGCAAGACCATCCAGCTTTGCGGCAAGCTCAGGTGAAAACCAGCGGCACCTTAGACCCCGCTCCCTGGCAAGGCTCATGTCATCTTCCACACAGGCCCAGAGGATCCACCACCTGCTGTGACCTGTTACAATGGCATTTTTCGTGTGTTTTTTTTTTTTTTTTTCAATTACATTTTTTTCTTAGCCTGCAAAACCCCTTTAATGGAATTTGACTATACATACTATGTATTAAAATTGAGATCAAGTAATGTTTACATAATGTTACGCAAACGTTTGGTAAGGGACCTTCATTTGTGAACATGGAGAATCTGAAGGGCTACAGTATACAATAAGGCTGCATTCACATCTCTGTTTTACACTATGGGTGCCGGATCCGGCTGGGGGAGGGGCAAAACGGGCTCTCCTGTACCCCAGCCGGACCAGCCCTGAACTCCATTCACTTTAATGAGCCGACTGGAGTCAAACGGTGACTCCGCTCGGCTCATTTTTGCCCCGTATCCAGTTTTGTGACAGGACCTAAAACCGTAGTATACTGCGGTTTTAGGTCCGGTCAGGAAACCACACATGGGTCAAAAATGAGCCAACCGGAGTCACAGTTTGACTCCGGTCGGCTCATTAAAGTGAATGGAGTTCAGCACTGGTCCGGCTGGGGTACGGGAGAGTCCGGTTTGCCCCTCCCCCAGCCGGATCCGGCACCCATACTGTAAAACCGAGATTTGAATGCAGCCTAAGTCAGGTTTATTAAACTAAGAATGTACCGGATTGTACACATTGGCTCATACTTTATGATTCATCCTTGACACTGTTGTCTAACATATTAGTTTGCTTGCTCATATTTTTCACTGATATTTGGCATAAAAATTGTTGCACTTTCCACCAAGCCATGCTCTCTTGTTGAGCAAACATAGATTCAGAATTACGGAATTTAGGGGCGCTACCAGTGTTAGGGATTTAGGGATTTAGTATGATAGCTTAAAATCTTTTAATTTTAAACACATGTTGACCACTACATTATGCATGATGAAGGGTCAGATTAGCCAAAAAACACTTTGGATATGCATGATGAAGAGGTCAGAATGACCCCGCAACATTTTAGGTATCCATGATGAATGGATCAAAATGATCAAAATGATCAAACACTTTGTGTGCGCATGTTGAAGGGGTCAGTTTGAATTCATTTGTGTGTAAAATAAATAGATATTAAGATATTATACTATATTTCACCTGATCCCGGTAGAGCCCATTTCCTTACTTGCCCCAGCTGCTGAATCGATGAATGGTAGTCAATAAACTCTTTAGCTTGAATATATACTCAGGCTGGAACTCCACTGAGGTTTTTTTTTGCAAAAAGGCCATAAAAAACGCCAATTTTGCCGCACGGCGTTTTTTCAGTGAAAAAACGCCGTGTCCAGATGTTAGCTGCAAATCAATAGTAAACAGCAAAATGCCAGATTCACTTGGCGTTTTTCAGTTTGGTGTTTTTTTAATCCTTTTGGCGTTTTTCAGCAATTTCGGGCTCAGAGGGTGGATTTTCAAATCGCCTGACAAAACGTAGTTTGGCGTTTTTTGCCCTGAAATCGTGGCATTTTCCTCCCATAGAAGTCTATGGAAAGCCAAAAACGCCAAGAAAAACCGTAGGGTACTATAAAAAAAATTTATAAAAAAGATACAGTAGTGATGGAAAAAATTGTATCTAACGAAATTTATCTTTTTTATCATTAAATGTTTATACATTTTTAAACAGGGATCAATTTAAGTGAGTGGGTAAAGCATAAAAAATGTAGCCGACAATAATAAAAATGTAGTGTGTGTGTGTTTTTCACTTTTTTTTTAAAACATTTTTTAGGTAGTACACTGTTCAATGATGGGAGTAGTAGTACCTGTACTTATTGACCGATCGCCAGGGTCCCTTGCGATCCCCTGCACTCACGTATATATACACATATTCATAGGTTCCAGCCAATGACAGCTCTCTGTGAGAAATAGGAACATGTGTATATATATACGACCGTGCAGGGGACAATCGGACAGCGGCCGCATCCATACATTATACAGGAGGATCACAGGGGGTGTCAGTAGTGATACCCGCTAAGATCTTTCCTTAACAACAAGTACTACTACTCCCAACGTGGAGTACACTCTGCTCCATACTGGGAGCTGTAGTACCTGCATTAATAGACAGATCGCATCATGTGTCAGAAATGACACTCGCTGCGATCTGTCTATTTATGCAGGTACTACAACTCCCAGCATGGAGCAGAATGTGCTCCATGTTGGGAGTAGTAGTACCTGCCGTAAGGGACAGATCACAGTGGATGTCACTCCTCCTGACACCCGCTGCGATCCTCCTGATGTGAATGTCGGGATCAGCTGTTCTCAGGGCTACAGAGCCGGAAGGAACAGCTGACGCTGAGCCGTAGGTATACATCATGTACCTACTGCCCAGCAAGAACTTACAGTGAGCCTGCAATGTGTATACAGTATACACATTGCTGGCTCACTTAACCCCTTGCTGAGCTGTGTGCTATGCGCAAGCCCAGCAAGGAAAGAGTTAACTTACACTGCTGGACAGTGTAGGTTAACCCTTTGAGCGGTATACACTATATACAGCTATCTATAGATAGCTGTATATAGTGTATACAGAAGACGAAGTCCGCTTACTCCCCTCAAGTCTCGGGCAGGTCCGCGTAGCTCCGCCCCTTAGTGATGATGTCATTAGGGGGTGTAGCTACCGAAGGGAACCAGGCTAGTAAATCTGAAGCTCTGTTCACATTGTTTGTTTGGTATAATGTGAACAGACCCTTCTGGAAGTGTCTACCAAGACAGGGAGACTCCATCTGTAGCTAAACTACAACTCCAAGCATGCCCAGACAGCCAAAGGCTGCCTATCTTCAGCTTCCACTAGGAGGAGCTGCAGAGGTGATGCTGAGAAATATAGGGGATACATGTTTGGCAGTGAGAGGCCTGATCTCCAGAATCTCTCTAGATCTCGAGAACAAGGATGCAACAGTCCTGTAGGAATGGAGCCAACAGTAGGCATACACACCCCCAGGGGTCAAGTCCTGGAAAAAAAGTGAAAAAAGATCACTCAAGGGCTAGTCCTGCAGGAATGGAAACAGTGTTCCTGCTGTGGAATAAGTGCAGGAACTCTGTTCTTGTGTGTTCCTGCAGGACTTAACCCCTTAAGGACTCAGCCCATTTTGGCCTTAAGGACTCAGACAATTTAATTTTTACGTTTTCATTTTTTCCTCCTCGCCTTCTAAAAATCATAACTCTTTTATATTTTCATCCACAGACTAGTATGAGGGCTTGTTTTTTGCGCGACCAGTTGTCCTTTGTAATGACATAACTCATTATATCATAAAATGTATGGCGCAACCAAAAAACACTATTTTTGTGGGGAAATTAAAACGAAAAACGCAATTTTTCTAATTTTGGAAGGTTTTGTTTTCACGCCGTACAATTTATGGTAAAAGTGACATGTGTTCTTTATTCTGAGGGTCAATACGATTAAAATGATACCCATTATTATATACTTTTATATTATTGTTGCGCTAAAAAAAAATCACAAACTTTTTAACCAAATTAGTACGTTTATAATCCCTTTATTTTGATGACCTCTAACTTTTTTATTTTTCCGAATAAGCGGCGGTATGGGGGCTCATTTTTTGCGCCATGATCTGTACTTTTTTTTTGATACCACATTTGCATATAAAAAACTTTTAATACATTTTTTATAAATTTTTTTTTAATAAAATGTATTAAAAAAGTAGGAATTTTGGACTTTTTTTTTTTTTTTTCGTTCACGCCGTTCACCGTACGGGATCATTAACATTTTATTTTAATAGTTCGGACATTTACGCACGCGGCGATACCAAATATGTCTATAAAAAATGTTTTTTACGCTTTTTGGGGGTAAAATAGGAAAAAACGGACGTTTTACTTTTTTATTGGGGGAGGGGATTTTTCACTTTTTTTTTACTTTTACTTTTACATTTTTTTACATTTTTTTTTACACTTGAATAGTCCCCATAGGGGACTATTCATAGCAATACCATGATTGCTAATACTGATCTGTTCTATGTATAGGACATAGAACAGATCAGTATTATCGGTCATCTCCTGCTCTGGTCTGCTCGATCACAGACCAGAGCAGGAGACGCCGGGAGCCGGACGGAGGAAGGAGAGGGGACCTCCGTCCGGCGTTCTGAATGATCGAATCCCCGCAGCAGCGCTGCGGGCGATCCGATCGTTCATTTAAATCGCGAACCGCCGCAGATGCCGGGATCTGTATTGATCCCGGCACCTGAGGGGTTAATGGCGGACGCCCGCGAGATCGCGGGCGTCGGCCATTGCCGGCGGGTCCCTGGCTGCGATTAGCAGCCGGGATCAGCCGCACATGACACGGGCATCGCTCCGATGCCCGCGGTTATGCTTAGGACGTAAATGTACGTCCTGGTGCGTTAAGTACCACCTCACCAGGACGTACATTTACGTCCTGCGTCCTTAAGGGGTTAAAGGGGTACTCCCGTGGAAAACTTATTTTTTTTTAAATCAACTGGTGCCAGAAAGTTGAACAGATTTGTAAATTACTTCTATTAAAAAATCTCAATCTTTTCAGTACTTTTTAGGGTCTGTATACTACAGAGAAAATGGTTTTCTTTTTGGAAAACAGAGCTCTCTGCGGACATCATGACCACAGTGCTCTCTGCTGACATCTCTGTCCATTTCAGGAACTGCCCAGAGCAGCATATGTTTGCTATGGGCATTTTCTCCTACTCTGGACAGTTCCTAAAATGGATAGAGGTGTCAGCAGAGAGCACTGTGGTCATGATGTCAGCAGAGAGCTCTGTGTTCCAAAAAGAAAACCATTTCCTCTGCAGTATTCAGCAGCTAATAAGTACTGGAAATATTAAGATTTTTTTTTTTAATAGAAGTAATTTACAAATCTGTTTAACTTTCTGGCACCAGTTGATTAAAAAAAAAAAAAAGTTTTCCACGGGAGTATCGCTTTAAGCCCTGCACACCTCACTCCATTCATTCTCTGTATGTAGCTATGTCTGGAGGCTTGCATAGAGAGTTAATAGAGTGGCAATGCACATGGAAGTCTTGTCTCCGTTTAAAGATCATGGGGTGCTCCCAGTAGTCCACCCCCAACCTGAATCCCCCCTTCCCTGAATAAGACATTAATTCCAGCTTCATTACCCCTTTAGTGAGCAGAGGAAACTTAATAAATCTAAAAGCAATAAGCTCCCCCTTTTGGTAGCTACCTTTACCACAATAAGTAGCAAAACAGAGAAGAGAAGAAAAATAAGTATAATAAAAAAAATAATCAAACATTTTTTTAAGTAAAAACAAACAATTATGGAAAAAAAGGTTTCACATTCGAAATGTTTTTCCCTTTTGTATTATATTTGGTTACAAAGATTTGTTACATTTCACGTCCATAGTAGATCTTTGGAAAATTCAGCTTTTTTCGTTCCATCGGGGAAGTAAACAATAAAATAACAATACAAAGAGCCAAGTGGAGAACCTAGAGAAAGGCTTCTAGGATATCTGGGATGAAACATTAAGCAGTGAGCAACCCAAGGCATTATTTCACAGTTACTGCTCACATTTATGGTGCAGGAAGTAATATCGATACAGATCCACCGCATAGAACTATTCTGATGAAAATATGATTGCTTTTACCCCCCAAACACCAAATGCTGCGACTACAGCAACATAAACTGTTTTATGGTATCCGCGCTTGTTTAATTTTCTCAGAGAAAGACAGTAAAAGCAGAATTATGGGTTGATTTATTTATCCGTGGCACATCTGAAACACACTGGCAGCTGTTGGAAAACATTAAAACAGCATTTAAACCCGAGCCCCCTCCTCGTAGCTGCCACTCCTATTGTACCCCACACCTGCTGGTATGACACTCTGCAATGCCTTATAATTCACCCGCTGCAAAGCCTGATATATTCACAGCTGTAAATGTGCCTTCACAGCAGCTTGATTCCTGGAGGGCAGGCGGTGCCAGGAAGGAAGAATGAGCTGGAACTTTGTATGAAGAAATAAATAATGTGTACGGATAGGATTTCAATTAGAATCACTTTTTGTGACATTTTTGTGGCTATAGGATTAAATGTGTCAGGGACTGTAAAATGGGACATTGTTTTGACTGTATTAGAGGGAAAATGAAGAAAGATCTGGAACTTTAGATGGTCAATGGAACCAACAAAGGCACTAGTGGAATCAGGGTTAGTCAGGCCCACACGAGTGCCAAAGAAGGGCCCAGGCTCTGCCCAACAATGGATTCCAAAGAAGCAGAAGACAACCCCATCTGAAAATGGCTTTGAAGCCAATACCCTCTTATTAGGGTCTATCTCTTATGGGTTGATTGACAGATAAGGCTATGTGCACATGGGATATATGTCCCCAAAGTACAGTAAGTTTTGAACACGTCACCATTTTTCTCATTGAATACTGTTTCTTTGAGACAACAGCACCTGCTAATTGCAGGTCCTCGTGAAGCTCTCCACAAGTGTCCTTGGCTTTTGGACAACTCTTCTGCTTATTCTTTTGTCTCCCCTGTCCTCAGGGGCACCTGATCAAGGAGAATTGATGGTAAAATTATTGTCTTTCCATTTCTGTTTTATGGCTCCAACAGTGCTCACTGGAACATTCAGAAGAATAGCTAACGCCATTATTATGTTTTACAACAATAAGGTTGAGAAGGTCTTAAGACAGCTCTTTGCTTTTACCCATTATGATATGTGTCTTGTGTGACACCTTGGCATTGAGACCTTTTTGGAGCCATAAATTGGGACTGAACCAGCTGATATTAATCTGCACTGACAAGGGGCTGGATTGTTTTTTAATTACCTTTAGATTTCAGCTGTTGTCTTTTCTTTTCATGTTTTTCTGCACCTCTCTTTCTTCATGTGTTCAATACTTTTTCCCTGTGTCATTTTAACCTGTTAAGGACGTAGGGCGTACCTGTATGCCCTACGCCCGGTCCCGGTGTTTAAAACGGGGTCACACCATGACCCCGCATCACACCGGGTCGGTCCCGGCTGCTATTCATAACCGGGACCCTGGGTTAACAGCGTGCGGCACAGATCATTGTGCTGCGTGCTATTAACCCTTCAGACGCGGCGATCAAAGTTGACCGCCGCGTCTGAAAGTGAAAATAAACGCTTCGCAGCAGCTCAGTCGGGCTGATTGGGACATTGCGATAAAATCGCGATGTCCCGATCAGCTAGGACGCGAGCGGAAACCCCCTTACCTTGCTCCGTCGCGTTTGATTGCTCCAAGCCTGAGCTACAGGCTTGAGCAATCGAGCCCCTATCTCGCTGATCCATGCAAAGCTATGGCTTTTCAGGGATCAGGGTAAAAGATCAGTGTGTGCAGTATTATAGGTCCCTATGGGAAAAAAGTGAAAAAAAAAAGTTAACGAAGGTCATTTAACCCCTTCCCTAATAAAAGTTTGAATCACCCCCCTTTTCCCATTTAAAAAAAAACTGTGTAAATAAAAATAAACATATGTGGTATCGCCGCATGCGGAAATGTCTGAACTATAAAAATATATTGTTAATTAAACCGCACGGTCAATTCCAAAGTCCAACATAGCATATTTTTGGTCACATTTTATATAATTAAAAAATGAATAAAAAGCTATCAAAAAGTCCGATCAATGCAAAAATTATACCGTTAAAAACTTCAGAACACGGCGCAAAAAATGAGCCCTCATACCAGCCCGTACGTGGAAAAATTTAAAAGTTATAGGGGTTAGAAGATGAGAATTTTTTACATATAAATTTTCCTGCATGTAGTTATTATTTTTTCCAGAAGTACGACAAAATCAAACCTATATAAGTAGGGTATCATTTTAACCGCATGGATCTACAGAATAAAGATAAGGTGTCATTTTTACCGAAATATGCACTGCGTAGAAACGGAAGCCCCCAAAAATTACAAAATTACATTTTTTCTTCAATTCTGCCGCACAATTAATGACTAATGTCACTGCAAAGTAGAATTGGTGGTGCAAAAAATAAGCCATAATATGGAATTTTAGGTGCAAAATTGAAAGGGTTATGATTTTTAGAAGGTGATGAAAACGGAAAAACCCTGCATCCTTAAGGGGTTAAATTATTACACATAACTTAATTTCTGAGCTTATTTGTTTTGTCTTTGTATGTAGGGATTATTTGGGTTGTTACTAGAGATGAGCGAATCGAAGCTGACAAACCCAAATTCGTTCCAAATGTCAGTAAAAATTTGATTTGCAATGAATGTGAATATCGCCGTGATTCGATTGCGCCAATCGCGTCATTAAACTCCATTAACTGCGGTCCAGGCTCCAGGGCATCTAAATTGGCAGATCCAAGGAAGGCGGGAAGGCAAGGTGGGAAGGCGGGATGACCCTGAATCACATGCAGGAGGCAGCCTATCAGCAGCCAGTCACCCCTGTGATGTCAAAGCCCTAAATATTCGGCAGCCATTTTCTGGCTCGTCATTTCATTCATTACACTACAGAGAGATAGAACAGACATCGCTGTGTGTGTCTTACACAGAAAAGCTTTTTGCAGCAGCGTTTCACCTCAATTTTCTGTAGGACACAGAGCATAGCATTTTTGTACAGAAATTAATTTTTACTGCAGTGATTAACCCCTCAGTCACTGTGAACAGCATTGTATTATAGAGAGGGGCAGAGAGCTGTGTGTTGCAAGAAGGTATTCAGAGGAGGGAGAAATAATTTTTTGGGGCTAATCTGTGTCTTTGTTCCACAACAACTGGTCAGTGGTTATACTAGTCTATAGATGGTATAATCCATACCCAGCAGTCCATTCCTAATAGTATTTGAGAGAGAGTCTTTTTGCAATTTTGTGTTTAGTACACAGTGACTATGAGCTGCAGCATTGTAGTGTACGGCTGGTGCTGTGGGCAAATTTTTTTTTTTTTGCGTACTGTAGCGCATTTTTCTGCCTTCATAAGTGCATACCACATACCTACATCTAAGCGGTGTACTATTTTGTACATGTTAATCTGTCAAGGGCCTAGATTCTGTGAAAGGACAGCCAAAAGTAATCACCTGCTGGTGTTTTACTCAAATAATTTTTGAAGCGTACAGTAGCACATTTTTCTGCCCTCATAAGTGCATACCACATACGTACATGTAAGTAGTGTACTATTTTGTACCTGTTGATCTGTCAAGAGCCTAGATACTGTGAAAGTCCAGGCAAAAGTAATACAGTGATCCCTCAACTTACAATGGCCTCAACATACAATAGTTTCAACATACAATGGTCTTTTCTGGACCATTGTAACTTGAAACCAGACTCAACAAACAATGCTATGGACAGTCCAAATCTCCAAACATGTCAATGACTGGAAAATGTGATCAATCAGAATGGGCATTCACTGGTAAAACACCTTTATTACTGAATTGCATGCACTGAATTCCTGTCTGGTAGCGCTTCCCTACAGTACAGGGTGGTATTACATGTTCTATACTACTCTTTACTTGTGCCACAGTTAGCTGCTCCTTTAGACACCAAGTAAGGGCAGCTCCATTTTACTTTTTTAGGACTCTGTGTACTGTACAGGACCCTGAAGAAGCTCCTGTCCTCTACATAGACAGCTATTACAGCTCCCAGAAGGTCTTTCTTACTTTTATATGTAAGGACTTGCTTTATCTATATTAGTTATCTACTTTTTTTTTTTATCCTCCCTTTTTCCTATTTCTGGATGACATTTTGGTGGCTTCAGAACCAATTACCAGATTTCCATAGAGTTATGGTCTCAACATACAATGGTTTCAACATACAATGGTCGTTCTGGAACCAATTAATATTGTAACTTGAGGGACCACATACGTACATCTAAGTAGTGTACCATTTTGTACCTGTTTATCTGTCAAGGGACTAAATACTGTGAAAGTCCAGGCAAAAGTAATCACTGGCTGGTGTTTTACTAAAATACGTATTTTTAAGCGTACTGGAGCGCATTTTTCTGCCCTCATAAGTGCATACCACATACGTACATCTAAGTAGTCTACTATTTTGTACCTGTTAATCTGTCAAGGGCCTCAATACTGTGAAAGTCCAGGAAAAAGTAATCACCAGCTGGTGTTTTACTAAAATGTTTTTTTTAAGCGTACTGTAGCGCATTTTTCTGCCCTCATAAGTGCATACCACATACATAAATCTAAATAGTGTACTATTTTGTACCTGTTAATCCATCAAGGGCCTAGATACTGTGAAAGTCCAGGCAAAAGTAATTACCGGCTGATATTTTACTAAAATACTACAGAACAGACCAAAAGTTTGGACACACCTTCTCATTCAAAGAGTTTTCTTTATTTTCATGACTATGAAAATTGTAGATTCACACTGAAGCCACCTTTGGCTTTGATTACTGCTTTGCACACTCTTGACATTCTCATGATGAGCTTCAAGAGGTAGTCACCTGAAATAGTCACTTGAAGGAGTCACTTGAAGGAGTTCCCAGAGATGCTTAGCACTTGTTGGCCCTTTTGCCTTCACTGGGTTCATGTCTGGTGACTGTGGAGGCCAGGTCCTCTGGCGCAGCACCCCATCACTCTCCTTCTTGGTCAAATAGCACTCAGCCTGGAGGTGTGTTTGGGGTCATTGTCCTGTTGAAAAATAAATGATGGTCCAACTAAACGCAAACCGGATGGAATAGCATGCTGCTGTAAGATGCTGTGGTAGCCATGATGGTTCAGTATGCCTTCAATTTTGAATAATTCCCCAACAGTGTCACCAGCAAAGCGCACCCACACCATCACACCTCCTCCTCCATGCTTCACGGTGGGAACCAGGCATGTAGAGTCCATCCGTTCACCTTTTCTGCGTCACACAAAGACACAGTGTTTGGAACCAAAGATCTTAAATTTGGACTCATCAGACCAAAGCACAGATTTCCACTGGTCTAATGTCCATTCCTTGTGTTCTTTAGCCCAAACAAGTCTCTTCTGTTTGTTGCCTGTCCTTAGCAGTGGTTTCCTAGCAGGTATTCTACCATGAAGGCCTGATTCACACAGTCTACACTTCACAGTTGTTCTAGAGATGTGTCTGCTGCTAGAACTCTGTGTGGCATTGACCTGGTCTCTAATCTGAGCTGCTGTTAACCCGCGATTTCTGAGGCTGGTGACTCGGATAAACTTATCCTCCGCAGCAGAGGTGACTCTTGGTGTTCCTTTCCTGGGGCGGTCCGCATCTGAGCCAGTTTCTTTGTAGCTCTTGATTGTTTTTGTGACTGCACTTGGGGACACTTTCCACCTAGAATATGACATATAATTCCACATGTGTTAATTCATAGTTTTGATGCCTTCAGTGTGAATCTACAATTTTCACATTCATGAAAATAAAGAAAACTCTTTGAATGAGGTGTGTTCAAACTTTTGGTCTGTACTGTATTTTTAAGCGTACAGTAGCACATTTTTCTGCACTTATAAATGCATACCACATACCTACATCTAAGTGGTGTACTATTTTGTACCTGTTAAACTCTCAAGGGCCTAGATACTGTGAAAGGCCAGGGAAAAGTAATCACTGGCTGGTGTTTTACAAAAATACGTGCTTTTAAGCGTACTGTAGCACATTTGTCTTCCCTTATAATTGCATACCCCATACGTACATCTAAGTAGTGTACTATTTTGTACCTGTTAATCTGTCATGGGCATATATACTATGAAAGGACAGCCAATAGTACACACCTGCTGCTGTTCTAGACAAATACTGTTTTAAGCGTAGTGAAGCATATTGTATTCCCCTCATTTACGCAATAAGTATGTCAGGCAAATTAGTGCCACGACGTGCACAGTGGTGTGGCAGAGGCCTACATTCATCAGGCACAGGCAGAGGTCGCAGCAGAGTAGAGCGTGTGACAGCCGGAGTCGCAGCGAGAGTTCTGAGCTCCAGGTGTCAGCTTGCAGTCGTGTCTCGACCAGCAACCAGCAGCCATGATTGATCGGTTCACTCGGTCATCCACTTCATCCCAAGTGACATCCGACACCCCCAGTCAACAGTCGGTGGGTTCCTCAGACTCAACCCTCAGTTGGTATGGCCCTCAATGCTGCTGCTGCCACCTCCAGGCTCTGTCATTGTGCCGCCATATAGTCTCCTCATGTTGATGCTGCCACCTCCAGGCTCTCTGATTGTGCTGCTCTATGGTCTCTTCATGCTGATGCTACCACCTCCAGGCTCTCTCATTGTGCTGCCATGGATACTGCAAAACATAATTAAGATGCTGGTCCACAGTTTCAGAAATTCCTCTGCATTATGGTCACTTTCAGAACTCCTGATGCTGTTGCTGCCACCTCCGGGCTGTCTCATTCAGCCACTATATGGTATCCTCATGCTTCAGCCAACTCCAGGCTGTGCAATTCAGTCACTATACGGAATCTACATGCTGCCACAAACTCCAGGCTGTGCCATTCAGCCACTATATGGCCTCTTCTTTCTGCCACAAACTCCAGGCAGTCATTCAGCCACTATATGGTCTCATACTGATGCCACCTCCAGGCTCTGTCATTGTGCCACCATGTGACATGTGACTCCTTGTTAGATTTGGTCCTTTGTACCCACACACCGGGGCCCGGGACACTAAAACTTGGGAGTGTTAGCTAAAATTTTAATTTCAAAATCTAAAATTCCAATGGTCTCCTCATGCTTCAGCCACCTCTAGGCTGTGCCATTCGTCCGCTATAGCGTCTCCTCATGATTCAGCCACCTCCAGGCTGTGTCATTCAGCCAATATATGGTTTACTGATGCTGCTGGGCCTGGGCTTAAAATTTTTATGGTAGCACAAGCCACCATAAATCTTCAATTGAAATTTCAAAATTCATCTTTTAATCTTAGGGATTGTGAAGCCCTAGTGCCTACTCATGCTTCTGCCAGCTCCAGGCTGTGTCATTCAGCAACTTTATGGTCTCATGCTGCCAACACCTCCACGCTGTGTCATTCAGCCACTATATCAGCGATAGGCAACCTTTTGGTAGTGCTGTGCTAAAAAAAAAAAAAATTAAGTCACTTGGTGTGCCAGAAATATGGGTGTTGCTTATTGTGGGTGGGGTTTGTGAGGATGTGACTTGTCACAGGGTAAGTGCTTTTTTTCCCCAGAATGTTTCCAATATATTGTCCCTGTTTTAAGGAACTTACATTGAGGACAAAACAAAGAGAGGGGATTGCCCACAACAGCCACAAGTATTTGTTTATCATGGATAAGCATTTTAATTTAATCCCCAGAAATCAGACCCCACCATAAAACAAATCCCAGAATCAGACCCCAGTATCACTACCCTACATAATACAGACCCCAGAATCAGACCCCACCATAATATAGACCCTAGAATCAGACCCCAGTATCACCACCCCGCATAATACAGACCCCAGAATCGGACCCCATTATACTCGGCCTTTACAATACAGACCCCCGTATCACCACCCTGCATAATACAGACCCCAGAATGAGACCCCAGTATCACCACCCTGCATAATACAGACCCCAGAATCACCGCCCTGCATAATATAACCCCCAGAATCAGACCCCAGTATCACTGCCCCGAATAATACAGACCCCAGAATCAGACCCCAGTATCACCGCCCTGCATAATACAGACCCCAGAATCAGACCCCAGTATCACCACCTTGCATAATATAAACCCCAGAATCAGACCCCAGAATTACTGCCATGCATAATCTGTAGATGACAGATGTTATTGGGATCTGTAGATGATACACTGTTATAGGGGGGTCTGTGGATTACACACTTATAGGGGGGATCTCTGAATGATGTATCTATGGGAGATCTTGAGATGATATACCTTTGTGGTGTGGTGTCCCAGTACCGTATTGCATACCGTACCTAGTGTAGAGGTCCCCAAAGTTAGAGTAACTACGCTCAGGTAGGGTCCCTCAGGTGGGACAGCCCCTAGTCACCTCTCCTCAATTCTAATACTCTAATGTTAATACATGTATATATTTAATAATGATGTATATCTAATATAATGTATAGTACTTACCTTGTTTGGCGTTGCTTTACCTTTGGTCATGTGAAGATGTTAATATCCTCTATGGTATGTTGGAGGACCTTTGGAGGTCCATGGGTCACGTGTTGCTCACAAGCCTTTGTAATGGTGATTGACACAAGTATGGACCAATTAGCACTAGTCCAGCCCCTGCCCATATAAGGGAGCTGTAGCCAATTATCGCTCTCTTGGGTTGCTGCTCTCGTGGATGCCGGACTAGCAAGACGGATCTGCGCAACTTGCAAAGACACGCTAGGCCTGAAAACCTACCGGCCTCAGCTGAAATAAAACCGTGAGTTCTAAACTACCCCCGCTAAAGCTAGCGTGACTACTGGACTGCAACTAAATCCCCTAAATCCAGTGGAACAGCGCATAATACCTTAAAGACTCTAAATTGCTAAAGTCCCAACCTTTGTCAATCTCCAAAGAAAGCAGTTGTATGCATAGAGACTGTTCCGTTCATGAAGCTTGCAGAAAATCTTCAGTAAAAGTTATACCTGTTTCAGAAAACTCTCTGGTTGTGGACATTCTATTATTATCTACCTCCCTATCGCTCTTGGGAAGAGTGGCGGTAGGACAAGCATTACTGAGGAGCCCTCACCCTGGCGTCATGAATAGCAAGGGTTAACAAGTACCCTTTAATCACTGCACAGCTACACTCCCCATACCCTACTCCCCCCAGGCTATCACAGTGGGATATGCAAATCACACACTGTTATGGAGCTTCCTTACATAACACACTTATAGGGGATCTGTGAAGGAAACATTTTTTGGGGAGCTGTGAATCACACACTTATGGGGGAGCTGTGAATCACACACTTATGAGGGAGCTGTGAATGAACAGTGTTATGGGGGAGCTGTGGATGACACACATATGGGGATCTGTGAATGACACACTTATGGGGGATCTGTGAATTACATACTTATGGGGGAGCTGTGAATGACACACTTATGGGGGAGCTGTGAATGACACACTTATGGGGGAGCTTTGAATGAACACTGTTATGGGGAGCTGTGAATGACACACTTATGGGGGAGCTTTGAATGAACACTGTTATGGGGAGCTGTGAATGACACACTTACAGGGAGCTGTGAATGACACACTTATGGGGGAGCTGTGAATGACACACTTATGGGGGAGCTGTGAATGAACACTGTTATGGGGGGAGCTGTGAATTAACACTTTTATGGGGGAATCTGTAGATAACACAGTTATGGGGATCTATAGACTGACAGAGACCAGAGCCTGTCTCTGGGGCAGGAAAGCTGCTGTCAGAGTCAGGAGCTGAGCTAAGTGTATTCCACAGAAACATACAGACGTCTTACTGGTCTGTAGAAGTGACCCCTGACCTCCTTCAGACACCTTACTGCAGCCGGTACAGAGCTCAGAGCGATCCCCTCCCCCCTCAATCCTGCCGACAGACAGCGGAGCACGGCAGCTGAAAGGTGACAGGGGAGGAAAAGAGAGAGAACTCTCTCTTAAGTTTTTCCCAACGCAGCACAGCAATAACCGGGCAGGGAGAGGGATACATGTTCCGTCCCTGGCCGGATCTTTTAGCAGCCGCTTAAAGTGATAGCGTCCTGGGACTACTTGTAGATCGGCACTCACTCGTGTGCCACTCAAACGCACCCTGCGTGCCATGAGTGCCACGCGTGCCAGGGGTTGCTGACCCCTGCCCAATATGGTCTCCTCATACTGATGCCACCTCCAGGCTCTGTCATTGTGCCGCTCTGCGGCAGTGATTCTAAAAGCGATGCCTGTAATCTGCATGTCATACTGAATAACAGTATTATTTCACTACCCCAGCACACTCTATATGCGTGTTAGAACAAAGCAAAGTGTTCTACACCCCTATTGAGGCTGTCTGTAGGCCAGAAATAGCCATTTTTAACATAGATTCGATGCAAATAAATTTGAGCCGAAACTATTTTTTGGGGGAAAATTCGGTGAATTGGCCGAATCTGATTTTTCAAAAGTTCGCTCATGTTGTTACCAACATCTAGTGAAAATATCATGTCAATAGCACCTTTCGAAATATATTTAATGAGCCAAATGGAGACGTGTTCAATATTTATTTCACCCTCTGTATGTCTCCAGAGTATGCCACTATTTAGCATAAAGTGAAAGAAATTTATGAGCAAGCAGATAAAAAAAAAAAGGCCCTGTTCCCACACCCGAAAGTGCTGTAGTGCAAGTCTCTGACCTTTCCCAGTTTCCACGCAGCCAGAGACAATATGCCATAAATCACATGGTCTACAGAGGGCGTGGCTATTCTGCAGTGGGTTGCATAGATACCCAAATGCCATCAATCATCAGTAGGCAACCAAAAAGAGAATGGCTTTACAGACAAGGCCAACACCAGTTACTCTCTCCCTATCCTTCTTCTCTAGTTTTGTGTGTTACTAGTGTCCTGGCTAACCATGGTTGCTTAAAGTGACACCTGCAGCTCATTCAATCTGCAGAGGTAGTCCAGTTTCTCCTGGATGGCAAATCCATATGTATCACTACAAGAGGGTTTGGTGTGTCTATCAGGACTGTCTGCAGATCATGTAGGACATACCAGGACATGGGCTGTCCAACAGCAGTACCAATATCTGCTTTTGTATGTAAGTGGGAACTGAAGGAGCACTGCCAAAGACCTATAAAATATCTTACAGCGGCATACTATGTGAAAGCTCAGATCCAGGACATCATCTGCCTTCCCATCAGAAGCATGCCTACATCTTGTTAAGGCTAAGTTTCTACGTGGGTTTTTGTCCCACGTTTTTTGGTTTTAAAAAAACGCAAGAAAAAACACCTGAAAAAATGGCAGTGCAATTTCCTGCATTTCCGGCATTTGTTCTGGCGTTTTGTCATTTGTGTGGAAATTGAATTTTTGGCACCTTGGCAGTTTTTTTTTTTTTTTTTGGTACTGTCAGGCCCAAGGCCTGATTATTAAAATCCTATATGTGTATTATAATTATATCTGTGTATAAACTAAGACCGGGGGTTGGAGGTCATTCAGACTGTGGGTTTGTGTATTGCATTTTATTGGGGGTCTGGCTGTTTGTTTACACCTCTTTTGAAGCAGCAGGAAGTCATGCACTTTGGTCCCATCATATAATCAAACAGATAAGAGGGCCAGGAACAGAGATGCCCCCCTGGTGGGATCAGAGGGGAGGGGGGAATGGAGTCTCCCCCCCAAAAAGGCAGATATATAATATTTAACAATGCTAGACTCAGTGTGTTCAAGGCTGGGCCCAAAGTTGACAAGAGCTGGACTCTCACTGACAAGGACTGCTATATCATCATGCTGTAAGGACTTCATTTTTGCTTTCTGAACTTGTCTTGCTAAACTCTTTTATATATTGTTGTACCTGTATGTCATTTGTTCCTGTATTTTTTATATATTTAGCACTGTGATACCTTTTATCAGATTAAATGTTTAATTAATCAGCTCTGGTCTTTGATCTCTAAATATATGAACTCACCTTTCTGAAGGCGGCTCTGGTGGAAACACGTTTATCTAAGGGTTAATTTGGTGACTTGCTGGGACTAGTAGTGGATACCCAGAGGTCTGGCGGCCTTAACCCTTGCACCATCACACTCTCTCTAGGATCTAGGCTGGACCGATAGGGTGTGGTCGTGACAGGTACCCAAAATTTGTTGGGTACCAAAAAGAAAAGGATGCAGTAGTGATGGAAAAAAATGTATTTAACTAAATTTAAATTTTTTATAACTACATTTTAATACATTTTTTATAAAGTGTGTGTTTCACTTTTTTTTCTATTTTTAATTTTTTTAAGGTAGTACTACTACTCTCAGCGTGGAACAGACTTGTATTAATAGACATATCGCCCGATGCGATCGTCCATAATATAGCAGAGATGCGGAGCGGCTCTGTACAGCGATCTCATCTCTGCTCTGTACTCCGGTCAGTGATGTGAATAGAACATCACCCATTCATATTTTCCCACCCAGAGTGGTGATTGGCTGGATGGTTACATAGTTAGTATGGTTGAAAAAAGACATACGTCCATCAAGTCCAACCAGGGAATTGAAGGGAAGGGTGTAAGGGGATAAGGGAAAGGGATGTAGTTTTATAATTCTGCATAAGCATTAATGTAATTTTGTTCCAGGAATGTATCTAACCCTGTTTTAAAGCTGTTAATTGTTCCTGCTGTTACCAGTTCCTGAGGTAGACCGTTCCATAAATTCACAGTCCTCACGGTAAAGAAGGCATGTCGCCCCTTTAGACTAAACCTTTTCTTCTCCAGACGGAGGGAGTGCCCCCTCGTCCTTTGGGGGGGTTTAACCTGGTACAGTTTTTCTCCATATTTTTTGTATGGGCCATTTATATACTTATATACGTTTATCATATCCCCCCTTAAACGTCTCTTCTCAAGACTAAACAATTGTAACTCCTTTAATCGCTCCTCATAGCTAAGATGTTCCATGCCCCATATTAGTTTAGTCGCGCGTCTCTGCACCCTTTCCAACTCCGCAGTGTCCCTTTTATGGACAGGTACCCAAAACTGAACAGCATATTCCAGGTGAGGCTGTACCAATGCTTTATAAAGGGGGAGTATTATGTCCCTGTCGCTTGAGTCCATGCCTCTTTTGATACATGACAATATCCTGCCGGCTTTGGAAGCAGCAGCCTGACATTGCATGCTATTCTGTAGTCTGTGATCCACAAGTACACCCAGGTCCTTCTCTACCAGGGACTCTGCCAGTTTAATCCCCCCTAAGACATACGACGCATGCAGGTTATTAGTACCCAGATGCATAACTTTACATTTATCCACATTGAACCTCATTTGCCAAGTGGATGCCCAGACACTTAGTCTATCCAAGTCATCTTGTAACTTATGCACATCCTCTATAGACTGTACTGTGCTACAAAGCTTGGTGTCATCTGCAAAGATAGAAACAGAGCTGTTAATACCATCCTCTATATCATTGATAAATAAATTAAACAGCAGCGGGCCCAGTACTGAACCTTGGGGTACACCACTAATAACCGGGGACCAATCAGAGTACGAATCATTGACCACCACTCTCTGGGTACGATCCATGAGCCAGTGTTCAATCCAGTTACAAACTAAAGTTTCCAAGCCCAAGGACCTTAACTTACCTGTCAGACGTCTGTGAGGGACAGTATCAAACGCTTTGGCAAAATCCAGAAACACTATATCCACAGCCATTCCTCTGTCAAAGTTTCTACTCACCTCTTCATAAAAGCAAATTAGATTGGTTTGACAACTTCTATCCTTAGTAAACCCATGCTGGCTATCACTTATAATACTATTAACCCCTATGTATTCCTGTATGTAATCCCTTATAAGTCCTTCAAACAATTTACCCACAATGATTGGTTGCAGCCAATCACAGATCTCAGATGGAAATATGAATAAATGATGTTCTATTCACATCAGTGGCTGGAGTACAGTGCAGAGATGCGAGTGCTGTATAAAGCCGCTCCACATCTCTGCAATAGATAGGACAATCACAGTGGATGTCAGTAGTGACACCCGCTGTGATCTGTTCTTACCTGCAGGTACTACTCCTCCCAACATGGAAAACACTCTGCTCCATGATGGGAGATGTAGTACCTGCATTAATAGACAGATCGCAGCGAGTGTAACGTCTTACACCTGTTGCGATCTGTCTATTAATGCAGGTACTACAGCTCCCAGCATGGAGCAGAGTGTACTCCATGTTGGGAGTAGTAGTACTTGTAGTTGAGGAAAGATCACAGTAGATGTCACTCCTGACACCCGCTGTGATCCTGCTGTATAATGTATAAATGCGGCCAGCGGCTATTCTATGCTCCCCTGCACTGACGTATATATACACCTATTCATATTTCCCACAGAGAGTTATGATTTGCTGGAACCATCTGGCCAATCACAGCTCTCTGCAGGAAATATGAATAGGTGTATATATACGTCAGTGCAGGGGACCATAGAAGAGCGGCGGCCACATCTATACATCATACAGGAGGATCGCAACGGGTGATCTGTCAATTAGTACAGGTACTACTACTCCCATCATTGAACAAAGTGTTCCATACTGGCAGTAATAGTACTACCTAAATAAATGTAAAAAAATTATGAAAAAATGTGAAAAAACACACACACACTACATTTTTATTATCGTCGGCTATATTTTTTGTGCCCTGGTCGCCCACATAAATTGATTGCTGTTTAAAAATTAATAAAACTTTTGTAATAAAAAAGATACATTTCGTTAGATACAATTTTTTTTACAAAAAACATCATGTGCAACATACATCATAAAAAGATTACAGAAATTAGCCTAACTCTGCCCTATTATTCAGCCCTAGTATCCCTATCTCCTCCATTCCAAGGCACAGGAACTGTTTGGACGCCAGCAAACCTAGGCATGCTTGTGTAGTCATGAAGGCATTCACGCATATGGGATATTAAACATGGGGCACATTTACCTTTTCTTATGGAGTACAAATGCTCGCATACCCTAGGAAAAAGCTGGCATTTAGTTTTGCCAATGTAAAACAGCCCGCACAGGCATACAAGGCAATAAACTACGTATTTTGTCTAGCAAGTAATAAACTGTTTTATACTCATGGGGAAATAACAAAAACTTCACTTTGAGATTCAAGCTGCAAAACGATCATTTGTCCGCAGTCATAATTGGCAGCAGATGAGGGGGAGGACAACCAAGTGGAAGATTTTACCTCTTTTTTTTAGGAAACAGAGATGGTTATATATTTTCTGTACATAATTAATGACTTGTCGTTAGAAACGTCACTGAGATCAGTATCATGCTCCAGCATGAACCAGTTATGATAAATGGCATTCTTATTTTTTGCATCAGTAGATGTTGCTTGTTTTTTCTCTTGGCAGAAGAGCCCAACAGATCATTTCTGCTAAGTTTCTCAGCTTTGCTATAAGTGGAAGGTTCTTACGAGTCCTTTGAATGTTTTGTTTTCCATCTCAATGACATAAATCAATGTAACATGCAGTTTATCTAAACCATTAGCAAGCACTATTTGGAATTTTAAGATACCAAAATTACCATTGAGCATAACCAACTCATAATTTCAGGCTATCATAAACCTACAGCTAGAAGCACTCTACTTCCATTTTCAAGCTCCCATCCATTCCATACAAAAAAGGGTCTTCCTTTTTCCCAATTTGTCTTTTTAAAAGAATTAGTGGCAAAAATGATAACTATCGAGCTCATGCACTTAAATGGGGTACTCCGTCTCTAGACATCATATCCCCATCCAATAATAGGGGATAATATGTCTGATCGCAGGAGTCCTGCTGCTGAAGACCCCCACAATCTCTGCTGCAGCACCCCCATTCTTCAGCTGCACAGAGCGAGGATCGGTGATGACGGGCGATAAAGGGGACGGAGTATCGTGATGTCACAGCTTCGCCCCCTCGTGATGTCACTTTCCGCGTCCTCAATGCAAGTCTATGGGAGGGGGTGTGGTGGCCGTCACGCCCCTTCCCATAGACTTGCATTGAGGGGGCGGGACTTGACGTCAGCGCCGTGCAGCTGAGAAACGGGGGGTGCTGCAGGAGAGATCACAGGGGTCCCCAGTGGCTGGACCTCCATGATCAGACATCTTTCCCCTATTCTTTGGATAGGGGATAAGATGTATAGGGGCGGAGTACCCCTTTAAGTTTAAAAAATGCTTATACGCACACGGCTACCCTGTTGCGATTGTAGAAGCAGCTTATAGCAAAGCTGTGGAACTTAGCAGAAATCTTTTGTAGGCGCTTCTTCAAAGAGAAACAGCTAGTTTGGTCTCCTCCCGGCTTGGCAGGAGACCAAGCTCGGGAAGTGTGTGATGGGCATGGTGAGGCACAACTCTCACAGGCTTCAGTGATGTCACACCTTCTGGGGAACGCTCACTTTCTCCTGCCGGGGGCTCACACAATGTGAGCAAGGGGAAAGGAATGATACAGCTTTTTAAAGTCCAGATTTTTTTAAAGGAGTACTCAGGTGCCCCAGAATTCTGGACATTTATTTCAGAACGCTCGGAGCCGAAGGCCGTTATTGTGACATCAAGGCCACGCCCCCAACATTCCTGTCTTTGGGAGACATGAATGGAGGGGGTGTGGCGTTACTTCATGAGGAGGTGTGGCCTTGATGTCACGACTACTGACGCAGGAACCTGGCATTTGTTTAGAACGCCGGGTGCTGCGGGAGATCGCAGGGGGGCCCAGCAGCGGGACCCCCTTGATCAGACATCTTATCCCCTATCCTTTGGATAGGTGATAAGATGTCTAGCAGCGGAGTACCCCTTTAAGGGCAGGAGGGGTGTTAGGAGTAGTTAGGGAATTTTATCTGAGTTAGTTTAGAAAATATGGTTTGATGACAGGTACTCTTTAAGGAAACTTCATGCGGACACAGTGAGTGCTCCATTCACTACATTCTCCTTCAGTCACAGCTTATATCATAAAAGATTTTTAATGTGAATGAATCCGTCATCAAAATCGAATTTTAAATGTGTTCCCTTAATTTTTTTGAAGAATGTATTTTAAATGTGGCTCTATAGAATACATGTGAACAGATCAAATAGCATACGAACTGGTAATTCCCAATAATAATTATTACAGTGTAAGGGCATGTTCACATGTACAGAATCTGCTGCATATTTTTGCTGCAAATTTTGTGCAGCTGATTTGGCTACCTATTAACCAATTCCCAATACCCTAATTCAGATATATTTTATATACAACACTCATACGGAGGAAATGTATCAAAACATGTGTAAAGAAAAAGTTGACCAGTTGCCTATAGCTATTTCCCGTGCCATTTGAGAAACCTTGGCATTGGTGTGCGGGCTCTGGTATGTCCTTCATACAAGGATATACTGGCGAATGTCTTAATTTTAACATCAGTGTTGATGGATAGCCAATGTCACTGTATACATCTACCACAGTAGTGCACCTTTATTCCTGTATTGTATTGTTCTAATTGTTACACATCCACACCGTCTATCTGGTGTAGGATTCTATTGTGGCACTTGTAGTCTGCTGCAGGCATCCTCCATTGTATGCATTTTTATGCTGGGGATCACCCCTAGAAACTGACTACAAGGGCAGAATCTGCTCCCCCAGTATAAATGCATATCCGCATTTGGGGTAGAGCACCTCCAGCCATTTGAGACCACGTTATTTGTTGTTGTTTAAATTTTATACTTGGAGGTGTGTAAACTCCATATGTAATGCGCCTTGAACATTTTTCCAGGCAGCATTGAGGTAGCACCTGTGAGGCCGGCAACTATATTAGCCAACTTAGGTGGGGCTTGCCTCCCTCCTCCCATTGTTTGTGTGTTTAGCCACGCTGGAGGGTACCTGGGAGGACTCTGTGAGTCGACTTAATGCTGCCGTAATTGCCCACTGGCCCCTGTTTTGCTTATCACGCACAGGTAGGTTTAACACTAGGTCCCGTGCCATTTGAGAAACCTTGGCGTTGGTGTGCGGACTCTGGTGTGTCCTTCATATAAAGATATACTGGCGAATGTCTAAATTTTAACATCAGTGTTGAAAGATAGCCAATGTCACTGTATACATCTACCACAGTAGTGCACCTAAATTCCTGTATTGTATTGCCTATAGCAACCAATCATATTGCTTATTTCATTTTTAAGAGGCCCTTTCAATAATGACAGAAGCAATCTGATTGGTTCCTCTGCATAGGTTTTCATAAATCTCCCCCATAAAATAGTTCCTTGTACAACATAATATAACACAATATGGGGTGTCCCTTTTTATTCACTATTTATCACTTAAATGGTCATGTTAAACAACTTTGTGAAAGCCTATGCAATTCGTAACTATTTACCAAAAATTACTCCTTATTCCTCAAAGGTCTTGGCCACTAGGTGTTCCCCTTCTCTGTAATCTGTTGTCCATTACCTGTTGTAGTAAAATCCAGACTAGAATCTAGTAACTACTTCTCCCACCACATGCCTTTTACAAGGTGATACTGCGTAAATCCCCCAGAACAGTGCAGTCTGTTTAGTATACTATACTTTCAACAGCACTATGTCACGACATAGCAGAGAGGACTCAGAGGAGTGAGTGATTTGATTGGCCACAGAAGTAAGGGTTAGGGAGTTCTGAGTGGTTACTACCGGCAGGAAGTCCAGCCCATGTCCCACCTCCTAAAATGGAGAAAATGAGAAATAGCTGTGCACCATGGCAGGCCCTCTTAGAGGCCGAATAACAGCAGTGAGAGCAATAAAATCACCTTGTCACCACTGTGAAGGTGACAAAACATCTGAAGGATTTTAAAAAATCTTTTGAAGCAGCAGGTTCCCTTAACACAATAAAGTTGACATTCATGTATTTTAACCCCTTAAGGATGCAGGGTTTTTCTGTTTTTGCATTTTCATTTTTTCCTCATCACCTTCTAAAAATCATAACGCTTTCAATTTTGCACATAAAATTCCATATGATGGCTTATTTTTTGCGCCACCAATTCTATTTTGCAGTGACATTAGTCATTTTACCCAAAAATCCACGGCGAAACGGGAGAAAAATTCATTGTGTGACAAAATTGAAGAAAAAATTTCATTTTGTAATTTTGGGGGATTCCGTTTCTACGCAGTGCATTTTTCGGTAACAATAACACCTTATCTTTATTCTGTAGGTCCATATGGTTAAAATGATACCCTAATTATATAGGTTGGATATTTTCGTACTTCGGAAAAAAATCATAACTACATGCAGGAAAATTTATATGTTAAAAATTCTCATCATCTAACCCCTATAACTTTTTTATTTTTCTGCATACAGGCCGGTATGAGGACTAATTTTTTGCGCCGTGTTGTGAAGTTTTTATCGGTGCCATTTTAGTATTAATCTGACTTTTTGATAGCTTTTTATTCATTTTTTCATTATTTAAAAAGTGACCAAAAATACGCAATTTTGGACTTTGGAATTTTTTTGCGCGTACGCCATTGACCATGCGATTTAATTAACGATATATTTTTATAGTTCGGACATTTCCGCACGTGGCAATACCCCATATGTTTATTTTTATTTACACATTTTTTTTTTTTATGGGAAAAGGGGAGTGATTCAAACTTTTATTAGGGAAGGGGTTAAATGACCTTTGTTAACTTTTTTTCACTTTTTTTTTATTTTTGCAGTGCTATAGCTCCCATAGGGAGCTATAGCACTGTATACACTGATCGCGATGTCCCGATCAGCCCGACTGAGCTGCCGGGAAGCGTTTACTTTCACTTTCAGATGCGGCAGTCAACTTTGATCGCCGCGTCTGAAGGGTTAATAGCCCAGGGTCCCGGCTATGAATAGCAGCCAGGACCAAGCCGGTGTGATGGGGGGTCACGGTGTGACCCCATTTTAAACACCTGGACCGGGCGTAGGGTGTAAAGGTACACCCTACATCCTTAAGAGGTTAATAGTAAGTTTTTCGGCAATTCCTGGATGATCATTACCAGTCCATATACAATACCATTAAGTGTAATATATACTTTGGATAGTCACTGTTAGAGTATGTTGACATTATGTGAACGGAATCTCCGCTCGCAGAATTCACAGTGTGAATGGGTCTCGCGAAGAACCCTTTCACACTAATGGTAGGAGTTAACACCGTGGAATTCCAATGTGCTATTAAGCGCACGGAATTCTGCGCTAGTTACTCAGTGTGAACATACCCTTAACCTTCTATGTCTTCTGTTATCACTTGAATCATGTTACATACAATGGGCAAGGTCAATAGCTTAAATATTTGCTACAGATGATGTATTTATTAAAGAGAGATATATTGCATTCTATTTACATATATTCACAATTAATTGTATTGCAGTAAGTCCTTATCAGATAATATAAAGCATGTCAAGCTTTTAATAGAAAAAAGTCAATTTCATTAAATTTTAATAGATATAAATGTATAGAAATGAGTTAAAGCAACATATGGATCTTGATCCCAATCGCTGCCTAATTTTGATTCTCCAAAAACTTAAGAAGAGGCTCAAATCTATTTCTAATATTTGCAATAGTGTAAATCTTTAAAATAACACAAAATAATACACAATTCTACATCTTTTCAGGGGGTAAAAGTTATTTCTTTTGTAGACATCTTTATTTCTTCTTCTTTATATTCTTCTTTATTTTTATTTTCTCCAATATTTGATTAGTCTAGGAAACGTTTGCTAAACTCAGCCCATCGTGGTATTGCTAAGTGGTAAACATGGAAAAGTATAACCTCCAGTTGTTCTAACCATCTGATCACATCTGCCCTGTCCTTTGAAAATGCTTTTTTTATGTAGACATCCGGCACAGACTGGAAGGGTTTAATTTAGAAAGGAGCGGGCATGCTTGTAGACTGAGGCTGCCAATCATTGCTTTATGGAGCTGTAAAATTCTGGGAAGGATTAGATGTGATCTTGGGATAAAATTTATAGCAACTTTTAATGGCATTAAAATAATTGTTCTCCTATGTTCCTTCTTTCACTGTTCCCATTCTACAGCACTAGGGCAACAGTAAGGACATAGGGAATCTCTAGGAGGGCAACAATAGTCTGGAGATTTGTGTGATCCTAGGAAAACAGAATCGTTCTTAACATTCTTTTGTATCACTCTATCTTGTGCATGGCATGTCAATGTAGAGTAATATAAGAGATATTATGGAAAAATAGATAAATATGAAATAGATAGATAGATATAAAGAAAGATATGAGAGAGAGATAGATAGCTATTAGTGTTGCTCGCGAATATTCGCAATGTAAAATTTATTCGCGATTTCGCGAATATAGCACTATATATTCGCAATTAGGAATATTCACTCTGCTTCCAGCTTGTGGGGTGTAAAGAAGGCTCTATTACTACTGTGTGAGACTGGCGTACGAATTTTCACATATGTGAAAATTTGCATATGCAAATTTTCGCATATGCGGATTTTCGCATATGCGAAGTTTTTGTTTATGTTCATTTTTGCATATTCAAATATTCGCATATGCGAAAATAAAACGCGAATATTACGAGTATGCAAATTTAGCGAATATATGACGAATATTCGTCCATATATTCGCGAAATATCGCAAATTCGAATATGGCCTATGCCGCTCAACACTAGCTATGAGATAGATATGAGATGGATAGATAGATAAATATGAGATAAATAGATATGAGATAGATAGATATGAGATAGATAGAGAGATAGATAGATAGACATAAATGAGAGACAGATAGATAGATATGAGATAGATATGAGACAGATAGATATGAGATAGATATGCAGCAAAGTAAAGCGTCCCACGGCACTCCAAATAGTTATCAAACATTTGATCACTATTTGGAGTGCTGCGGGATGCTTAACTTTGCTACATATCACTACTGCTGGCTGTAATTGGGCCCGCTTGCACTCGCTGCATCCCTACATTCTATGGTGTGCTGCTCCTTTCTACAGTTGGAGCTAGATAGATAGATAGATATGAGATAGATAGATAGATAGATAGATACAGCAGCAATAAAAGCATGGCAGCACTCCAGAAGTATGGTGAATAGTGATGAGCGGCATAGGCCATATTCGAATTTCGAGAATATATGGACGAATATTCATCATATATTCGCGAAATTCGCATATTTATTATATTCGTTTTTTGTTTTTTTAATGCGCATATGCGAAAATGTATGCGCATATGCGCGAATGTTGAGCCCTCCCTTCTTTATAAGGAACTAATGGGATAGTGCATTAACTCTGTGATTTTTTGCCTGTTGAAAGCAATAGGCCCATTGTGGTCTATGGAGATCTCATGGTATGTAAGTCTGTAAGATAAGCAGGAGGGTCTTGGCAGTACGGTGTATGGGAGATCCTTGTGTAGGTTCGAGTCCTGGGGTGGGACACAGTGTTGTGGTTAAACTTTACTTTCCTGGAAAAGCTTATGAGTTGCCCATAGCAACCAATTAGATCACTTCTTTCATTTTTCACAAGGCCTCTGCTAAATGAAAGAAGCGATCTGATTGGTTGCTATGGGCAACTCCGAAGATTTTCCTGAAAAAGCTGCTGAGTTGTCCATAGCAACCAATCAGATCGCTTCTTTCATTTTTCGCAAGGCCTCCGCTAAATGAAATAAGCGATCTGATTGGTTGCTATGGGCAACTGGACAACTTTTACTTTGCACAGGTTTTGATAAATCTCCCCCGATTTATCAAAACCTGTGCAGAGGAAAGGTTTCTGAGTTGCCCATAGCAACCAATCTGATTGCTTCTTTAATTTTTGAAAAGGCCTCTGAAAAATTAAGGAAGCAATCTGATTGGTTGCTATGGGCAACTCAAACTTTTCCTCTGGACAGGTTTTGATAAATCTCCCTCATAGGGGGACATTTATCAAAACCTGTGCAGAGTAAAGGTTGCCCAGTTGCCCATAGCAACCAATCAGATTGCTTCTTTCATTTTTCAAAGGCCTTGTTAAAAATGAAAGAAGCAATCTGATTGGTTGCTATGGGCAACTGCACCACTCTTCCTCTACACTGGTTTTGATGAATCTCCCCCTATGTTCCATAACCTCCCATTCATTCATACCCAGCCTTACATATTACATCCAGTTTCAATTAACCCCAATACCCATATTTGGTACCCCATTAACCTAGTTCCCACGGTTCAAATACTCAGTTAATTGCCAATTGACCTAGTGCCCACGGTTCAAAGGCTTTCTTAATTACCAATTGACCTACATTTGTCAATCACGATTAAAAATGTTAAACCACAACACTGTAACACTCCATCCCACCCCAGGACTCGAAGCACTGCACAAGTCTCCCATACACTGCACTGCTGAGTCCCTCCTGCTTATCTTACACTTTTACATACCGTGAGATCCCCATAAACCATATTGGTTTCAATGGGCAAAAAATCACAGAGTTAATGCACTAGCCCATTAGTTCCCTATACCACTAAAGAAAAGAGGGCTCAATATTCGCGAATATGCACATATGCGAAGAGCAGAGAGATGATCAGTGTGATGTGTGATGTGTACTGTGAACAAAAAATAAAAAGCATATATTCTTAATTGTGAATATATAGTTCTATATTCGCAATATTCGTAAATTCGCGAATATGCGATATTCGTGATTAAACTTCGAATTGTTTATATTCGTAAGCAACACTAATGGTGATTAGTGGCTTTATTATCACCAAGAAATGTACAGTGACGTTTCAGCCACCTCACGTGGCCATCATCAAGATAAATAGATAGATAGATAGATAGATATGAGATAGATAGATAGATACAACCAAAGAATAAGTTGGCCAGCACTATCAATTCCAAACTATTGTAAAAACCTGGCTTGCAGGTGCAGGCTGCTGGGCTAAATATACAGCAACAGGAGAATATAGCAGCACACTGCTAGCACAAAAACATAGATGAAACATGAGTATATAGATAAAACATGAGTGTACAGATAGAACATGAAAAGCTATACAGCTGTAATGCAATAAATGAAGAAATGAAACTATGAAATTATGAGGTACTTAGCTTGCAAATTTGGCGCCAAATAGCGTGGACCGTCCCACCACGGTAAGGTGACCTCATTCTGGGACAGACCCTACACTGTGAATATGCCTCTGTGTGAACAGTACAGCAGGCATTGCAAGATCTAAAACATCCAAGGCACCTTATATACACCTAATAGAGGTGGGTGGGGTGCAGGAGCAAACATGGAGGTAGCCACTCCCCCGTATGTTTAATACAACCAAAGAATAAGCTGGCCATATTCACAGTGTAGGGTCCGTCCCAGAATGAGGTCACCTTACCGTGGTGGGACGGTCCACGCTATTTGGCGCCAAATTTGCAAGCTAAGTACCTCATAATTTCATAGTTTCATATCTTCATTTATTGCATTACAGCTGTATAGCTTTTCATGTTCTATCTATACACTCATGTTTTATCTATATACTCATGTTTCATCTATGTCTTTGTGCTAGCAGTGTGCTGCTGTATTCTCCTGTTGCTAGTTAGATAGATAGATATGAGATAGATAGCTAGATAGATAGATGTTGGTATATGGACAGTAATATAATCTTCAAAATGTAGCCTCTATTCACCCCCATAAACTGCATTTACTGGTTTTTAATTTTTTACATAGTTATGTAGTTTGTAAGGGTAAAAAGTGCTCTTCAGATGTAGATATGTTACCTGCGTAGTCCCTCTATTTTCTCAAATTTGGAAGTAATTGGACAATTGACCGATAAGCATTTGCATGGTTGGATATAGCCGGTTGCCTCAATTTTTTATGACAGATGAAGGAGATACAAAGCCTGGTATTGATTCCAAGTGCTGAATATGCAGTTAGTCGCTGTTTGGGGGGACCTCTTTATGTGGTTCAGAGAGGTGTCAATGCAAGTGCTGGAGGCCATTATAAGCCTAAAAAAAATACAGATCTATGAGAGAAATAGCAATTGCTCCATGTTCATGCTTTACTTGCATGTGGCTGTTTTTCATAAATTCATGTATTTTGGTTGTCAGTTAGCAGAGAAACAACCTTCACTAGGATCATTAAAAAAAATCATTGATCCCCATGAATATACAGAAAAAGTATTTGAACCCTTTGGAATTATAAGGATTTCTGCACAAAGTGGTCATAAAATGTGATCTGATCTTCATTAGTGTTGCTCACGAACATTCGCAATTCGAATATTATTCGCGAATATAGCATATTCGCGAATTCGCGAATTTCGCGAATATAGCGCTATATATTCGTAATTACAAATATTCGTTTTTTTTATTTTTTTTTTATTTTTCACAGTACACATCACAGTGATCACCCCTCTCTGCTTCCAGCTTGTGTGGTGTAAAGAAGGCTCTAATACTACTGTGTGAGACTGGCGTGCGAAAATTCGCATATGCGAATATTCGCATATGCTAATTTTCGCATATGCTAATTTTCGCATATGCGACTTATTGCGTACGCTGATTTTGTATATGCTAATATTCAAATATGTTAATTTTCGCATACGCGAATGTTCGCATATGCGAAAATAAAACGAGAATATAACGATTATGCGAATATTCGCGAATATATGACGAATATTCGTCCATATATTCGCGAATATTCGCGAATTCGAATATGGCCTATGCCGCTCAACACTAATCTTCATCTAAGTCACAACAATAGACAATCACTGTCTGCATTTAATATCTGGTTGAACCTCCTTTGGCAGCAATAACTTCAACCAAACGTTTCCTGTAGTTGCAGATCAGACATGAACAATGGTCAGGAGTAATTCTTGACCATTCATCTTTATAGAACAGTTTCAATTCAGCAATATTCTTGGGATGTCTGGTGTGAATCGATTTCTTGAGGTCATGCCACAGCATCTCAATTGGGTTGAGGTCAGGACTCTTGATTTACTTCTATGCTTTGGGTCATCGTCCTGTTGCACTTGGGAATTCATTTTTCTTTCGATGATAGCAATCTGTCCAGGCCCTGATGCCGCAAAGCGGACCCAAACCATGATGCCCCTACCAACCATGATGCCCCCACCACCATACTTTACAGTTGGAATGAGGTTTTGATGTTGGTGTGCTGTGCTTCCTTTTCTCCACACATAGTGTTGTGTGTTTCTTCCAAACAACTCAACTTTTGTTTCATCTATCCACAGAATACTTTGCCAGTACTGCTGTGGAACATCCAGGTGCTCTTGTGAAAACTGTAAACGTGCAGCAATGTTTCTTTTTTTGGACAGCAGTGGCTTCCTCTGTGGTATCCGCCCATTAAATCTATCCTTGTTTAGTGTTTTCTGTATCGTAGATTCGCTGTCAGGGATGTTAGTATATGCCAGAGACTTTTGTAAGTCTTTAGCAGACTCCCTAGGATTCTTCTTCACCTCATTGAGCAGTCTGCGATGTGCACTTGCAGTAATCTTTACAGGACGGCCACTCCTAGGGAGAGTATCAGCAGTGCTAAACTTTCTCCATTTATTGCCAATTTTTCTTACCGTGGACTGATGAACAGAAAGGCTTTTGGAGATACTTTTATAACCCTTTACAGCTTTATGCAAGTCAACAATTCCTAATCATAGGTCTTCCAAGAGCTCTTTTGTGCGAGGCATCACTCACATCAGGCAATGCTTCTTGTGAAAAGCAAACCCAGAACTGGTGGGTGTTTTTTTTTTTTTTATAGGGCAGGGCAGCTGTAACCAACACCTTCAATCTCATCTCATTGATTGGACTCCAGTTGGATGACACCTCACTCCAATTAGCTCTTGGAGATGTCATTAGTCTAGGGGTTTGCATACTTTTTCCACCTGCACTGTGAATGTTTACATGGTGTGTTCAATAAAAACATGGTAACATTTAATTCTTCTTGTGTTATTAGTTCAAGCAGACTGTGATTGTGTATTGTTGTGACTTAGATAAAGATCCATATACTGTAATTCCAAGGGGTTCACATACTTTTTCTTGCAGTTGTAAGTGAGCAGGGATGCATACAGTACTAAATGCATCACCGCTCACCTGACAGCTGCTGGCTGTCAATGCTTTATTGACTTGTTGCACAAACACTCTAATGTTGACATTCACTCTTTGTGTACCTGAATCTGATCAGGGCTGTGATATGTGCCAGTCCTGAGGGGGCAAGACAAGCACTGTAGTTGGAGACTTATTACCCAGCAGGCTGGGAGCACTGGAGGCCTGGGGAACGGGACCTGAAATGTAGTCTTGGGAATTGAATCTAATGCATGGCATCAATAGTAGGCATCTAGTAGGAGACTTAAGAGATACAGAACCCTTGATATGCAGAGAACTGTGTCCTAGAGCCAGAATCCTTTAGATACCTTTCAAATGCCAGAAACTTTGACAACAAGAAACCTAGTACCCAAGAGTGAGATCGGATAAAAGGAAGATGGAAAGCAAGACCTGAAACAGGTTCTTGTGGAAAAACAGGTTTAAACGCTGTAGACTTTCGTGTTTAAAAATGACTCCGGTCTGCAAGTAGATCATTCATGGTCAGGCTTCATCTAAAAAAAAGGTAAAGAAACAACAAAATTATTGTAGGCATTATAAACTTATATAAAGTTGGTTTAACACATAATCACTTCGTAAAGGACCCTTGGCAATTTTCTTAGGGGCCCCTGTTTGTCACCAATAGCACTTGCCCCTGGGGTACTTCCCTATTACATTACACAGTGAACACAGCTTGGCCCACGTTATTTAAATGCAGGCTCGATGGACCTGTTCAGAGAGTTAGGACTTCCTTTTGAGTTTCTGCTACCAAGCTGATAGCATTACGGCAGACATAATTATTGATTTATGGAAGCCTAGTGAAATCATTATTTGGCAGAGAAAAGAAAGATAAAGAGGGGGAAGGTTATAAAAGACAAAGCAGAAAAGAAAGAAGTGACAAAGATATTCCAGAGGGTAAGTGCGAGGATAATCAAAAAAATTAAGAAGGAATTAGATTCATAAAGTCTCCAGGGTAGTGACCTATTTAGCTACAAAATGATTGTTGATGTTAGGCTTAAGTTTACAATCTATTTTTAATTAGCAATTTTGTCATCTGTGACCAGAAAGAAGAGAATAAGCAAGGAGACGGCTCTGGAGAGGTGCTGTGCCCTGATGGCATTATATAAGGAGTTGTTCATTGTAGACCTTCTTATGTAGCTAGACTGTTTATAATCCTCAGGATAATGGGTCTCACCTATATATGTACAAAGTCCACAATAGGAATATAAAGCACGGAGCACTCACCCGGGAACTCGATTAAACAGAGAACAACTTTATTTAATCTAAGGAAGGGTACAGCAAACATGGGAGCGGACAGGTGGAGGGATTATTGAGCAATAGACTGTGTCGCACACTCAGAGATTTGTCAGGCCCCTAGGGTTTAATCACGATACCGGGTGAGTGCTCAGTGCTCTACATTTCTATTGTGGACTGTATGTTGCTGCATTGCATACTTACGAGAGCATCGAGGATTGGTATCCATAGAAGGGGCTGCTCTCGGAGTTGTGTCAATTACAGATGTGTCCTGAATGCAGTGAGTTATAGGTGTCTAAATAGCTTTCTTCTACTAAAGAATGTATATATTTACAACACTACCATAGTTATATATGAACAAAAACACTGGGAGTGCTTTTGACGCCATGTGCAAATTGACGCAAGATCTCATGCAGATCATGAAAGAGGTTACCGGAGGAGGAGATGGAAGCTGGATTTCACTGCCAATAACAGAAGACTGATAGTGGAATTTCTTCCAACAGGTAAGTTTTATGTAGAACGTATTTTTCCAACACACAATGCTAATTAAAATACACCTAAATAAAACATTCCTGTTGGAAGAAATTCCACTATAGGTCTTCTGTTATCGGCAGCGCAATCCAGCTTCTATCTCCTCCTCCGGTAACCTCTTTCATGGTTATTTATGGCATATAGTAACATAGTTCATAAGGTTGAAGACCAGAGTCCATCATGTTCAACCTATATCCCTAATGAGTCCCTACTGAATTGCTATAGATCTAGAATCCATAACCTGTAATGTTATTATTCTCCAAAAATGCATCCAGACCCCTTTTGAATTATTTTACAGAGTTCACCATGACCACCTCCTCAGGCAGAGAATTCCACAGTCTCACTGCTCTTACAGTAAAGAACCCCCATCAGTGCTGGTGTAGAAACCTTCTTTCCTCAAGAAGTAGAGGATGCCCCCTTGTTATAGATACAGTCCTGGGTATGAATAGATCATGGGAGAGATCTCTGTACTGCCCCTGATATATTTATACATAGTTATTAGGTCTTCCCTTCTTTTTTCTAAACTAAATAACCCTAATACTGACAATCTTTCTGTGTACTTTAGTCCTCCCATTCCCCGTATTACCCTTGTTGCCCGTCTTTGAACCCTCTCCAGCTCCACTATATCTTTCTTGTACACTGGTGCCCAGTACTGTACACAGTATTCTATGTGTGGTCTGACTAGTGATTTGTACAGTGGTAGAATTATTTCCTTGTCGTGGGTATCTAAGCCCCTATTGATGCACCCCATGATTCAATAGGGGCATAGATGCCCACAACAAGGAAATAATATTATATGATTTCACCTATTAGCCCTGATGGTACATTTTACTGTCATTTACAAGAGAATCACATGAGTTATAATGCTACATGCATCAACAAGTCCTAGCATAAAACTTTAGTAAAAGAGTAGATGCACACATTTCCAGTTTGAGCACAGTGCTGTCTGCTGCCACCTCTGTCCCTGTCAGGAACTGCTAAGAGCATGAGCAAACCCCCATAGCAAACCTCTCCTGCTCCAGGCAGTTTCTGACACGAACAGAGGTGGCAGCAAAGGGCACTGTGGTCAGCCTGGAAAAGCCTATACAACTTCCTCTGGAGCATACAGCAGCTGATAAGTACTGGAAGGATTAAGATAAGAAGTAAATTACAAATCTGTATAGCTTTCTAGTACCAGTTGATTTGAAAAAAAAATTTCCTCTGGATTCCCCTTTTAACCCCTTAAGAACCAGGCCATTTTAATTTTTGCATATCGTTATTTCCTTCTCACCTTCTAAAAATCATATATCTTTTATATTTCCATCCACAGACCCATATGAGGGCTTATGTTTTGAGCACATATAACTTTCTAATTTTTCCGTATACAGGGTGGTATGATGACAAATTTTTTTGCGCTGTGATCTGTAGTTTTTATGGGTATCACTTTGGCTTATATTTAACTTTTTAATAATTTTTTATTACATTTTTTGGAAGAAAATGTGACAAAAAAGCTGCAATTTTGGACTTAAAGGGTAGCTCCCACCATCCTCTTTTTTTTTTCTGTCCCTGCCTATTGCCCATCTATCCCTAACCCCCTCCCTGCCTTTATTTTTTTTTTTTATTATCTTAAAAATGGCATTTTGTCTGCCTGGTAGTGTGCTCACTACCAGGCAGACTTCCCCAGCAGGCACAGCGTCACTGATGCCTGCTGGGGGCCGACTTCCGCCCTTAGTTCTCCTGACAGGGTGCCTCCAGCTGTTTCATCACTACAACTCCCAGCATGTCCTGACATATATTTGCTGTCAGGGCATGCTGGGAGTTGTAGTGGGGAAACAACTGGAGGCACCCTGTGTTGGAAGACACCCAGCCCCCGACCAATATTGCCCCCCCCTCCCCTCGCCTCCCCTTCCCCTCACCTGTGCCGGACCATGAGCGGGGGTCCGTAGCAAGCAACAAGTGTATGCCCGGCTTCTTGTCCTGCCCGTACACTCTGGAAACTGTCTCTATGTTTCTGGAGGATTGAAAGTCCTCCAGAACCATAGAGAGAGTTACCAGAGTGTAGGAGCATGACAGGAAGCCGGGCATACACTTGTTGCTCCATATAACGCGCTCCCCCCGGCAATGACAGGACACAGCTGCAAGGAGCAGTGAGGAGGCGGCGTATCCCCACTGGAGCTGGGGCTGTAAGCAGAGGTAAGCCATGTGCCTTCCTGCTGTAGGGAGAATATGCAGCAGGGAGGCGGCCAGTGTGAGAGTCCAGGGAGCCAAAGCGCAGCCCTGGATATCACTGTGCTCGCTCTCGCCTGTTTGAATGACAGGCGGGAGCGAGCACTGAAGTGACTGGAATTTCGACTCATTTGCCAGGCTCAAATGAGACGAAATTCTGTAGTGACCCCTAGTGGCCGAATTTAAAAGTGATTTTAAACTGGTTTAAAATCACTTTTTTTAATTAAACTATATTAGAGATATGTTGTAGTACTTAAGTACTACAACATATGAAATTTTTCATTTCATGACAGTGCCCATTTAATTTTTTTTTTACATTTATGCCATTAACCATACAGGATAATTAACATTATATTTTGATAGTACGGACATTTATGCATGCGGCAATTCCAAATATGTTATATATGTTATATATTAATTTAAAAAATGTATGCTTTTTGGGGGTAAAATGGGAATTGGGACGATTTACAATTTTATTGCCGGAGGGGATTTTCAAATTTTTTAAATTATTTTTTTTCCTTTTTTCTTACACTTTTTTATGTCTCCATAGGGACTATTTACTGTAATCAGTTTTTTGCTAAAACTGTTCAGTGCTATGCATAGCGCATAGCACTGATCTGTGTTATCGGCAATCTTCTGCTCGATCTCAGACCAGAGCAGAAGACCCCTGGAGATGAATGGAGAGGGGACCTCTGTCTGCCTTTACAGATGATCGGATCCCCGTGGCAGCGCAACGGGCGATCCGATCATCCATTTTTAGTGCCTTACTGCCACAGATGCCGTGATCTGTGTTGATCACGGCATTTGAGAGGTTAATGGTGGACATCAGTGCGATCGCTGATGTCCGCCATTACCAGTCGGTCCCTCTCTGCTGACAGCACCCGGGACCTGCCATGCATGATGCCAGCACCAGTCCAGTGCTCGCAGTCATGTACATGACGTAAATGTATGTCATGGTGCATTAAGTCCCACCGCACCATGACATACATTTACGTCCGATGTCGACTAGGGGTTAATTAACAAATAAACAATCAAACAAATTAAATAATTAAACAAAATAAGTGACATTCCCTTTAAGTAGATCTTTCCCTTTGTGTCTCTCTACTGTGAATTATGGACCTCTTCTGAGATTGGACATAGCCTTTCACTGCAGGTAAATTAGAATGTGTTTTCTTCTTTCTGATGAAGACATTTTTAAATAAAAAAGAGAATTTGTCATACAAAAATCTTAATACACCTTGATACAAGTTTTAGTAAAGCAAATATGTGTTAACCACTTCCTTACCCAAACCACTAGAAATGTCATCTGCAATAAAGGAAAGATTAGGCAGATCATTTTGAAGATTAAAAAATAAATAAATTAATCTTACGTCTGCTTAGGGAGAAAATAGAAAGATAATTACAAAAAATAGCTCTGTCAATAATTCCAATGCAATACTTAACTTCCTTAGCTCAGCAATTTGTGCAAATTAGATCCCTATCAGGCCCTTTCCATGAAAGTAAATGGGAATTAGCTGTGACTGTGATATCTCTACAAGTTCTATGAAGTCTAATCAATCCAGAATTTGATGTGGTGGTGACAGATCAATGTTTGACTCGACTACTACAGGAAGCATCAAATGTTCCTTTACATTACTTGACTCCTTTGCCAACACTGTCTGTTTAACTGCTTTTTACTACATTGATAAGAAAGGATGACTGATGCATTACATAGGGTTATAATCAAAATAGCAACCCCATACATTTTTACCACAATTATTGCCATCTTCTTTTTCAATTTCCTGAATTCAATTCATTAATTGAAATGAATAAACATAATTTTAATGCCAATGAAAGCGTAAACATTTTATTGTTTTGTATCAAATCTTATAATAAAAAGAAATTGTAAATAAATGCTCCAATCAGAATCCAATGGTTATTTGTTGTATTTATTATATGAATACCATTTGTATACTTTATGTTTTGTTTTGGTGTATCTGATTTGTTTCATACTGACGTTTTTAGACTAGCGCAATAATAGGTACAGTATCTTGTTGTAAGTTTGGTAAAGCTTCAGAGCAGCAAAGACTAAAGTTTCTTTATACCCATTGGGGACCACTATCCCAGCCAAAAAACAATTTGGGAAATCCCCAATAGCCAAAAAGCATACTGAGTCTTGTTATAAGGTCATGCAAGGTTGGCCACGACTTTATTAAACAACATTTATGTAACTTTCTGTCCAAAACATCCATGGCCGCCTCTTGCTTCCATCTTTAACATTCGTGCTAAAACCATTTGGAGCTATGTGGACCCCTTTTATGGGTATGAACTACAGCCAAAACTATTATGTTACTATTGGAGAAACCCAAAAGACAAAAATAATAATAATAATAATTTAACATGCAACCCAGTCCTAAAGGGGATTTTCTCATTTGTACAGTTCATCACCTAGTCACAAGATAGGGGATAACTTGTGGATTGGTGGGGGTCAGGCCACTGATACTTCGGTCAATTCCCAGAATTAAGTAAAAAAGTAGTTTTGAATGAAAGAATTTTACGGCCACCACTCCGTTCATTTTCAATTGAGCTCCTCCTTCCACTCTCCTATAAAGAGTCAGCATCTCCCCCATGTTAAACCCACATGGCATATGCCCCATGCAGTACCTGAGACTCTCCATTACCTCATAGGGGTCCAGGTTTTATGGACAATTAAATATGGGTACAACATACCCATCTAAATCAGGCTTATCTTTGTAAATTGTGGTGATGGCAGATTCGACAGAAATGTTCTCTTGGCCCCCCATTTACAGAGAGCAGTCAATTGTCTAACGAAAGCTAAGCTGGTAGTCAAAGCAGAAAAAAGCTAAACTTCTGTCTGTATTTTTAGAACCTGATCTAGTCTTTATGTAACTGGAGAGCACATAACATAACATTTTATTAGCATTTCAGCTTTGACATTTTGTTAAATACTAGAATTTTGTTGTTTTTAACATAATCTCTCATGGTAGAAGTGGAAACTATACAAAAATAGAGGTCAGCCAAATTCCAAGTCTATTCCTTTTCCATATATTACATGGGGTTGTACAGAGATTGCTACCATCCACATCAATCCCTGTCCCCAATGGGGATTACAATCCAATTTCCCTATATTAGACACACTAGGGTACATTTCATAGAAAGTCATTAAAGGGTTCTCTGATTTAATAAAAAAAAAAAGCTCAGCCTTCTGCATATGTAACAAACAAAATAGATAATGCTAACCTCAACCAGTCTAACACAATTGCTTTGGCCCGACCAGGTGCCTCTGTTTATTTACTTTGATTATGTCCTTTCCCCACTCTTCTGGCACTGGTGATTGATCTCAGTGACGGGCCTCAGTCATTGACCTCAGTGAACGACCTCACTGAGTGAACTTAGTGATTGACCCCTAGTGATTGGCTGCAGTGATTGACCTTAGTGGTGAATCTGAAAGATTGACCTCATTGATTGACTGCAGTGATCTATCTCAGTGATCTACCTCAGTGATTGACCTCGGTGATCTACTTCATTGACTGACCTCAGTGATCTACCTCATTGATGGGCCTCAGAAATCTACCACAGTGATATACCTTGGTGATCTACCTCAGTGATTGGCTGCAGTAATTGACCTCAGTGGTTGACCTCAGAGATTGACCTCAGTAATTGGCTGCAGTGATCAGCAGAGCAGGGAACGTGCATAATCAAAGTAAGTAAACAAAGGCACCGGGCAGACAAAAGCACCGACACTGCATCGGACAGCATGAGTATGCTTTATTTTATTACTTTACACATATCAGGCTGTGGTGTCCTGGTACCGCATCCTATCCGGTACCTGTGTATATAGGTCCCCATAGCCAGAGTCCCTAGGACGTCGGGGTCCTTATTGTTTAGTCTGCACCTTGTCATCTCTCATCTAGATAATCATTAAACTAATAGTTTATTCAGGATTTATGTAAATATAATAGTACTAATGTATATAACTAGTTAATTACCTGTCCGGAGCGTAGCAGGACCTGCGGGTCACGTGATCAGGTAAACTCTATGGTTTTTGCTTAAGGATCTTTGGAGGTGCCTGTGACGTATTGCACCCATCATTCTTTGTGACGCTGAATGACAGATATTCGGACCAATCAGAATAGCCATTATTCGCTCTCTTGTTCCTGTGCAACCAAACAAGCAACATCTCTTTTGTTCTCGTGCTGTCAAACGAGCAGAATCTGCGCAGCTATCTTCCGCAGTGAGTTAGGCCCGAGCCTTGCGGCAACGGCTGATCTATTCAGAATCGTGAGTGTATCAATCCCTAAGCACTCTGCAAGATTACCGGACCTTATCTATCCCCTAAATCCGGACGGATCTTCGCAAATTACCCTAAATTCAGAGACTTGTATTACAATTCAAGGTCCGCTACAACTGTCAGTCACTGAACTATATAGAGACTGTTTGCATGAGACTGTTATTGTGCATTGGATGTACCGCAAGCCTTTCAGTAAAGTTTATTCAAGTTCAAGTTCAAGTACCTTGTGGACCTTCAGTCATTTTATGAATGCACCTATCGTTACTGGGAAGGGCGGCGATAGGCCGGAGAATTACCTCAGCATACTAGCCCTCAGTCTGGCGTCACAAACTATAGGGTTAACATTAACCCCTCATCTACCGAAACAACACCCCAACTACCATACACCCCCCAAAGGCTACCACAGCCTTTTTGGCGTTGCTCGAACAGGATTCAGGTGTGTGCCTACTACAGTTGCCACTAGTGAAGGTGTACTCCCCCCCAGAAGATGAACTTTATTAATTTACTGTGACTTATACTCCGGAGTAAGGAGTTGCGCACACGGTGCTGTGTGGAGGAAGTGCGCATGTAAAGTAAGGGGGGAGGCGAACAGTACAGCGGAGCTACAAGTTGTGAAAGGAAGAACTGAAGTTAGTGCGGGACATCCCTGCGCACGTGATCCAGAGACCCCACCCACCGATGCCCTCGGTGCCGCGGCGGCCATTTTGTTGGAGTCTAGTGCCGGAAACCAACAAAGAGAGACAGTTCAGAGCGGGAAAAGGCACATAGTGTGACAGCGGGCTGGAAGCTGTGAGGAGCCGGAACAGTACGGGACTCTGAGACTCCAGATTGCGGAATTGAAGTCCTATATAGAGTCGCTTCAGCTGCCGATCAACGCACTCAAATTTCAACTAAAGGCTGTTGAGTTTCAAGTCACCGCTCTCAAATTTTAAATCTACGCTCTCAAGTTCCAGATCTCAAGTTCCAGAGAACAACTGCGTATCTCCTTGGGACCTAGGAATTCAATATCTATTTAAAGGGCCAGCATACCAAATACAGAGATGTCAGAACCTGCAGCCCCACAGTCCCCATCTGAACAGCAAGGGGGCGATGTTCCAGTGGCCCCACCAATGGGGTCTCCACCCCAAGTCAGACGGGTGTTGCCGCCTTCACCAACACTTTCTACCTCACAAAGACGTGCTCTACCTGTGATTCCAGCAAGACCTCCATCACAGGTGGAGCAGGACCCAGCAAGTCCACCTTCAGTCTCTCCCTATGTGTTGGGAGCCCCTGTTGCTGCACTTGTCTTCTTGGGGAATCCTGTGCTTCCCATCTACAATGGTGACCCTTTTACATTGAGAGACTTTAAAGAAAAATTCTACAGCCTCTTTGGACTTTATGCACTACCCCCTCATCAACAGATACAGCTGCTTCTGGGACAGCTCCAGGGACCCGCCTTGGAAGAACTTCGCACCTGGCCAGCAGCTGATAAAGCCACAGTGGGACAGATTTTTGAAGGACTTTCTCAAGTGTTTGAATCTCATTCTCCCTCGGAGGTACGCCTCCGACTCTATGAATGGCGCCAGAAGCCAGGTGAGACTCTCCGAACATATGCAGTAGCTTTACAGAGCGCATTAGAGGCGGTACAGAAGTTGGACGACATCACGCTCAATCAGGGCAATCGAGTACTGATGGACCGTTTTATAGAAGGGGCACTGAACAAATGGGACAAGGCCCAACTTAGGGTGCTGGCTGTGCAAAATCCCGACATGGCTTTCCGAGCTTTCAAGAGACTAGCGGTTAAAGTGATAGAATCAGAACCTCAGACAGAGGAGGCTAGTGTTCCCGCTACAGAATCTCCGGGGCCCTCACCCCAGCTACCTGTCCCTTCTCAGTCTGCCCCACCAACAGCTTCTTCTAACCCTTGGAAAGCTAACCTACAAGACATCAAACAGGACATTGAACAGTTAGCCAAGGCCTTTAAAGAAATGGCGGTACAGCCAAACCCTTCTAGATCTGCAACCCCGCCACCTAAGAAGCCTGATCCCCGCTCTACTGGTCCACCTAATACCCCTCCTGTGAGATCACCTGGAAGTCAGAGACCTGTCTGTAGTTATAGTAACAAGAATGGACACTGGAAGAGCCAATGTTGGGCTTTAAACGGGCGTCCCCTGGGGTCGAGGACCGCACCCAAGGAGTAGCAGCTGAAGGTCCAGAATCAATCAGCGACAAGAAAGGACTGTCTATGTATGTAGCTTCTTGTCCTTATGTACAGGTGAAAGTAACAAGCTTTGATAGATATGGGGTCTCAGGTGTCCACTTTTCCGCAAGGGGTTTTCTATAAGTATTGGGGCCCAGAAAGGTTGTGTGAACCTCAGGAAGTGGAGTTTAGAATAATTGCGGGGAACGGGAAACCAGTACCCAGGCATGGCTGGGTGCAGGTGGGTGCAGGTGGGAAAGCATGTGTTGGAAAGGCAGGGTGTGATTGTCACTAATGTTAGGGATGAAGGAGCAGCTGATTTCATCTTAGGCATGAATATTATGAGGCACTGTTTTGATGATATTGTCTGTGCACTGCATGCATCTCTCCCTCACTTGTCACCCCCAGGCCGGTGAGCTGCCCAACACCACCTCAAAACCCCCCCAAGCAGAACAGAAGTTCATGAATCATCAAGGAGAGATTTGTCGAGAAAGGATTCAAGATATACGAGCCGTTAGTCTACAGCCACAGACGGAGACGGTTATTTGGTGTCGTGCCCAACCCGGGGTGAAAAATCAAGATTATCAGGCGCTCTTGAAACCCATCCTACTGGAAGATTGCCCCTTGGTGCGAGCCACTAGAAGCCTGGTAACAGTACGTAATGGGAAGGTTCCAGTGAGACTTATTAACCTCTCTCCAGTTGCGGTCCAACTGCCCAAGTATACCCCGTGGCTACCCTGCACCATTTGGATGTCAGAGATGTGGTCTCGAAGTCACAAGTGGCTCAACGAGGACCTGACCAGAATCCTGCGGAACCTTGGTGGAGCCAACTGCAAATAGGAGGCGAAGATACCCCCAAGGAACAGGTGGAAGGAGTCATCCAGGTAGCTAAGAGATATCAGGAAGCTTTCAGCAAGTTTCCCACAGATTTTTGCAGGACCACCATGATCAAAAGTAGGATTCTCACTGGGGACAATCCACCCATTAAAGAGAGACATCGACCTGTGGCTCTTTGGATGTATCAGACCATAAAGAAAATGCTCATGGAGATGAAAGAGGCCGATGTCATCCAGGAAAGCCAGAGTCCTTGGGCTGCACCTTTGGTCCTGGTGAAGAAAAAAGATGGGACTATCCGCTTTTGCGTGGATTACCGGAAGTTGAACAGCATAACTCATAAGGATGCCTATCCTCTCCCTCGCATCGAAGAATCCTTGATTGCATTGGGGTCGGCCGCCTATTTTTACACACTGGATCTGATGAGCGGCTACTGGCAGGTGCCAATGGCAGAAGAGGATAGAGAGAAGACCGCATTTGTGACCCCTATGGGTCTCTTTGAGTTCAAAAGTATGCCCTTTGGACTGTGCAATGCACCAGCTACTTTCCAACGCCTAATGGAGCGATGCTTGGGGCATCTTAACTTCCAGAGTGTTCTGTTGTATTTAGATGACGTCATTGTCTATTCTCGGACATATCAGGAACACCTGGATCACCTGAAAGAAGTTTTCCAAGTCCTTATCCAACATGGACTCAAGCTTAAACCTTCCAAATGTCAATTGCTGAAGCCACAAGTACAGCTTGCTCTTCTGAGTGTTGCTGTGTAAGAGGGGGCGTGAAAGAGGAGTTTCAAAAACTGTGATTATCTGTTGTGCGGAGTTAATCTGGGGAGTGGGTGCGACTGCCTATAGTCCACATTCATGTTTTGGGTAAGTCTTTCTCTCTTACACATAGTGGGATAACTGTTAGAGTTTAAACACCCTTTTTCATTTTATTTTTTATTTTTTTCTCTGTTGCACCTCTAGGGGGAGGAGGAGTAGATTGGGCACAGGTGTATAAATCTTATCTTGGGACTCTTACTGAGAACTTGCTCTTCTGAGTGTTGCTGTGTAAGAGGGGGCGTGAAAGAGGAGTTTCAAAAACAGGAGTTTGAAAGCAGGAGGTGGAGATCGCTGTGAGTGTTAATTTCTGAACCCACAAGGTCTACAAAAAATTTGAAGTGTATTTTTGACTGTCAGTTTTTTGCCTATACATTTTTGAAATCCCCATAACTAGATGGCCTTCATGTTGGAAAATGCAGTCCAATGTACATCCTGTTCAATGTATGCAATCCTTGAACAACAGTTTGAGGGTGCATATTGTTGTGCGAGATGTTGTTCGTTTGGAAGCCCAGATCCTGCATCTAGAGGAGCGACTGGCAAAAGTTCAGCACATCGCGGATCGGGTTGACAGGTTGCTGGGCAGGGCTGGAGAGGACCCAGCAGTCCTGGTACATATTGGCACCAATGACAAAGTAAGAGGTAGGTGGAGTGTCCTTAAAAATGATTTCAGGGACTTAGGCTGCAAGCTTAAGGCAAGGACCTCCAAGGTAGTATTTCTGAAATACTACCAGTACCACGAGCCACACCAGAGAGGCAGCGGGAGATCAGGGAGGTAAACAAGTGGCTCAGAAGATGGTGTAGGAAGGAGGGGTTTGGGTTCATGGAGAACTGGGCTGACTTCGCTGTCGGTTACCGGCTCTACCGTAGGGACCGGCTGCACCTCAATGGGGAGGGTGCAGCTGTGCTTGGGGAGAAGATGGCTAGAAGGGTGGAGGAGTGTTTTAACTAGGGACTTGGGGGGGGGGACCTACAGCAAAGAGGGGGAAGATAGTGTAGAAAGAGAGGTGGGAATTATAAATGTACCAGGGGGTGGAGCGGAGGGAGGGGTTAGAATAGTTAATAGGAATAGGCTTCATAGGAAAATAAACCTTACACCCTTGAATCCCATTAACCCCAATAACATAAAGGATGGAAATGTAAAGTGTATGTTCACAAATGCCAGAAGCCTAGAAAACATAATTGGGGAGCTTGCGGCCTTGATACTGGCGGAACATATTGATATAGTTGGGGTCACTGAGACATGGCTGGACTCCTCGCATAACTGGGCTGTCAATCTGCAGGGGTTTACATTGTTTCGCAAAGATAGAATGAACAGAAAAGGTGGTGGAGTCAGTCTCTATGTTAGAAGTGGTATGAAAGTCAGTGTGAACGATGCCATAGTGTGTGATGATTCTGAGGATGTGGAATCATTGTGGGTAGAATTACAAAAGGAGGGAAATACTGAAAAAATTATACTTGGTGTAATCTACAGACCCCCTAATATCACTGAGGAGATAGAAGGTCGGCTGCATAAACAAATAGAGAGGGCCGCCCGGGCAGGTACAGTGGAAATAATGGGAGATTTTAACTATCCAGATATAGATTGGGGTCCGGGGTTGGCTAAAACTACAAAGGGGCGACAATTCCTACATTTATTGCAGGATAATTTTATGGGCCAGTTTGTGGAGGACCCAACAAGAAGTGATGCCTTGTTTGATCTGATCATTTCCAACAACACAGAGCTGGTAGGTAATGTAACTGTGAGGGAAAACCTTGGTAATAGCGACCACACTATAGTTACTTTTGACTTAAAATGTAGAAAACAAAGACAGGCGGGGAAGGCAAAAACATATAACTTTAAAAAGGCAAACTTCCCTGGGCTGAGAGCTGCACTACAGGACATAGACTGGGGGGAGGTGTTGTCAAATACTGATACAGAAGGTAAATGGGACATCTTTAAATCAACTCTAAATAACTATACAGCTAAATATATACCAAAGGGGAACAAATATAAACGATTAAAACTAAATCCTACATGGCTGACAAATGATGTTAAAAGAGCAATAAACAACAACAAAAAATAGCCTTCAAAAAAATTCAAATCTGATGGGTCAGCTATAACATTTAAACAGTACAAAGAGCTTAATAAAATCTGTAAAAATGAAATAAAAACAGCAAAAATTCAAAATGAGAGAAAGGTGGCCAAAGAAAGCAAAACTAATCCTAAATATTTTTTTAGATCTAGAAATGCAAAAAAAAACAAGGACAGACCCCTTAATAATGATAATGGGGAGGTTGTCACAGGCGATAAAGAGAAAGCGGAGCTACTGAATGGGTTCTTTAGTTCTGTATATACTAAGAAAGAAGGAGCTGACATTGGCCAGGTCAGTGCTGGTAACACATCATGTAATGTACTGAACTGGCTTAATGTAGAGATGGCACAAGGTAAGTTAAGTAATTTAAATGTAAGCAAATCTCCAGGGCCAGATGGATTGCACCCAAGAGTTCTTAGAGACGTAAGTTCAGTAATATCTGTACCCTTGTTCATGATATTTAGAGATTCTCTGGTGTCTGGTATTGTGCCAAGGGACTGGTGCAAGGCGAATGTGATGCCAATCTTCAAAAAGGGCTCTAGGTCTTCCCCAGGAAACTATAGACCGGTAAGTTTAGCGCGCATTGTGGGTAAATTGTTTGAAGGACTTATACGGGATTACATACAGGAATACATAGGGGATAATAGTATTATAAGTGATAGCCAGCATGGGTTTACTAAGGATAGAAGTTGTCAAACCAATCTAATTTGCTTTTATGAAGAGGTGAGTAGAAGCCTTGACAGAGGAATGGCTGTGGATATAGTGTTTCTGGATTTTGCTAAAGCGTTTGATACTGTCCCTCATAGACGTTTGACAGGTAAGTTAAGGTCTTTGGGTTTGGAAATTTTAGTTTGTAACTGGATTGAACACTGGCTCATGGATCGTACCCAGAGAGTGGTGGTCAATAATTCGTACTCTGATTGGTCCCCGGTTATTAGTGGTGTACCCCAAGGTTCTGTACTGGGACCGCTGTTGTTTAATTTATTTATCAATGATATAGAGGATGGCATTAACAGCTCTGTTTCTATCTTTGCAGATGACACCAAGCTTTGTAGCACGGTACAGTCTATAGAGGATGTGCATAAGTTACAAGATGACTTGGATAGACTAAGTGTTTGGGCATCCACTTGGCAAATGAGGTTTAATGTGGATAAATGTAAAGTTATGCATCTGGGTACTAATAACCTGCATGCATCGTATGTCTTAGGGGGAATTAAACTGACAGAGTCACTGGTAGAGAAGGATCTGGGTGTACTTGTAGATCACAGACTACAGAAAAGCATGCAATGTCAGGCTGCTGCTTCCAAGGCCGGTAGGATATTGTCATGTATAAAAAGAGGCATGGACTCGAGAGACAGGTACATAATACTCCCCCTTTATAAAGCATTGGTACGGCCTCACCTGGAATATGCTGTTCAGTTTTGGTCGCCTGTCCATAAAAGGGACACTGTGGAGCTGGAAAGGGTGCAGAGACACACAACTAAACTAATATGAGGCATGAAACATCTTAGCTATGAGGAGCGATTAAAGGAGTTACAATTGTTTAGTCTTGAGAAGAGACGTCGAAGGGGGGATATGATAAATGTACATAAGTATATTAATGGCCCATACAAAAAATGTGGAGAAAAACTGTTCCAGTGTTACGCCTAGCGCTCCGGGTCCCCGCTCCTCCCCGGAGCGCTCACGGCGTCTTTCTCCCTGCAGCGCCCCGGTCAGTCCCGCTGACCGGGAGCGCTGCACTGTCATGGCCGTTGGGGATGCGATTCGCACAGCGGGACGCGCCCGCTCGCGAATCGCATCCCAGGTCACTTACCCGTCCCGGTCCCCTGCTGTCATGTGCTGGCGCGCGCGGCTCCGCTCTCTAGGGCGCGCGCGCGCCAGCTCTCTGAGACTTAAAGGGCCAGTGCACCAATGATTGGTGCCTGGCCCAATTAGCTTAATTGGCTTCCACCTGCTCCCTGCCTTTATCTGACCTCCTCCCATGCACTCCCTTGCCGGATCTTGTTGCCTTGTGCCAGTGAAAGCGTTTAGTGTGTCCAAAGCCTGTGTACCTGAACTTCTGCTACCCATCCTGACTACGAACCTTGCCGCCTGCCCCCGACCTTCTGCTACGTCTGACCTTGCCTCTGCCTAGTCCTTCTGTCCCACGCCTTCTCAGCAGTCAGCGAGGTAGAGCCGTTGCTAGTGGATACGACCTGGTTGCTACTGCCGCAGCAAGACCATCCCGCTTTGCGGCGGGCTCTGGTGAAAACCAGTAGCCTCTTAGAACCGGTCCACTAGCACGGTCCACGCCAATCCCTCGCTGACACAGAGGATCCACTACCTGGAAGCCGAATCGTGACAGTAGATCCGGCCATGGATCCCGCTGAGGTGCCGCTGCCAAGTCTCGCTGATCTTCCCACGGTGGTCGCTCAGCAATCGCAGCAGATTGCCCAACAAGGACAGCAGCTGTCGCAGTTGACCGCCATGTTACAGCAACTTCTGCCTCTGCTACAGCAGCAACCATCTCCTCCGCCAGCTCCTGCACCTCCTCCGCAGCGAGTGGCCGCTCCTAACCTCCGCTTGTCCCTGCCGGACAAATTTGATGGGGACTCTAAACTCTGCCGTGGATTTTTGTCTCAGTGTTCCCTGCATATGGAGATGTTGTCGGACTTGTTTCCTTCAGAACGGTCTAAGGTGGCGTTCGTAGTAAGCCTTCTTTCAGGAAAGGCCTTGTCTTGGGCCACACCGCTCTGGGACCGCAATGATCCTGCCACAGCCACAGTCCAGGCCTTCTTCGCTGAACTCCGGAGTGTCTTCGAGGAGCCAGCCCGAGCTTCTTCTGCCGAGACTGCCCTGTTGAACCTGGTCCAGGGTAATTCTTCCGTTGGCGAGTACGCCATACAATTCCGTACTTTTGCTTCTGAACTATCCTGGAATAATGAGGCTCTCTGCGCGACCTTTAAAAAAGGCCTATCCAGTCGCATCAAGGATGTGCTGGCCGCACGAGAGATTCCTGCCAACCTCCAAGAACTCATCCATTTGGCTACCCGCATTGACATGCGTTTTTCTGAGCGACACCAAGAGCTCCGCCAGGAAAAAGACTTAGATCTCTGGGCACCTCTCCCACAGCATCCTTTGCAGTCTTCGCCTGGGCCTCCCGCCAAGGAGGCCATGCAAGTGGATCGGTCTCGCCTGACCCAGGAAGAGAGGAATCGCCGTAGAGAAGAAAATCTCTGTCTTTACTGTGCCAGTACCGAGCATTTCTTGGTGGATTGCCCTATCCGTCCTCCACGCCTGGGAAACGCACGCACGCACCCAGCTCACGTGGGTGTGGCGTCTCTTGGTTCCAAGTCTGCTCCTCCACGTCTCACGGTACCCGTGCGGATTTCTTCTTCAGCCAACTCCTCCCTCTCAGCCGTGGCCTGCTTGGACTCCGGTGCCTCTGGAAATTTTATTTTGGAGTCGTTTGTTAATAAATTCAGCATCCCGGTGACCCGTCTCGTCAAGCCGCTCTACATTTCCGCGGTCAACGGAGCCAGATTGGACTGCACCGTGCGTTACCGCACAGAGCCCCTCCTCATGTCTATTGGACCCCACCTTGAGAGGATTGAGTTCTTCATTCTCCCCAACTGTACCTCTGAGGTCCTCCTCGGTCTGCCTTGGCTCCGGCTTCATTCCCCCACCATTGATTGGACCACCGGGGAGATCAGGAACTGGGACTCTGCCTGCCACAGGAAGTGCCTCTCCCCCCCTCCCAGTCCCGTCAGGCAAGCCTCTGTGCCTCCCCATGGCCCCCGTCCTGGTGTCACACTGCCCCGTGCCAGGCCTCGCCCTCTGCCCTCCCTCCCCATCCCCACTCCTGCTGTACTGCCTGCCGTTGAGGAAACCCTCCATTCTTTCCCGGTGTCCTCATCCCAGGGGAGGCAGTTACCGGACAAAGAGAAGGGGAGACCTAAGGGGGGGGGTACTGTTACGCCTAGCGCTCCGGGTCCCCGCTCCTCCCCGGAGCGCTCACGGCGTCTTTCTCCCTGCAGCGCCCCGGTCAGTCCCGCTGACCGGGAGCGCTGCACTGTCATGGCCGTTGGGGATGCGATTCGCACAGCGGGACGCGCCCGCTCGCGAATCGCATCCCAGGTCACTTACCCGTCCCGGTCCCCTGCTGTCATGTGCTGGCGCGCGCGGCTCCGCTCTCTAGGGCGCGCGCGCGCCAGCTCTCTGAGACTTAAAGGGCCAGTGCACCAATGATTGGTGCCTGGCCCAATTAGCTTAATTGGCTTCCACCTGCTCCCTGCCTTTATCTGACCTCCTCCCATGCACTCCCTTGCCGGATCTTGTTGCCTTGTGCCAGTGAAAGCGTTTAGTGTGTCCAAAGCCTGTGTACCTGAACTTCTGCTACCCATCCTGACTACGAACCTTGCCGCCTGCCCCCGACCTTCTGCTACGTCTGACCTTGCCTCTGCCTAGTCCTTCTGTCCCACGCCTTCTCAGCAGTCAGCGAGGTAGAGCCGTTGCTAGTGGATACGACCTGGTTGCTACTGCCGCAGCAAGACCATCCCGCTTTGCGGCGGGCTCTGGTGAAAACCAGTAGCCTCTTAGAACCGGTCCACTAGCACGGTCCACGCCAATCCCTCGCTGACACAGAGGATCCACTACCTGGAAGCCGAATCGTGACATCCAGGTTAAACCCCCCCCCCCCCAAAGGACGAGGGGGCACTCCCTCCGTCTGGAGAAGAAAAAGTTTAGTCTCAAGGGGCGACACGCCTTCTTTACCATGAGAACTGTGAATTTATGGAGCAGTCTAACTCAGGAACTGGTTATAGCAGGATAAATTTACAGCTTTAAAACAGGATTAGATACATTCCTGGAACAAAATAACATTAATGCTTATGAAGAAATATAAAATCCCATCCCTTCCCCAATATCACGCCACACCCCTACCCTTCAATTCCCTGGTTGAACTTGATGGACGTATGTCTTTTTTCAACCGTACTAACTATGTAACTATCTGGGACATGTCGTCAGTGCTCAAGGAGTCCAGCCTGACCCAGACAAAGTGAGTGCTGTGAAAGAGTGGCCTACACCCAGGACGGTGCGAGACGTCCGAAGCTTCCTGGGATTTGCTGGTTATTATCGATGCTTCATCCCCCATTTTGCTCAAATTGCTGGAACGTTAACCGAATTACTGAGAGGGACTGCCCGGGACAATTATAATGGGAGGCTCCCCATACAGTGGGCTGAAGAACAAGAAGATGCCTTTCGAGCCCTGAAGTACCTCCTCACGGAACCCCAGATTTTGGCATATCCTGACTACAGCCTTCCGTTCTGTTTATACACTGACACTAGCTTTCAAGGTCTGGGGGCGGTCTTATCTCAAATGCAAGATGGCAAAGAGAGGGAGATTGCCTATGCCAGTCGTCATCTCCGGGGTGCTGAGAAGAATGATGGCAATTATAGCTCCTTCAAGCTGGAGCTCCTGTCCCTGGTCTGGGCCATTACTGAGAAGTTTAAGGACTATCTGGCTGCTACTCCCTTCACGGTCTACACTGATAACAACCCCTTGGCCCATTTGAACACCCTAAGTTGGGAGCTCTTGAACAGCACTGGGCCTCTCGGTTGGCCAACTATGATTTCAACATTAAGTATCGCAGCGGAAAAACCAATGTTAATGCGGATGTACTTTCTCGCATGGCCCCGGGAGAAGCACCTCCTGCTGAAGATGTGTGGGAAGATGTAGAAATGCCTCCCTTCTACCGGAGGTTCGTGAGCCAGAGTGCTCTTACTGCCCAGGCGGGTGACGGACCTGAATCTCCCAAAGTCCCTGAAGATCTGTTCACCTGGAAGACACTTCAGGATGAAAGCCGGGTTATCGGGGACCTCCTAGACTATTGCTTCACAAGAAAGTGCCCACTCGGGTGCGCAAGGCCCACGGGGATTTCGAATTGAAGGGGTTGTGGCGGCAGAGGAATCGCCTGTTCCTGCACAAGGGGCTGGTCTACCGAAATTCCCTGGACCCAGTTTCCGGAGACCGCATACACCAGATTGTACTTCCCAGAAGAGATGCAGCTATGGTCCTGAATGCCTATCATGATCAATCCGGACACTTCGGGGTCCATAAGACAGAGATCACCGTTAGAAGGAGATTTTACTGGATTCGGATGGGGGAGACATCAAGAAATGGTGTGCCGAGTGGTCCGTGTGCAACGTGATAAAGAAGTCCCGAAGGGATGCCAGAGCCCCTTTGCATCGCATCTGTACAGAAAGGCTGAATCAAATTGTTGCCTTGGATCATGTGAAGCTGGCCCCGCTCGATCTGGTTATTGTCATGCTCTAACCATGGTGGATCATTATTCCAAGTGGGTGGTCGTGGTCCCCGTGAAGGATCTTACCGCCAAGACTGCTGCTCAACTCTTCTATCGACATTGGATCCAACCTCTGGGATGTCCTGAATCGGTCCTCACAGATCGGGGAACTGCCTTTGAAGCCCAGTTGTTCCAGGAACTTTGCCGGTTGCATGATTGCAAGAAGCTCTGGACGACGGCCTACCATCCCCAAGGGAATGGGCTCTGCGAGAGGATCAATCAAATGTTCATCCAAATGCTTAGAGCTGCCTCTGTTTCAAAGCACGAAGAGTGGCCTCAGCTGTTGCCTGAACTCCTAGAAATTGACAACAACACTGCCCACTGCTCTGCGGGGTACACGCCTTTTTTCCTGATGATGGGCCGACACGGCCAATTGCCAAAGGATCGAACCTTCGGGCTACATGCACCTTTCGACAATTCTCCTCAGGTTTCCCAAGGTTGGGTGTCAGAGCATCAACGAAGAATTGAGGAAGCCAAGGACATTGTTGAGAAGAAAATGGGTGAAGTTCATGAACGCCAGCAGAGAGATTATAATCGACATGCTTCGGCTCAGCCCTTACAGCTTGGAGATAAAGTGTGGCTGAGAAAATTTCCAGAACCGATAAATTGGACTCCTTGGGGGAAACGGAGCCATACACCATTACTGCAGTCCCTTATCCTGAAATGGACGTGTACGAGATACAGAAAGACGGGTTCGAGCCACAGGTGGCCCATAGGAATAGGATAAAAATGTGCCTGAAAGAAGATATGCTTGGCCCATCTCCTCCTACTCCTTCTGCTCCTCCTGCTACTTCTACTCCCCCTCCAACAAGGCCAGTGAGAGAATATGTGCCGGGAGAAGGAATTCACCCCACTATTGACGTTCCTTTGTTCCCATCTCAGCAGCCTACTATTTATTGGGGTATACCGTTCCCAGCTCCATCCGGCCAGCCGCCACTGGTTGCTCCACCCAAACAGTTGCCGGTAGCTGTTCCGCCTAATCAGTTGCCAGTAGTTGTTGCTCCCTGTCAACCACCATTGGTTGCTACACCCAGCATCAGTCCTGCTCCAGTAACTGCTCCAGGTATTGATGTTACTACTCCACCTGTCTTCAGAGAACCCCCCAGTCTAACTGAAGATATTGCTTCTGTTTCCAGCCCTCCAGCTGGTCCCTCTGGGACTGAAGTTCTTTAAGAATCCCCAAGTGAAGGGATTCCTGATGACTCGGAGGTGGTGTTGCGGCGGTCTCAAAGGACTACACAGGGCAAACTACCCGTAAGGTACCAGGACTCACATTTAGTACCTGCACACATAGTACCTTTGATAACCCACTTAAATGTTCTGCCTATCACTTTTCAGTACTCTAAACTACTCACTTAAATTGTACTACCTCAAGTTTCTCTAGTACATACACCAAAGTAAATATCTCAATTAAGAAAACACTTAGGAATTGTAGCCTATCGAAATTTCAATTCCTGCCACTGTTAGGTACACTTCTTCTTCTTCTTCTTTGCGTGTGTGAGATGCTCTGCCTTGCCAGTAGGTGCTCTTGCGGATATAGAATTAAACACGTAATTCTAAGAATAACCTAGTTAGGTTATTTTGAAAGTGCTCTAGGGGTAAGTAGCGTGTAGCCGATAGACCCTAGCAGCCAATCTTACTGTGACCTAGCTTCCGGCTAGCCAGTATAACCTTTTGTATACTAACAGGTAACTTATTGTTGGCGAATAAAATGTGCGAGATAATAAAAATGTCTAGTCAGCTTGAAACTAAAAGTATAGAGAGCTGTACTAATGTTCAGTTTAACCTCATAAAAATGTGTAGAGAGCTAATAAAATGTCTTCGGAGCTACATGTCCAATAGCTGCCTAATTGTCTAGTAATCTTTAAAATGTATAAGTTTAATAAAATGTCTAAGAAGCTAGAAACTAAAGGATAGATAGCTCTGTTAATGTCTAGATAGCATTTATGTCTAGATAGCACCAATGTCTAGATAGACTTCGATTGTCTAGTCCAGATACTAGTAAGGATATCAGAGAATGTAAACGTGTTCAATGTTTACTTAGGATGTATAGCGAATTTATAGATCATCCTGTTCTAGTCCTAGTCCCTCTGTCTTAGGGGACAGGCGTCAAGGTCGACTTATCTTAAGTAAGGGGGTTTGTGGTGTCCCGGTACTGCATCCTATCCGGTACCTTTGTATATAGGACCCCAGAGCCACAGTCCCTAGGATGTGGGGGTCCTTATTGTCTAGTCTGCCCCTTGTCACCTTTTATCTAGATAGGCATTAAACTGATAGTTTATTCAGGATTTATGTAAATATAATAGAACTAATGCATATAACTAGTTAATTACCTGTCCGGAGCGTAGCAGGACCTGCGGGTCACGTGATCCGCAGTGAGTTAGGCCCGAGCCTTGCGGCAACGGCTGATCTATTCAGAATCGTGAGTGTATCAATCCCTAAGCCCTCTGCAAGATTATCGGACCTTATCTATCCCCTAAATCCGGACGGATCTTCGCAAATTACCCTAAATTCAGAGACTTGTATTACAATTCAAGGTCCGCAACAACTGTCAGTAACTGAACTATATAGAGACTGTTTGCATTAGACTGTTATTGTGCATTGGATGTACCGCAAGCCTTTCAGTAAAGTTTATTCAAGTTCAAGTTCAAGTACCTAGTGGACCTTCAGTAATTTTATTCATGCACCTATCGTTACTGGGAAGGGCGGCGATAGGCCGGAGAATTACCTCAGCATACTAGCCCTCATCCTGGCGTCACAAACTATAGGGTTAACATTAACCCCTCATCTACCGAAACAACACCCCAACTACCATACACCCCCTAAGGGCTACCACAAGGCCTTATTTAAATTACATTGAGAACCCCTTTTTGGCTACTAGTGTGGGAGGAACCAGAGAACACCTACACAAATCCACAACCCTAGTGATGCTAAGTACAGAGCCTCTGAGCTGCCCAAGTTCCCAGCTGCTCTACAAATCTCTATGAAGAACACTTTGGACCACTATTTATGACAGTATATGGTCTGTGAGTAGTTTTTGGTATAGACCTAGTAAACAACATATTGATAATATTTGCATATTCTGGCATTTCTCTTTAACAATAGGAACAAAATGGAGGTATAGTTATATTAGCATCAGTTTTGCCTGTACATATCTGCAAAGAATTGGTAATATCCTTGCTCCGACCTTTTACCTTACATGACATCCCCTGTTTAGATACTACCTACCCTTCCCTTTCAGACTCTTGCTATCCTCCTGCTCTGTCCCTGTAATGCTGAGCTGACAAAGAGATTAACCAATTCTGGAGTATGCAGGGATTAATCCATCTGTCATTGGTTTTACATAACAAATAACGTGGTCAACGCTGCAATCCTCTGTTGTATAAAACTTATCTGATGGCCTTCAACTGCAAATGACTAGCACCAAGTAAGCTGCATACAATTATTGGCAAGGCTTTAGAGCTCGGCTAGTAGATAAAATTATATAAGTGCTGAATAAATAAGTAAAATAATGAAATACACATCAATGGACATTTTCCATTGACATGTCGGTGAATACTATTTGTATGAATATCAGAACCTTGACAATTAAACAGAGATCAGCAGCACCTCTCATCTCTTCCTGTAGCAGCACGTGAGCAATATATTGATCTGTATCTGCAAAAAAAATAACATAATATAGACATATATACACATAAGAGATGAGCGAATTTTTGAAAACTTTGATTCGGCCGATTCGCAGAATTTTCCCCAAAAATTAGTTTCGGTCCGAATTTATTTGTGGTGAATTGTTATTAAAAACGGATATTTCTGGCCTACAGAGAGCCTCAATAGGGGTGTAGAACACTTTGCCTTGCTGTAACATGCATAGGGTGTGTGCTGGGTTAATGAAATAATACTGTTATTCAGTATGACATGCAGATCAGAGGCGTTGCTACTAGAATCACTGTCGCAGAGCAGCACAATGATAGAGCCTGGAGGTGGCATCAGTAGAAGGAGACCATATAGTGGCTGAATGACACAGCGTGGAGGTATTGACAGCATGAGACTATATAGTGGCTGAATGACACAGCGTGGAGGTGGCAGCAGCATGAGGAGACCATATAGTGGCTGATTGACCCAGCGCGGAGGTGGTGGCAGCAAGCGGAGACCATATAGTGGCTGATTATCATAGTGTGGAGGTGGCGGCCGCATGAGGAGACCATATAGTGGCTGAATGACAAAGCGTGGAGGTGGCGTCAGCATGAGGAGACCATATAGTGGCTGAATGACACAGCCTGGAGTTGGCGTCAGCATGAGGAGACCATATAGTGGCTGAATGACCTAGCGTGGAGGTGGCAACAGCATGAGGAGACCATATAGTGGCTGAAAGACACAGCCTGGAGGTGGCATCAGACCGAGGAGAACATTTGGTGGCAGAATGAGACTGCGAGAGACTGGAGATGGCAGCAGCAGCATCAGGAGTCGATTGACCCGTTGCCCGTTGACAGAGTGGTGCAGTGGGCGACAATACCACTACCCGGTGACGAAGGTGGGTGAAAAATGAGAACTTGGCATCAGATGTGTGGCATCATGTGAGTGGAAGGATCAAAATAGTAGCTGAGGCAGGTAGGCAGACAAAAACGGTCTCTTTTGTAATAGTGTTAGTGTACACAAGTAAGTATTGAGGATATGCATTATGTAAAACTTAACTTTTAATAATATGCTTAGGATAAAATATATGGACCCAAATTTTATTTTTAAATCAAACAAAAGGAAAGGTGTGCAAAAAACCCATGTGCCACCTACACCGCCAAGTATTGATCTGATGCAAAGACCTCTAAATGGTGGAAGGGAACAACATATGGTCCATTGTAACCAGTGGGGGTAAAAATTTACCCTGTAAGGCCCTACTCCCGCATTATTAATGCCCTTCTTGGAAAGTGTTACTCGCCCTAAAAAGGGCAACCCTACACAGGAACCTCTCCCTATTTCTACCTACAAACACTGCCATTTCCCAGGGTTTTTAGGTGGAAATAGGGATTGGTTCCTGTGTGGGGAAGCCCTTTTTAGGGCGAGTAAAATTTGCCAAGAAGGGAATTAATAATGCGAGAAGAGGGCCTTACAGGGGAAGTTTTTAACCCCACCGGTTACAATGGACCATACGTTGCTCCCTTCCACCTTTTAGAGGTCTTTGCATCACATCAATACTTGGTGGTGTAGGTGGCACATGGTGTTTTTTGCACACCTTTCCTTTTGTTTGTTTTCAAAAAAATTTGGGGTACATATATTTTATTTTTATCCTTAGAGTATTATTAAAAGTTAAGTTTTAGTTAATGCATATCCTCAATACTTACTTGTGGTCTGATGTGGAGGAATGTCTGTAAATGGGGATCAGTGCCTTACATATGTTTAGCACTATCCATATTTGTGAAGTGTTGGTGTGGCACCATGGTCAATCTACTCCTGGCTTATCCATGCCTGATTCATGTTCACAAAGGTCAGTCTGCACATTTTTCGTGGACAGACGAGATCTCCTTAGGGTTACTATGACCCCCGCCGCACTAAACACCCGCTCTGATGGCACACTACTGGCCAGGACAGCTTTTCCAGGGAAAACTCTGCTAGTTGCAGCCACAAATCAAGTTTAGCTGCCCAGAAGTCCAGCGGATCTTCAAGGTGTGTTGGCATGGTCATGTCAAGGTATGCCACCACCTGCTGGTTCAGGTCCTGCTCCAGGTGTACCTGCTGCTGATGAATTGCTTCACTATGCGGGTGAAGAAAGCTACTCATCAGCTGCTGATGGAGCTGGTACTGCTCCTGCCACCCCTCCCTAGCAGCCATGGCAGTGGAAGGTGAGCGCAGAGGGCCCACTGAGTCAGACCTGCGAGAGGATGGATGATGGCGCAGATAGGCATTGGCCAACTGACCACATAGGATGTCTTTGTAGTAGGTCAGTTTCTCCTCCCTTTCAGTTGGTGTAAAAAAAGGCCCCCATTTTGTGCCAGTAGCTAGGGTCCAATAAGGTAGAAAGCAAGAAGTCATCCCGTTGCCGAATGGTGACAATTTGGTAGTCACTACGCAAGCAAGTGAGCATGCATTGTGCCATTTGTGCAAGTGACTCGGAGGGACTCCCTGCCTCCATCTCCACTGCATATTGCCACAGTGTGTCTGAGTCCTCTGTCTCGCCTTCCTCATAACCCTCTAGCTCCTCTAGCTGCTCCTGCTCCTTCGCTCCTGTCAGATGACTAGAAAAACCGCCCATCTCGTGAAACCTAAACTGTGCTCCATTTTGCCCCACCCCCTCCAGTTCAGCCCCCACAGGGCTCATGTGGCAGTGAGATGTAGGCGCCATGTCTCCAGTGCCCTGACCAGCCATCGTTTCCAACACGTGTTGTAGTAGATGAAGCAGTGGAATGACGTTGTTCATCCTATAATCCTAGCGACTGACTAATAATGTGGCTTCCTCAAAGGGCCTGAGCAAACGGCAGGTGTCACGTATGAGCTGCCACTGGTTGACATTGAAGTTACACAGGGGAGCTCCCCTATCCACTTTGATCATAAAGAAATTAGTAATGGCTTTTCTCTGTTCGTATAGTCAGTCTAACATATGGAGGGTGTAATTCCAACGTGTGGAAATGTTGCAAATCAGACTATGTTGGGGGATACCTTTCTGACGCGGCAGCTCAAGGAGGGTGTGCTTTGCGAGTACGAGTGGCTGAAGTACATGCAAAGTTTCCTTCCCATTGTTGGGATGTCTTGCAGATAGGGGGAACACTTCAGGAACCGCTTGACAACCAGATTGAACACGTGTGCCATGCAGGGCGCATGTCTCAGGCTTCCCAGTCGCAAGATGTTCTTCCCGGTGTCGGTCACCATGGTTCCCATTTCCAGTTTTTGTGGAGTAAGCCATGATTCAAATTCTTCATGAATTACTTTTAGCAGTTCCTCCCCTGTGTGACAAGGCAAACCATGCGAAGAACAGCGTGACACCTCCGTGCCCTGCACACATTGTATACTGGAGGGGCACTGAGACTTGTCCATGCAGTGGAGGCTGAAGACACGGTGGAGGATGAGGAGGTGGAGTCGCACACTGTCACAGGACCAACGGCCTGAGAGCGTGGAGGAGGAAGCGGCGTGACCTGTCCAAGTTGCTGTTGTGGCTGTGCAGGAACCACATTCACCCAGTGGGCCGTAAAGGACATGTATTGTCCCTGACCGTAATTACAGCTCCATACGTCGGTGCTGTCATGCACTTTGGTACACATTGACAGGCTCAAGGACTGGCCCACCTTCAGTTCCACAAAATTGTGCAGGGCTGGTACTGCCTTCTTCACAAAGAAATGACGGCTAGGGAATCTCCACCTCTGCTGGGCACAAACCATCAGTTCTCTAAAAGGTGCAGAGTCCACCACTTGAAAAGGGAGGGACTGCAGCACCAGCAACTTGGACAGGAGCACATTTAGCTTCTGTGCCATTGGATGAGTGGGCACATACTGTTGTCTTTTGGATATGGCTTCGCCAATGGATTGCTGGTGGAATGACAGACTCAAAGTAGGAAGAGCAGGAGCATCTGGAGCAATAGAAGATGGGTATGACATGCAGCTCCCTTTGGCTGAGGTGGTAGAGCTTTGAATGGCTGAAACAGGGAGTGGTGTGCCACTGGGTGAGGCAACAGGCTGGACCACCCCAACGGAGTCTCGGTTCTTGCAGGCCGTTTATGGTGATGCTGCATATGTTGATGTAGGGCCGTGGTGCCAACATTGGGACCCTGGCCCTGCTTCACCTTCTGCCAACACATCTTGCATGTGGCCAAGTTAACGTCCTCCGAATGCTTGATGAAAAACTGTCACCCCGCCGAGTAGCTGATTTTCCTACCAACAGTCTGCACTGATTGACTGCTACTATCACCAGCTCAAGGAAACCCTGTTCCACTACCTTCCGGGAAGGTAGGCTGCTGCGAAGCAGGTGGTCTACCCCTGGTACGTTTGCTTCCAGAGTTGAACCCACAGCATAAAATACTTCTGTGGGGGAGGGAACAGCATGGGACAGAGGCAATGGGAGGACATGGACTGCTTCCGGGCCATGCCAACAGAGGGTTTTGTCTGAGGAACCCACTGACTGTTGACTGGGGTTGTCGGATGTCACTTGTGATGAAGTGGATGAACATGTTAACAAATCGATGTTGGCAGATGGGTTTCTGGTCAAGACACAACCGCCAGATGATACCGGCTGCTAAGGCCTCTCCCTGTGACTCCTGCTGCCACTTGCCCCTAGTCTGTTGCGACCTCTGCCTGATGAATTTAGGCCTCTGCCACTCCTCTGTGCAGGTCCTGGCACTTCTCTGTCTGACATACAGTGCGTATATGAGGGGAATACAGTATGCGCTTAAAACATTATTTGTCCACAACACCAGCAGGTGTGTACTTTTGCCTGGCCTTTCACAGTATCTAGGCCCTTAAGACTTTAACAGGAACAAAATGGTACACCACTTAGATGTACGCACAGGTTACACTTAATAGAGGACAATATGCTTTTAGTGCTCTGCTCACCCTAATTGGCTGGCTATTATTAGCTTTTTAGTTGTTGTAAACACCAGTGCTGCAGCGCACAGTCGCTGTGTACTACACCCAAAATTGCACTTTCTCTCTCAATCTCACTCCCTTCCCTATCAGTGCTTCCAGGCTAGATTTGGGCTGGAGGTGAATTGCTGCTGTGGCAGCGGTCCCCCGAGCTGCAGTGGTCTGAGTTGCGGCGGTCCCAGCGGTGCAGTGGCGGAAAGATTCAACAGCAGGAGGTAAGCGCTATTTGCCTCCAGCTGTTGCTTATCAACAACTCCCAGCATGCAAATTCAAAGGGCATGCTGGGAGTTGTAGTTATGCAAATGCTGGAGACACTTTTTTTTATGAAAATGTGTGCCTCCAGCTATTGCATAACTACAGCTCCCAGCATGCACAGACAGCCATAGGGCATGCTGGGAGTTGTAGCAGTGTACCTTCAGCTGTTGCATAAATACAACTCCCTGCATGAAGGCACACTGGTTGCAAAACACAGAGAGTTTGTTACCTAACTCCGTGTTTCGCAACCAGTGTGCCTCCAGCTGTTTACAAAACACTGCCGTAGGGTATTTTTGGTATTGGAGGCAAGTGTAATGCTTGCATCTGGGTCCGTTCCTATGCAAATTCCTAATTTAGGCCTCAAATGCACATGGCGCTCTCTCATTTCGGAGCCCTGTCGTATTTCAAGGCAAAAGTTTAGTTTCACCTATGGGATATTTCCATACTCGGGAGAAATTGGCTAAAAAAAAATTGGGGGCTTTTTCTCCTTTTACCCTTTTACCAGCATGTTTTTGTTTAAAAACATTTTTTTTTACACTAACATGCTAGTGTTGCCCCATACTTTCCAGTTTCACAAGAGGTAGAAGGAAAAAAAAAAGACTCTGAGTACGGAAATACCCCATAAATGAATGTACAGTGCTACATGGACGCACAACAGGGCTCAGGAGTGCCATGTACATTTGAGGTGATTTGCACAGGGGTGGCTGATAGTTACAGCGGTTCTGACATAAACACAAAGAAATAACACGCACACGTGACCCCATTTTGGAAACTACACAACTTACGGAACATGACAAAGGGTATAGTGAGCCTTAACACCCCACAGGTGTTTTTGACTAATTTTCCTAAAAATTTCCGTTAAATTGTTGTTTTTCACAAAAATGCTGCTGTTCCCTAAAATTTTTCATTTTCACAAGGGATAATAGTAAAATATCCCCAAGTAAAGGAATACCCTACATGTGGAGGTGAAGGGCTTGGCGGGCGTACTACAGGGCTCAGAAGATAAGGGCTTTTGGAGAGAGAATTTGGGTGGAATTGAAGGCCATCTGCATTTACTAAGCTCCAATGGTACCCGAACAGTGTACTCCCCCCCCCCCCCCACATGTGACCCCATTTTGGAAACTACACCCTCACTGATTGTAACAGTGGTCCTTGAAAATTAAAAAATAAAATTTTCCGTTGCACAGCCCATAAAGATCTGTCAAACGCCAGCAGTGGAGTGTAAATGTTCACTGCACTCATTATTACATTCCGTGAGGCGTGTAGTTTCCAGAATTGGGTCACATGGGGGGATACACTGTTCTGGCAGCATGGGGGCATTGTAAATGCATATGGCCCTTGACTTCCATTGCAACCAAATTCTCTCTCCAAAAGCACAATGACACTCCTTCTATTCTGAGCCCTCTAGTGCACCCACAGAGCACTTTACATCCACATATGAGGTGTTTCCTTACTCGAGAGAAATGGGGTTACAAATTTTGGGGGACATTTTTTCCTATTACCCCTTGCGAAAAAGAGACACCAACATTTTAGTTTTCATGTCCCAATTTAACGAAAGTTCGTCAATCACCTGTGGGGTGTTATGGCTCGCCGTACCCCTTGTTATGTTCCTTGAAGGGTGTAGTCTCACAAATAGTATGCCTTGTGTTTTTTTTTTTTTGCTGTTCTGGCACCATGGGTGCTTCCTAAATGCAACATGCCCCCCAAAAACCATTCCAGCTAAATTCGCTCTCCAATATCCCATTGTTGCTCCTTCCCTTCTGATCCCTGTAGTACGCTCGCAGAGCACTTTACATCCACATATGAGGTATTTCATTACTCGAGAGAAATTAGGTTACAAATTTTGGTGGGCTTTTTATAAAAAATGGGGAAAAAATGGGTCTACAAGAACATAGTGTTCTTTAGTGTAAAAAAATAAGTTTTTGAATTTTCTCCTGTACTTTGCTGATATTCCTGTGAAACACCTAAAGGGTTAACAAACTTTATGAATGTCATTTTAAATACTTTGAGGTCTACAGTTTTTATAATGGGGTCCATTATGGCGTAAGTCTAACAGAAATACCCTCAAATTCACTTCAAAACGGAATTGGTCCCTGAAAAATTCAGATTTTGAAAATTTTGTGAAAAATGCGAAAATTGCTGCTAAACTTTGAAGCCCTCTAATGTCTTAAAAAAGTAAAAACATGTCAACTTTATGACGCAAACATAAAGTAGACATATTTATATGTGAATCAACATATAATTTATTTGGCATGTCCATTTTCCTTATAAGCAGATAGCTTCAAAGTTAGAAAAGCAAAATGTTAAAAATTTTTCATATAGCAACATAGTTCATAAGGTTGAAAAAAGACCAGAATCCATAAAGTTCAACCTATAACCCTAATAAGTCCCTATTGAGTTGAGTTGATCCAGAAGAAGGCAAAAAAAAAAAAAACTCATACTAGATGTAAAAAATTCCTTCCCGACTCCAAATATGGCAGTCAGAATAAATCCCTGGATCAACCTTCTGTCCCTATAAATCTAGTATACATAACCAGCAATGTTCTTACTCTCCAAAAATGCATCCAGACCCTTTTTGAACTCTATTACAGAGTTCACCATGACCACCTCCTCCGGGAGAGAATTCCACAGTCTCACTGCTCTTACAGTAAAGAACCCCCGTCTGTGCTGGTGTAGGAACCTTCTTTCCTCTAAACATAGAGGATGCCCCCTTGTTATTGATACAGTCCAGAGTATAATTAGGTCATGGGAGAGATCTCTGTACTGTCCCCTGATATACTTATACATAGTTATTTGGTCTCCCCTAAGCCTTCTTTTTTCTAAACTAAATAACCCTAATTCTGCTAATCTTTCTGGGTACTGTAGTCCTCCCATTCCCTGTATTACTCTGGTTACCCGTCTTTGAACCCTCTCCAGCTCCACTATATCTTTCCTGTACACTGGTGCCCAGTACTGTACACAGTATTCTATGTGTGGTCTGACTAGTGATTTGTATAGCGGTAGAATTATTTCCTTGTCGTGGGCATCTATGCCTCTATTGATGCACCCCATGATTTTATTAGCCTCGGCAGCAGCTGCCCGACACTGGTCACTACAGCTAAATTTACTGTTAACTAAGACTCCTAAGTCCTTTTCCATGTCAGTCGACTCAAGTGTTCTCCCATTTAATACATAATCCCAGACCGGATTTTTCTTCCCCATGTGCATTACCTTACATTTATCAGTGTTGAGCCTCATCTGCCACTTCCCAGCCCAAACCTCCAACCTATCCAGATCCATTTGTAACAGTGCACTGTCCTCTATAGTGTTTACCGCTTTACAGAGTTTAGTGTGATCTGCAAAGATTGATACATTACTATTCAACCCCTCTGCAAGGTCATTAATGAATATATTAAATAGGACAGGACCCAAGACGGACCCCTGTGGTACCCCACTAGTAACAGTCACCCAATCAGAATAAGTACCATTAATAACCACCCTCTGTTTCCTATCATTGAGCCAGTTACTTACCCACTTATACACATTCTCCCCCAGCCCCAACCTTCTCATTTTATGCAACAACCTTTTATGTGGAACCGTATCAAATACTTTGGATAAATCCAGATATACGACATCCAGCGATTGCCCCTGGTCCAGTCTGGAGCTCACCTCCTCATAAAAGCTGATCAGATTAGTTTGACAGGATCGATCCCTCATAAATCCATGCTGATACGGAGTCATACATTAATTTTTATCAAGATATTCCAAAATAGCATCTCTTAGGAAACCCTCATACAATTTACATACATCCGAGGTTAAACTGACAGGTCTATAATTCCCAGGATCACCTTTTGACCCCTTCTTAAATATTGGCACCGCATTTGCCATGTGCCAGTCCTGGGGAACAGTCCCTGTCACTATAGAGTCCCTGAATATTAAAAATAGGGGTCTGTCTATTACATTACTTAATTCCTTTAGAACACGGGGGTGAATGCCATCTGGACCTGGTGATTTGTCTATTTTGATTTTTTGTAGGCAGCACTGTACTTCTTCCTGGGTTAGACAGGTGACATGTAAAGGGGAGTTTACCTTATCATACTTTATTTCACCTGGCATTTCATTTTCCTCAGTGAATACAGTGGAGAAGAAATTGTTTAATATATTTGCTTTTTCCTGATCCCAGTTTATAATTTCTTCCTCATAATTTTTTTAAGGGCCAACACTTTCATTTTTGACCTTTTTGTTATTTATATAGTTAAAGAAAATTTTGGGGTTAGTTTTACTCTCTTTGGCAATGAGTCTCTCTGTTTCTATTTTTGCGGCTTTTATCTGTTTTTACATATTTTACATTTTTCTCTATATCTTTTTAATGCTTCTTCACTGCTGTCCTGTTTTAGTAATTTAAATGCTTTATTTTTCTCATTTATTGCCCCCTTAACATTTTTATTCATCCATATCGCTTTTATTTCTGACCCTTTTATTCCCATAAGGTATATACATCTTACAGTAAAAATTTTAAATATTTTTTAAAGTCTCCCATTTAGTGTCAGTATTGTTCTTTTTGAGGACATTATCCCATTTTATATTGTAATGGGCTTCTCTGAGTTGATCAAACTTTGCCTTCCTAAAGTTCATTGTTTTTGTGGCCCCTCGAGAGATTCCCTTATTGAAGAACAAGTTATAATGTATTATATTATGATCACTATTTCCTAGGTATCCTTTTACTTGCACATTAATTACTCTGTCAGGTATGTTGGTTAATATTAAGTCTAGTAGGGCGCCCCCTCTGGTCGGGCCCTGCACCATTTGGGACAGATAATTGTTGTCACGATGCCGGCTGGCAGGTAGTGGATCCTCTGTGCCAGAGAGGGATTGGCGTGGACCGTGCTAGAGGATCGGTTCTAAGTCACTACTGGTTTTCACCAGAGCCCGCCGCAAAGCGGGATGGTCTTGCTGCGGCGGTAGTGACCAGGTCGTATCCCCTAGCAACGGCTCAACCTCTCTGGCTGCTGAAGATAGGCGCGGTACAAGGGAGTAGACAGAAGCAAGGTCGGACGTAGCAGAAGGTCGGGGCAGGCAGCAAGGATCGTAGTCAGGGGCAACGGCAGGAGGTCTGGAACACAGGCTAGGAACACACAAGGAAACGCTTTCACTGGCACTAAGGCAACAAGATCCGGCGAGGGAGTGAAGGGGAAGTGAGGTGATATAGGGAAGTGCACAGGTGTAAACACTAATTGGAACCACTGCGCCAATCAGCGGCGCAGTGGCCCTTTAAATCGCAAAGACCCGGCGCGCGCGCGCCCTAGGGAGCGGGGCCGCGCGCGCCGGGACAGAACTGACGGAGAGCGAGTCAGGTACGGGAGCCGGGGTGCGCATCGCGAGCGGGCGCTACCCGCATCGCGAATCGCATCCCGGCCAGAGGCGGTATCGCAGCGCCCCGGGTCCGTGGAACCGACCGGAGCGCTGCAGTGAGAGGAGTGTAGCGAGCGCTCCGGGGAGGAGCGGGGACCCGGAGCGCTCGGCGTAACAGTACCCCCCCCCTTGGGTCTCCCCCTCTTCTTGGAGCCTGAGAACCTGAGGACCAGACTTTTGTCCAGGATATTGTCCTCAGGTTCCCAGGACCTCTCTTCTGGACCACAACCCTCCCAATCCACTAAAAAGAAGGTTTTCCCTCTGACCTTTTTAGATGCTAAAATTTCTTTGACGGAGAAGATGTCCGAGGAGCCGGAGACAGGAGTGGGGGGAACAGATTTGGGAGAGAAACGGTTAATGATAAGTGGTTTAAGAAGAGAAACATGAAAGGCATTAGGAATACGAAGAGAAGGAGGAAGAAGAAGTTTGTAAGAGACAGGATTAATCTGGCGCAAAATCTTGAAAGGACCAAGATAGCGTGGTCCCAACTTATAGCTAGGGACACGGAAGCGGACATATTTGGCGGAGAGCCATACCTTGTCTCCAGGGGAAAAAATGGGAGGAGCTCTTCTTTTCTTATCCGCGAATCTCTTCATGCGTGAAGAAGCCTGTAAGAGAGAATTTTGGGTCTCTCTCCATATGATGGAAAGATCACGAGAAATTTCATCCACAGCGGGCAGACCAGAGGGCAAGGGGGTAGGGAGGGGGGGAAGAGGGTGACGGCCGTACACCACGAAAAACGGGGATTTGGAGGAAGATTCAGAGATTCTGAAATTATACGAGAATTCGGCCCAAGGTAGAAGATCTGCCCAGTCATCCTGGCGGGAGGAAACAAAATGTCGTAAATAGTCACCCAAGATCTGGTTAATTCTTTCTACTTGTCCATTGGATTGAGGATGGTATGCAGAAGAAAAATTTAATTTAATCTTGAGTTGTTTACAGAGAGCCCTCCAGAATTTAGACACAAATTGGACGCCTCTATCCGAGACGATCTGCGTAGGCAACCCGTGAAGACGAAAAATGTGTACAAAAAATTGTTTAGCCAACTGAGGCGCTGAAGGAAGACCAGGAAGAGGGATGAAATGTGCCATTTTGGAGAATCGATCAACGACCACCCAAATAACAGTGTTGCCATGGGATGGGGGTAAGTCAGTAATAAAATCCATACCAATCAGAGACCAAGGTTGTTCGGGAACAGGCAGAGGAAGAAGAAAACCAGCGGGCTTCTGGCGAGGAGTCTTATCCCGGGCACAGATAGTGCAGGCTCGCACAAAGTCCACCACATCAGTCTCTAGAGTCGGCCACCAATAGAAGCGAGAGATGAGTTGCACAGATTTCTTGATGCCCGCATGACCTGCGAGATGGGAGGAGTGACCCCATTTGAGGATTCCGAGGCGTTGGCGTGGAGAAACAAAGGTCTTTCCTGGAGGAGTTTGCCTGATGGAGGCTGGAGAAGTGGAAATCAGGCAGTCAGGAGGAATGATGTGTTGAGGAGAGAGTTCAATTTCAGAAGCATCTGAGGAACGAGAGAGAGCATCGGCCCTAATGTTCTTATCAGCAGGCCGAAAGTGAATTTCAAAATTAAATCGGGCAAAGAACAGAGACCACCTGGCCTGACGAGGATTCAGCCGTTGGGCAGACTCGAGGTATGAGAGGTTCTTGTGATCGGTGTAAATAATAACTGGAAATCTTGATCCCTCCAGCAGATGCCTCCATTCCTCAAGTGCTAATTTAATGGCTAGAAGCTCTCGATCCCCGATGGAGTAGTTCCTCTCCGCCGGAGAGAAGGTCCTAGAAAAAAACCCACAAGTAACAGCATGCCCGGAAGAGTTTTTTTGTAGAAGGACAGCTCCAGCTCCCACTGAGGAGGCATCAACCTCCAATAGGAAGGGTTTAGATGGGTCAGGTCTGGAGAGCACGGGAGCCGAAGAGAAGGCAGACTTGAGTCGTTTAAAGGCGTCTTCCGCTTGAGGAGGCCAAGACTTGGGATCGGCATTTTTTTTGGTTAAAGCCACAATAGGAGCCACAATGGTAGAAAAATGTGGAATAAATTGCCTGTAATAATTGGCGAACCCCAAAAAACGTTGGATGGCACGGAGTCCGGAGGGGCGTGGCCAATCTAAGACGGCAGAGAGTTTATCTGGATCCATTTGTAGTCCCTGGCCAGAGACCAAGTATCCTAGAAAAGGAAGAGATTGGCATTCAAACAGACATTTCTCAATTTTAGCATAGAGTTGATTGTCACGAAGTCTCTGAAGAACCATACGGACATGCTGGCGGTGTTCTTCTAGATTGGCCGAAAAAATTAGGATATCATCAAGATATACAACAACACAGGAGTATAACAGATCACGAAAAATTTCATTAACAAAGTCTTGGAAGACAGCAGGGGCGTTGCACAGGCCAAAGGGCATGACCAGATACTCAAAGTGTCCATCTCTGGTGTTAAATGCTGTTTTCCACTCATCCCCCTCTCTGATGCGGATGAGGTTATAGGCGCCTCTTAAGTCCAATTTAGTAAAGATGTGGGCACCTTGGAGGCGATCAAAGAGTTCAGAGATGAGGGGTAAGGGGTAGCGGTTCTTAACCGTGATTTTATTAAGTCCGCGGTAGTCAATGCAAGGACGTAGAGAGCCATCTTTTTTGGACACAAAGAAAAATCCGGCTCCGGCAGGAGAGGAGGATTTACGGATAAAGCCCTTTTTTAGATTCTCCTGGACGTATTCAGACATGGCAAGAGTCTCTGGGGCAGAGAGAGGATAAATTCTGCCCCGGGGTGGAGTAGTGCCCGGGAGGAGGTCGATAGGACAATCATAAGGCCTGTGAGGAGGTAGAGTCTCCGCTTGTTTTTTGCAGAAAACATCCGCGAAGTCCATATAGGCCTTAGGGAGACCGGTTACTGGAGGAAGCACAGAGTTACGGCAAGGGTTACTGGGAACCGGTTTTAGACAGTCCTTGGAACAAGAGGGCCCCCAACTCTTGATCTCCCCAGTGGACCAATCCAGGGTTGGGGAATGAAGTTGAAGCCAGGGAAGTCCAAGGAGAATTTCCGAGGTGCAATTGGGGAGGACCAAAAGTTCAATCCTCTCGTGATGAGATCCGATGCTCATTAGAAGGGGCTCCGTGCGGAAACGTATGGAACAGTCCAATCTTTCATTGTTTATACAATTGATGTAAAGGGGTCTGGTGAGACTGGTCACTGGGATGTTGAACCTGTTGACGAGAGAGGCCAAAATAAAATTTCCTGCAGATCCAGAGTCCAAGAAGGCCACAGAAGAGAAGGAGAAGGCAGAGGCAGACATCCGCACAGGCACAGTAAGACGTGGAGAAGCAGAGTGGACATCAAGGATTGTCTCACCTTTGTGCGGAGTCAGGGAACGTCTTTCCAGGCGGGGAGGGCGGATAGGACAATCCCTCAGGAAGTGTTCGGTACTAGCACAGTACAGGCAGAGGTTCTCCATGCGGCGTCGTGTCCTCTCTTGAGATGTCAGGCGAGACCGGTCGACCTGCATAGCCTCCACGGCGGGAGGCACAGGAACAGATTGCAGGGAACCAGAGGAGAGAGGAGCCGAGGAGAAGAAACGCCTCGTGCGAACAGAGTCCATATCTTGGCGGAGCTCCTGACGCCTTTCGGAAAAACGCATGTCAATGCGAGTGGCTAGGTGAATAAGTTCATGAAGATTAGCAGGCATTTCTCGTGCGGCCAGAACATCTTTAATGTTGCTGGATAGGCCTTTTTTAAAGGTCGCGCAGAGGGCCTCATTGTTCCAGGATAATTCAGAAGCAAGAGTACGGAATTGTACGGCATACTCGCCAACGGAAGAATTACCCTGGACCAGGTTCAACAGGGCAGTCTCAGCAGAAGAGGCTCGGGCAGGTTCCTCAAAGACACTTCGAATTTCCGAGAAGAAGGAGTGTACAGAGGCAGTGACGGGGTCATTGCGGTCCCAGAGCGGTGTGGCCCAAGCCAGGGCTTTTCCAGACAGCAGGCTGACTACGAAAGCCACCTTAGACCTTTCAGTGGGGAAGTGGTCCGACATCATCTCCAAGTGTAATGAACATTGGGAAAGGAAGCCACGGCAAAGCTTAGAGTCCCCATCAAATTTATCCGGCAAGGATAGTCGTAGTCCAGAAGCGGCCACTCGCTGCGGAGGAGGTACAGGAGCTGGCGGAGGAGATGGTTGCTGGAGCTGTGGTAGTAACTGTTGTAGCATAACAGTCAGTTGAGACAGCTGTTGGCCTTGTTGCGCAATCTGTTGTGACTGCTGGGCGACCACCGTGGTGAGGTCAGCGACAACTGGCAGAGGAACTTCAGCGGGATCCATGGCCGGATCTACTGTCACGATGCCGGCTGGCAGGTAGTGGATCCTCTGTGCCAGAGAGGGATTGGCGTGGACCGTGCTAGAGGATCGGTTCTAAGTCACTACTGGTTTTCACCAGAGCCCGCCGCAAAGCGGGATGGTCTTGCTGCGGCGGTAGTGACCAGGTCGTATCCCCTAGCAACGGCTCAACCTCTCTGGCTGCTGAAGATAGGCGCGGTACAAGGGAGTAGACAGAAGCAAGGTCGGACGTAGCAGAAGGTCGGGGCAGGCAGCAAGGATCGTAGTCAGGGGCAACGGCAGGAGGTCTGGAACACAGGCTAGGAACACACAAGGAAACGCTTTCACTGGCACTAAGGCAACAAGATCCGGCGAGGGAGTGAAGGGGAAGTGAGGTGATATAGGGAAGTGCACAGGTGTAAACACTAATTGGAACCACTGCGCCAATCAGCGGCGCAGTGGCCCTTTAAATCGCAAAGACCCGGCGCGCGCGCGCCCTAGGGAGCGGGGCCGCGCGCGCCGGGACAGAACTGACGGAGAGCGAGTCAGGTACGGGAGCCGGGGTGCGCATCGCGAGCGGGCGCTACCCGCATCGCGAATCGCATCCCGGCCAGAGGCGGTATCGCAGCGCCCCGGGTCCGTGGAACCGACCGGAGCGCTGCAGTGAGAGGAGTGTAGCGAGCGCTCCGGGGAGGAGCGGGGACCCGGAGCGCTCGGCGTAACAATTGTCTTTAGTTATAGTCAGAAACCTGTTTCCTTTATGAGATTCACAGGACTCAGTCTCCCAGTTTATATCAGGATAATTAAAGTCCTCCATTATTATTAGTGTTGAGCGGCATAGGCCATATTCGAATTCGCGAATATTCGCGAATATATGGACGAATATTCGGCATATATTCGCGAATATTCGCATATTCCCGTTTTATTTTCGCATATGCGGAAATTCGCGTATGCGAACATTAACATAAGTGAATATTGGCATATGCAAAATTAACACGCACGGAAATTCGCATATGCGAAAATTAGCACATGCTAATTTTCGCATATGCGAATGTTCGCACGCCAGTCTCACACAGTAGTATTACAGCCTTCTTTACACCACACAAGCTGGAAACAGAGAGGGGTGATCACTGTGATGTGTACTGTGAAGAAAAAAAATAATAATAAAAAAAAAAAAGCGAATATTCGTAATTACGAATATATAGCGCTATATTCGCAAAATTCGCGAATTGCGAATATTCGCGAGCAACACTAATTATTATCACATCATTTTGATTTGCTGCCATTTTGATTTGCTCAGTAACTGATCTTCTGGCTCTTCCATTATGTTTGGTGGCTTATGTTTGGTGGCTTATAGCAAACCCCTATCAGAATTTTTTTGTTTTTATGTCCATATATTTCTACCCATAATGACTCCACATTATTGTTTCCCTCCCAAATATCCTCCAGCAGTGCGGCCTTCAGACTGGACTTTACATAAAGGCAGACTCCTTCCCCTTTCCGTTTTGTCCAATCCTTCCTGAATAGACTATAACCCTGCATGTTGACCGCCCAGTCACAGCTATTGTCCAACCAAGTCTCTGTTATACCTACTATGTCATAATTCTCCTCAGAAATTTTCAACTCCAGTTTGTAGTTTTATTGGACAGACTTCTGGCATTAGTCAACATGCAATTCAATGGTGTATGTTTTTTTTCCTATGATGCCTATCCCTATTAACTATTCTAACCCCTCCCTCCGCCCCACCCCCAGGTACATTATTAAGTCCCCCCCCTCTATCTACACTATCTTCTCCCTCTATGTTGTAGGTTCCCTCCCCCCCAGTCCCTAGTTTAAACACTCCTCCACCCTTCTAGCCATCTTCTCCTCAAGCACAGCTGCACCCTCCCGATTGAGGTGCAGCCCGTCCCTACGGTAGAGTCGGTAACCGACAGCGAAGTTGGCCCAGTTCTCCATGAACCCAAACCCCTCCTTCCTACACCAGCTTCTATAATTGTGGAATTTTTCACCAAGAAATGATGCAAGTATTGACAAAAATGTACCACTAACATAAAGTAGAATATCAATAGGAAATAGTAGGTAGCGGCACTAGCAAGTCTTCTCTTCACTCGGAAGAAGCGTGGATTGTAACACGAAATCTCCAGCAGTCGCCTGTTTTTCTGAGTGCTGTCAGCTTTTGCTAAGAATCCCACATCATCGAGGTGGTCCGAAGTCCGAGGCTGCGAGACCCGTACTGTACAGTGAGTGCAGGCTATGTTTCTTGTTTATTTGATTTGTATAAAGTAGAATATGTCACGAAAAAAAAGTCTCTGAATCAAATTCATAAGTAAAAGCATTCCAGAGTTATTAATGCTTAAAGTGACAGTGGTAAGATTTGCAAAAAAAAGCTCTGGTCCTTAAAGGGGTACTCCGGTGGTCAACGTGTTTTTCTGTTTTTGACTTACCCTATTTGTTTTGTTTAATTTATATTCTTGTTGTTTAGCCTACTCTATTTCCGTTCTTTGTTGTCTTTTTATCCCCCAGTTTGTTTTCCGATCTTTGCTGCTATTTCCTGTTTCTTGCTGTGCTGAAAACTACCAATCCCAGCATGCCACATGCCTTGCTGGTTTGGGGCGGCTCCTTTTTTGTTTTTGTTTGTTTGTTCCGCCCTTTACCCATCCTACTATATTCCCGAGTCAGCCCCCTTATACACAGCACACTAATATAATCAGCCTTGTCATACACACACAAAAGGGACTACAACTCCCAACATGTGTCATTCAGGAGTCTTCAGTCTGTGGTACAACACCAGCATGCTGCGTCTGTAGTCTCCTGGGGGTTGTAGTTCACCACACCTCTGTAGGGCATACACCAGTGTTTACTAACCAGGGTGCCTCCAGGTGTTGCAAAACTACAACTCCCAGCATCCCCTGACAGCCTTTGAGCATGCTAGGAGTTGTAGTTTTGCAACAGATGGAGGCACACTGGTTGGGAAACATTGGTGTAACATGATGTATATTCTGAATAGGCTAGAACAGTGTTTCCCAACCAGGGTGCCTTCAGCTGTTGCAAATCTACAACTCCCAGCATGCCCAAAGTCTGTCAGGGCATGCTGGGAGTTGTATTTTTGCAACAGCTGGAGGCACACTGGTTTGTAAACACTAGCATACACACACACACACACACACACACAACAGGGACTACAACTCCCAGCATGTGTCATTCAGGAGTCCCCCTCCCCCTTCACATATAGGGGGAGTTTTATCAAAACCTGTGCAGAGGAAAACTTGCCCAGTTGCCCATAGCAACCAATTAGCTTGCTGCTTTCATTTTTATGAAGGCCTATGAAAAATGAAAGAAGCCATCTGATTGATTGCTATGGGCAACTGGGCAAGTTTTCCTCTGCACAGGTTTTGATAAATCTCCCCCATAGAGATCATTCCCAGTATGAGATTTATTCCCCTGCAGTCCATACATCCCCAGCCCGTGCACCTTCTCATCCTCCCCTTCAGATAACACTTATCTTCTCTGTAAGGTCCTTCTCCTGTGCAGACCTGTGTCCTTAGAATACAGAGTGGGGGGAGGTGAAGTGAGGGGCTGTGTACTCAGCTGGATGAGATGAGGGGGCGTGGCTTATTTCTCTCATGCAGACAGAGAAAAAAAAAAAGAAGCTGTGACATCTTGTCCACAACAGACTCTGTGGACAACAGTAAAAGAAAACCCTCTGAACTACAGAACTTCCTGCCCAACAAACAGGTAAGAAAAACACATACATGCTGCCAAAACATATTATACATGTATATTGCAAAAAAAAAAAAAAAAACTTACAAAGAAGATGCCATATAGTCAAAAAAATTACCAACCGGAGTACCCCTTTAAAAGAGTAGTCCAGTGGTGAACCCAGTGGTGAACAACTTATCCCCTATCCTAAGGATAGGGGATAAGTTTGAGATTGCGGGGGTCCGACCGCTGGGGCCCCCTGCGATCTCCTGTACGGAGCCCCGACAGCCCGCCGGAAGGGGGCGTGTCGACTTCCGCACGAAGCGGCTGCCGACACGCCCCCTCAATACAACTCTATGGCAGAGCCGAAGCGCTCCGCCGTTCCATGTGGCTTAAGGCTTGGGATGCGGATGCCGCTTCCAAAAGATCTCTCACCGAGCTTCCTTTTACTGGTGCCCGTCTTTTTGGCAAGCGCCTTGACAAGATTATCTCTGAGGAGACGGGGGGTAAGAGTTCCTTGTTGCCTCAAAATAAGGCTCGCTCTACTTCCCAGAGGAAGTCCTCTTCCTTTCGGTCCTTTCAGACTTTTGCTCCCAATAAGGCGTCTTGGATGCCGGACACCAACTGTTCCGGCCGTCTTGCGGCCAAATCGGGCAACCGCAAACCCACTTCCGCATGAAGTGATGCCCCCACCCGCAGATTTTTCTCGGGTGGGAGGTCGTCTCTTATTTTTTCGAGACATCTGGACCACACTGCTCTGGCGGCTCCGCTCCCCTTTTCTTCTTCAGGGGCGATCATTTCATCCCCTCCACTGGCAGGTGGTTACAATGGATGCCAGTCTGTAGGGCTGGGGCGGTGTATTCAGGGACTGGACGGTTAAAGGCCTCTGGTCTCCCCGGGAAGCCCTTCTTCCGATAAACATCTTGGAACTGAGGGCGATTCTTCTTTGCCTTCTTCATTGGGAATCCCTGCTTCAGTCCCACCCTGTCCGCCCGTGGCGTACATAAATCGGCAAGGCGGCACTCGCAGCTCGGCAGCCATGGCCGAGGTGACGAAGATTCTCATCTGGGCGGAAAACAAGGTTCTGGCCATTTCAGCGATTCACATTCCGGGTGTGCTCAACTGGGAAGCGGACTTCCTCAGCCGGTCCTCAGCCGAGGTCTTTGCGCAGATCTGCGAAATCTGGGGCATTCCAGACGTGGACCTCTTCGTGTCTCGGCAAAATCAGAAGATCCTTCCGTTTGTGGCGAAGTCCCGGGACCCCCTGGCGCTAGCTGTGGATGCCCTACTGATTCCTTGGACGGGGTTTTCTCTGCCCTATCTGTTTCCTCCCCTTCCACTCCTTCCCAGGGTTCTGAGGAAGCTCAAAGCAGAGGACGTTCCCACCATACTGATAGCTCCGGATTGGCCCCGAAGGTTGTGGTACGCCGACGTGGTCAGGCTCCTGGACGACACTCCACTACGCCTTCCACTTCGTTCGGACCTGCTGTCTCAGGGTCCTCTTTGCCACCCCAATTTACAGTCGCTACATTTGACGGCGTGGCAGTTGAGACCGCGATTTTGAACATACCCCATATGTGGATGTAAAGTGCTCTGCGGGTGCACTACAATGCTCAGAAGAGAAGGAGCGCCATTGGGATTTTGGAGAGAGAATGTGTCCGAAATTGAAGGCCATGTGCGTTTACAAAGCCCCCCCGTGGTGCCATAACAGTGGACCCCCCCACAGTGACCCCATTTTGGAAACTACACCCCTCACAGAATTTAATAAGGGGTGCAGTGAACATTTACACCCCACTGGCGTTTCATAGATCTTTGAACAGTGGGCTGTGCACATGAAAAATTTTATTTTTCATTTTCACAGACCACTGTACCAAAAATCTGTCAGACACCTGTGGGGTGTAAATGCTCACTGCACCACTTATTACATTACATGAGGGGTGTAGTTTCCAAAATGGGGTCACGTGGGGGGGGGGGGTCCACTGTTCTGGCACTATGGGGGCTTTGTAAACACACATGGCCTTCAATTTCGGACACATTCTCTCTCCAAAATCCCAATGGCGCTCCTTCTCTTCTGAGCATTGCAGTGCACACGCAGAGCACTTTACATCCACATATGGTGTATGTTCTTACTTATGAAAAATGTAGGGTAACACCAGCATTTTCACATCCAACTTTAACGGAAATTTATCAAACACCTGTGGGGTGTTAAGGCTCACTATACCCCTTGATACTTTCCCCTATGTACATTTGAGGTCTAAATTGGTGATTTGTACAGGCGTGGCTGATTTTACAGCGGTTCTGACATAAACGCAAAACAATAAATACCCAGATGTGACCACATTTTTGAAACTACAAAAATGTGGTCACATCTGGGTATTTATTGTTTTGCGTTTATGTCAGAACCACTGTAAAATCAGCCACCCCTGTGCAAATCACCAATTTAGACCTCAAATGTACATAGCGCGCTCTCACTCCTGAGCCTTGTTGTGCGTCCGCAGAACATTTTACGCCCACATATGGGGTATTTCCGTATTCAGGAGAAAATTGTGTTACAAAATTTGGGGGTCTTTTTTTTCCTTTTATCGCTTGTGAAAATTAAAAGTATGGGGCAACACCAGCATTTTAGTGTAAAAATATTTTTTTTTATACTAACACGCTGGTGTAGACCCCAACTTTACCTTTTCATAAGGGGTAAAAGGAGAAAAAGCCAAAATTTGTAACGCAATTTCTCCTGAGTATGGAGATACCCCATATGTGGCCTTGAAATACGACAGGTCTCCGAAGTGAGAGAGCGCCGTGCACATTTGAGGCCTAAATTGGGGATTTGAATCCGCGACAAGGCAATGTTTCCCAAACAGGGTGTCTCCAGCTGTTGCAAAACTCCCAGCATGCCTGAACAGTCAGTGTCTTTCCGGCCGTACAAGACGTTTTTTATATTTTTTATTGTGGGGGGGGGGGGGGGGGGGACTGTGTAATGGTATATGTAAATTAATTTTTTTACTTTCTATTTTGTGTAGGTGTAGTGTAGTGTAGGGTTTTTAGGATATATTCACACGGTTGGGTTTATAGTGAGTTTGAGCTGGGAGTTTGAGCTGCGGCGGAAAGTTTGCCGCTTCTCAAACTTGCAGCAGAAAACTTGCTGTAAACCCACCGTGTGCATGCACCCTGTACATTCACATGGGGGGGAGGGGGTAAACCTCCAGCTGTTGCAAAACTACAACTCCCAGCATGCACTGACAGACCATACATGCTGGGAGTTGTAGTTATGCAACAGCTGGAGGCACATTGGGAGCGTTTGTTACTTAACTCAGTGTTTCGCAACCAGTGTGCCTCCAGATGTTGCAAAATTACAACTCCCAGCATGTACAGTCTCTCAGTGCATACTGGGAGTTGTATTTTTGCAACAGCTGAAGGCACACTGGTTGTAAAACACTTAGTTAGGTAACAAACTCAGTTTCCCAACCAATGTGTCTCCAGCTGTTGCAAAACTGCAACAATCAGCATGCTTTGACAGTCGAAGGGCATGCTGAGAGTTGTAGTTTTGCAACAGCTGGAGGAACACTGCTACATAGAAAAAATTTGCCTCCAGCTGTTACTACAACCCCCAGCATGCACAGACTACCAAAGGGCATGCTGGGAGTTGTAGTTGGAACTCCAGCTGTTGCAAAACTACAACTCCCAGCATGCCCTTTGGCTGTGCATACTGCAAGTTGTTGCTAAGCAACATTAGGAGGTGAACAGGCCTCACCTCCTGTTGTATCCTGCTGCTGGGACTGCCGCCGCTGTGTCCTGCTGCTCCTGACGCCACCACCGCACACGAGGGCACCCACGCTCGACCAGGGACAGGTAAGAGACCCCTGCCGGCGCCGATCTCCACTCCGATCGCCGTCCTGATCACCACCCAGCAGGGTAGTGATTGGTCAGTCGTTCCGACCGATCAATCACGTGATCGTGAGTCGGCACCCGTGCCATCTCACTCCTGCTGGGTAAGGGTGAATGGGGATGTCTCGGACAGTCCCATTCACCCTTTTTTTCCGCGTCACCAGAGATCCGATTGACCCGGAATAGCGGCAAATCGCCGGTCTGAATTGACCGGCGATTTGCCGCGATCGCCGACATGGGGGGGTCTCAGGGCCCCCTTCGGCGATATTTCGGGATGGCTGCTGAAAGATATCAGCAGTCATCCCGTTCCGATCACCATATCCGGAGACATGGTGATCCAGGAAAGCTGCTTCGTAAATGTACGGTGCTGTGCGCGAAGTACTTCTTAGCAGCGCTGTACATTTACGGCACTCGTCCTTAAGGGGTTAAGGGGTTAAAGGGGTACTCTGGTGGAAAACAAATTTTTTTTTTTCAAATCAATTGGTGCCAGAAAGTTAAACAGATTTGTATATTACTCCTATTAAAAAAAATCTTTATCCATCCAGTACTTATCAGCTGCTGTATTCTCCACAGGAAGTCGTGAAGTTCTTTTCAGTCTGACCACAGTGCTCTCTAATGACACCTCTGTCCATGTCAGCAACTGTCCGGAGCAGGAGAGGTTTGCTATGGGGATTTGCTCCTACTCTGGACAGTTCCTGACATGGACAGAGGTGTCAGCAGAGAGCACTGTGGTCAGACAGTAAAAGAACTACACAACTTCCTCTGGAACATACAGCAGCTGATAAGTTCTGGACGGATTAAGATTTTTTTAATAGAAGTTATTTACAAATCAGATCAGATTCTTTCATTTTTCATTTGGAAATTTGGTCAAAGCCATCAATAACTGACAGATACAATGTGGAGTCTTTTTTAGCCTCTTTTTTTCCCCTTTTTTAAAATGTTGATTGACCATTTAAATAAAAGTCTCTACTATATCAGTTCACTGAAATACAACTTCATATACAGAAAATCAAAGGTGGATTTTGGATACAGCAGTCCTTGACCGGGCAGCACGATAATTTATCTACTGATCTCCTGCATAATACACAGATTTATCATAACTCCTCGCTTGACCAACATTTGTTGCCAGTGCGTGAATTAATTTCCTGGCTATATAAACCTTTCCATGAATATCTTATATTGTCAGTCATTTACGGCATCGGGGACAATGCTACCACCACGCTGTGGACCATCTACTATTTCTCCTAAATCTTAACCTTTTCATGTTTTATATGAAGTTATTGTATTTACTATGGACAGAATTATGGGCATAAGTTCTGAATGTCATGAGTTGTAAAATTGGCATTATCCGGCTTGTCAAATAAAAAAGAATAAAACAATTAACCTGTTTAGTCTAATTACCATTAGTTAGAATTTTTTCTAGGATTATGATCTTCTCCTTCATTACTTCAGTGTTTCCCAACAAGGTAGCCTCCAGCTGTTGCAAAACTGCAACTCCCAGCAGACCCGGACAGCCGTTGGTTGTCCGGGCCTGCTGGGAGTTGCAATTTTGCAACAGCTGGTGGCACCCTGATTAGTAAACACTGCTTTTTTTTGGCAAAACCCAGGTTGCTTATGGTCTTAAAGGGGTACACAATTGTTTTTAAATTAACTGATGTCAAAAAGTTATACAGATTTGTAACTAATTTCTATTTCAAAATATTAATCCTTCCAGTACTTATCAGCTGCTGTATGCTACAGAGGAAGTTGTGTAGTTGTTTCCAGTCTGATAACAGTGCTCTCTGCCGCCACCTCTGTCCGTGTCAGCAACTGTCAAGAGAAGGAGCAAATCCTATACCAAACCTCTCCTGCTCTGGACAGGTGGCAGCGGATAGCACTGTGGTCAGACTGAAAAGAACTACACAATGTCCTCTGGAGCATACAGCAGGTGATAAGTACTAGAAGGATTAAGACTTTTAAATGGAAGACCTTTACAAATCTGTTTAACTTTCTGGAACCAGTTGGTTTGAAAACATATTTTTTCTCCGGAGTACCCCTTTAATTGCATGCCAACAAAACCCAGGTTGCTTATGGTCTTAAGACTATATTAATCATGCAGCTGTGGTTCAGGTCATGTTATCACAAAAAATAATTCAAACCCAGAAAAACAATAGAAAAAAAATATAGGAAAACAATTTTTTAAATTCAACTGGTGCCAGAAAGTTAAACAGATTTGTAAATTTCTTCTATTAAAAAATCTTAATCTTTCCAATACTTTTTAGGGGCTATATACTACAGAGGAAATGCTTTTCTTTTTGGATTTCTCTGATGTCATGACCACAGTGCTCTCTGCTGACCTCTGATGTCCATTTTTGGAACTGTCCAAAGCAGGAGAAAATCCCCATAGCAAATATATGCTGCTCTGGACAGTTCCTAAAATGGACAGCAGAGGTCAGCAGAGAGCACTGTGGTCATCATGACATATGAGAAATAAAAAAAGAAAAGCATTTCCTCTGTAGTATACAGCCCATAAAATGTATTGGAAGGATTAAGATTTTTTAATAGAAGTAATTTACAAATCTGTTCAACTTTCTGGCACCAGTTGATTTAAAAAACAAAAATTTTTTTTCCATGGGAGCACCCTTTTAAAATAGCGTGTTGGTCAAGCATGTATTGCATGTATCTGCTTAGTCTGTGGGACTAATGGGGATAGATAAGTACAGTGCTTGCCTGTTTCCATAGGCCTTACAGACTTAATGGGGGGATTTCTGGGACTAAACCATTCATGGCCTATCCACAGTATAACCATCATAAGTTGATCGACAGGGCACATACACATACACATACACATACACCTCTGTATGGCATCCACATTACACAGGGTACAGGGACAATTGTACTCTTTGTAGTGGTAGCTTAGTCTTACTGCAGCCTTAGCTCCTATTGAAGGGAATAGGAGCTGAGGCTGTAGTAATGCTGCACTGCCACTAAACAGATTACGGAACACACTGCTTCTGTGTGTAGTGTGGTTGCCGAACAGCTGTTTGACAGGGTTGCCTGGTGTTGACACCTTGACCATTAACTATTATTGGCCTACAATGTGGATAGGCCATCAATAGAATATTGTTGAAAAGCCCCTTTAAATAGTTTTCCAGGCTAGTACAAATGATAAACTGTCATGTTGGGCAGGGAATAGTGCAATCCTGCTCTCACCCAGATCCACAGATCCACTATCCCTGCCTACTTGTGTAATTGCCCTAGTGACGATTCCACAACTTGCAGATGGTCCCTCCACTGAACTAAGTGCAGGGGCGACAAGTCAGAACAAAACAAACACAGTACAAGTCTGGGGAACACGTCTGGACACAAAGGGTAAACTAAAGCGCAAACCAGTGAACACAATATGGTTACAGGAAACACGCAGATAGACAAACAAAGCTATCAGACAGGCAGGATCAAACCAGGATCGCTCGAAGTACCAATATGCTAGGAAGGGAGAAGTCAAATACAAACCATGGTCAAACCAGATGGACTACAAGAGACAGAACAGCAGGCAAAAGAATGGGCAATAAACAGGCAGGAGGTCAGAGAAACATATAAGGCAAAGCAGACAGAATGCTGAAGACACAGGTATGAGCTGTAATCACACGCAAACTCCAGAAGCAGACTGCAGCCTTAATAAGGCTGGGTTCACATCACGTTTTTCCCAATACAGGACCGCATACGGCTGGGGGGAGCTAAGACCGGGTGCTCCCTTATCCCTGCCGCATGCTGCCCGTGTGTAATGTATTTCAATGAGCCGACCGAAGTGAACCTGTCGGCTCATTTTTGCCCGTATGCGTTTTTTTTACCAGGCCTAAAACCATAGTCAACTACGGTGTTAGGTCCAGTAGAAAACCGCATACGGGCAAAAATGACCCTACCGGTTCACTTCGGTCGGCTCATTGAAATACATTACATACGGGCGGCATACGGCATGGATACGGGAGCACCCGGTTTTTGCTCCCCCCAGCAGTATGCGGTCCCATATTGGGAAAAACATGATGTGAACCCAGCCTGAGACTGTGATTGCTGCTCCTGAGTGGCCAAAGTGCAACACTAGAAACCTGTCCAGGTGTGATCATTACACTATCCTTGAGCTTCCTACTTGTGTGTAGTAAACTAAGCCATTTGCCTTAGGCATCAAGTGATGGCATCAAGGTGATGGCATCTTGCCCATGAGCAATTGATGGCCTATCTTGAGCCCCCCAAAAAACCTTTACATGCTAGGCCACTGCTCCATTCAAAGTAGATGGAAGTTGGGAGTCCCATTCCATTGATCAGAAGGGGTCCCATCGTTGGTCAGCAAATCAAACATTTATTAATTATCCAGTGGATGGGAAAAGGCCATTAACAAGTCTAATCATTAGGCACAGTTTACTATTGAGGTCATTGATAACATTGTTACTATATTCCAGAAATGCCATTTCATTGTATCTCTTTCTGCTCCAAGAACCCTGTTATTACTGTCAGGAATACAAAGTGTTTTATTCTGATGTTAGCAATTGATCATTGCTTTAATACTAAAACATAAAAAAAACACCATAAACTCTCAGTGGTAAATACTGTATATGTCTAATCAATAGCTTCCATAAAATCTGGAAATAGCCAGGCCTGTAGTGATACGGGAGACAATTTAACTGTTTGCTGAAGTTCAGCTCCTACGTATATCATTTTAAACACCCGGACGGCTAGAAATTAGAATATTCTAGAATTACATTTTCTTAGAATCAAATTTATTCTCTGCAATCAAAATCTTCTAGCAAAAAAATAAGATACATTTTACATGACTCCCAGAAATTTAGAATTAAGTACAGGAACTAATATCTCAATGCAAAGTAGAGTTAAGAAACCACTTTAAGCAATTTAGCTAAAGGAGAGTATACGTAAGTTAAATTGCTATTTTTTTCCTCCTAATTCCCCCTCCCCATCTACCCGCTAAACAGAAAATCCTTGGAAACTTAAAACTCTTTTAATCAGCTCGAAACCATTCGCGAAGCTTTTCAGCTATAAGGCAACATGCATTGCCTCTGATAAATGTCTATCACTCATTTGCATATGCTAACAGCTGCACTTTAATCAGTGTTCTAATCCCTAACGATATTAATGAATTTTTTTTTATGGTGCTTTTCCCCCTCCTCTGTCTCTTTCTGTCTCTCCCTCTCTCTCTTTCTTGGTATCATGTTTGCTAATTCATAGCTGATCGGTAGAGAGTCTATACCGCTTTTTATGAAGGATATAATAGGCTAGTCCTGTTATCCTGCTTGAACAAATAATTAACACTACAAAGGGGACACGTTCTACTGAAAAGAGAGAGTATGAAGGCTTGTACATGCCTCTTACTTCTTTACTGCTCCCTTTCTTGATTGTTCCTCTATCCTGCTTCGCTTTGTGTAAGTCCTTTTCTACTTACAAGAGAAAAGACTTGCAATGAAATTTAAGTACACCACGACTAAAGCTATTGCTAACTAGGAGACAAACAGTTTGTATAGTGTATAAGTGTGCATGTGTGTATATATATATATATATATATATATATATACTGAACTGCGGACACCCTTATGATAAGCCTTTTTTGGACCCTAGAGTTTGCACTCTTATTTGCTAACAGTCATTCTCTTCTTGGTACACTTTAGGTTCAGACTGTTTAGTATGATTTGCCAAATATATATATATATATATATATATATATATATATATATATATTTTTTTTTTTATATATATATATATATATATATATATATATATATAACTATTGGTAGTGATAAACAGGGCAACACTGTACTACCTCGGCGACTCCTTCAAACAAGTGATCAGCAGGAGTACCAGGAGTCATGAATTATCTTGAGGATAGGCCACCAATTTGAAAAGCCCCTGTGAAATCAAAACATTTTTGGCTTTCTGTTTGAAAAGTGCATTCCACTTTGCTTTTAAGTAGAGCAAATACAGTGGTGCAAAAAAGTATTTAGTCAGCCACCAATTGTGCAAGTTCTCCCACTTAAAAAGATGAAAGTAAGCTGAATGCAGAAAAAAGAAGAGAGCAGAGCTTCCTCTAAGAGTAGTATGTATATAGAGATGGGTATAGCAAGTGTAGATGTGCACACCGTGTAGGGTGTCCGCTCACCTTGTGGGGCTGTGTGCCAGACACAACCACCATGAAGCACTTGTCAGTGTTTTACGGAGCTGCCTCCCGGTAATCAGTAGGGGGTATCCCTTGCTGATCTAAGACATCAAGTGGGCGGAAGAAAAAGCCGTGATCCGTTGGCGCATGCCGCAGTAATGCTCAGATGTCCAGTTAGGATAAAAGTTATTTTCTTAATGCCAGATTTTAGACGTGTTTTGAGGTTCCTACCTCTTTCTCAATAAAACATAGGCCTATGTTTTATTGAGAAAGAGGTAGGAACCTCAACACGTGTCTAAAATCTGGCATTAATAAAATAACTTTTATCCTAACTGGACATCTGAGCATTACTGCGGCATGCGCCGACGGATCACGGCTTTTTCTTCCGACTACTTGATGACTTAAAAAGATGAGAGAGGCTGTAATTTTCATCATAGGTGTACCTCAACTATGAGAGACATAATGAAAAAAAAAATCCAAAAAATCACATGGTCTGATTTTTAAAGAATTTATTTGCAAATTATGGTGGAAAATAAGTATTTGGTCACCTACAAGCAAGCAAAATTTCTGTCTCTCACAGACCTGTAACTTCTTCTTTAAGAGTCTCCTCTGTCCTCCACTCGTTACCTGTATTAATGGCACCTGTTTGAACTTGTTATCAGTATAAAAGACACCTGTCCACAACCTCAAACAGTCACACTCCAAACTCCACTATGGCCAAAGAGCTGTCGAAGGACACCAGAAACAAAATTGAAGACCTGCACCAGGCTGGGAAGACTGAATCTGCAATAGGCAAGCAGCTTGGTGTGAAGAAATCAACTGTGGGAGCAATTGTTGGAAAATGGAAGACATACAAGACCACTGATAATCTCCCTCAATCTAGGGCTCCACGCAAGACCTCACCCTGTAGTGTCAAAATGATCACAAGAACAATGAGCAAAAATCCCAGAACCAGATGGGGGGACCTAGTGAATGACCTTCAGAGAGCTGGAACCAAAGTAACAAAGGCTACCATCAGTAACACACCACTATACCAGGGAATAGAATCATGCAGTGGCAGACGTGTCCCCCTGCTTAATGTCAGGGGCCTGTCTGAAGTTTGCTAGAGAGTATTTTGATGATCCAGAAGAGGATTGGGAGAATGCCATATGGTCAGATGAAACCAAAGTAAAACTTTTTTGGAGGAGAAAGAATGCTGAGTTGCATCCAAAGAACACCTTACTTACTGTGAAGCATGGGGATGGAAACATCATGCTTTGGGGTGGTTTTTCAGCAAGGATGACTGATCCATTTAAAGGAAAGAATGAATGGGGCCATATATCGGGAGATTTTGAGTGAAAACCTCCTTTCATCAGCAAGAGCATTGAAGTTGAAACATGGCTGGGTCTTTCAGCATGACAATAATCCCAAACACACCGCCCAGGCAATGAAGGAGTGGTTTCGTAAGAAGCATTTCAAGGTCCTGGAGTGGCCTAGCCAGTCTCCACATCTCAAGGCCATAGAAAACCTTTGGTGGAAGTTGAAAGTCTGTGTTGCCCAGCAACAGCCCCAAAACATCACTGTTCTAGAGGAGATCTGCATGGAGGAATGGGCCAAAATACCAGCAACAATGTGTGAAAACCTTGTGAAGACTTACAGAAAACATTTAACCTCTGTCATTGCCAGTGTTGAGCGCGAATATTCGAAATACATTTTTTTACCACGAATATTGGCACTTCGCGACTTTGGGAATATTTAGAATACATATAATTTATAATGACGAATATTTGGGTTTTTTTATGCAAATTTTTTATGCAAATTCACGCGAATATTTATGCGAATATCAGCACTTCCAGACTGGATACTGATCCCTTCCTTCTTTTAGGTGAAAGATATAATTGTGCATGCGCACCATACGAATTTCATTACAAATTTTCGCATGAAAAAGAAAAAGAGAACGAACACAGTGAATATGTGAATTTCGCAAACATAGGAAGAATATTCGGCCATATATTGGCTAAATATCGCAAATTTAAATATGGCCTCTGCTGCTCATAACTAGTCATTGCCAGCAAAGTGTATATAACAAAGTATTGAGATAAACTTGTTATTGACCAAATACTTATTTTGCACCATAATTTGAAAATAAATTCCTTAAAAATTTGATTTTATGGATTTTTTTTCTCATTATGTCTCTCATAGTTGAGATATACCGTATATGCCGGCGTATAAGACGACTTGGCGTATAAGACGACCCCCAACTTTTACAGTTAAAATATAGAGTTTGGGATATACTCGCCATATAAGACTACCCCTCCTACTGCGATGTACGGTACCTTGTAGTTCCCCCCACATAAGGTAGGCATCATGTTCCCCCACATTAGGTAGGCAGTATAGTTCCCCCACAATAGTAGGCAGCTCCCCCACAATAGGTCGGGAGTTACCCCACATTAGGTCAGCAGTTACCCCACATTAGTAGGCAGCTCCCCCACATTAGTAGCAGTTCCCCCACATTAGTAGGCAGCTCCCCCCCCATTTGTAGGCAGCTCCCCCCACATTTGTAGGCAGCTCCTCCCACATTAGGTCACCAGTTCCCCCACAATAGTAGGCAGCTCCCCCACATTTGTAGGCAATTCCCCCACAAAAGTAGGCAGTTCCCCCACAATAGTAGGCAGCTCCCCCCACATTTGTAGGCAGCTCCCCCCACATTACGTCAGCAGTTCCCCCACAATAGTAGGCAGCTCCCCCCACATTTGTAGGCAATTCCCCCACATTGGGTCAGCATTTCCCTCTCAATAGTAGGCAGCTCCCCCCACATTTGTAGGCAGCTCCCCCAACAATAGTAGGCAGCTCCCCCCACATTTGTAGGCAGCTCCCCCCACATTTGTAGGCAGCTCCCCCCACATTAGGTCAGCAGTTCCCCCACAATAGTAGGCAGCTCCCCCCAAATTAGATTGGCAGCTCCCCCCAACAGACATACAGCTTCCAGCCATATACAGTGTATGGCTGCAGGCTGTATGTCTGTACTGGTCTGCCCCCACAGTGTTCCGATCACCGCTCCTCCGGCCCGGGTCACCATCTACTGCTATGGCCTATGGACCATAGCAGTAGGTGCCGGGACCGGGGAGCAGTGACCGGATCACTTAAGATAGCACGGCTGGTCACTCACCAGGCCCCGGTCGTAGCGCGTCCTCCTGGTCCTGCGCTCCTCTGCCTCTATGGTTGTAGGCACGTGACATACCGTGCGTACAACCATAGAGACAGAGGACCGGACCGCAGGAGGACCGAAGGAGGATCACAGGAGGACACTGGGGAATGGTAAGTGACCGGCGGACATCCTTATGTCCCGAAAAGATTTTTCGGGACACAGGGATGTCCGGCATAGGAATACCTATGATTATCTGCCCAGGCCGGCTCCCGTGTGTGACTGCAGGCGGGGGCTGGCCAGAGCAGGTAAAAAATAATACTGTATATTAAAAACCAGGGGGCCTCCAGCTGTTGTAAAACTACAACTCCCAGCATGCCCGGACAGCCTTTGCCGTGCTGGGAGTTGTAGTTTCACAACAGCTGGAGGCACCCTGGTTTTTAGTATACAGTATTAGTTTTTACTTGCTCTGGCCGCCTGCAGCCACACACGGGAGCCGGCCTGGGCAGATAATCAGAAGTTTTCCTATCCCGGACCTCAATACCCGGCGTATAAGATGACCCCCGACTTTTCAGAAGAAAATTTGGGGTTAAAAAGTCGTCTTATACGCGAGGAAAAAAAAACGCTGTTTTGTAAATTTTGGGGGCTTCCGTTTCTACGTAGTACATTTTTCGGTAAAAATGACACCTGATATGTATTCTGTAGGTCCATACGATTAAAATGATACCCTACTTATATAGGTTTGATTTTGTCGGACTTCTGGAAAAAATCATAACTACATGCAGGAAAATTAATACGTTTAAAATTGTCATCTTCTGACCCCTATAACTTTTTTATTTTTCCGTGTATGGGGCGGTATGAGGGCTCATTTTTTGCGCCGTGATCTGAAGTTTTTAACGGTACCATTTTTGCATTGATAGGACTTATTGATCACTTTTTATTCATTTTTAAATGATATAAAAAGTGATCAAAAATGCACTATTTTGGACTTTGGAATTTTTTTGCGCGCACGCCATTGACCGAGCGGTTTAATTAATGATATATTTTTATAATTCGGACATTTCCGCACGCGGTGATACCACATATGTTTATTTTAATTTTTATTTACACTGTGTTTTTTTTTTTATTGGAAAAGGGGGGTGATTCAAACTTTTAATAGGGGAGGAGTTAAATGATCTTTATTCACTTTTTTTTTTCACTTTTTTTGTGCAGTGTTATAGGTCCCATAGGGACCTATAACACTGCACACACTGATCTTCTATGTTGATCACTGGTTTCTCATAAGAAACCAGTGATCAACGATTCTGCCTGATGACTGCTCATGCCTGGATCTCAGGCACTGAGCAGTCATTCGGCGATCGGACAGCGAGGAGGCAGGTAGGGGCCCTCCCGCTGTCCTGTCAGCTGTTCGGGATGCCGCGATTAGCCGCGGCTATCCCGAACAGCCCGACTGAGCTAGCCGGGAACTTTCACTTTCACTTTTAGCCGCGCGGCTCAGCTTTGAGCGCGCGGCTAAAGGGTTAATAGCGCGCGGCGCCGCGATCGGCGCTGCGCGCTATTAGAGGCGGGTCCCGGCTTCACTATGACGCCGGGCCCGCCATGATGTGTAACCCCGCGTTATATCAGAAGAGCAGGACCAAGGACGTACCGGTACGTCCTTGGTCCTTAAGGGGTTAAAGGGGTACTCTGGTGAAAAACTATTATTTTTTTTTATCAACTGGTGCCAGAAAGTCAAACATATTTGTAAATGATTTCTATTAAAAATTATTAATCCTTCCAGTACTTATTAGCTGCTGAATACCACAGAAGAAATACTTTTCTTTTTGGAACACAGAGCTCTCTGCTGACATCACGAGCACAGTGCTCTCTGCTGACATCTCTGTCCATTTTAAGAACTTTCCAGAGTAGGAGAAAATCCCCATAGCAAACATATGCTGCTCTGATCAGCTCCTAAAATGGACAGAGATGTCAGCAGAGAGCACTGTGCCCGTGATTCATCAGAGAGCACTGTATTCCAAAAAGAAAAGAATTTCCTCTGTAGTATTCAGCAGCTAAGAAGTACTGGAAGGATTAAGATTACTGGAAGTAATTTACAAATCTGTTTAACTTTCTGGCACCAGTTGATTTAAAGGAAAACTGTCAGCTTTCTCCCCCCCCGCACTAACCAGTGGTACTGGCTAGTAGTGCGGGGGACGCTAATCAGTTTGGTCCTTACCATGCTCGGATCAGCCGCGCCGTTCGGTCGTAATCCTCTATTTTCAGAAAATACAAATGAGGTGCTAACTGGCACCGGCCAGGCTAACTGGCACTCTGACATCAGTGCCGCTGGTCGCAGTGCCACCCAGCTCATCAATATTCCTCCCCTTAGTCTGCTTCTCCCTCTTCTCCCCGCTCTGTAATGAAGAGAGAGGGGAGGAATATTGATGAGCTGGGTGGCGCTGCGGCCAGGGGCAATGACGTCAGAGTGCCAGTTAGCCCCGCCGGTGCCAGTTAGCACCTCATTTGCATATTCTGAAAATAGAAGATTACGGCCGAACGGCGTGGCGGATCCGGACACAGTAAGGGCCAAACTGATCAGCGTCCCCCGCACTACCAGCCAGTACCGCTGGTTAGTGCGGGGGGAGAAAGCTGACAGTTTTCCTTTTAAAAAAAAAAAAAATTATAATTCCACCGTAGTACCCCTTTAACCAACTCAAGGCTTTTACAGAATCTTGGTAACAATTTCAAACAAGTAATAATAGAAGTTATGCTCCCTCACTGGGGATACACAGTTCTTATATGGTTGCAGACTAGTTAATATCACAACTTGCAAGACTGCTCTATCCCCGGCAATTGAAATCTGTCCGGGTCTGAGTGTAGAGACTGTGACCAATCATGAGAACGAGGCAGGAGAAGTCACCTGGTCTGGACGGACTTACAATGCAAGTCTATGGGGCTGTCCTGGCCTTGTAAAGATATAGCTGGTAGAGCATTGTGCACCCGTGTGGCTCCCTCTCTGCTTGTTTTTGTCATTACTCAGGTTCAGTCAGATGCGGAGTGATGAAGACTTTTGACATGTCTTCTATATATAGTTTCTGCTCCATTGAATAGAAAATATAGTCCCCCGCAATCTTCTAGGTCTAGGCTTACTGGCCAGGTGCACTCCGGCATCACCTCAAGAGTTACTCAGTTTAAGGGACACGTTAATCCCAACCAGTAGATCAGCTTTCTATTTCTCCCCTTGGGAAAAGGTATGCAAACTAACACCCTCCAAAGCAAGGGGTCCCATTGGCCGGGTGAGGTCACAACATGGCAGAACCTTGGCCAGTGCCACAATGACTCTTACAGTAGTAACACCAATAAGGAAAGACTTTGCATAGAAACTTCTAGCATGTTCTAAAATTCCTCACAATAGAATAAAATGCAACTCCCTCGTGTCATGGCACTCAGATCTGGACAAGGTTTCATTTACTCACATACTCGCAATAAGGCACATAATATAATCATTTAAAGGTATATACAAGATGTACAGAATTGCCCCCACCATAGGTATCCAGCAATGCTGGTGCAAATAGCAACCAACAAAATAGTAACTTCAAAACCATATGAGATAGCACAGCTTGACCACATAGTACAGACTCAGCACATGAACCATACATTTTGGTAAGGAGTCCCTCAGTCCCCTTACTTACATATGTCTGACAAATGATACTGTCACATTATATCAGTGTTTTCCAACCAGTGTGCCTCCAGCTGTTGCAAAACTACAATTGTCGTTTTGCAAAAGCTGGAGACACACTGGTATGAAAACACTGCATTAAATGCATACATCAGGAAAATGTATTAGTGTGAGAACACACAGCAAACTTAATGTGAGCATTGCCTTCTGTAGATAGAATAGCCAGGTCTACAAGCTACTCCCTAAAAAAAACACCTTAAAGGGGTACACCACTGACCCAGCGTGCTGAACATTTTGTTCCGAAGGCTGGGTGTGAGCTGCGGGGATCGTGACGTCCCGGTCAGGCCCTTCATGACTTCACGTCACGCCCCCTCAATGCAAGTCTATGGGAGGAGGCGTGGCAGCCGCAACGCCCCTCCCATAGACTTGCATTGAGGGGGCGTGGTGTGACATCACAAAGGGCCTGACTGTGACATCACAACCCCCGCAGCTCACACCCAGCCTTCGGAACAAAATGTTCAGCACGCTGGGTCAGTGGAGTACCCCTTTAAGCTTCTTAGCATCCCATTTTGCCCATATGCAGTTGCTACAATCACCGAGTAGGACAAATGTAGATGTTGCGTTGTCAAAATGCTGGATGAAAGCTCAGAGGTAATTATGTAAACAGGAATCACCGACAAGAACAGACCCCTGGGTCTCAGCAGATGAGGGCTAAAATGTAACTTTTAATATTTCCCAGATATTAAAAAACAAGCTGGTGCTCATATATGTCAAAGATACAAAAATGAAAAACACCTACAAAAAGGTTGGTTCTTCCATCGCCCACCATCGGGGTGATTTGATCCATCTGACATCTGGGACAGGGGGTTATGGCGATCACTATTCGCTCTGATAAGTATTTCCAGAGTGTGACATTACACACCTGATTAATAGAATAATAGTACAATATGAGATAATTTTTGGGTGTCATAGAAGCAAGTCTCCTGGTGAAAAACTTAAGTACGTTTTAGATTGTGGGGTGTCCAACTCCTTTAACCCCTTAAGGACGCAGGGTATTTCAGTTTTTGCATTTTCGTTTTTTTTCATCACCTTCTAAAAATCATAACACTTTCAATTTTGCACCTACAGACCCATACGAGGGCTTATTTTTTGCGCCACCAATTGTACTTTATAATGACATCAATCATTTCACCACAAACTTTAAGACAAAACCAGAATAAAAAATATTTATGGGGCAAAATTGAAAAACAAAATGCAATTTTGTAATTTTGGGGATTCCGATTCTATGCAATACACTTCTCGGTAAAAATGACACCATATCTTTATTTTATAGGTCCATATGGTTACAAGGATATTTAATTTATATAGTGGAAAGAAATGGAGTTGTCCAGAGCAGGATGTCAAGCAATACGATATTTATTCAGCGGTAACTGTGGGTGATGACAAGGTGACGCGTTTCAGCCGCACTCAGCAGCCTTAGTCATACAAAACAATAGTGCAAGTGGCTTGCTTATATGGGGGTGGAAAAATGGGTTCCTCCCCGATGAAAGTATTCACAGGGCTTAACCCATTATTCACCTCCATCCAGCAAGTATAGTACATATAGTAAAAACGCACATATAGTGTGAACAATAGTCAACATATTAAAACACTTGGGTTACAAGCAATAATGTAGAAAAAGACATATGTTAGTACTAAAAATACAAGATTTTTTGGATCTGATATTGAGGGGAGATCCTTTGAATTATAGGGTCACCACTTCTACATACCGTAAAGAATTGGCCACCAATTCGATACTGCAAGCAGCATCGTGCCACCCACCACATGTGGTCAAGAATCTCCCGGTAGGAGAAATGATTAGAGCCAGGAGGAACAACTCCACATTGGAGCTGTTTGAAAAGGAGGCGGAGGATATATCAGTGAGGCTGAGTCAAAGAGGTTATCAGACTTGGTCATTGAACCGAGCCAAGGACATTGCTAGGAGAAAAAATAGGTCTGACTTGGTATATGGCATCAAAGAGCCATCATCCCAAGTTCCCAAAAATAATAGTGAAGCAAAACCCCTTGTTTTTTCCACAAATTATAGCCATGATTTCAAACCAATATGTAAAATAATTGAGAAATATTTACCAATGGTAGCTAACGATAGCCAATATATAAAATTTTTTGAACATGGGTATAAATTTGTGTCACGGAGGGCTAAAACCATTGGCCAATGTGTTTCCCCGAGCTTGTTCAGTTCTGGTGAGATTAAGAAACCCACCTGGCTCAATACCAAGGGCAATTTCAAATGTGGACATCTAAAGTGTATTTGTTGTAAAATCATGAAGAATTCCAAAACCTTTATGTCCACAGTAACTGGAGAAACATTTGGTATGTCAGAATATATTAATTGCAACACGAATCATGTGGTTTATCTAATGACATGTAACATCTGCCAATTACAGTATGTGGGGTGCACCTCCAATCCCCTGAAGGCTAGGACCAGAAAACACCTGTCGGACATTCCCCATTTCCAGACCCGACATCTTTCCATGGTTAGTAAGCATTTTGCCGAAAAGCATGAGGGTGATTTTTCTGGTCTCAGCCTTCAGGGGATTGAGAGGGTCACCAATAATATTAGAGGAGGCAATATCAAGCAAAAATTATTGGATAGAGAAGTCTTCTGGATCATTAAACTTCAAACTAGGTGTCCCCTTGGCTTAAATTTAAGACAAGATGTCATTCTCCATTATTGATCTACTGTTGTTCCCGTATAAAATTATACATTTTTGATTTTCCTTGGAGTTTGGGGGGAATTTTATATTTATTTATATTTTTTTATATAAATAAATTATTTTTCCCACAATCATTTCCCGCACATATGATAATTAATAGCATATGTATAACTGAGTATTAAACAATATTTATACCACATGTGGGGATATTTTTGAGACAATTCAATTGTTCCATATTAGTCCGTATACCCATTTGCGATCCTACTACATAATTGGAATATAAAAAATAAACAAATTTTTAAAAAAAATTTCTTTCATGTCCTATGGTAGTATATATAACCATATGGGTTATTTGAATTCATCCAGATTCATATGATATTATATAGGGCAATATTTATATAGATTTTTCTATTGGAAATTCTCACCCTTTTTTCCTCTTTCATTTTGGGATCGCACTTGTATATATGTTATCTGACATTTTGTAATTTGTTCTTGTATTTTTAGTACTAACATATGTATTTTTCTACATTATTGCTTGTAACCCAAGTGTTTTAATATGTTGACTATTGTTCACACTATATGTGCGTTTTTACTATATGTACTATACTTGCTGGATGGAGGTGAATAATAGGTTAAGCCCTGTGAATACTTTCATCGGGGCGGAACCCATTTTTCCACCCCCATATAAGCAAGCCACTTGCACTATTGTTTTGTATGACTAAGGCTGCTGAGTGCGGCTGAAACGCGTCACCTTGTCATCACCCACAGTTACCGCTGAATAAATATCGTATTGCTTGACATCCTGCTCTGGACAACTCCATTTCTTTCCACTATTATATGGACTGAGGTCCGGTCCGGTCCGTGAGCGGGAGGGGCGATCCAGTGAGCTGTGCCGCACCTGTTGCACCTATTGGGTAATTTATATAGGTTTTATTTTATTTTACTACTTAAAAAAATTATAACTACATGCACCAAAATTAGTATGTCTAAATTTGTCATCTTCTCACCCCTATAACTTTTTTTATTTTTCCATATACTGGGATTTATGAGGGCTAATTTTTTGCACCATGATCTTAAGTTTTTATCAGTATCATTTTAGTTTTGATGGGACTTTTTGTTCGCCTTTTATAAATTTTTTAGGGTATACAAAGTGACCAAAAATACGCAATTTTGTACATTCGAAATTTTTTACTTGTACGCCATTTACCGTGTGGTTTAATTAACTTTATATTTTCATAGTTTGGACATTTATACACATGGCGATACCACATATGTTTATTTTTATTTACACTTTTTGGGGGGGGGAAAGGGGGGTGATTAAAACTTTTATTAGGTAAGGGGTTAAATCACATTTATTAACAATTTTTTAATACTTTTTTTTGCAATGTTATAGCTCCCATAGGGGACTATAACATGCAATACCTTCACTGCAGACACTGATCAATGCTATGCCATAGCATTGCATTGATCAGTGTTATCAGTGCTCTGCTGCTCCCGCCTGGATCTCAGGCATGGAGGAGAAGAGTGATGATCGAACGGTGGGAGACAAGGTAAGAAGCCTCCCTCTGTCCTTTCAGCTGTCCAGGACACCGCGATTTCACCTCGGCGGTCCCGAACAGCCCACTGAGCTAACCGGCAATCATTTTCTCCAGTTTTAAACGCCACAGTCAATTTCATTGCAGCGTCTAAAGGGTTAATACCAGACATCAGCCCGATTGGTGATGTCCAGTATTAGCCACGGGTCCTTGCTGCTGATAGCTCCTGAGTAGTGTTGCTCGCGAATATTCGCAATGCGAATTTTATTCGCGAATATCGCATATTTGCGAATTCGCGAATATTCGCGAATATAGCGCTATATATTCGTAATTACGAATATTCATTTTTTTTTGTTTGTTTTTTTTTCACAGTACACATCACAGTGATCATCCCTCTCTTCTTCCAGCTTGTGTGGTGTAAAGAAGGCTCTAATACTACTGTGTGAGACCGGTGTGCGAATTTTCGCATATGCGAAAATTTGCATATGCTAATTTTCGCATATGCGAAAAGGAGTACTCCACTGCAAAACATTTTCTTTTAAATCAACTTGTGCCAGAAGGTTAAAAAGATTTTTAAATTACTTCTATTAAAAAATCCCAATACTTTCAGTACTTATCAGCTGCTATATACTACAGAGAAATGTCTTTTCTTTTTGAATTTCCTTTCTGTCTGACCACAGTGCTCTCTGCTGACACCTATGTCCATTTTAGGAATTGTACAGAGTAGGAGAAAATCCCCATAGCAAACCTCTCTTGCTCTGGACAGTTCCTGACACGGACAGAGGTGTCAGCAGAGAGCACTGTGGTCAGACAGAAAGGAAATTCAAAAAGAAAAGAATTTCCTTTGTAGTATGCATCAGCTGATAAGTACTGGAAGGATTGTGATTTTTTAATAGAAGTAATTTACAAATCTGTTTAACTTTTTGGCACCAGTTGATTTAAAAGAGTGTTTTCCAATGGAGTGCCCCTTTAAATATATTTTAGTATAACATCAAAACAAAAAAATCAATCAGTAATGAAACAGTAGCTGTACATTTTATATTCTATGTTCATAGGGTGAAATAATAGTGTGGGGCAGCAACCGAGAAGAAGTCCTATTTTCATTTTTAATAGTGGGCCCTTTATTCTGTGGGCGCCCTTGTGTTTATTCATAAATCGAGAAATAACTTATCTTACCATATTTTGGTAAGATATCATAAATAAGTCTCTAAAACCAACACAAAAAGTATATCAGTAAAATTCAGACAATATGTAAAAGTTTCCTTTTCTTCACAGAACAACATGTGTTTATTCCATATAATGCCATGTTCACTGGGGCAAAAATGCACAGAATGTCTGCCCAAATCAGATAGATTAAGGATTAAGTCAGTGAGATGAGGCGGTCAGTGCCACACTAGGGACCTGCACTTTACGTTGTGAGGAAGTCGCCAGGAGGCACCCTGAGGAAGTCACCAGGAGGCAACATAACATGTGGGGTTGCTAGTGTGGCACCGCCCGCCTCATGTCACTGACTTAATCCTCCATCTGGACCTGTTTGCCTCAGTACTGTAAGTGTTTATGCATTCTCTACATTTTATATAGTGGATGCCGGTATTTCCGGTTGTGGGAATTGTCAGGACAATGGCTGATACATGCTTTACTCTTTTGGGGCAGGTGGGCAGATTCCACCTCTAATGGCGGGGTTGATGGTTACTTCTTGGGGTCCCCTAAGCTCTTACATCTCCTTTCTTTCTTCCTTCCTTTCTTTCTTTTTTCTTGTTAACTAGGCTTTCCCTTAATATGCTGCCCTAAATCTCTTTCTACTTTGGCCAAGACAAAGTATCTTGTTGTAGATTCCCCATGGATGTGTATGGCACCTAGAACCCAAAACACCTCTATCTATCTATCTATTTATCTTATTCTTTGTCTGTAACTATTTATCTATCTATCTATCTATCTATTTATCTATCTATTTATTTATTTATCTTTCTATCTATTTATCTATCTATCTATCTATCTTCTATCTATCTACTGTATCTATCTCCTATCTACCTCATATCTATCTCTGGGCAGATAGATGGATAAACATATAGATAGCTGTCCATCAGCCCATAGTTGTAGCTACGTTTTTCTTCTCCAGACTCATTTTGCTCCCCTAGAACTGTATCTAAATAACTTGGCCAAGATGGCTTGTTGTTGATCTCCGTGTCTCCATCACCCAGCACCTGAGGCTCACGAGAAGACGCCAGCCCCCTTAGCTACACTTATCCATTTATCTATCTAGCTCTATTTATCTATCTTTCTCCCACTATCTCTCAATCACACCCTCCCTGCCAGTCATTCACTGGGTAGCAGGAAGGCGATGGATATTGGTAAGGTCATCGTCCTTTAATAATGGGAGTTGGTATTTGAGCTATCCGTATTATTACTGAAAGTTGTGTGCCAGTAATTTTGACAGAGGTACAGACTACAGGGCTATTAGGAGCCTACTCTACCATCCTCACACACACCCCTCCCTCCCCCTTTCTATTCGGAGAGAGAATTAAAACAGATTTGGAGACGTTGCAAGAGAGCGGTGTCAATGCTGGAATACACGCCGGCTGATTTATACAATTCATTTGGGCCATTAGTTTTCATTAAAGATCAAATGGAATGGGTACTTACTAACAGAGAGGCCTTTAGGGAACTGAATTGCAGAGAAGAAAGAAGATTAAACTTTACATTCATCCCAAAATTTAATTCAGAAGTAATCAATCGCATAATGGACCAGGAACTGTGGCTGGGTGATTGAAATGAAATTACCATATTTTTAATCTTAATTTTCCACACTGTTTATCTGACACTGTCAATATAAAATACAAACAGATAATGAAATAGCATTATATTGACACTACAATCATCTCTCGAGCAGCCCTCAGTGATTAAACTGCTGGAATGTTTGATTACATTTTCTTGCCTGACATTACAAATGACACGGATGCTTCCCCTAGACTCTGCTGCAAGGCAGAAAATGAGTCTATCCATCAAACGGCGCTGGCAGCTACCCCTCTCTGTCAATAGCTGCCAGCGGGGAAAAAAAGACAACACTTCTGTCGAAACGTTTAGCAGACAGAAAAGGGGATAATAAAAGAGAGAGAGAGAGAGAAGAAAAAAAAGAGAGGGAGGGCGAGGGAGGGAGGGAAGGAAGAAGAGAGAGAAGAAGGGGCCGAAGCATTGAAGGAGAAAGAAGAAGGAAAAAAAAACGAAGAAGAAGAAGCAGTGTATGGGAGGGAGTGATCTCCGAGAGGACTTGTGTTCGGCTGAAGACGAGAATAAATACACAGGGATTTGAGATGCTAAGAAATGAAATTTGACAGATTCTGTGTCATGTTCTGGCAAAAGCTTTTTGATAAGAGGTGCTTGTAGTGGCCTGAATAAATACCAAAGGACAACAGTGTTCTTGCTAGTCATTATACATGAACAGATGTTAGCGCAATTAGGAATCCGGGCAGAGGAGGGGGGGGGCGCTGACACTACAGCATCAAACTTCCGCAGGGATAAAACCGGAGGACGCAGGGCTTTAGGAGGGAGGGAGCGCTGGGGAACGAGCTGTGCGTCAAAAGATCAGGCAGGATTTGTGCGTCAGAATGCCATTATTGTCTATGGTAAACTGGGAGCGGAATAAGTCATTGGCTTATGGCAGGCAAAACCGTTTCACACTGGCGACATGTGCCCATTAGATTTAGGAGTCATTGATTCCTATAAGAGCTGCTGTCACTCCGCAGTGTTAAAGCCGTGTGTGGTTTTGAATCGAAATTGCTGTATCCGCTTTATGTGTGCATGTCCCTGGGCTGGAATTTAGCAATGCCTATAAGACAAAGAATAGGAAATCAGTAGAATGAATGGTTAAGGCTGGGTTCACACTGCGGTATATCGTCCTAAACATTTCATCAAAAAAGGGATGTTGACATATACCATATATATTTATGGCCTTTTTGCCCTTTAGGACACAGCTAATTGTTTTTCCAATCAAAGAACCATATAAGGGCTTGTTTTTTTACGAGAGCGATTAAAATTTTGAGATGACACCTTTCATTTTACCATACAATGTACGGCCAAAGGAAAATATTACTATTTGTTGAGGGAAAACACAAATTTTGGGAGAGGTTCGTTTTTTACACAGTGTACTTTATGGTAGAACTAACATTACATCTTTATTATGTGAATCAGTGTGATTAATAATGTTTCAATGCTTTTCTATTATTGTACTGATTTAATTATTTTTTTTAACTTTTTAACTAAATATTTATTCTTAACCCCTTAAAGGTTAAGGGGAAAACTTTTTTTTTAAATCAACTGGTGCCAGAAAGTTAAACACTTAAACACTTGTAAATCACTTCTATTAAAAAATCTTAATCCTTCCAGTACTTTTTAGGGGCTGTATACTAAAGAAAAATCCAAAAAAGAAATGCATTTCCTCTGATGTCATGACCACAGTGCTCTCTGCTGACCTCTGCTGTCCATTTTAGGAACTGTCCAGAGCAGGAGAAAATCCCCATAGCAAACATATGCTGCTCTGGACAGTTCCTAAAATGGACAGTAGAGGTCAGCAGAGAGCACTGTGGTCATGACATCAGAGGAAATGCATTTCTTTTTTGGATTTCTCTTTATTATACAGCCCCTAAAAAGTACTGGAAGGATTATGATTTTTTTATAGAAGTTATTTACAAATCTGTTTAACTTTCTGGCACCATTTGATTTAAAAAAAAAAAGTTTTCCAGTACCCCTTTAACTCCTTAACGATGCAGGACGTATATTTACGTACTCCGCCGGCTCCCGCAATATGCCGCAGGGTCAGGCGGTTTTCCCGCGTCATATCGGGTCGGTCCCGGCAGCTATCAATGGCCGGGATCGCGGTGATGCCCTGTATTAACCCTTCAGACGCGGCGATCGGGCTGTTCAGGAACACCGCGGTGAAATCGCGGCGTCCCGAACAGCTTACAGGACACCGGGAGGGCCTTTACCTGCCTCCTCGGTGTCCGATCGATGAATGACTGCTCCGTGCCTGAGATCCAGACAGGAGCAGTCAAGCGCCGATAACACTGATCACAGGCGTGTTAATGCACACCAGTGATCAGCATGAGAGATCAGTGTGTGCAGTGTTATAGGACCCTATGGGACCTATAACACTGCAAAAAAAAAAGTTAAAAAAAAGTGTTAATAAAGGTAATTTAACCCCTTCCCTAATAAAAGTTTGAATCACCCCCCTTTTCCCATAAAAAAAAATAAAACAGTGTAAATAAAAAAATAAAAAAACATATGTGGTATCGCCGCTTGCATAAATGTCCGAACTTATTATCTAACTAACTAAAAATTCCAAAGTCCAAAAAAGCGTATTTTTGGTCATTTTTATACCATTAAAAAATGAATAAAAAGTGATCAAAAAGTCCGATCAAAACAAAAATCATACCGATAAAATCGTCAGATCACGGCGCAAAAAATGAGTCCCCATACTGCCCTGTACGTGGAAAGATAAAAAAGTTATAGGGGTCAGAAGATGACATTTTTAAACGTATAAATTTTCCTGCATGTAGTTATGATTTTTTCCAGAAGTACGACAAAATCAAACCTATATGAGTAGGGTATCATTTTAACTGTATGGATCTACAGAATAATGATAAGGTGTCATTTTTACCGAAATATGCACTGCGTAGAAACGGAAGCCCCCAAAAGTTACAATATGATGTTTTTTCTTCGATTTTGTCGCACAATGATTTTTTTTTCCGTTTTGCCATTAATTTTTGGGTAAAATGACTAATGTCACTGCAAAGTAGAATTGGTGGCACAAAAAATAAGCCATAATATGGATTTTTAGGTGGAAATTTGAAAGGGTTATGATTTTTAAAAGGTAAGGAGGAAAAAACGAAAGTGCAAAAACTGAAAAATCCTGAGTCCTTAAGGGGTTAAGGACCACAGGTTTTTACATTTTTGCACATTTGTTTTTTACTCCTCACCTTCTAAAAATCATAACACTACAGACCTATCTGAGGGCTTGTTTTTTGCGCCACCATTTTTACTTTGTAATACCATCAATTATTTCAGCACAAAATCTACAGTCAAACCCGCAAAACAAAATTTGTGGGGCAAAACGGAAAAGAATAATTGCCATTTTGCAACTTTTGGGGGCTTCTGCTTCTACGCAGTGCATTTTTCTGTAAAAATTACTCCTTATCTTTATTCATTTTATTTTGTTTTACTTCTTAAAAAAATATAACTTTTTGTGCTGTGATCTGTAGTTTTTATTAGAACCATTTTTTGTTTTGACAGGACTTATTGATCACTTTTTATACTTTTTTTTGGGGGGGGTATACAAATTGACCAAAAATTCACATTTTTTTATGTATACGCCATTGACCGAGTGGTTTAGTTAACATTATATTTTTATAGTTCAGACATTTACGCATGAAGCGATACCACATACTGTATGTTTATGTTTAATTTTGTTTCCTAATATTTTTTTGCAGGAAAAGGGGGGGATTCAAACTTTTATTAGGGAAGAAGTTCAATCACTTTTATTAACTTAAAAAAAAAAAATTATTACACAATTTTATAGTACCAATGGAGCGCTATAACATGCAATCTTCTGGTTGCATATTGTAATGTCCCTATATAGGTGTTTTTTTATCTTCTGCTCTGGGACCTGTTCAGACATGCAGTTTATGTCTGAACAGTTTCTTGTGTTAATTCTCCCTTGGATGGGAAGAGTTAACCTTCTTGGCTTCAGCACTGGGAGTATATAAGGCCACTTCAGCTGTTGTTTGGTGCTGGTTATTACACCTGTTACGCTGACCATGTTTGCATTATGTTCCCTATGTCTGTCTGAGCATGTTCTGAGTTTTAACCATGTCTGATATATAGATATTAGCCTGTTTTGTTTTTGAACCTTTGTGGGGTTTTAGTATTCTTGCATTGTTCGTTCTGCATATGCTTTGTGTTTTTTGAGTCTGTATTCACACTGTGCGCTTTGTCAGTCCTGTTTTGACCCATGTTTGATCCTGGATCTCCCAGGATAGAATTCTGTTCTGAGCCTTTTTGTCATAGAAGGGGAACGGACAATGGATGTAAATGTTTGTTGATTGTCCTTAAGGGGTTAAAATTGCCCCTTCTGACCCCTATAACACTTTTATTTATTCTTATATGGGGCTGTATGGTGCTGATTTTTGTGCTATGATCTGTAGTTGTTCTTTTTTTTTATGGGACTTTTTGATCACTTTTTTATACCTATTTTTCAGGGATGTATTGTGACCTAAATCATCAATTTTGGACTTGTACTGTGCAGGATCATTAACATTATATTTTAATAGTTTGGACAATTCTGCATGCTGCAAAATCCTGTCTTTAAATTTTGCGGAATTTTGAGAATCCTCAATAGGGCTTTGAATTTTGTCAGAATTCTGTGGTTTAAGCACACAGAAATTCTGCAGAAATTCAGTTGCAATTCAGCAAAAAATTCCACAGCAAGCTTTGTGGAATAGAATTTGAGTGGAATAGCAGTTTTTTTGTTGTGTAAACATAGCCTATCTGCACTGGAGGTGGTTGCTGCTGTAGGTGCAATGCTTTCTACATCAGTTCCAGCTAATAACCCCGCCTTCTTTGGTCGATAAGTCTGTCCTCTCCATATTCATCCACACTGAAAGGGGCAGAGTCCTCAGCTGGGCAGGCTTATTGCTAGGTTGGTCGGGAGCCTTCTCCAGTGGGAAAATGGTAAGATATTACCACATTACAAACAACATAGAAACATATTGGCCCTTATTTACTATTGTAAACCCAACCTATTTTGTCAGGTTGTGCGCCAGATTCTGGCTCACTGCGCCAGAAATTCTGTCTGTGCCAGAATGTGTGCCAGGATTTAAAAAAGAAAAAAACAACCAACTCTCCATTTTACTGAGAAACCCCAAAAAAGGGGCATAGCCCTCTTGAAAAGGGCATGTGGCTTCCAAAAGGAGGCATGTTCCTGACATTTTCACAGAAAAACTACATATTTACTAAGGTTTCCACAGAAAATGGGGTGGATTTCAGCTGAGGAAAACCCCACAGATCATAGCATGTGTAAAAAAAAAAAAGCAAAATGTAGGGAAAAGTGCAAAATGTAGGGAAACCTTAGTAAATACTGTGGAAAAAAATTGTAGGGAATTAAAACCCACAAAGAAAACTACACAACACTCTTAGTAAATCAGGGCCATTATGTGTTGGCAGATAAGAACAATTTCGCCCATTTAGTCTTCCTAATATATATGGCTGCTCTGATTCTCACCGGGGTATGAAGTGTTAGAATTAGGGTCACCCCTATATTCTGTTAAGTGCGGGTGACCCTGCTTTCAGTTTCCCTTTAGGATGTCTTAGCAGTATACTTTGCAGTTGTTGGAAGATGTTATTATATTGGGAAAGACAGAAAAGAGAAGGAAAGAGAACATCTACAATGAGAGAGAGAACGTCAACTGTCGGCACCAGATGTATACTGTATATATATTCTGTATCAAAAACAGATCCTAAAAGAAGAAACCAGGAAAACCATTCCCAATGATAAAGTTGGACCTGGTTGTCTTGATGGCCTCTGGTGGCTTCCCCAGCTGCTTTTGGTATAAAATATAAAGTACACAGACTTAAAACAAGCAGTCAGATGTTAATTGATGTTAAATAATGTTAATTTATGGTAAATTAGATTAATTTAACAAATTTAAAATAATTTAGAAATGACAACAAACTATATAAAAAAAGACAGCAATGATAATTATTAATTACCTATAAAAAATACATAGTATCTATATTGTATGGCACATGGCATAAAAACAAGTGAAAAAATAAAACATTATATATAGTAGGTATCCAGCTATTAAAAAGACCTGTAGCATAAAGTTAGGTAAAAAGCCTTAGCAGACTTAGTTTTTTCATTTCCTCACAAAAATGAATAAAAGGGAATCAATAAATTATATGCACCCTCAAATTGTGTAATTTGGCTATGCCAATGGGAAAAAAAAGTCTTGACCCTTGAAATATTGTAATAAAAAAAATATTATCTAAATCCTGAATTTCTAAAAAAAAAAATAACCGGTAAATATTAGCCTGTAACCTTAGAGTGGACCCCTGGAGTAAATTCTTGAGGTTAGGGCACCTCTGTCATTACCTGCTCCATATCTCATGCAGCCCTCTTGTTTTATTTTGTCCTAAGTCCTCCCCAAGTGGGGAAACTGGTATGAAACTATTATTGACAGTGTACATAAGGTAGTAGAATGGTGTCCTTCCAGTACTTATTAGCAGCTGTATGCTACATAGGAAATTATTTTCTTTTTGAATTCATTTTTTGTCTTGTCCACAGTGCTCTCTGATGACACCTCTGTCTGTGTCAGGAACTGTCCAGAGTAGCATAGGTTTGCTATGGGGATTTTCTCCTGCTCTGGACAGTTCCTGATACAGGAATCAAGTGTCAGCTGAGAGAACTGTGGACAAGACAAAAAAAAAAGAATTTCCTCTGTAGCATACAGCTGCTAAGAAGTACTGGAAGGACAAATATTTTTTAATAGACGTAATTTAAAAATCTGTTTAACTTTCTGGCACCAGTTGATTTAAAAAAAAAATGTTTTCCTCCAGAGTACCCCTTTAACCCCTTAACCCCTTAAGGACCAGGCCATTTTACACCTTAAGGACCGGAGCGTTTTTTGCAATTCTGACCACTGTCATTTTAAACATTAATAACTCTGGAATGCTTTTACTTATCATTCTGATTCCGAGATTGTTTTTTCGTGACATATTCTACTTTAACTTAGTGGTAAAATTTTATGGTAACTTGCATCCTTTCTTGGTGAAAAATCCCAAAATTTGATGAAAAAAATGAAAATTTAGCATTTTTCTAACTTTGAAGCTCTCTGCTTGTAAGGAAAATGGATATTCAAAATATATATTTTTTGGATTCACATATACAATATGTCTACTTTATGTTTGCATCATAAAATTTATGAGTTTTTACTTTTGGAAGACACCAGAGGGCTTCAAAGTTCAGCAGCAATTTTGAAATTTTTCACAAAATTTTCAAACTCACTATTTTTCAGGGACCAGTTCAGTTTTGAAGTGGATTTGAAGGGTCTTCATATTAGAAATACCCCATAAAAGATCCCATTATAAAAACTACACCCCCAAAAGTATTCAAAATGACATTCAGTAAGTGTATTAACCCTTTAGGTGTTTCACAGGAATAGCAGCAAAGTGAAGGAGAAAATTCAAAATCTTCATTTTTTACACTCGCATGTTCTTGTAGACCCAATTTTTGAATTTTTACAAGGGGTAAAAAGGAGAAAATTTTTACTTGTATTTGAAACCCAATTTCTCTCGAGTAAGCACATACCTCATATGTCTATGTTAATTGTTCACCGGGCGCAGTAGAGGGCTCAGAAGGGAAGGAGCGACAAATGGTTTTTTACATTTTTAAAAAGGGTAATAGCAGAAAATACCCCCCAAAATTTGAAGCCCAATTTCTTCCGATACAGAAAACACCTCATATGGGGGTGAAAAGTGCTCTGCTGGTGCACAACAGGTCTCAGAAGAGAAGGAGTCACATTTGGCTTTTTGAAAGCAAATTTTGCTCTGGGGGCATGCCCCATTTAGGAAGCCCCTATGGTGCCAGAACAGCAAAAAAAAAACACATGGCATACCATTTTGGAAACTAGACCCCTCGGGGAACGTAACTAGGGGTAATTTGAACCTTAATATCCTACAGGTGTTTCACGACTTTTGCATATGTAAAAAAATATATATTTTTTTTACCTAAAATGCTTGTTTTCCCAAAAATTTTACATTTTTAAAAAGGGTAATAGCAGAAAATACCCCCCAAAATTTGTTAGGCAATTTCTCCCGAGTACGGCGAGACCCCATATGTGGCCCTAAACTGTTGCCTTGAAATACGACAGGCCTCCAAAGTGAGAGCGCCATGCGCATTTGAGGCCTATATTAGGGACTTGCATAGGGGTGGACATAGGGGTATTCTACGCCAGTGATTCCCAAACAGGGTGCCTCCAGCTGTTGTAAAACTCCCAGCATGCCTAGACAGTCAACGGCTATCTGGCAATACTGGGAGTAGTTGTTTTGCAACCGCTGGAGGCTCCGTTTTGGAAACAGTGGCGCACCAGACGTTTTTCATTTTTATTGGGGAGGGGAGGGGGGCTGTGTAGAGGTATGTGTATACGTAGTGTTTTTTACTTTTTATTTTATTGTGTGTTAGTGTAGTGTTTTTAGGGTACAGTCGCACGGGCGGGGGGTTCACAGTAGTTTCTCGCTGGCAGCTTGAGCTGCAGCAGAAAATTTGCTGCAGCTCAAACTTGCAGCCGGATACTTACTGTAATCCTCCGCCCATGTAAGTGTACCCTGTACATTCACATTGGGGGGGGGGGAACATCCAGCTGTTGCAAAACTACAACTCCCAGCATGTACGGTCTATCAGTGCATGCTAGGAGTTGTAGTTTTGCAACAGCTGGAGACACACAGGTTGTGAAACACCGAGTTTGGCAACAAACTCAGTGTTTTGCAACCAGTGTGCCTTCAGCTGTTGCAAAAGCTACAACCCCCAGCATGTACGGACAGCGGAAGGGCATGCTGGGTGTTGTAGTTATGCAACAGCGGGAGGCATACTACTTTGGCTGGGGATGCTGGGGATTGTAGTTATGCAACAGCTGGAGACACACTGGTTTGCTACTTAACTCAGTGTGCCTTCAGCTGTTGCAAAACTACAACTCTCAGCAGTCACCGACAGCCAACGAGCATGCTGGGAGTTGTAGTTATGCAACCAGCAGATGCCCCACTACAACTCCCAGCATGCACTTAAGCTGTTTGTGCAAGCTGGGAGTTGTAGTTACACAACAGCTGAAGGTACACTTTTCCATAGAAAGAATGTGCCTCCAGCTGTTGCAAAACCATAAGTCCCAGCATGCCCATAAGTGCATGCTGGGAGTTGTGGTGGTCTGCCTCCTCCTGTTGCATAACTACAGCTCCCAGCATGCCCTTTTTGCATGCTGGGAGCTGTTGCTAAGCAACAGCAGGAGGCTGTCACTCACCTCCTGCTGCTGCTTGATCGCCGCACAGGTCAGTCCCGCCGCTGCCGCCGTCGTCGCTCCTGGGGCCCCGATCCCAACATTAACGCCAGGGATCTGGGTCCCCAGCACCAGGGGTGCACGTCCCGCACCCGCTCACGTCCTCCGGAAGAGGGGCGGAGCGGGTGCGGGATTGACACCCGCAGCAGGCGCCCTGATTGGTCGGCCGGTAATCCGGCCGACGAATCAGGGCGATCGTGAGGTGGCACCAGTGCCACCTCACCCCTGCAGGCTCTGGCTGTTCGGGGCTGTCTCTGACGGCCCCGATCAGCCAGTTATTCCAGGTCACCGGGTCACTGGAGACCCGATTGACCCGGAATCAACGCAGATCGCTGGACTGAATTGTCCAGCGATCTGCGGCCATCGCCGACATGGGGGGGCATAATGACCCCCCTGGGCGATATACCGCGATGCCTGCTGAACGATTTCAGCAGGCATCGGGCACCGGCTCCCCTCCGGCTAGCGGCGGGGGGACGGGAAAGGACAGGACGTACTCCTACGTCCTCGGTCCTTAAGGACTCGGAAACGGGGGCGTAGGAGTACATCCATTGTCCTTAAGGGGTTAAGGACTCAGCCCCTTTGGACCTTAAGGACTAAGACAATTTTATTTTTACGTTTTCGTTTTTTCCACCTCCCCTTCAAAAAATCATAACTCTTTTATATTTTCATCCACAGACTAGTATGAGGGCTTGTTTTTTGCGCGACCAGTTGTCCGTTGTAATGCCATCACTCACTTTACCATAAAATGTATGGCGCAACCAAAAAAATACTATTTTGCAAATTTTGGAAGGTTTTGTTTTCACACCGTATAATTTATGATAATAATGACATGTGTTTTTTATTCTTTGGGTCAATACGATTAAAATGATACCCATGATTATACACTTTTCTATTACTCTTGCACTTAAAAAAAATCGCAAACTTTTTAACCAAATTAGTACGTTTAAAATCCTCCTATTTTGAAGACCTATAACTTTTTCATTTTTCCGTATAAGCGGTGGTATGAGGGCTCATTTTTTGCGCTGTGATCTGTACTTTCTAGTAACACCATATTTGCTTATACAAAACTTTTATTAGATTTTTTTTTTTTTTTTTTTTTTATAAAATGTTATAAAAAAGCAGCTATTTTTTTTTTTTTTTTTTACGTTCACGCCGTTCACCATACGGGATCATTTACATTTTATTTTAATAGTTCGGATATTTACGCATGCGGCGATACCAAATATGCATATAAAATAAATTTTTTACACTTTTTGGGGGTAAAATAGGGAAAATGGGACAATTTACGTTTTTATTGGGGAAGGGGTTTTTCACATTTTTTTGCTTTATTTTTTTTCTTTTTTTTCTTTTATTTTTACACTCTTATAGTCCCCATAGGGGACTATTTATAGCAACCATTCGATTGCTAATGCTGTTCAGTGCTATGTGTAGGACACAGCACTGATCAGCATTATCGGTCATCTACTACTCTGGTCTGTGGGAAGGCAGATCAGAGCAGAAGACTCCCGGAAGGCAGCGGAGCCAGATGAGGGGACCTCCGTCTGCGGGACGGCTGTGAATACGGAAACCCGCACACAGTGTTCGGAGTAATGAACTTCCGGACACTGTGAGAGGAGCTCCGAACTGCAGGGCAGCGCACAACCCCTTTAAGGGCAACAACATTTAGAGACTAATAACACACCCATGCAGCAGATACCTTTCTATACCACAGGTAACCCTTACTTTGCTATCAGAAGTGGGAGTTTGGTGATTATATTAGAAGTTCTTTAAAACCTCCCAGTAGAGACCCATTGCACCTCCTACTAACATCCCTGTGTCTGGTTTATGTGCAACTTCACCATCAATGACACCCTATACTCAACCAGACACAGTACCAGGACACTACAGGTAGGTAAAACACAAAAACGGCACACAAGTAACATCAGTAATCTCTAACAAGAAATAAACACACTGAGAGGTGCAGAGCTTTAATATATACAGTGCCCCCAGGAATACCTTACCATCTACCAGCTCACTACTTTTTTATTCATACCTGTTGCCTTTATTGAAATCCATAAGTATATACCTGAACTTAAAATAAAAATCTGATGTTTATGTCCTCCTTATGGTCATTTTAAAATAGTTCAAAACTTTTTATGCATTTCATCCCATTTTATGTTACTTCTTGCTTTCTAAGAACTTCAGTTTTCCAGTTCTGATCCAAGCAGATGCAGCATTACTGTCTGCATTATACATCTTTCATATTAAGGTAAATATTATAATACATTCTCTGTATACACAGGCTTGTATGTCTTTGTACTGCCAATCTAGGAGGTAGTGATAATACAGAGCAGCCTCAATACCTAATAATGAAGTTCTTTCCTACAGCAAAGGAATCTGATGTCAATCCCAGAGAAGGAAAAACAGTACAAAAGTGAAATAAAAGCAACTAAATAATGCTAAATTTTAATAACAGACTGGAATTAAAGATCTCTTTAGTGCAGGCACAACTTTCACCCCTTCCCTTCCAATAGGTAATGCAACACACTGCAAGCCTAGGGGTAAATGTGTCTTGAAAGAGAATTAGTTTGGCATGTGTATACCAACAGACAAGATTATTATTTAGCATTCCCGTGGAAAATAACGTAAGCCACTTGAGAAATCTAAATATAAATTAACAAGCTCTCTTAATAACCATATTCAGGGAAATAACAAGATAACTCATTTGCCTTTCTCAGAATACCTTGTAAAATGGAAATCAGGAAGGGTTTGACATGTTCTCTAAATATAAACTGATCTCAGCATAATGCCAGTCAATCCTGAATGGCAAGTATTCCTGGTTTACAGAAGTAAGGATAATGGATACAATGCAACCAATTATACAAATATGGATTGTATAACAACTTCACCAGGTTGTTGTACAGTGCATAAGAAATTCACTTCTTTTATTGTCCCATGTAATAAGGTATGGTTCCTACTCCCAAAATACTACAAAAGTATTTTCACATAAATATATACTGTATTTAAGGACCGTTTGTAATAAATAATTGTTCTACCTGAATGAAACTGTGATGAATGGTTCTGTCAGAACCCATAGGGTTAATGCTCTCTAGCCCTGTTGTTTACCCTGGTTGCTGGGACTACGCCTCTGTGCTGCTGGGTGTGGTTCAGGTTGCTGAGCCTATTAGGATCCTCTTGCTAGCATTACAGTGATATATAATGAAGCCTTTTTCATTCATGCCTTGCATGTGAAAGTTCTTGCAACTGAAACTAGCATTCTCTCTACTATTATTGTCATATCTGGTTCTGTGATCTTTTGGCTTGGCTTTTGACTCCTCTTTTGCTCTCTTTTATTGTACTCCGTACCCTCCTGGTTTTAACTCGGCTCGTTAACTTCATTTTCACTGTGTGTGTTTAGGTTGATTTCTGTTAGTTTTGAGTGCCTCCAGCTGTTTTCTGACATCCTACCATATTGTATTTTATTGTTTTGACTTGTGACTGTCCTCACTTATTTAGATAGGGATCATCTTCATGGTTGTGGACCCGTTATTTAGGACGGGTACGCAATTAGGCAGGGACAGAGGGGGTGGGCAAGTTTAGGGTTGCACTCTATCCCTGCCCTACGTGACAGAAACCAGTGTGAAATTAAAGGGTCTGTCAGGGGATAGAAAAATAAATTGTGGTCACTTAAGATATAAGCTTTTTTAGCCATATTTTAGTCACATTAATGTGCTCTAAAGTTGGCATTTTTTTCTTTCAACTCCCCCTTTAACTTATGACGAACATAAAAAAGAAGACGGAGAGAAGAATCAGTACATCAACACATTCCAAATACCCTTGTAGTTTACTCTTGAGCAGTGCTTTTTTGTTAGTGTTGGTCAGGGGTCAAGTCCTCAGAAAAGAAGTGTGGGAACTCACCCAAGATTTCCACTCAAGGACTGGTCCTTCTACTTCCCCCTCCAAGGTAGCTTTCATATATATCAATCTTTCAATAAACTGATGGTGAAGCTTGGTGATGGTGAAGATTTCCATTACAAATTACACCTGCAATAAGATGTAAATTGTAGTAAATTCAGTGAGGAGGGCAGTCACGCCCTCTTCGTTCAAGGCCATACCCACTCTGTGACAAGCCCTTCCCACATGGTGAGTGTGGTGCTGGTTGGCCGAAAGTTCCAACATTTTGTGCAACTCCCCTTTGCACATAATTTTGTTAATTTTGGCCTTTCTGCCCTAGAGCAGAACTTAATAAATTCCACCCCCCCCCCATTATCTCTCCGATCCCCTCCCCCCCTGATTTATCAATTTTAGTCCATGACACCACTGTAATCCACCCTTACTTCTGGTCCCTCTGGACCTGATCCCTCGTATTTCTCCTTACAATTTCCAAACCTTACAAACCCTCCTTCTGCACTTTTTCCTTGTCTGCTCCTCACCCAACCATCTCCTAGACTTCTCCCATACTTTCTTCATACTCTGGAACTCAGTATCCTACCCCATCAGAATCTTCCCCACAACCAAAACTTTTAAAAGAAAAACTTGAAATCCTATTTTTTCAGAAAAGCATGCAACTTGCAATAATCCTGCTGCCACTATACTGCGCTGTGAACGGCCCTACTGTGTCTTTCCCCTCACCTTGTAGATTGTAAACCCTGGTGGGCAGAATCCTCCCCCTATGTTCCAGTCTGTCATGTATTTTATTTTTGTTTATTGAACTTCTTGTTTTTTGCCATATGTCATATATTTAAACCCTTTTATCATGAAATTGATAGCAATTTATTATAAACAGGAATAATAATTGATAAGGCTAAGGATTCCCTGTGGGAAAGGTAATGGTAAAGAACTCAAAATCCTTTAGTCTCCCTTCCCCGCTTTAGCCCAACCCCAAACCTGTAGCCACATCCAGAATTGGAGGACCCATGAAAGAAAATGGATTTTTCTTTTTAGAGCAGAAATGTTCTCTGAATATATTTATTGACCATTCCTGTGTATTTCAATGCAAATAAGACCGAATGTTTTTAGTTTCTATAATGTATTTCTTATAATCGGGAAATATTTAGCAGTTTTCAGCCAACACCAAACCAGGTCTGTAATATCGAGTTGAAATCAAACTCCTTTAGTTTATGTAAAGCCTCCAAGACCCATATATTATATGATCCAGCTTTGATCTCCCTCAGACGTCTGTCTTCCTGAAAAGCCACAAGCCATGGGACAGCTGGATACAGCATCAAACCAGCGTGACAGATTGGAAATGACAGCTCAGTCAGGTCTCCTTAGAGTTACCTGCAGAAATGACTGGGAATCCACGGCTACACTGTAATTCTCTGCCACGTGTGAAACCGAGGAGTGTAGTCTCAGCAGACTGTCAGTGCTGCAGGTGTACTGCAAGATTTCCGAAAACCAGCTGGGTAGCTTTAATGTATTAGAATATCAGCGCCCTCAGACAATGGGGTGCAGGATATTCTAATTATGAATCGTTTTATTGGAAAAGAAATACATATAAATTTACAGAGTATGTTTAAGCAACCATATAAAATACATCTGCATTCTATCTGTGAAGCAGACGTTTCACCAGACTTCATTTTTACGTTTACTTGCTTCTAAAACCAGTAACAGTATATTTTTTGTACACACCTAAACAAACAAATTTATGGAAAAAAAACAAAAACATACATGCATTTTATCTGGAAGGCTTAGCTGACGAGGATGCCAGAGAATATTATCACAAGAAGAAGTACTACTCAGGGAATGGTTGCAGAAAAATTGCAAATCAATAAAAATCTCAAAAGAACAATTAATAGTTGTCTATATAATAAAAAAAGAATTCTGCTTCGAATTTCCAGTGCATTCCCATTGCTGTTGCTAGGATTCCACTGCACAGTGCATAGTATGAAGTTTCAGCAGCAGAGCTTTCCACCACTGAAATTCATCCACTAAAAGAATGAACATGTTCATTCTTTCTTTGGAATACAGAGTGGAATACATAGCCGCCTATGGGGATGTCCACGAGGTCTTAGCACTAAACGATTCAGTCTGTACTGGCCGTCTTCGGAAACCAAAATGTGCAGGGACCCTAGCAATACTGAGCAATCTCACCAGGAGAAATGTAGTAATACACAACACCTATTGGAATGCATTACCAACCATATACACAGTTGATCAAGCCCATCAGAGTGGGACTTGCTCTTACCATTGGCTCTCTACCCAGGACCTGTAATAGGCCATATGGATGGAGGTTTTACAAATGAGGACACCCCTTATTACAGACCATTTATCTTAGACGACCTTCGGGTGGCATGAAAAAAATTATTGAACTCACCTGTCTTAGGTTCCCCAACAGTGCCATTTCAATGTTTCCCAACGCCATGTCAGTGCTAACTGCTCTCGATTCGAACAGATATGAATGCCTAATTTAGCTTACCACTGACTGAGGGGGCTCACCTCTATGACCAGTGATTGGCTGAGTGAGCTTTTCTTATGTGTTAGGTTGGAGAGCAGGAAAAACTCTGCAGCAGGGACTGGTATCATCAGGATGGCATCTGAGAAGTATCATAGGCAGGTGAGTACAGATTTTTTTCCATACCACCATAATGTCTTCTTATTAAAAATAAATGAATGATTAAGAATAATATTAATATCCAGAATGGAAAAAATTGAAATAGCATGGAAAAGGTGTAAATCTGCCAAGACTAACCATTTTCCAAAACAAATACAACAGGGTAGAAGGATGGACCTCAAAACTGTCAGTCTATGAATCTTGACACCATTTGATCAGTTTTGCAAATTTTAAGTTCTAATTCCTGCCAAAAAAAAGATCAACTTAGTTAATGGGGTAGTCCTGAAGACTAGAGATGAGTGAATCGAAGCTGACAAACCCGAATTCTTTACCCATTTCCTGAAATATTCAATTCAGAATGAATGCGAATATCGCCGCGATTCTTTCGCGTGAATCGCTTCATTAAACTCCATTTACTGTGGTCCAGGCTACAGGGCATCTAAAATGGTGGATCCACATGTCAGTACAGGGGACAAGGAACACTGGGAAGATGGGAAGGCAAGATGTAGGCGGGATAACCCTGAATCCCATGCAGGAGGTAGCCAGTCACACCTGTGATGTCACAGCCCTATATATTCGGCAGCCATTTTGCGGCTCGTCATATGATTCATTACACTGCATAGAGATAGGAAGGACATCGCTGTGTGTGTTTTTTTACAGAAAAGCTTATTCCAGCAGCTTTTCACATCCTAGTCACATCAGCGTTCTGGTGGACAGAGAGCAGTGTTTTTTTCACTGAAAAGGGTTTTTACTGCAGGTATAAACCTCCCAGTCACTTTCTTCAGCATTGTATTACAGAGAGAGGCAGAGAGCTGTGTGTTGCCTCATACATTTCAACAAGCTGCCTCAACTTCATAAACCTTAGCAGAGGAGGCAGGAATAATTTTTCTGCGCAATCCTGTGTCTTTGTTCAACAACAAATCATCTGCTGGTCATACTAGTCTGTAGAGGGTATAATACCCAGCAGTCCATTCCTAATAGTTTTTGACAGAGTGCAATTTTGTGTTTAGTACACAGCTTTTTTTGTGCTGCAGGTCACACCGCTTCTTTCTCCACGCTCTCAGGTCATTGGTCCTGTGACAGTGTGCGACTCTGCCTCTTCATCCTCCACCGTGTCCTTAGCCTCCACTGCCCAGACAATTCTCAGTTGCCCTCAGTTGCCCTGCGCATACCATGTGTGCAGGGCACAGCAGTGTCACGCTGTTCTTCACATGGTTAGCCTTGGCAAACGGAGTCACACAGGGGAGGAACTGCTAAAACATATTTGTAAAGAAATCAGAACATAGCTTACTCCACGAAAACTGGAAATGGGAATCATGGTGACTGACAACGGGAAGAGCATCTTGCTCGCGCTGCGACTGGGAAGGCTGAGCCATGCGCCCTGCATGGCACACATGTTCAATCTGGTTGTGAAGAAGTTCCTGAAGTGTTCCCCCCATTTGCAAGACATCCTACCGATGGGAAGGAAACTTTGCATGCACTTCAGCCACTCGTACACCACAAATAACACCCTCCTGGAGCTGCAGCGTCAGAACAGTATCCACAAACATAGTCTGATTTGTGATGTTTCCACACTTTGGAACTTCACCCTCCATATGTTGGATCGACTGTACGAACAGAGAAAAGCCATCACCGATGTATTGATGAGCCAAGCGGATAAGGGTACTCCCCTGTGTAACTTCAATGTGAACCAGTGGCAGCTCATACGTGACACCTGCCATTTGCACAGGCCCTTTGAGGAAGCCACATTATTAGTAAGTCATCAGGATTACTGGATGAACTATGTCATTCCACTGCTTCATTTCTTACAACACATGTTGGAAACAATGGCTGGTCAGGGCACTGGAGATGTGGCGCCTAAATCTTACGGCCACATGAGCCCTGTGGGGGCTGAACTGGAGGAGGAGGAAAAGGGAAATGGGCACAGTGGAGCACAGTTTAGATTTTGCCAAGTGGGTGGTTTTTCAAGTAATCTTACAGGAGAGGAGGAGCAGAAGCAGCCAGAGGAGCTAGAGGGTTGTGAGGAAGGCAAGACAGAGGACCCAGACACACCGTGGCAGTATGCAGGGGAGATGGAGGCAAGGAGTCCCTCCGAGTCACTTGCACAAATGGCACGATGCATGCTCACTTGCTTGCGTAGTGACAGTCCAATTGTCACCATTCGGCAGCGGAATAACTTCTGGATCTCCACCTTATTGAACCCTTGCTACCGCTACAAAATAGGGGCCTTTTTTATACCCACTGAGAGGGAGGACAAAGTGACCTACTACAGAGGCATCCTATGTAATCAGTTGGCCGATGCCTATCGGCGCCACCGTCCATCCTCTCGCAGGTCTGACTCGGAGGGCCCCCCGTGCTCACCTTCCACTGCCATGGCTGCTGGGGAGGGGTGGGGTGGCAGGAGCAGTACCAGCTAGATCAGCAGCAGCCTGAGTCTACAGTAGCTGATGGGTAGCTTTCTTCATAGTGAAGCAACTAATCAGCAGCAAGTAGACCTCGAGCAGGACCTGAACCAGCAGGTGGTGGCATACCTTGACATGCCCATGCCAACACACATTGAAGATCTGCTGGACTTCTGGGCAGCCAAACTTGATTTGTGGCCCTGGAAAAGCTGTCCTGCCCGGCCAGTAGTGTGCCATCAATGCAGGTGTTTTGTGCGGCAGCGGCCAATCTCACCCCAAGGAGAACTTGCCTGTCCACGAAAAATGTGGAGAGACTAACCTTTGTGAAGATGAATCAGACATGGATAAGCCAGGATTTCCAACCACCAATGCCTGATGCATGAGAGTAGATTTACCATGGTGCCACACCAACACTTCACAAATATGGATCGTGCCAAACAGATTTAAGGTGCTGCTCCCAGTTAAAAATATTCCTCCGCATCAGACCTTTTTTTCACCCACCTTTGTCACCAGGTACTGGTATTGCCACCCACCGCACCACTCTGTCACCGGGTCACTTTCAGGACTCCTAATGCTGCTGCTGCTACCTCCAGGCTGTCTCATTCAGCCACTATATGGTCTCTTCTCATGCTTCAGCCAACTCCAGGCTGTGTCATTTAGCAACTATATGGTCTCCTAATGCTTCAGCCACCTCCAGGCTGTGTTATTCAGTCAATACATGGTTTACTGACGCTGCTGGGCCTGGGCCTAAAATTTTTTATGGTAGCACTAGCTACCATAAATCTTCAATTTGAACTTCAAAATTCATGCTGCTGCCACCTCTAGGCTGTGTCATTCAGCAACTATATGGTCTCCTCATGCTGCCAACACCTCCACGCTGTGTCATTCAGCCACTTTATGGTCTCCTCATGCTGCCTACACCTCCAGGCTGTGTCATTCATCAAATATATGGTTTACTGATGCTTCAGCCACCTCCAGGCAGTGCCATTCATCCAATATATGTTTTACTGATGCTTCAGCCACCTCCAGGCAGTGCCATTCATCCAATATATGGCTTACTGGTGCTTCAGCCAGCTCCAGTCTGTGTTATTCAGCAACGACATAGTTTAGTGATGCTGCTGGGCCTTGGACATTACCTATATCTGATTATGGTAGTGTAACATCCGCAAACCGGCAGACACACTGGCCGTGAGCACTCTGTCATGTCCTCACTGCCGGCGAGGCTGGGATTCGCATCGCAGGACGTGCCCGCATGCAAATTCCAGTCCGTCACTCACCTCCCTGTCCTCGCAGCCCCGGTGCGTGTGCCCCAGCCTCATAGGGCGCGCGCGCTGGAGCTCTCACTCTTAATGGGCCAGTGTTCATTTAGTCAAGTGTCTACACCTGCACCCTGGTCCTTAAATATCAGCTCCTTCCTTGGTTTCCTGCTGGATCTTTGGTTGTCTATTGCCATAGTGAAAGTTCTGTCTCTGTTACTGTGTACCTGTTCCTTTCTACCTTCCTACCCTGCACCTGTGTTTCTGCCCTGTCCTGCCATCTTGCCACGTCCTGCCAGTCTCCTTCTGTGCCACGCCACCTCCCAGCTACCTGTGTGGACGAGTCGTGCCAGGGGTAGCAACCTCGGTGCCACCTGCCACAGCAAGACCATCCCGCTTTGCAGCAGGTTCTGGTGAAAACCAGCGGCACCTTAGACTCCGCTCCCTTGCACAGCTCACATCATCATCCACACAGGCCCAGAGGATCCACCCCCTGCCGTGACCATAACAGGTAGCACTAAGTATCATACATCTTCAATGGAAATTACAAAATTCATCATTTAATCTTAGGGGTTGTGAAGCCCTCTTGTGTACTCAGAAACACAAAAAAACGGGAGGGGCTCAACCTAGTGCAAGCGGGGTGCTACCCAGTGAAAAAACAACAGAATGTCTAAACCAGAAAAAGCCATCACTGATAAATGGTAGCACACCCAGTATAATTAATTGAAAATGTTTATTGATACAAAAAATACATTAGAACATGCAGTTGCACACAAAGAAGAGATTAAAAGCAATAAAAACTCTGACTAACTAAAGCCAGCACACAACTAGGGGAGGGGCCATGATAACCCTCTCCTACCTGACACCCATCCTCAGTAATGTGGAAGTTGCCCCTGTGTGGCAACGGAACACGTGGGGATCTGGTGACCCAGTCTTCCTTCACTCTTCCATCTTCATTTGGCCCTTGATGTCTGGTCTGTGTGGTAACCTAGCACAGTGCAATGTTGCAGTCAGTTAATGTATGGTTAGTTATATGATTATTGTAATACATACCCCTTATTGATATTATTGCTTTCTGCATTACTGTTCTTTGTATATGATCTGCGGACCCGACACATAGGTCGTTGATTGCATTACTGAGGACGGGTGTCAGGTAGGAGAGGGGGTTCATGACCCCTCCCCTAGTTGTGTGCTGGCTTTAGTTAGTCAGAGATTTTATTGCTTTTAATCTCTTCTTTGTGTGCAACTGCATGTTCTAATGTATTTTTTGTATCAATAAACATTTTCAATTAATTATACTGGGTGTGCTACCATTTATCAGTGATGGCTTTTTCTGGTTTAGACATTCTCTTGTGTACTCATGCTGCTGCCAGCTCTAGTCTTTGTCATTCAGCAACTACATGCTTTAGTGGTGCTGTTGGGCCTAGGAAATTACCTATACATGTTTTTGGTAGCACTAGGTACCATACATCTTCAATGGAAATTTCAAAATTCATTCTTTTATTCTTAAATTGTGAGGCCCTATTGTCTCCTCATCTGCTGCCAACTCCAGGCTCTGCCATTCAGACACTATATGGTCTCCTCATGCTTCAGCCAACTCCAGGCTGTGTCATTCTGCAAATATATGGTTTACTGATGCCGCTGGGTCTGGGCCTACAAAAAATGTAATGGTAGCACTAGCTACCATAAATCTTCAATTTAAATTTCTAAATTCATCTTTTAATCTTAGGGATTGTGAAGCCCTAGTGTCTACTCATGCTGCTGCCAGCTCCAGGCTGGGTCATTCAGCAACTATATGGTCTCCTCATACTGATGCCCCCTCCAGGTTCTGTCATTGTGCTGCCATGTGACATGTGACTCCTTGTTAGATTTGGTCCTTTGTACCCACACGCCGGGGCCCGGGACACTAAAACTCTGAAATTTCAATGGTCTCCTCATGCTTCTGCCAACTCCAGGCTGTGCCATTCAGACACTATTTGGTCTCCTCATGCTTCAGCCACCTCCAGGCTGTGTAATTCAGCCACAATATGGTCTCCTCATGCTGCCAACACCTCCATGCTGTGTCATTCAGCCACTATATGGTCTCATCATACTGATGCCACCTCCAGGCTCTTTCATTGTGCCGCTCTTTGGCAGTGATTCTAAAAGCGATGCCTGTAATCTGCATGTCATTCTGAATAACAGTATTATTTCACTACCCCAGCACACTCCATATGCGTGTTAGAACAAAGCAAAGTGTTCTACAACCCTATTGAGGCTCTCTGTAGTCCAGAAATAGCTGTTTTTAATATAGATTCGCCGCAAAGAAATTAGTATTAAACCAAATTTTTTCTAAAAATTCGGTGAATCGTCCAAATCAAATTTTTCTAAAGCTCGCTGATCTCTAATGAAGATGACAAGGTCATAAATACTTGCATAAGCAATGTTTAAGGGGTTTTCCCAGAAAAGTATTACCTATCCATAAGGTAAGAGATTTATGTGTGGGTCACAGGTGTCACGATGCCGGCTGGCAGGTAGTGGATCCTCTGTGCCAGAGAGGGATTGGCGTGGACCGTGCTAGTGGATCGGTTCTAAGCCACTACTGGTTTTCACCAGAGCCCGCCGCAAAGCGGGATGGTCTTGCTGCGGCGGTAGTGACCAGGTCGTATCCACTAGCAACGGCTCAACCTCTCTGGCTGCTGAAGATAGGCGCGGTACAAGGGAGTAGACAGAAGCAAGGTCGGACGTAGCAGAAGGTCGGGGCAGGCAGCAAGGATCGTACTCAGGGGCAACGGCAGGAGGTCTGGAACACAGGCTAGGAACACACAAGGAACGCTTTCACTGGCACAATGGCAACAAGATCCGGCAAGGAAGTGCAGGGGAAGTGAGGTGATATAGGGAAGTGCACAGGTGAAGACACTAATTGGAATCACTGCGCCAATCAGCGGCGCAGTGGCCCTTTAAATCGCAAAGACCCGGCGCGCGCGCGCCCTAGGGAGCGGGGCCGCGCGCGCCGGGACAGGACCGAGGGAGAGCGAGTCAGGTACGGGAGCCGGGGTGCGCATCGCGAGCGGGCGCTACCCGCATCGCGAATCGCATCCCGGCTGGCAGCGGAATCGCAGCGCCCCGGGTCAGTGGATCTGACCGGAGCGCTGCAGCGGGGAGAGTGAAGCGAGCGCTCCGGGGAGGAGCGGGGACCCGGAGCGCTCGGCGTAACAGTACCCCCCCCCTTGGGTCTCCCCCTCTTCTTAGAGCCTGAGAACCTGAGGAGCAGACTTTTGTCTAGGATGTTGTCCTCAGGTTCCCAGGATCTCTCTTCAGGACCACAACCCTCCCAGTCCACTAAAAAAAAAGTTTTCCCTCTGACCTTTTTGGAAGCTAAGATCTCTTTGACAGAGAAGATGTCCGAGGAGCCGGAAACAGGAGTGGGAGGAACAGATTTGGGAGAAAAACGGTTGAGGATGAGTGGTTTGAGAAGAGAGACGTGAAAGGCATTAGGGATACGAAGAGAAGGAGGAAGAAGAAGTTTATAAGAGACAGGATTAATTTGACACAAAATTTTGAAAGGACCAAGATAGCGTGGTCCCAACTTGTAGCTAGGGACATGGAAGCGGACATATTTAGCGGAGAGCCATACCTTGTCTCCAGGGGAAAAAACGGGAGGAGCTCTTCTTTTCTTATCCGCGAACTTCTTCATGCGTGATGAAGCCTGTAAGAGAGAATTTTGGGTCTCTCTCCATATGATGGAAAGGTCACGAGAAATTTCATCCACAGCGGGCAGACCAGAGGGCAAGGGGGTAGGGAGGGGGGGAAGAGGGTGACGGCCGTACACCACGAAAAATGGGGATTTGGAGGAAGATTCAGAGACCCTGAAGTTATACGAGAATTCGGCCCATGGAAGGAGATCTGCCCAGTCATCCTGGCGGGAGGAAACAAAATGTCGCAAATAATCACCCAAGATCTGGTTAATTCTTTCTACTTGTCCATTGGACTGGGGATGATATGCAGAAGAAAAATTTAATTTAATCTTGAGTTGTTTACAGAGAGCCCTCCAGAATTTAGACACGAATTGGACGCCTCTATCCGAGACAATCTGCGTAGGCAACCCGTGAAGGCGAAAAATGTGTACAAAAAATTGTTTAGCCAACTGAGGCGCAGAAGGAAGACCAGGAAGAGGGATGAAATGTGCCATTTTGGAGAATCGATCAACGACCACCCAAATAACAGTGTTGCCACGGGAAGGGGGTAAATCAGTAATAAAATCCATACCAATCAGAGACCAAGGCTGTTCGGGGACAGGCAGGGGATGAAGAAAACCAGCGGGCTTCTGGCGAGGAGTCTTATCCCGGGCACAGATAGTGCAGGCTCGCACAAAGTCCACAACATCCGTCTCCAGAGTCGGCCACCAATAGAAGCGGGAGATGAGTTGCACAGATTTCTTGATGCCCGCATGACCTGCGAGATGGGAGGAGTGACCCCATTTGAGGATTCCGAGGCGTCGGCGTGGAGAAACAAAGGTCTTTCCTGGAGGAGTTTGCCTGATGGAGGCAGGAGAAGTGGAGATCAGGCAGTCAGGTGGAATGATGTGTTGCGGAGAGAGTTCAACTTCTGAGGCATCCGAGGAACGAGAGAGAGCATCGGCCCTAATGTTCTTATCGGCAGGACGAAAGTGAATCTCAAAATTAAATCGGGCAAAGAACAGAGACCACCGGGCCTGGCGAGGATTCAGCCGTTGGGCAGACTGGAGGTAGGAGAGGTTCTTGTGGTCGGTGTAGATAATAACAGGAAAACTTGATCCCTCCAGCAGATGCCTCCATTCCTCAAGTGCTAATTTAATGGCTAGAAGCTCTCGATCCCCGATGGAGTAGTTCCTCTCCGCTGGAGAGAAGGTCCTAGAGAAAAAACCACAAGTGACAGCATGCCCGGAAGAATTTTTTTGTAGAAGAACAGCTCCAGCTCCCACTGAGGAGGCATCAACCTCCAATAGGAAGGGTTTGGAAGGGTCAGGTCTGGAGAGCACGGGAGCCGAAGAAAAGGCAGACTTGAGTCGTTTAAAGGCGTCTTCTGCTTGAGGAGGCCAAGACTTGGGATCAGCATTTTTTTTGGTTAAAGCCACGATAGGAGCCACAACGGTAGAAAAATGTGGAATAAATTGCCTGTAATAATTGGCGAGTCCGGAGGGGCGTGGCCAATCTAAGACGGCAGAGAGTTTGTCTGGATCCATCTGTAGTCCCTGGCCAGAGACCAAATATCCTAGAAAAGGAAGAGATTGGCATTCAAACAGACATTTCTCAATTTTGGCATAGAGTTGATTGTCACGAAGTCTCTGAAGAACCATACGGACATGCTGGCGGTGTTCTTCTAGATTGGCAGAAAAAATTAGGATATCGTCCAGATATACAACAACACAGGAGTATAACAGATCACGAAAAATTTCATTAACAAAGTCTTGGAAGACGGCAGGGGCGTTGCACAGGCCAAAGGGCATGACCAGATACTCAAAGTGTCCATCTCTGGTGTTAAATGCCGTTTTCCACTCATCCCCCTCTCTGATGCGGATGAGGTTATAGGCGCCTCTTAAGTCCAATTTAGTAAAGATGTGGGCACCTTGGAGGCGATCAAAGAGTTCAGAGATGAGGGGTAAGGGGTAGCGGTTCTTAACCGTGATTTTATTAAGACCGCGGTAGTCAATGCAAGGACGTAGGGAGCCATCTTTTTTGGACACAAAGAAAAATCCGGCTCCGGCAGGAGAGGAGGATTTACGGATAAAGCCCTTTTTTAGATTCTCCTGGACGTATTCAGACATGGCAAGAGTCTCTGGGGCAGAGAGAGGATAAATTCTGCCCCGGGGTGGAGTAGTGCCCGGGAGGAGGTCGATAGGACAATCATAAGGCCTGTGAGGAGGTAGTCTCAGCTTGTTTTTTGCAGAAAACATCCGCGAAGTCCATATAGGCCTTAGGGAGACCGGTTACTGGAGGAACCACAGAGTTACGGCAAGGGTTACTGGGAACCGGTTTTAGACAGTTCTTGGAACAAGAGGACCCCCAACTCTTGATCTCCCCAGTGGACCAATCCAGGGTTGGGGAATGAAGTTGAAGCCAGGGAAGTCCAAGGAGAATTTCCGAGGTGCAATTGGGGAGGACCAAAAGTTCAATCCTCTCGTGATGAGATCCGATGCTCATAAGAAGGGGCTCCGTGCGGAAACGTATGGTACAGTCCAATCTTTCATTGTTTACACAATTGATGTAAAGGGGTCTGGCGAGACTGGTCACTGGGATGTTGAACTTGTTGACGAGAGAGGCCAAAATAAAATTTCCTGCAGATCCAGAGTCCAAGAAGGCCACAGTAGAGAAGGAGAAGGCAGAGGCAGACATCCGCACAGGCACAGTAAGACGTGGAGAAGCAGAGTAGACATCAAGGACTGTCTCACCTTTGTGCGGAGTCAGCGTACGTCTTTCCAGGCGGGGAGGACGGATAGGACAATCCCTCAGGAAGTGTTCGGTACTAGCACAGTACAGGCAGAGGTTCTCCATACGGCGTCGTGTCCTCTCTTGAGGTGTCAGGCGAGACCGGTCGACCTGCATAGCCTCCACGGCGGGAGGCACAGGAACAGATTGCAGGGGACCAGAGGAGAGAGGAGCCGAGGAGAAGAAACGCCTCGTGCGAACAGAGTCCATATCTTGGCGGAGTTCCTGACGCCTTTCGGAAAAACGCATGTCAATGCGAGTGGCTAGGTGAATAAGTTCATGTAGATTAGCAGGAATTTCTCGTGCGGCCAGAACATCTTTAATGTTGCTGGATAGGCCTTTTTTAAAGGTCGCGCAGAGGGCCTCATTATTCCAGGATAATTCTGAAGCAAGAGTACGGAATTGTACGGCATACTCGCCAACGGAAGAATTACCCTGGACCAGGTTCAACAGGGCAGTCTCAGCAGAAGAGGCTCGGGCAGGTTCCTCAAAGACACTTCGGATTTCCGAGAAGAAGGAGTGTACAGAGGCAGTGACGGGGTCATTGCGGTCCCAGAGCGGTGTGGCCCAAGACAGGGCTTTTCCAGACAGAAGGCTGACTACGAAAGCCACCTTAGACCTTTCAGTGGGAAACAGGTCCGACATCATCTCCAGATGCAGGGAACATTGGGAAAGAAAGCCACGGCAAAACTTAGAGTCCCCATCAAATTTATCCGGCAAGGATAGGCGTAGACCAGGAGCGGCCACTCGCTGCGGAGGAGGTGCAGGAGCCGGTGGAGGAGATGACTGCTGAAGCTGTGGTAGTAACTGCTGTAGCATAACGGTCAGTTGAGACAGCTGTTGGCCTTGTTGCGCTATCTGTTGTGACTGCTGGGCGACCACCGTGGTAAGGTCAGCGACAACTGGCAGAGGAACTTCAGCGGGATCCATGGCCGGATCTACTGTCACGATGCCGGCTGGCAGGTAGTGGATCCTCTGTGCCAGAGAGGGATTGGCGTGGACCGTGCTAGTGGATCGGTTCTAAGCCACTACTGGTTTTCACCAGAGCCCGCCGCAAAGCGGGATGGTCTTGCTGCGGCGGTAGTGACCAGGTCGTATCCACTAGCAACGGCTCAACCTCTCTGGCTGCTGAAGATAGGTGCGGTACAAGGGAGTAGACAGAAGCAAGGTCGGACGTAGCAGAAGGTCGGGGCAGGCAGCAAGGATCGTAGTCAGGGGCAACGGCAGGAGGTCTGGAACACAGGCTAGGAACACACAAGGAACGCTTTCACTGGCACAATGGCAACAAGATCCGGCAAGGAAGTGCAGGGGAAGTGAGGTGATATAGGGAAGTGCACAGGTGAAGACACTAATTGGAATCACTGCGCCAATCAGCGGCGCAGTGGCCCTTTAAATCGCAAAGACCCGGCGCGCGCGCGCCCTAGGGAGCGGGGCCGCGCGCGCCGGGACAGGACCGAGGGAGAGCGAGTCAGGTACGGGAGCCGGGGTGCGCATCGCGAGCGGGCGCTACCCGCATCGCGAATCGCATCCCGGCTGGCAGCGGAATCGCAGCGCCCCGGGTCAGTGGATCTGACCGGAGCGCTGCAGCGGGGAGAGTGAAGCGAGCGCTCCGGGGAGGAGCGGGGACCCGGAGCGCTCGGCGTAACAACAGGACTCTTCTGGGAACCCCAAAGATCACTTGAAATCCCACAAAACGTTTGATTGTATTGACAAATAAGCATGTACCCTGCTACTCCATTGTAGGTTCATGGGGATTGCAGAAACAGCCAAGTACAGATGTTTCTGTCAGTCCGACACTGAATTAAGTGGTCACATGCTTGACCCTCATTCCATTTAGTCTCATCCTCACCATGGTCATGTTATTGTAATTAATGGGGGCTTTGGTTTCCTATTATAATGATCAGTGTGGTCCCACCAGTGAGGAGATTGTGGATCAGTGACAAGCTGTGTCACCTATGGGAAAACTGTTTTACTGTATACAGCTGATATAAATGAAATTTAAGAAGGGATATATTTATTACCTTTTATTAAATAATATATTTATACCAAGTAATCTAGCTGCTGCTGTACATCAGACCAAGTCCTCTCCTAGAAGCACAGATTTCCGTGTTTCTAAAGGAAATTCGATCCATGAAATGGAAGCTCAAACGGAGCTAAGCATCCCGCAATACAGTCTTCTATCACGCATCGTATTATGGACACTCGGCAGGAAGCCTTAGTCCTAGCGAAACCTTCAAAGCAATTTTAAAGTGGACACCTCCTATAAACTCCACATACGGTACGAAAATGAAGGCAGTAGGCACGCTTCTCCTACTAGGAAAGAGAAGTCTAGGGGCATTTTGTTATTCATGTTCATATTTTTTTAAATTCACTGTTTATCAAAATACTTGGCGTGAACAACATTTAAAAAAAAAATTGAAGTAATATCAAATGAATGCAAGCCGGAGGGAACCTACAAGCTGGGCGAGAACAGGCATTAATAAGAATGGCTAAAAGTTACAGAGCATTAATTACCCCATGTCTGGTGGCAAAATACATTCTCTAGGTGAATGAACATGAATTTAGCAAATATTAACGCTAAATCATCCCAAAAAAAACCATATGTGTGAATTTCCATCACAACTGTCCAGTCCCGTAGACTTAAAATAAAATTAAAAAAAATGTGTGAAAAAGAGAGAGAGCAAGAGATAAAGCGAAGGAAAGAGAGTGAGAGAGCTTATCAGAAAAGCTGAGAGTGAAGCCGATTTGAAATATTACCAGCCTTGCATTTTTAAATGTGATGCACAACAACCAGGATGCTAATACGGCTCTTAGTTTAAAGGAGGGGGAAGCGCGGCTTCTAACTCCTCCAGCTGAAGATTAGGAGAGAGGCTTTAAGAAGATTTAAAAAAAAGAGGAAAATCAACTTGTGAGGAGCGTAAAGAGACGGTTTGTGATTCAAGATGCTTTGGGCAATTCATCATGGAAATGGGTTTCTGCGCTGAGGCCATGTGGACCATTTTTGGGCCTGTCAAGTATTTTTTTTATTTATTTTTTATATATTTAATACATTGCATTGAGAATGTAAATTGTATAAGAGGAAAGGTGAAGGAGGGAGAGAGGGAAATGCTATTTGGAACGGTGACAGGGTGTGTTAATAGGCAGCGAGGCAGAGAACATCTTCTACCACTTCAATTATAGTGGAGAAGTAACCTGGGCTTAAAGCGAGGTCTGGCCGAGGGAGAACAGACAAGAAGGACACGGGACATAATACAGAACTGGTGTAAATCAAAGATGGGTGGTAGGGGAGGAAACTTGTATTACATACACTAAGGGCATAGACCAGATTAGCAATTCTAATATTAATAATAAGGGATCTGAATATGTTAAATGGATTTAGATTCAGAATGCCCAGTTCCAGTCCTATTCAGGTCTTCTCAGGTAAATCAACAATTTTATAGACAGACTATTGACATGACAAAAAAAAAAAAGTAACATCATTTCTACAAACGCATGCATTACATTCAATGCTTAAACATTTAAATAAACAAATTAAAGGACTATTTAGCAGAAACTTAGTCACAAGTTGTATTCCTGCAGTCAGAACGGGATGTACAGACAATGGGGGTGATTCATTAAAACTCTATAAAAGAAAGAATGTCACTGTTGGCCCTAGCAAACAATCAAAGCTAAGCTGTTTTTTTTTCATGTTGTATATTTAAAAAATTACAATATAGTTTTGATTGAAACAGAGATAAATTTGTAACCTGATGTATATCAATATAGGCCAGCAGTCCCCTACAGTGTAATCTCTACATTTTTCTGTTACTAAACAGAGGTACTAAAGGGGTACTTCCCCCCTAGACACCTTATCCCCTATCCAAAGGATAGGGATAAGATGTCTGATCGTGTGATGGCCCCCACGCCCCCTTCCATAGACTTGCATTCAGGGGGTGGGAAGTGACGTCACGAGGGGGCGGAGCCATGACATCACGATACTCCGTCCCCTGCATCGCCCATCATCAGCCACAGAGTGATCCTTGCTCTGTGCAGCTGAGAAATGGGAGTGCTGCAGGAGAGATCGCGGGGGTCCCCAGCGGCGGGACCCCCACAATCAGAAATCTTATCCCCTCTCCTTTAGACCGGGGATAAGATGTCTAGGGGCGGAGTACCCCTTTAACCCCTTAAGGACGCAGGACGTAAATGTACGTCCTGGTGAGGTGGTACTTAACGCACAAGGACGTACATTTACGTCCTATGCATAACCGCGGGCATCGGAGCGATGCCCGTGTCATGCGCGGCTGATCCCGGCTGCTGATCGCAGCCAGGGACCCGCCGGCAATGGCCGACGCCCGCGATCTCGCGGGCGTCCGCCATTAACCCCTCAGGTGCCGGGATCAATACAGATCCCGGCATCTGCGGCAGTTTGCGATTTGAATGAATGATCGGATCGCCCGCAGCGCTGCTGCGGGGATCCGATCATTCATAACGCCGCACGGAGGTCCCCTCTCCTTCCTTCGTCCAAAATTCAAAAGTCCAAAATTCCTACTTTTGGAATGCATTTTATTAAAAAAAAAATTATAAAAAATTAATTAAAAGTTTTTCATATGCAATTGTGGTATCAAAAAAAATTACAGATCATGGCGCAAAAAATGAGCCCCCATACCGCCGCTTATACGGAAAAATAAAAAAGTTAGAGGTCATCAAAATAAAGGGATTATAAACGTACTAATTTGGTTAAAAAGTTTGTGATTTTTTTTAAGCGCAACAATAATAGAAAAGTATGTAATAATGGGTATCATTTTAATCGTATTGACCCTCAGAATAAAGAACACACGTCATTTTTACCATAAATTGTACGGCGTGAAAACAAAACCTTTCAAAATTGCGTTTTTCGTTTTAATTTTCCCACAAAAATAGTGTTTTTTGGTTGCGCCATACATTTTATGATATAATGAATGATCTCATTACAAAGGACAACTGGTCGCGCAAAAAACAAGCCCTCATACTAGTCTGTGGATGAAAATATAAAAGAGTTATGATTTTTAGAAGGCAAGGAGGAAAAAATGAAAACGTAAAAATTAAATTGTCTGAGTCCTTAAGGCCAAAATGGGCTGAGTCCTTAAGGGGTTAAGGATATATTTATACTTTAGAAAACCTGCATGGAATATCTACGAGGAATTCTGTGTGGATTCTTCATTTCAGCAACCCCCCCCCCCCTTTTTTTTTCAATGGAAATTCTGCTGCTCAGTTCACATGTGGGTGACAAAACTTATGATGAGGATTTAGATTCTGGGGGGAAGATTAAACATTTTTTATTTAATTTAGAATCTTTCAGAGAAGGGCAATTTGCCAATGGGTGGTGCTTGTGTTGCTAATGTTAATTCCTGCGGAAATTGGAGCCAATCCTGAACCATTGTAATCAGTGTGAATCCAAAAAAATGCAAATCTGCCTAATGCCTAATATTTTTATTTTTACATCCACATTAGTATAGACTAAAAGGCGGCCTATAAGGATGTTCCCAGTACAGCCTAGCAGGCAGATGCCAATGGCAGACCAATGGTACCCGTTGATCATGTTGAGTCTTCCAGCCATGGCTCTTCTTCACAGAACTTTTTCCAGTAACTATAGTACCCCAAACAGTATTATTGTCCTCCTTGGTATCCCACACAGTAGAGTGGGTAAATAAGTACGTTGGGGAACAGTAGGTAGTCAGTCCTTAATTCCTTCATGGAGTCTCTCAGATTATGCAGATGCCCCAAGTAGGTAGTTCCCTGTGTAGTGAACTGTCCCCTATAAGTAGTAGATAATTGTTTCCTGTAGGTAGTAGCAGCCCCCTATAAGTAGTAGATAGTCATTCCATTTTGTAGGAAGCCCCCTGTATAAAGTAGCAGCCCCCCAGTATAAAGTTGAAACCCCCTGTATAGGTTGCAACCTCCTTTGTACAAAAGTATCAGCATAAAGAAGCAGCACCCCTGTATAAAGTAGCAGCTCCCCTGTATAAAGTAGCAGCCTTGTCTATAAAGTAGCAGCCCCATGTATAAAGTACCAGCCCCCTTAATAAATAGCAGTCCCCTGTATAAAGTAGCACTTCCTGTATAAAAGAGCACCCCTTGTATAAAGTATCATCTTCCTGCATAAAGAAGCAGCAGCCCTGTATAAAGAAGCAGCACCCATGTATAACGTAGCAGCCCGGTGGGCCCAAATGCCAGTCCATTCCAAAGGCCAGTTTATGCATACACTGATGTAAGCAGAGTGCTAGGGGTTAATAATTCTCACACATCTTGCACTGATCTAATCATATTTCAGATTCTGACCAATACTTGAATGAAAAGTCTCTAGTCCCAGCCACCTAGCCAAGCCACGTAGGTGTCCCTCAGCTCTGCTCTTTTAAAGTCAGGTATACCTTAGACATAATGTAGGTCACGTATTTGTCAGGTTACCAGTCTAGTCTACAACCCAGCTGTTCCTCAACTAGTTTCTGGCCACACTTCGTGGATGTGTTTTACTATGTATCAGCCCCAAGAGGAAGAATATAATCTTTTAAGAGAGAAGAAGCTGCACAAAAATATCTCTCTCTTCAACTGATCTACAGTCAAGGAACTTCCGTGTATCATCTTTTCCAAGTTTTGGAACTCTAATTGCTGCAGAGTGAGTGGAGCTTTATAATTTGTGTTAGGTTGTTCTTACACAGTGCAGTTTTGTTGAAGTTTTTGAAGCAAATTTGTAGCCAAGACTAGATGGGGATCACCATTAGGGTGACCACATTTAAAAAAAAAAATGGGACATCCATTAACGATACAAAATCACCCCAAAAATATGCCAATATTCCCACATACAGTAATAATATAGTGGTAGATACCAGCTGTATTCAAGTGCTCTGCAGACCATACAGGATAAGCAACTACAGTTACATCCAATAATTTACAAATGACTTATTGTCTAAGTGAATCACAAGTGAGTTGTTCACTTTTTTTCTACACTATGCGGGCTAGACCGCCATGAAGTTTTCTCTTAGCCAAGACAAGTCTCCACAAACCCTACCAGACATTTTAGACTCCCTTTTCCAGTACAATTCCCATCTCTGAGTTGTAGCCGTCCTCTGTGACCCATATATAGTTGTTGGCTCATTCTGTGCCCCCCATATATAGTTGTGGGACCCTTTGTACCCCCATATATTGTTCAGCCAGCTCAGCCATATATTCTTCTGTGCTCTACTGCTTCTAAGGTTCAGGGTCAAGACCTACTGCTATCGCCCAAAGCAGTAGGTGGGGACTTCAAACTTAAAGAAGTATTATGGGGAAAATCTGTCCAAAGGATAGGGGAAACAATTAAGATTGTTGGGGGTCCAACCCCTGCGATATTCTGTATCTTTTGGCCCCTTATCTCTATGAGAGAGCCAAAGATAGCCAAATGGCTCTCCCATAGAGATATCTGGAGGAAACGTGTCATACGCTGCTTTGTGTGGGGGGTCGTGATGCGCCGCTTTCAGGGAGAGCTAGAGTTTTGTACAGGGGATCACGGGGGTCCCAGCGGTCAGATCTCCTGCAATCTAAAACTTATCCCCTATCCTTTGGATCCCTTATCCCCTATCTCTTTTAAGGATGGTTGGAGCAGAGGGTACTTGTTACCATCTGAAGTGTTCTTCTCTAGAGACCTGGATGAGATGGCCTCTCTCTGTCTCCATTCCACTCTGCACAATGTCATGTTAGCTGACAGGGGTGTAATAATTGTGGCGGATGTACCTACCTACTGGCAGCCACTGCTCTTTTAAAGTGGCCGCGGCACCGGCTGCAGTCCTGTGGAGTGGTCGCGTTGGGTGCAGCAGAAAAAAAACTGAAAACATTTTTTAGGACGCAGGGACATTGGTCCCAAAACAATGAGTTTTCCTCTAAAACCAGGACGTATGGTCACCCTGATCATAATGAATCCATTCTGCATCAGGGGTGGATTTCAAGAAGTGTAGAAGTAGCACCTGTTCATTATGTTATCTTATTCATATGATCCAAACCTGGTTTTGGCTTTAGAGCTGCTGCAAAAACTGCAACAAAACTGCACAGTATTAGAGCAGCCTTATCAAGTTACCATACAATTACTTTTTAATATCCTTTAATGTTACAGAATATCCGTTTAATTACACAAGATCCCCTTTAGACAGATAGGAACGAGTAACATTATATTTAAGCTTAATTTTCCTAAACTGTAAGCTCTTGATGTTATCGCTGTTATTGTTTGACTGAATAGGGGAAAGCACTAAACATAATTGCCTTTGAGGTTGCATGTGATATACCAGTAAAGCTTTTTCTATTTACTTAGCTCATACCCAGGAATATGTCAGCTGCATGTAATGAAACTACTCCTTTTTCCTGATGGAAGATGCATTACAAAAGATGAGTTTTTATGCAGGGAAAAAAATTGTTGAGATTATTTCTTTTGTATTTTTCTACATTGTTATACTATTGTGCTAAAGTCAGTCAGCAACAAAACCCTTAAAGAAATCCTTAAAGCAAAACATAATATTTGACATTGATTATTGATACACATAGATACTAAAGACATTATGATATCTTGCAGACATATCATTCAAGTTACAATTTTCCCCTCATGTACATAGGTTTATAGGTTTAACACAGAGGACAGTGCACTGTGTATAGTAGATAACACAATAGAGGACATTGCACTGTTACAAATGGATCTGTTGGAGGTTTGTGCTGGGAAGTGGCAGATGAGGTTCAACACAGATAAATGTAAGGTTATGCACATGGGATGAAAAAACCCAGGCTGGGAATATGTATTAAATGGGAAAACACTGGGGGCGACTCACATGGAAAAGGACTTAGGAGTTTTAGTTCACAGTAAAGTTGGCTGTAGTGACCAGCGTCAGGCAGCTGCTGCCAAGGCAAATAAAATCATGGGGTGCACCATTAGGGGCATAGATGTCCACAACAAGGAAATTCTACCATTGTACAAATTACTTGTCAGACCACACATAGAATACTGTGTACAGTACTAGGCACCAGGGTTCAAGAAAGATATAGTGGAGCTGGAGAGGATTCCAAGACGGGCAACCATGGTAATATGGGGAATGGGAGCACTACAGTACCCAGAAAGATTATAAGAATTAGGGTTATTTAGTTTAGAAATAGAATGGCTTAGGGGCAACCTAATAACTATATATAAGTATATCAGAAGGCAGTACAGAGATCTCTTCAGTCAAATATTTATACCCAGGACTATATCTATAAAAAGTGGACATCCTTTATTTCTAGGGAAAAGAAGGTTTCTACACTAGCACAGACGGGGGTTCTTTACTGCAAGAGCAGTGAGACTATGGAACTGCCAGAGTAAGTGGTCATGGTGAACTCAAAAGAAGAGTTTCAAAGGGGCCCGGACACATTTCTGGAGAATAATAACATTACAGGTTATGGATACTAGATTTATAGGGACAAAACATCGATCCAGGTATTTAATATGATGCCATATTTGGAGTTGGGAATAAATCTTTCCCCCCGATATAAGGGTATCAGCCTCATAAGGGTTTTTTCCTTCCTCTAGATCGACATGGTAGGGTTATAGCTTGAACTTCTTCAACTCTGGTCTTTTTCAACCTTATGAACAATATTACTATGGTGTATATATAATATGTGACTTTATTGTTAGTACAATTTTTCCTCATTTTTCCTGCAGCCATGCTTAGTCTAAAAATCAAGCCAGTTCCTCTGTTATGTATAACTAAATGGACAACTGGATGTTACCATTACCCTTGTCAGAGGGCCATGTTAACGTTTGTTGTAGACAAAGGGCAAATGTAAAAATAGTAATGTAAGATCCTTTGAAAATTAAGACCAGGGTCAAAGAATAAGGGGGAGATTGATGTAAAAATGAAACATATTTTCTATCTGGGGTTGTCTAAAACCTGATCAGATAAAAATGATTACTGGTTGGTTTGTTTTTATAGCACTAGAAGATGTACAAGTAGTGTGTAAAGGATAATCTGCACAAGATCTGAACACTTTTATTGCACGCCTTCTCTGTTTATCTGTGAATGATATATAGCTTTGGTGGGGTTATAGTTTAGGCAGTGGGATTGATAGAGCTCCATTCCAAACTACATTATTCAGTCAGAGAGACATTATCTGCTTAGGTTTGTTTTTATTCTATTACTGTGCATGTCTGCAGTGTTCCTAAGACAATAGCTCATTCTGAGGACAAGAAAGCTCTAGTTGTTTTATATCCTTGATTTATATCCTTGTGTTCGATCACCTGCTTTATACAATCTTTAGTCAAGCATATGACTGTATTATCATCCTGTATAACCTCCAGGTTGAATGGAGCCATAATATGGTGCCCATCGGATAAAAAAAAATAAAAATAAAAATAAGCAATCTAGCAATTTTCATTTTTTTAATAATTTTTATAAAACACAGCTTACTGATGCATTTTAGGCTTTATTTGTTCTTAGCCACAGCTAGCAAAGTCCTCCCTATAGACCAGAGAAATTCCAAATGAGTGTCCTTTGGCATATAATGGGCAGGTAAATGTCAGGGCACGAGAGGGTGTAACAATGCCATCTGGCTACTAGACGACAGAGCTGGGCTTCACCTTAAAAAACAAAACAAAAACATACAAAGCAGGTATCAATACTGGCAGGTAACAAGAACCACAATAACAACCTACAAATTAAGGACTAGTACGGAAGATGATGGAACGGATGAGAGGAAAGAAAGGAGAGGAAAAAAGGTTTCCACCCTCACTCTACGCGGATGTCATGTGCGACCTCGCCCAGAGTCGGTGAGTGGAATAAATGGCAGGACTGGGAGCTTATAGCTCTCAGCTCTGCCATTCTACAGCCACTGCATACAAGGTCCTGATCTAGTGTTAGGACCTTTAATGCTAGTGTGAGGCGGTAGCCGGCCTGCACTAATTTTTAAGGGACTGCATTGGGCCGGCCACTGCCGGACCACGGGGTGGGTGGCCTACTGGGAATTTTCCTGGTATCTCGGTAGGCCAGTCTGGCCCTACATTTGTTGGGCCTGGAGTGGAGTGCTCACCTCATGGAGTGTAAGGAGTTAAGCGATAATGCGTTGCATTGCTCCTTACTTTCAAGAGCCATACAGAAAGTATTTAGAAGAGTTTGTACTCTTGTCAAAAAGGTAAGAGGCCCTGCTCTCTAAGTGATTTCCATGGCACTCTAGGCCAGGGTACCATGAAAACTATGGGGGAAATTTATCAAAACCTGCCCAGAGGAGAAGTTGCTGAGTTGCCCATAGCAACCAATCAGATCGATTCTTTGATTTTTGAAAATGCCACTTAAAAATTAAAGAAGCAATCTGATTGTTTGCTATGGGCAACTCAGTAACTTTTCCTCTGGACAAGTTTTGATAAATCTCCCCCTATGTACTTAGCAGAAAGCATATGCTGTATGCCTTCTTCTCTGGGAGTACTCACTGGTCAGAGGACCTCCTTTAAAGAACAGCAGAGAGCAGTCCTTTCCCTCTACTTCCAGGAAAGAGTAAAAATATTCACTCTCTCCCTGCATTAGTCTGTATCTAGGCCCCGATCAGGGTTTTCATCTGCAGCACTCTAGTGACTACTAAGTTCTCACTGAGTTCAGCTGCAATGCCCACATCAGGATGTCGGCTTGATAGCCACAGTGTCTCTTGACTAGCCTTAAAACTTTGAAAGGTCCTAGAATAGCTATGGGGCTCCTTTACTACTTCTTCCCACACTCTCTTTCCCCTTTTTAAGATTCAGTAAAAACCCTCTATTGTCACCCTTAGGAATGTGGACTAGGATGATGCTCCAGGATAAAATAATTGACCCTAATAAATCCAAGCCAAGAATTGGCTCTGGGGAAAAGGCCTCAAAGGACAGCACACGTACCCAACCCCCCCCCCCCCCTCCCCAGGCCTGGCTGACTGGACTAAACTGGAATAGGGAACATTCTTCTTTGGCTGTGGTGGAATGTTTCCAATACTAAACTGTGGGCCTATGTACAGTAAGTAAATAGGCACTATAGGCCAATACAAGGTGTGAATAGTATAATACAGAGTTAGCCAGCAAAAACAACATGGGTTACAAAAGTGCAAATACAGCATAGCATCAGGAATTCACATCAACACCAATAATAAACATCAAACAACCAACCCAGCAGTCCCAAAGGGCATACAATGGGACACTACACGGTGTCTTAGTGTTTACCTGTGAATTAAAGGAAAACTGCTGTGCAACACTTTTCATTTCCCCTGTACCTGGGCTGCAAAAAAAAAAAAAAAAATTAACTTTAACTCACCTTCCGACATTCCCCCATTGTGCCTATATGGTCGTCCCGTTACTCCTGCTCTTCTTGCTCGGAACGTCATACTGCAGTAAGCGTATCGCCGGCCGTAGTGATTTCCCGTCTCGGCCAATGATAGGCTGAGCACACTGTCATGTAAGGAGCCCGGGCAGCAGGGAGAAGGCGGGGCCCAAGCTCCTTACATGACAGTGCGATCAGCCTATCACTGGCCGAGGCAGAACATCGCTGCGGCTGGCGATACGCTTACTGTAGTATGACGTTCCGAGCCTAAGGAGCAGGAAGCAGAGCAGCGCCGGAGGAATGGGACACCCATATTGGCACAATGAGGGAACATCGGTAGTTGAGTTACAGTTAGTTTTTCAGTTTTTGCAGCCCGGGCACAGGAGGAGTTAAAAGCGTTGCACCGCATTTCTCCTTTAAATTATCTTCATTGGAGGAGGACATCCTGTGGGGAACAATATGTGTGTCACAATGGGGATATGGACAGAAGGCACAGAACTTACACTTAATTCATACCACAAGTCATGGGCTGGATTCATTGATGTATCTAGGTTTTAGAAAAGTAAAGTTTTTGAGGCATACTAGTCGCAAGAGGTTAAGAGATGGGGAATATTATATTATGGTTTACCTTTAAGAAAAAAAATACTAAAATAGGTTCTTATACCTGTAACAGAGCTGGATGTGGATCCTCTTACCTGTGTGGCTGATGACTTGGACCATATCGGGAAGTGGAGTCTAAGGTGCCGCTGGTCTTCACCCAGGTCCTTACCCTCGACACGGCTCGACCACACAGGTAGCTGGGCAAGGCGAGGTACCAAAGGATAAGGCAGTGGCGTAGTCAAACGTAGCAGAAGGTCAAGGCAAGTGGCAAAGGTGCGGAGTCTAGTAATGTAGCGGAAGGTCTGGATACACGGGAAAGACAAACAGGCAGTAGGGAATGCTTAATCTCAGGCTAGGGGCACTGAAGATCCGGCAGGGAAGTATGGGAGGTGCAGGGATTTATAACATGGTGTAAGGGGCAAACACTAATTATGGGCGCACTGGCCCTTTAAATTTCAGAGCTCTGGCGCGCGCACACCCTAGGAGACGGCGACACACGCAGGAGCTGAGACAGAGGGACAGCGGAATGTGGTGAGTGACCGGCTGGGATTCGACTATGGGCGCGTCCCGCGAAGCGAATCCCAGCCCCGCCGGCAGACTGGGACCCAGGGACACTGTGCTCATGGCCGGAGCTTGCGGCCGAAGCGCAGTGTGTAACAGTATCCCCCTTTAGTCTCCCCCTCCTCTTGTGGTACAAAAAGTTTTTGAGCAGATCCTGGTCCAAGATATTTTCCTGTGGTTCCCAAGACCTCTCCTCTGGACCGAATCCTTCCCAATCCACAAGAAAGAAGTGTTTTCCTCTGACCAGCTTGGAGTCTAGGATTTCTTTAACAGCAAAAACATCAGAGGTACCAGAGATGGAGGAAGGCGAGAAGTTATTTTGAGAAAATCGGTTGTGGATGACTGATTTCAAGAGGGAGACATGGAAGGAATTTGGAATCCAGAGAGAGGAGGGCAGATGGAGGGAATAAGCCACAGGATTAAGTCATTTTTTTACTTTATAGGGACCCAAAAAGCATGGATCCAATTTCGAAGAGGGTACCTTAAAGCGGATGTATTTTGAAAATAACCACACTTTATCCCCAGGAGAGAACTCGGAAGGAGGGCGTCTTTTCCTGTCCGCTTGCGACTTCATACGGGTGGTGGCATGAAGAAGGGAGTGACGAGTTTTCTGCCAAATGGAGGCGAAATTCCCCACCAGTTCGTCAGCCATAGGTACTCTGGAGGAAGAAGACAGGGGAAGAGGAGGACGAGGATGAAGCCCAGAGACCACAAAGAAGGGTGAAGTCCCAGTGGAATCTCTAAGAGAATTCAGCCCAGGGTAGTAAATCGGGCCAGTCGTCTTGGCGAGCAGAGACAAAATGGTGAAGATAGTCCCCCAGGACCTGATTCACCCTTTTGACCTGACCATTGGATTGAGGGTGGTAAGCTGAGGAGAAGTCCAGTTTAACTTGTAGGCGAGAACAGAGGGGCCTCCAGAACTTGGAGACGAACTGGACTCTCTGATCGGAGACAATATGAGTAGGCCATCCATGGAGACGGAAGATATGACCAAGGAATAGCTTGACAAGCTGAGGTGCAGATGGTAAACCTGGCAAGGTCAGAAAATGAGCCATTTTAGAAAATCAGTCCACAACAACCCAGATGACCGTATTGCTGCCAGAAGAAGGAAGGTCAGTAATAAAGTTCATTGTTATGTTGGTCCAGGGCAGCTCAGGAACTGGCAAAGGATGTAGTGGATAAGCAGGCTTGGAACGAGGCTTTTTGTCCCGGGTGCAGATTGAACAAGCACTGACAAAATCAACAACATCCTGCTTTAAAGTGGGCCACCAGTACTGTAGGGAGATGAGCTGTAAGGATTTACCTATTCCGGCATGACCAGCTAGAAGAGAGGAATGACCCCATTTCAGGACCTGGAGTCTTAAACGAGGTGGTACAAAAGTCTTCCCAGGAGGCAAGCGCTGAAGACATGAAGGTGCTGCAGAGATGAGGCGATCAGGAGGAATAATATGTTGAGGATGGGACTCCTGGTCTAGTACATCAGAGGACCTGGACAGAGCGTCGGCATAAAGATTCTTCTCATCAGGACGAAAGTGGATAAAGAAATCAAATCTGGAGAAGAACAGAGACCAACAAGCCTGTCGGGGATTGAGATGATGGGCTGACTGGAGATACAGCAAGTTCTTGTGGTCAGAAAAGATAGTTAGCGGATGTACAGAGCCATCCAGGAGTTGACGCCATTCTTCTAAGGCCAACTTTATGGCCAAAAGCTCCCGATCTCTGATAGCATAATTTCACTCCACAGGGGAGAAGGTCTTTGAGAAGAATCCGCAGGTTACAGTTCTTCCTTTAGAACATTTTTGCGTTAAGAATGCTCAAACCGAAAAGGCATCTACTTAGAGAAAAATGGCTTGCTGAGATTGGGTCTAGATAAAACAGGAGCAGAAGTGAAGGCAGACTTTAGCTGTTTGAAAGCTTCTTCAGCCTCTGGAGTCCAGACCCTAGGATTAGCATACTTCTTGGTAAATAAGACGATGGGAGAAACCAAGGTGGAGTAGTGAGGAGTAAACTGTTGATAGTAATTAGCAAAGCCTAGGAAGCGCTGAATAGCTTTCAAACCAGTGGGGCATGGCCAATCCAGCACTGCAGACAACTTGTTGGGATCCATTTGAAGACCTTGACTGGTGACAATATACCTGTTAGGATTCGGCAGGCTGGATGTGGATCCTCTGTGTCAGCGAGGGATTGGCGTGGACCGTACCAGTGAACCGGGTCTAAGCTGCTACTGGTATAACAGTACCCCCCCCCCCTTAGGTCTCCCCCTCTTTTTTGTCTGCTTGTAACTTCATAGGAGACAAGGCCATTGGGAGCGATTCTTGAGTTTCCTTCCAGATGACAGAGAAGTCCTGGGTAACTTCATCAATGGCAGGCAATCCAGAAAAAGTGGGAATGGGGAGGGGGGGCAGAGGGTGAAGCTTGCCATGGGGCAGAGTGTTACCAGGAAGGGGGCTATGAGGAGGCAAAATCCCAGCTTGCTTTTTGCTGAAAATATCCTGGTAAGCCTTGGGAGGAGCCGGTATGGGTGGAACCTCAGGAGTATGACAAGTGGGAGCAGATGTGAGGCATCGTTTGTGACAAGAAGGACCCCAAATCTCCCCGGTGGTCCAGTCAAGGGTAGGAGAATTACGTTGGAGCCATGGCAGGCCGAGGAGGACTTCAGAGGTGCAGTTGGGCAGAACAAAAAATTCTATTTTTTCGTGATGCAGTCCAATGCTCATAAGCAGGGGTTCTGTGCGGTAACGCACAGTGCAGTCCTATTTTACTCCGTTGACAGAAGAAATGTAGAGCGGCTTGACGAGACGGGTCACATAGATGCTGAACCTATTAACAAAAGAGGCCAAAATTAAATTTCCCGCAGAACCAGAGTCCAAGAAGGCCACAGCTGAGAAGGAGGAGTTGGCAGAAGGAGAAATCCGCACGGGCACAGTGAGACGTGGAGAAGCAGACTTCACACCAAGAGACGCCACTCCCACGTGAGCTGGGTGTGTGCGTGCGTTTCCCAGACGCGGAGGACGAATAGGGCAATCCACTAGGAAATGTTCGGTACTAGCGCAGTACAGACATAAATTTGGATCTCTGCGGCGAGTCCTCTCTTCATGGGTCAGGCGAGACCAATCCACTTGCATAGCCTCCTCGGCGGGAGGCACAGGGGTAGATTGCAAAGGATACTGGGAGAGAGGTGCCCAGAGATCAAGGTCCTTTTCCTGGTGGAGTTCCTGATGTCTTTCAGAAAAACGCATCGGGTGGCCAAATGGATAAGTTCAGACAGGTTAGCAGGAATTTCTTATGCGGCCAGTACATCTTTGATGTTGCTGGGTAAGCCTTTATTGAAGGTCGCGCAGAGAGCCTCATTGTTCCAGGCTAGCTCAGAGGTGAGGGTACGAAACTGGATGGCGTATTCGCCTACAGAAGAACTTCCTTGGACCAGGTTCAGCAAAGCAGTCTCGGCAGAGGAGGCCCGGGCTGGTTCCTCGAAGACACTACGGACTTCAGCGAAGAAGGACTGGACAGTGGCTGTGGCAGGATCATTGCGGTCCCAGAGCGGTGTGGCCCACGACAAGGCCTTTTCAGACAAAAGACTAACTACGAAAGCCACCTTAGACTGTTCTGTAGGAAATTGGTCCGACAACATCTCCAGATGTAGGGAACATTAAGACAGGAAACCACGGCAGAGTTTAGAGTCCCCATCAATTTTGTCCGGCAGGGACAAGCGGAGGTTAGGAGCGGCCACACGCCAGGACGTGACAGCCGGGAACCGGGACAGGTAAGTGGATTGTTATGCGATCCGCGAGCGGGCGCGTCCCGCTATGCGAATCGCATCCCCGTCGGCAGTGTCAGTGCAGCGCTCCCGGTCAGCGGGTCGGACCGGGGCGCTGCAGAGAGGAGAACACCGCGAGCGCTCCGGGGAGGAGCAGGGACCCGGAGCGCTCGGCGTAACAATACCCCAGGAATGGAAGTCTGGTTTTTTCAAACGTATACTTCTCAAGTTTAGCATAGAGATGATTTTCTCGGAGATGTTGTATTATATAGGAATTATATAGGAAGAAAAAGGCGCACGCCGCCGAGCCTACGGCGCATGCGCTGGGATCCAAGGATAACAGATAGATGACGGATCCTTGGATCCCAGCGCATGCGCCGTAGGCTCGGCAGCGTGCACCTTTTTCTTCCTATAAAATTCACACTAACTGTCTGTATAAGTGTATATGTTTTATGCGGTAATGATTTTTAATGTTTGTATTTATTACTATTTTACTGCTATTGGCTTTTGGCGCTGTAGATCCGCCCACTGAGGCCACGCCCACTGGGTGGGGCCACATCTATTTGGCACCAAATAGGTCTATTTAAAATGAACCAGTCTGTTGTACATGATGTTATGCCTATTTGCCTGATGAAGGGGATCCCATGCCCCGAAACGCTTTGCACCCTGGCTAAATAAATACTTTATTGATCACCACCATATGACTGACTTTGTGGATCGCGCCTTGGAACCGGGTTTTTCTTCTACTCATACATCCCGCAGAACCAGAGTCCAGGAAAGCCAGAACGGACATAGTCTCTTTAGAGGGTAGAGACAGCTGGACCTTCAAATTAAAGCGTGGAGAGGAGGTATTTACACCTAGGGAGGCCTCTCCTACAAACTCTAGGTGCAAGCGTTTCCCTGTGACTGTGGACGCAGAGGACAGTCTCTGAGGAAATGGTCTGCACTGGCGCAATATAAGCACAGATTCTCAGCTCGACGGCGGGTTCTTTCCTGCAGGGTCAGGCGAGACCGATCCACCTGCATAGCCTCCACAGCGGGAGGCATTGTAGAAGGTTGCTGTGGTTGCTGGAAGATGGGCACCAGGTCGAGGGAAGCGCTGAGGTCGTGCAGACTCCCGTTCTTGGCGAAATTCAGAGAAACAGATATCAATCCATGTCGCCAATTGTATGAGTTCCTTTAGGGTAGCGGGCAATTCCCGGGCGGCAAGGACATCCTTGATATGGCTAGAAAGTCCTCTCTTGAAAGTGGTGCAAAGGGCTTCATCATTCCAAGCTAACTCCAATGCCAGGGTACGAAACCGAATGGCATACTCGCCCACAGAGGAGTTGCCCTGAGTAAGACTCAGCAATGCCATCTCAGTGGAGGAAGCTGGAGCAGGTTCTTCGAAGACACCCCAAAATTCCGTCAGGAAACCCTTCCAGTTAAAAGACTGAGGGTGAAGGCCACTTTTGCTCATTCCGTAGGAAACTGATCCGCCATGAGTTCAATGAGTAACAAAACCACGACAGGAGTTGGGATCCCCCTCATATTTCTCGGGAATGACAGATGAAGTCTTGATCCGTAGGGACAACTACAGGAGCCAGAGGTGCCAGCAGAGCAGGAGGAGGCTGTGGTTGTGGTGGTTGTTGCTGTGACGTTAGCAACTGCTGCATCATGGCGGATGACTGGCTCAACTGCTGTGTCTGCTGGGCCAACTGCTGTGACTGGAGCACCAAAATGGAAGCGAGATCCGGATTATCAGGCAGAGGAACCCAAGCAGAATCCATGGCCGACTCTTGCTGTAACGGAGCTGGATGTGGATCCTCTTACCTTTGTGGCTGATGACTCGGACCGTATCGGGGAGCAGAGTCTAAGGTGCCGTTGGTCTTCACCAGAGCCCGCCGCAAGGCAGGATGGGCTTGCTGCAGCAGGCGACACCCAGGTCGCTACCCCCGACACGGCTTGACCACACAGGTAGCTAGGCAAGGCGAGGTACCGAAGGATAAGGCAGTAGCGTAGTCAAACGTAGCAGAAGGTCAAGGCAGGCGGCAAAGGTGCAGAGTCTAATAATGTAGTAGAAGGTCTGGATACATGGGAAAGACAAACAAGCAATAGGGAACCCTTAATCTCAGGCTACGGGCAGGGAAGTGCGGGAGGTGCAGAGATTTATAATGTGGTGTCAGATGCAAACACTAATTATGGGCGCACTGGCCCTTTAAATTTCAGAGCTCCGAAGCTGAGACAGAGGGACAGCGGAGCATGGTGAGTGACGGGCTGGGATTTGCATGCGGGCGCGTCCCGCAATGCGAATCCCAGCCCCGCCGGCAGACGGGGACGCAGCGACACTGCGCTCACGGCAGGAGCTTGCGGCTGAAGCGCAGTGTGTAACAATACCTTTGTAGTCCCCTAGCAGCCCGATAAATCAGAACCCAAAGGGCATTAGAGGCCCATTAACAATAATACACTAAACCCCAGGGCCGTAGCCCGGGGTGTAACTCCCCTATTAATATACCCCTAAAAAGTAACTTTTAATATAGACATTTAAAACAAGCCCAGAGAGAATGTTAAAAAATTATATTATCAGTGGGATCAATAATCTGTGTGTATGGAGGAGTAGTCACTCCAATAGAGGTAGAGAGGTACTGCAGATACCTAAGGACCCACTAGATAATATTAAAACCTCAATTTACATTGCCAGCCTCAACTTGTTTTGCCTCACCAGGGGAGTTCTCAAGAGGCAAACAAGAGGCCATTGCCACTGTTTGCCTCTCTAGAACGCTGCTGGTGGGTTCTTAGGTATCTGCAGTACCTCTCTACCTCTATTGGAGTGACTACTCCTCCATACACACAGATTATTGATCCCACTGATAATCTAATTTTTTTTACATTTTCTCTGGGCTTGTTTTAAATGTCTATATTAAAAGTTACTTTTTAGGGGTATATAAATAGGGGTGTTACACCCCGGGCTACGGCCCTGGGGTTTAGTGTATTAGCCCTAGCAGCTCATTACACAAAATCCAGAGATTTTGACCCAGGCACCAACATCAACATAATCTGTATTTTTGGCGCCCTGTATTTAAATGACTGCCCCCTAACCAACATGACATGAGGACACGGTAATATGAGAACAGATTCAACATTTAATTACAACGGAGCCGTATGAAGACCAGAATCTGAAACACTAGACCTCTCAGTATGACTTATCTCTCTCATCGAGGCCACAGAAACTTCTAGGTTGCTTTTCTTTTCATCTGTGACAAACATGTAGCTAGACATGTTTATGGCTCCAATATCGCATTCACTGTCCCGAAAACATTTAAGATGAAACCTCTTTACATAAGTAAGTAGGATTCACTTATTTAACGTGGGGATTGAAGGAAATGTATTCCTCAAGTTGTTTAACAGAGACGTTCGATTAATGAACTATTGAATTGAATTACATTACATGAAACCAGTGTTTTTACTTTGCAGTTCTAATACTGGGGATGAAGTAATGAATATCAGTATGACCTCTTTTATATTTGTTAGGGTTTATTTGACACCTTATTTTTAGTTGTGATTCAAATTAATTTTAGTAGGGATCAAAGAGGCTGAGGGCAAAAGAATAATAAAAAAAAAAGTCTTGTAAAATATTTGGCAAGTCCTGGTTAAAAAAAAAAAATGCTTAACCTGTTGCTTCAAGAAACTTTTGGCATGTCCTAAAGACACTTAAAACGTGTCAATCAGTCTGGGTCTGAGTATTCAGACCTTGACTGATCGGTAGAATGAGCTGGAAGAGAAGCGGCTGCTAGCACACACTTCTCGGGGTCAGAACACTAAGACCTTCACCAATCAATTGTTTTGATATGTCTGAATGACATATCAAAAGATTTTTAAAAATGTTTAAAATGTCTTAGAGAGAGTTCTAAATCAGTGGAGGTCTGAGTGTTCAGACCTTAACCGATCAGAAGATTGATCCGGGAGAAGTCCACATTCTTTTCCGGCTCTGTGTCACGTGATTGAGACAGAGGCCCTCATTTACTAAGCCAAAACCCAATAGTTTTTGTAGGGTTTTTCCAAGTTATTTTGGTGCACAGTGTCTGAGACATGTCTGAGACACTGTGCCACAGTGTGCACAAGGAAAATCCAACTAACCCGACATTGCATTGTGAAAAGCCAAAAAGGGGGCGTGGTCTATCGCAAAGTGGGTGGAATGACCAAAAAGGGGCATGGTTTCATATCAAGACGCATCATTTCAAGACGGGCCTGGTGTCATAGTGAAGCCGGGACCCGCCGCTAATATAGCGCAGCGCCGATCATGGAGCTGCGCGCTATTAACCCTTTAGCCGCGCGCTCAGAGCTGAGCCGCGCGGCTAAAAGCGAAAGTGAAAGTTACCGGTTAACTCAGTGGGCTGTTCGGCATAGCCGCAGCGAAATTGCGGCATCCCGAAGAGCTTACAGGACAGCGGGAGGGCCCCTGCCTGCCTCCTCGCTGTCCGATCGCCGAATGACTGCTCAGTGCCTGAGATCCAGGCATAAGCAGTCATGCGGCAGAATCATCGATCACTGGTTTCCTATGAGAAACCAGTGATCAATGATAAAGATCAGTGTGTGCAGTGTTATAGGTCCCTATGGGAGCTATAACCCTGCAAAAAAAAGTGAACAAAAAAAAGTGAATGAATATCATTTAACCCCTCCCCTATTAAAAGTTTGAATCACCCCCCTTTTCCCATAAAAAAAACCACAGTGTAAATAAAAATTAAAATAAACACATATGGTATCACCGCGTGCAGAAATATCCGAATTATAAAAATATATCATTTATTAAACCGCTCGGTCAATGGCGTGCGCGCAAAAAACAATCCAAAGTCCCAAATAGTGCATTTTTTGGACACTTTTTATATCATTTAAAAATCAATAAGTCCTATCAATGCAAAAATGGTACCGTTAAAAACTTCAGATCACGGCGCAAAAAATGAGCCCTCATACCGCCCCATGCACGGAAAAATAAAAAAGTTATAGGGGTCAGAAGATGACAATTTTAAACGTATTAATTTTCCTGCATGTAGTTATGATTTTTTCCAGAAGTGCGACAAAATCAAACCTATATAAGTAGGGTATCATTTTAATCGTATGGACCTACAGAATAAAGATAAGGTGTCATTTTTACCGAAAAATGTACTACGTAGAAACGGAAGCCCCCAAAAGTTACAAAACAGCGTTTTTTTTTCAATTTTGTCGCACAATGTTTTTTTTTCCGTTTCACCGTGGATTTTTGGGCAAAATGACTGACGTCATTACAAAGTAGAATTGGTGGCGCAAAAAATAAGCAATCATATAGATTTTTAGGTGCAAAATTGAAAGAGTTATGATTTTTTAAAGGCAAGGAGCAAAAAACGAAAATGCAAAAACGGAAAACCCCCCGGTCCTTAAGGGGTTAAAGTGGTTATCCCATCATGGCTACTTATCATTTATCTATAGATAGGTGATGTGTCTGAACAGCAGTGTTGGGTGCGAATATTCGCATTTCAAATTTTTATCGCGAATTTGCGAATATTGCCAATATATTCGCTATATATTCGAAATTACGAATATTCACTTTTTGCCGCATATTCGCATATGAGAATATTCACATATTCCTTCTTTTCACTTGTGGGCCAACTAAAATGATGCAAATACACTTGTCAGAGGTTATCAACAACATCCCTGACAACCAATTGTAAAGTTGCCAACCCCCTCACTGATTTCTTCCTCGAATATGTAATGAATACGCGAAATTCGCGAATATAGGACAAATATTCGTTGATATATTCGTGAAATATCGCGAATTCGAATATGGGCAATGCCGCTCATCACTACTGATCAGTGGGGGGTTTGACCATTAGAGTGCCCACCAATCATGCCAACAGGGTTCTCGAGTTGCCTTGTCCAAATTGGCGGGGCAGAACGGGGAAATGACGGGGACTGGCGCCGGAGTCCACTTAACGATCTGAGGAGGCTGCGGGCGACGATCGGTGTCGGAGATCGGCGGGCAGCGATGTCGTGCAGCAGGCTCCCTGGATCCGATGGAAGCCGGTAAGTTGCCTAGCAACATCTGGAGGGCTGCAGTCCGAGACCACTATATAGTGGTCTCTATACTGTAGCACTCCAGATGTTGCAAAACTACAACTCCCAGCATGCCCAGACAGCTGTTTGGGCATGCTGGGAGTTGTAGTTTTGCAACAGCTGGAGGGCTACAGTTTGAGACCACTATATGGTAGTCTCTGAACTATACTATAGCCCTCCAGATCTTCAAACAACAACAAAAAACGTGGTTTCAAATGGCTGGAGGTGCTCAACCCCAAATGCAGTTGTGCATATATACTGGGGGAGCAGATCCTGCCCTTGTAGTCCGTTGCTAGGGGCGATCCCCACCATAAAAATGCATACAATGGAGGATGACTGCAGTGGACTACAAGTGCCACAATAGAATCCTACACCAGATAAACGGTGTGGATGTGTAACAATTAGAGACAATTAGCCCTGCAGATCTTGCAAAACTACAACTCCTAGCATGCCCACACAACTGTTTGCTGTCTGGGCAAGCTGGGATTTGTAGTTTTGCAGCATCTGGAGGGCCACAGTTTGCAGTGGTCTCTATACTGTAGCTCTCCAGATGTTGCAAAACTGCAAATCCCAGCATGCTGGAAGTTGTAGTTGCGATCCCTCCAGCTGTTGCATAACTACATCTCCCAGCATGCCCTTCAATGATCAGTACATGCTGGGAGTTGTAGTTTTGCAACAGCTGGAGGCACACTGGTTGGAAAATATTGAGTTAGATAACAGAACCTAACTGAAGGTTTTCCAACCAGTGTGCCTCCAGCTGTTGCAAAAGTACAACTCCCAGCCTGCATGGTCTGTCAGTACATGCTGGGAGTTGTAGTTTTGAAACAGCTGGAGGTTTACCCCCCCCCCCCCCCCATGTGAACGTACAGGGTACATTCACACGGGCAGGCTTACAGTAAGTTTTCTGCTTCAAGTATGAGCTGCGGCAAATTTTTCGCCGCAGCGCAAACTCCTAGCAGGGAACTCACTGAAAACCTCCGCCAGTGTGAATGTACCCTAAAAACACTACACTACACTAACACATAATAAAGGGTAAAACACTACATATACACCCCCTTACACTGTCCCCCCCCCCCCAATAAAAATTAAATAGGTATTGTACGGCAGTGTTTCCAAAACGGAGCCTCGAGCTGTTGCAAAACAACAACTCCCAGCATTTCTGGACAGCCACTGACTGTCCAGGCATGCTGGGAGTTTAGCAACAGCTGGAGGTACCCTGTTTGGGAATCACTGGCGTAGAATACCCCTATGTCTACCCCTATGCAATCCCTAATTTAGTCCTCAAATGTGCATGGCGCTCTCTCACTTCGGAGCCCTGTCGTATTTCAAGGAAACAGTTTAGGGCCACATATCTCCATACTAGGGAGAAATTACACTACAAATTTTTGTCCTTTTTTCCATTTTGGCTTTTTCTCCTTTTACCCCTTATGAAAAGGAAAAGTTGGGGTCTACACCAGCCTGTTAGTGTAAAAAAATAAAATAAATTTACACTAACATGCTGGTGTTGCCCTTTACTTTTTATTTTCACAAGAGGTAAAAGGAATAAAAGACCCCCAAAATTTGTAACGCAATTTCTCCTGAGTACGGAAATACCCCAGATGTGGGCGTAAAATGATCTGTAGGCGCACAACATGGCTCAGTAGTGAGAGCGCACTATGTACATTTGAAGCCTAAATTGGTGATTTGCACAGGGGTGGCTAATTTTACAGCGGTTCTGACATAAAGGCAAAAAAATAAATACCTACATGTGACCCCATTTTGTAAACTAAACCCCTCACGGAATGTAACAAGGGGTATAGTGAGCCTTAACACCCCACAGGTGTTTGACAAATTTTTGTTAAAGTTGGATGGGAAAATGAAAAAAATTATTTTTTTTCACTAAAATGCTGGTGTTACCCTAAATTTTTCATTTTCACAAGGGAAAATAGGAAAAAAAGCCCCACAAAATTTGTAACCCCATTTCTTCTGAGTAAGAAAATACCCCAAATGTGGATGTAAAGTGCTCGGCGGGCGAACTACAATGCTCAGAAGAGAGGGAATGCCATTGGGATTTTGAAGAGAAAATGTGTCCAGAATTGAAGGCCACGTGTGTTTACAAAGCCCCCATAGTGCCAGAACAATGGATCCCCCAACATGTCACCCCATTTTGGAAACTACACCTCCCACGTAATGTAATAAGGGGTACAGTGAGCATTTACGCCCCACAGGTGTCTGACAGATTTTTGGAACAGTGGTCTGTGAAAATGAAAAATTTTATTTTTCATTTGCTCAGCCCACTGTTCCAAAGATCTGTCAAATGCCAGTGGGGTGTAAATACTCACTGCACCCCTTATTAAATTCTGTGAGGGGTGTAGTTTCCAAAATGGGGTCACATGTGGGGGTTCCACTGTTCTGGCACCACGGCGGGCTTTGTAAACGCACATGGCCCCTGACTACCATTCCAAACAAATTCACTCTTCAAAAGCTCAATGGCGCTCCTCCTCTTCTGAGCATTGTAGTTCGACCGCAGGGCACTTGATGTCCACACATGGGGTATTTCCATACTCAGAAGAAATGGGGTTACAAATTTTGGGGGATATTTTCCGCTATTAACCATTGCAAAAATGTGAAATTTGGGGGGAAACACACATTTTAGTGAAAAAATAAAATTTTTTCACGTATGCAAAAGTCGTGAAACCCCTGTGGGGTATTAAGGCTCACTTTATTCCTTGTTACGTTCCTCAAGGGGTCTAGTTTCCAAAATGGTATGCCATGTGTTTTTTTTTTTTTTTTTGCTGTTCTGGCACCATAGGGGCTTCCTAAATGCCACATGCCCCCCGACCAAAATTTGCTCTCAAAAAGCCAAATATGACTCCTTCTCTTCTGAGCATTGTAGTTCACCCGTAGTGCACTTCAGGTCAACTTATGGGGTACCTCCATACTCAGAAGAGATGGGGTTACAAACTTTGGGGGGTATTTTCTGCTATTAACCCTTGCAAAAATGTGAAATTTGGGGGGGAAACACACATTTTTGTGAAATCTAATTATTATTTTTTACATATGCAAAAGTCGTGAAACCCCTGTGGGGTATTAAGGCTCACTTTATTCCTTGTTACGTTCCTCAAGGGGTCTAGTTTCCAAAATGGTATGCCATGTGGGGGGGTTTTGCTGTTCTGGCACCATAGGAGCTTCCTAAATGCAACATGCCCCCCAAAAACCATTTCAGAAAAACGTACTCTCTAAAATCCTCTTGTCGCTCCTTCGCTTCTGAGCCCTCTACTGCGCCCACCGAACACTTTACATAGACATATGAGGTATGTGCTTACTTGAGAGAAATTGGGCTACAAATACAAGTATAAATTTTCTCCTTTTACCCCTTGAAAAAATAAAAAATTGGGTCTACAAGAACATGCAAGTGTAAAAAATGAAGATTGTGAATTTTCTCCTTCACTTTGCTGCTATTCCTGTGAAACACCTAAAGGGTTAAAACACTGACTGAATGTCATTTTGAATACTTTTTAGGGGTGCAGTATTTATAATGGGGTATTTTGTGGGGTATTTCTAATATGAAGACCCTTGAAATCCACTTCAAACCTGAACTGGTCACTGAAAAATAGTGAGTTTGAAAATTTTGTGAAAAATTGGAAAATTGCTGCTGAACTTTGAAGCCCTCTGATGTCTTCCAAAAGTAAAAACTTGTCAATTTTATGATGCAAACATAAAGTAGACATATTGTATATGTGAATTAAAAAAATGTATTTGGAATATCCATTTTCCTTACAAGCAGAGAGCTTCAAAGTTAGAAAAATGCAAAATTTTCAATTTTTTCATAAAATTTGGGGATTTTTCACCAAGAAAGGATGCAAGTTACCACAAAAATTTACCACCATATTAAAGTAGAATATGTCACGAAAAACAATCTTGGAATCACAATGATAACTAAAAGCATTCCAGAGTTATTAATGTTTAAAGTGACAGTGGTCAGATGTTCAAAAAACGCTCTGGTCCTAAGGTGTAAAATGGCCTGGTCCTTAAGGGGTTAATAGCAGGTAATAGCAGATACATTTCATGTGCAACACAATGACCCAGATGTACTAAAGCAAATTCTTAGATAGTGTAAACCTGACTAGACACTCCAGATGCACCATATTTATCACAGTCTATCATGATGTTTGATAAAATCTGTTGCATTCTTAGGGTTCACACAGCAGAATTTCTGTGTTCTCAGAACACAAAATTCCACCTAAATTCAAGCCCTATTGACTTCATTAGAATTTCACTGCAGAACTCCACAAGATATAAGACTGTTCCAATAATTTTGTTGAATGCGGAAAGCAAAATTTCCACATCGGAATTCCCGCTGTGGAAATTCAACTGTCTGAGTGGGACCGTGGAATCCCACTAAACTCAACAGGTAGTAAATTATGGCAAAATTTCAGGGATAATATTACACCTTAGACTTTCCAGCCTAACTTTAGTTGGCTTAAACTTATTCCAGAATTCTGGCAAATTTTTGGAGCATTTTTTCACAGCCATACAGAGGGAGATTTATCAAAACCTTTGTAGAAGAAGACTGGTTGAGTTACCCACAGCAGCCAATCAAATTGTTTCTTTCATTTTTAAAAAGGCCTCTGGAAAATGAAAGAAGGGATCTGATTGGTTGCCAGTTGAGTTAATTCTGCTGGAATTTGTTGAATTTGTAAATCCACCCCAATATATAAAAATAAAACTTTAATGAGCAAAATTATCGCAACAGTTCCAATCTCCACTAGCGTCTTGAACAATAAGGCTTTAGGCTTGGGGTTATTTGCCTATTGCCCATAGTTTACATTGCTGGTGAATGGATAGATACTCTTTAATGTCGATAGTACTTACATACCCAAAAAGTACCATCATTTCTGTGCACATGGCTCTGTCCTTGACAATGACAAGGCAGTTTAGGGTTGACCACGCGGATGCAGAAAGCAGCTAATCTTTCTGATGTAGAAGAGATTACTCCCTGCTTTTTATAGGCTTTGTCCACCTTCTCCTTCCACTGTCATCATGTGTCCCAGACTTTAATTGCCAAAGGTTTTCATATCCTACTCCGTTTTATTATCTTCTGTTCAGGTACATCTCATTCTATAAAGCACTGGAGAAAGCTGCCTACCTGAAAAACCCTTAAAAGAAAATAACAACGGACATAAATAAAGAGCATTTTGTACCTTTTTATTAAAAAGAAAACAGCTGAAATTGGATTTCTGCTTTACCTGCTGAGATTCGGCTTTATGAGCCTTGTACTCTTGTGGTCTTGTGCTTAATTCGTTTTTTTTTTTCCTACAGACATTTCTCTATGTCTTATTTTAATTATTTTGTGGTAGGAACTTAGTTGCACATATTAAAGCAAGCAGGTGGAATTCATGAAAGCATCCTCCAAAAATACTCAGCCTTTATGTCAGTAAGGCCTCATGCACTGCTGTAGGTCCTCTATGTGACCCACTGTATGCTGATCTGTGTAGTGTCCATGAATGAGAGAATGTGGTTGGAATTCAGATGTAAATGTGCACTGTGTGACTTTGTAAGGTGTTTATATATTTAACTGCATTAGTTTTAAATCCTGAATAGTGACATCACAAGCACAGTGCTCTCTGCTGACATCTCTGTCCAGAGCAGCATATGTTTGCTATGGGGATTTTTTTCTCCTACTCTGGACTGTTCTTAAAATGGACAGAGATGTCAGCAGACAGCACGGTGGTCATGATGTCAGCAGAGAGCTCTGTGCTCCAAAAAGAAAATAATTTCCCCTGTAGTATTCAGCAGATAATAAGTGCTGGAAGGATTAAGATTTTTTTTATAGAAGTAATTCACAAATCTGTTTAACTTTCTGGCACCAGTTGATTTAAAAAAAAAAAAAAAAGTTTTCCACTGGAGTACCCCTTCAAAGTGGCCCTACTTCTTATGCTCCCCTGCACTTCACTTCTACTCACTTATACTTTTCTGACGAGGGGGTACAGGTGCTTGTCCCGATGTTATAAATCCCGATCCAATAGATGTATAATGTCGCCTCAACATTGGTTTTGTCAAGCAGCTATTGGACATTGCATATTTGTGTGGTTTCGCCTGCCTGGGACAAGCACCCAACCCATCCTGTCCTGGAAAATTATACATCTGAGTTGACCAAGGAGTGGAAGTGGAGAGGAAGGACCTTTTCTGCTTCCTGAATTGTTTAGTCTATAGAAAGTATACTGGCTCAAAGACTATAATGTGGAACTAATAATGTCCAAAGGAATCTCGGCACCCACGTCTTGCTTTTGAAATCTTAAGTGTTTTATTCAAACATAATGCAGTTCTCAGCATTGCAATATTGCAGGTCTGTGAACTTTATGATGTGTGAATAAAACACTGAAGATTTCAAAAGCAAGACGTGGGTGCCGAGATTCCTTTGGACACTATTGGATTGTATTCTCTGCTTGCACCACGCGATCACGAGTGCCGACCTCTCCATTATTTAACCCCTTAAGGACCGGGGGGGGGGTTTCCGTTTTTGCATTTTCGTTTTTTGCTCCTTGCCTTTAAAAAATCATAACTCTTTCAATTTTGCACCTAAAAATCCATATGATGGCTTATTTTTTGCGCCACCAATTCTAATTTGTAATTATGTTAGTCATTTTGGCCAAAAATCTACGGTGAAACGGAAAAAAAAAATCATTGTGCGACAAAATTGAAAAAAACCCACCGTTTTGTAACTTTTGGGGGCTTCCGTTTCTACGCAGTACATTTATCGGTCCCTACGATTAAAATGATACCCTACTTATATAGGTTTAATTTTGTCGTACTTCTGGAAAAAATCATAACTACATGCAGAAAAATTAATACGTTTAAAATTGTCATCTTCTGACCCCTATAACTTTTTTATTTTTCCGTGTATGGGGCGGTATGAGGGCTAATTTTTTGCGCCGTGATCTGAAGTTTTTAACGGTACCATTTTTGTATTGATAGGACTTATTGATCGCTTTTTATTCATTTTTAAAGGATATAAAAAGTGACCAAAAATGCACTATTTTGGACTTTGGAATTTTTTTGCGCGCACGCCATTGACCTAGCGGTTTAATTAATGATATATTTTTATAATTCGTACATTTCCGAACACGGTGATACCACATATGTTTTTTTTTATTTACACTGTGTTTTTTTTATGGGAAAAGGGGGGTGATTCAAACTTTTAATTTTTCCACTTTTTTTTGCAGTGTTATAGCTTCCATAGGGACCTATTACACTGCACACACTGATCTTCATCATTGATCACTGGCTTCTCATAGGAAACCAGTGATCGACGATTCTGCCGCATGACTTGATCATGCCGCCCTTGATCTCAGGCACTGAGCATTCATTCGGCGTTTGGACAGCGAGGAGGCAGGTAGGGGCCCTCTCGCTGTCCTGTAAGCTGTTCGGGATGCCGCGATTTCGCCGCGGCTATCCCGAACAGCCCACTGAGTTAACAGGCAGCTTTCACTTTTGGTTTTAGCCGCTTTCGATCGGCGCTACGCGCTATTAGCGGCGGTCACTTTCGGTTTTAGCCGCTTTCGATCGGCGCTACGCGCTATTAGCGGCGGGTCCCGGCTTCACTATGACGCCGGGCCCGCCGGGATATGATGCGAGGTTACCGTGTAACCCTGCGTTTATATCAGGGGAGCAGGACCAAGGACGTACCAGTATGTCCTTGGTCCTTAAGGGGTTAAATATGGCCCAGATTTATCAAACTGTGTGAGACAAAAAATAGAGATTTTCCCACAGCAGCCAATCACAGCTCAGCTAACGAGCTCTGGTAAAGTGAACGCTGAGCTGTGATTGGTTGCTGTAGGAAAATCACTCTATTTTTTCTCATACAATGTTTGATAAATCTAGGCCATAATGTGGACATTGCTGTAAAACTCTAGAAATAGGGTGTGAAACTATATGTTGTAGCTCCCTATACATGTATCACTATCCAGCTATTTAACTGAGCCAGTCAGAGCCACAGCAAGAGTTCCAGAGGAGTTTGACTTCTATCAACCTGAACCTGAGTCTGCAAAAAGAGAGAGAGAAAGGTCTCCCCAAGAGAGATGTCCTTGCCAGCCCAGCTGCTACAGAGAATAAGAGGTTCTGTTGGTTGGAGCCCATTTTAATTGTCAGTGATTGGGGCCTAGACAATCTGTGAGGAATACACCTACCAGTCACCTGACTGTGAGTACCAGATATACCCTAAAGTTGGATGGCCTTCCGAGATATCCATTAATGGCCCACAATAAGGTAAATAAAAGAAGTTTGTCCAGCTTGGCAGTGACCAATCCATCTTAAAACCTGGACAATCTCTTACTTGCCCTCTGAATATAGACTTTTTGTTAAAGACTGTTGTCCTCCATCTTATGTGGAAGTCTTATTGATTAGCAAACAGTTCATTGTCGCACCAGCTCCTTGGCTCCTGGTGTCTGCCTATCAGCATCCACACACTACGAAGGGCTCCACAAACTCCACCAGGCTATAACAGAATGAAACCCAGGGGACTATTATAACATCTTGTGCAGCCCCCACAGAAAAGTTCCCCGCACCAGCAAATCCACTATGGCTGCTGTGACATAATGTTCTCGTAACACAAGTCCCAGCTGGTTCGGTGCCCTAACATCAGAGATATTCTGACGGGTCATTGCATCTATCCAGGGCCATTTTACCAGAAGCATTGCTTGATAATGCAAGGCATTAATGCAAGGTAATAAGTTTGTGTGCATAAACTCAGGCGCTCGAAACACCAGGGATGGCAAAGCAGGAGCTCGGAACACCAGAGGTGGTACAGGAATGCCAGGAGCTTCCACTAGGAACTCAGTCAGGAACAGTCACACCAGAAACTTGAACTGTGGAGCAGGCATGTGGGTCACCACATGCTGTATCTCCGGCTCTTCCAATGCTGTATCTCCGGCTCTCCAATTGAGATACATGGAGGTGACGTGTTGGCAGCCGCTTTGCAAGCTCAGTTCCTGGTAACTGCCAGAGTGCTGTGAAAGAGATTGCGCAGGGGAGAAGGAGGGGGGGTGCCTGCGATCAGACACATCCCCTATCCTTAGTGTGAACATAGCCGTACAACAGAACCTGATAAGTAACAAGGGTCTTCTGGAAGTAGCCTGGAGGAACACAGACAGAACTGATAAACGTTTGCCTTGCTGAAGTACAGGGTTTGGCAGAAACCAGAGAGCAGCATTTTTCATAAACCTCCTGGATCAAACAGCATGATATTACAGATCATGACAACCCCTCAATGTATATTTTCAGAGATTTAAACACAATATTCATCTTGTCATCGTGTCTTACTTATCTTTGCATGCACTTATGACTAGTAATGAGCGGCAGGGGCCACATTCGAATTCACAAAATTTCGCGAATATATGAACGAATATTTGTCTTATGTTCCCGAAATTTGCATATTAGCTATGTTCGTTCTCTTTTTTTTCCCATGCGAAAATTCGTAATGAAATTTGCATAGTGTGCATTCGCAATTAGTTTTCAAGTTAAAGAAGGGAGGGATCGGTGTCGTCTGACTGGAAGTGCCGATATTCACGAATATTTTCATGTTCACATATTTGCGAATATTTGCATGGTCGCATATTGGCGAATATTTGTGCATATTCGCATATTTTCGAAAAAATATATTCGTGATTACAAATATATATCTATATTCTAAATATTCACGAAATCGTGAAGTGCCGATATGCGCGGCAAAAATTAGCATTTTGAATATTCGTGCTCAACACTACTTATGACAAGGCTGCCAGTTATACTGATTTTTATTGAAAGATGTTAGCGTAGCAACTACTTCTACCCTGATTTAATCACTGAACAACACTTCCCAACATTCCTGTTTCTTTGAATAAGCAAAAATTGTCTATTATAGGTTATACTTTATTGTGAAGGCTCTGGTCTGGCACATCCCTAATAGACAAACATTTGATCACGTGTCATATTTTATTACATTTTGATTCCTGCTTCCCTTCTTGGTACTACATCACAATGTTCACTCTTCATTCATTGTCAGAGACTGATCTGTAGGGTAGCAACCTAGGGATTCGATGTAAACACCCAATGCAGGGTTTATGGGGGAAAAAATGACAATCCTTTAAATCCTGTGTCCCCCATATAGCCTAATACCAAGTCTGATATCTCTAGTAGGCGTTTGTAACATATAGAGCTTGGACACTGGAAGTACATTAATATAGACATGGACATATTTACCAAAGACAAATCAATGGTGTTTTTGCATTCATGCATCAAAATGGTCCCCTCTCCATTTCCAAAGATATACACCACCAATTCAGTATTTGAACATCAACCCCTAACCCCCACACACACACTCACTAATCTAGCATTTGTTTAAAAATGTAAAGAACAAAAGAAAACAAAGCCTGCACTCACCATCCAGTGTGTTTTTTATTCAAAACATGTGTAGGCGTTCGGCGGAGGAGGCAGGGGCACGCCGGGTGTGCCCCTGCCTCCTCCACCGAACGCCTACACATAATTGAATAAAAGACATGCTGGATGGTAAGTGCAGTCTTTGTTTTCTTTTGTTCTTTACATTAGTACTTGTACCAGACTTTGCCCATATCCATGTTCCTTCAGGATCTCCTGGGGATCTCCTATCTACAGCTACCTGACCCTAGTCCTGCATGTGCCAGATTGTTCCTCTTACAATTATTTCTAAAAACTTAGATTTCACCCTTTTTACTAAACTAGGTACTCAAATTATCCCGGAGCCCGGAGGAGAGGAGAGTGCTGGGGGTGCCCCAGGAATGCAGAGACCAATGCAAGAGAGCAGGAAGTGTGGCACCTGAACATGGAACCATTCGAGGTAGAAGAAGACACCTACCAGCATAAAATTACCCCCCTAAACCCCATCATGGTCTCAAAACTAGAAAAAAAAAACTTTGATGCTCCGAGACCCAACCTTGAGAGACTTGGGGGAATTGTTGAAAGGGGCTTGCAACCCAAAGACTTGATCCTTCGGCAACTGGCCATGTCGGCCCATCATCAGGAAGTGTTGTTGTAAATCTCCAAGAGCTTGGGTAGTAACCGAGGCCACTCTTCGTGCTTTTATACAGAGGCGGCTCTGAGCATGTGGATGAACACTTGATTGATCCTCTCACAGAGACCGTTCCCCTGGGGATGGTAGGCTGTGGTCTTAAGTTTCCTGCAGTCGTGCAACTGGCAAAGTTCCTGGAACAACTGAGCTTCAAAGGCTGTTCCCCGATCTGTGAGGACCAATTCAGGACACCCGAGAGGTTGGATCCAGTGACTGTAGAAGAGTTGGGCAGCCGTCTTGGCGGTAAGGTCCTTCACAGGGACCACGACCACCCACTTGGAATAATGGTCCACCATGGTCAGGGCGTAGCAGTAGACAGACCGAGTGGGGGTCAGCTTCACGTGATCCAGGGCAACAATCTGGTTAGGCCTTTCTGTGCGGATGGGATGTAAAGGGGCCCTGGCGTCCCACCAGGGATTCTTAATGACGTTACACACGGAGCATTCAGCGCACCACTTCTCAATGTCTCCCCGCATCCCTATCCAGTAAAACCTAGTTCGGACCATTGCTTCAGTCTTGTGGACCCCGAAATGTTCTGACTGGTCGTGGTATGCATTCAGGACCATGGCCGCATCCCTTCGAGGGACTAAGATTTGATGCAAGTGGTCTCTGGAGACTGGGTCCAAGGAGTTTTGATAGAGCAACCCTTTTTGCAGGAACAGGCGATTCCTCTGTCTCAAAGTCCCCGTGTTACTTGTGAACCCGAGTGGGTATTTTCTTGTGAAGACAATAGTCCAAGAGATCCCCGATAATCCGACTCTCGTCCTGAAGTGTCTTCCATGTAGATAAATCTTCAGGGACTTTAAGAGGTCTAGGCTCGTCACCCTCCTGGGCAGTTAGAGCACTCTGGCTCACAAACCTTCGGTAGAAGGGGGGCATCTCTACATCTTCCCACACATCTTCAGGGGGGGTTCTTCACCGGGGCCATACGAGAAAGAACATCCGCATTAACATTGGTTTTCCCACTGCGGTACTTAATGTTGAAATGGTAATTGGCCAACCGGGAGGCCAAGCGTTGTTCAAGAGCCCCCAACTTAGCAGTGTTCAAATGGGCCAAGGGGTTGTTATCGGTATACTATGAATTTCTCAGTGATGGCCCAGACTAAGGCCAGGAGCTCTAGTTTGAAAGAGTTGTAGTTGGCGTCATTCCGTTCTGTGCCTCGGAGGTGCCGGCTGGCGTAGGCGATTACTCTCTCTTTGCCATTCTGGACCTGAGATAGGACTGCTCCCAGACCTTCGAAGCTGGCATCTGTATACAGTCGGAACGGCAGGCTGTAGTCAGGATACGCCAGGATAGGGGGTGCCGTGAGAAGGTACTTTAAAGCTCAGAAGGCATTTTTCTGATCTTCGTCCCACTGTATCGGTAACCTTCCATTGTAATTCTCCCGGGCAGTGCCTCTTGGGAGAACCGTCGGTAATAGCCAGCAAATCCCAAGAAACTTTGGACGTCTCACACCGTCTTGGGGGTAGGCCAATCCCTTACGGCACTCACTTTTTCTGGGTCGGGCTGGACACCTTCGACACTGACTACATGCCCCAAATAGTGTACTCGCGGCTTCAACAGATGACACTTGGAGGGTTTAACCTTGAGCCCATGTTGAATAAGAATTTGGAAGACTTCTTTCAAGTGATCCAAATGTTCCTGATATGTCCGGGAATAGACAATGACGTCATCTAAGTATAAGAGAACACTCTGGAAGTTGAGATACCCTAAACATCGCTCCATTAAGCGTTGGAAAGTAACAGGTGCGTTGCACAGTCCAAATGGCATACTTTTGAACTCAAAGAGTCCCATGGGGGTCACAAAGGCTGTCTTCTCCCTGTCTTCCTCTGCCATTGGTACTTGCCAGTATCCACTTGTCAAGTCCAGCGTAGAGAAGTAGGCAGCAGACCCCAAAGCAGTCAAAGATTCCTCAATACGGGGAAGAGGGTAGGCGTCCTTGTGGGTTATTCCATTCAGTTTTCTGTAGTCTACACAAAAACGGATAGTCCTGTCCTACTTCTTCACAAGGACCAAAGGTGCCGTCCAAGGACTCTGGCTCTCCTGGATAACGTCAGTTTCCTTCATTTCGACTAGCATTTATTTTATGGTCTTATACATCCCAGGTGCCACTGGGCGATGCCTCTCTTTAATGGGGGGACTGTCCCCAGTGAGGATCCGATGCTGGATCATCGTGGTACTGCCAAAGTCAGTAGGGAACTTGCTGAAAGCTTCTTGGTATTGTTTAGCTACATGGATGACTCCTCCCACCTGTTCCTTGGGGGTGTCTTCGTTCCCAATTTGTAGTTGGGACCACCAGGGTTCTTCAGGTTCCTGATCAGGTCCTCGTTGAACAACTTGCGACTTTGAGACCACATCTTTTGCGTCCAAACAGTGCAGCGTAGCCACCAGGGCATACTTGGATAGCCGTGCGGCAACTTCAGAGAGGTTAATAAGTCTCACCGGAACTTTCCCATTTCGGACTGTCACCAGACTTCTAGTTGCTCGCTCCAAGGGGTAGTCGTCCAGTATGATGGGCTCTAAGAGTGCTTGGTAATCCCGATTCTTCACCCCAGGACGGGCACGACACCAAACAACTGTTTCTACCTGGGGCTGTAGGACAACAGCACGTATGTCTTGGATCCTGACTCGACAGATTTCTCCCTGATGATTCACAAACTTCTGTTCTGCTTGGAGTATCTTAAGGTGGTGTTGTGCGGCTCGCCAGCCTGGAGGTGACATGTGAGGGAGAGATGCATGCAATGAATTAACAATGTCATCAAAACAGCGCCTCAAGATGTTCCTGCCTAAAATGAAGTCCGCTGCCCCTTCATCTCTAACACTGGTGACAATTACACCCTGCCCTTCTAAAACATGCTCTCCCACCTGCACCGTGGGCTCCCAGTAGCCATGCCTGGGTACTGGTTTCCCGTTCCCTGCAATCACTCTAAACTCTGCCTCCTTAGGCTCACATAACCTTTCTGGGCCCCAATATTTATAGAAAACTCCCTGAGCAATAGTGGACACCTGAGACCCAGTATCTATTAACGCTTGCAACTTGATCCCCTCGACTATCTCCTGTACATAAGGACAAGGAGCAACAGACAGTCCTTTCTTGGTGCCGGTTGGTTCTGGACCTTTATCAGCTACTCCTGGGGTGCGGTCCTCGACCCTAGGGGACACCCGTTTAAAGCCCAGCATTGGCTCCTTTCAGTGTCCATTCTTGTTGCAATAGCTACAAACAGGCCTTTGACTCCCAGGCGGCCTCACAGGAGGGGTATCATGTGGATTGGCAGGGCGGGTGTCAGGTTTCTTAGGTGGGAGTGTTGCAGGTCTAGGGAGATTGGGCCGAACAGCCATTTCTTTGAAAACCTTGGCTAACTGTTCAATGTCCTGCTTAATGTCTTGCAAATCAGCTGTCCAAGGGCTAGAGGGAGGTGCCACAAGGGCAGTCTGGGACGGGACAGGTGACTGAGGCGAGGTCCCCGGGGATTCTGCAGCGGGGAGACTAACTTCCTCTGCCTGGGCTCCTGATTCAATTACTTTAACCGCTAGTCTCTTAACAGCTGGGAAGGCAATGTCGGGATTTTGCACAGCTAGCATCCTAAGTTGGGCCTTGTCCCATTTATTCTGTGCCCCCTCTATGAATCGATCCATCAGTACTCGATTACCCTGATCGGGCATGATGCCATCCAGCTTCTGCACCGCCTCTAATGCATTCTGCAAAGCTACCGCATACGCCCTGAGAGTCTCACCTGGTTTCTGACGTCGCTCATATAGTCTGAGGCGTACCTCGGAGGGGGAATGAGATTCACTTGAGAGAGTCCCTCGAAAATCTTTCCCACTGTGGCTTTGTCAGTCGCCGGCCAGGTGTGGAGCTCCTCTAAGGCAGGTCCCTGGAGCTGTCCCAGAAGCAACTGTACTTGTTGAGGAGGAGGAAGGGCGTAGAACTGGAAGAGGCTGTAGATCTTTTCTTTAAAGTCTCTTAATGTGAAAGGCTCACCGTTATAGGTGGGGAGCACAGGATTTCCCAAGAAGACAGGTGCAGCAACAGGAGCCCCCAGCATGTAGGGAGAAACTGGAGGTGGACTAGATGGATCCTGTTCTGCCCGTGGCAAAGGCTCCGCTGGAGTCACGGGCAAACCCCGTCTTTGTGGGGTAGGCAGCGTTGGCGAGGGTGGCAGCACCCTTCTAACTCAAGGTGGAGACCCCATTGGAAGGGTCACTGAGGCATCACCTTCTTGTTGCTCAGGTGGTGACAATGGCGCTGTAGGTTCTGACATCTTTGTATTGACGTGCTAGTCCTTTAAATCAATCTTGGATTCCTGGGTCCCAAGGTGGTATGCAGTTGTTCTCTAATCTGTAACTGGAGTGCGTAGATTTCGAATTTGAGAGCAGTGACTTGAAACTTGATCGCATTGAGTTGAAATTTGAGTGCGTTGATCGGCAGCTGAATGTATACAGGACTTCAATTTGGCAATCTGGCGTCTTAGAGTCCTGTATTGCTCTGGCTTTTTACCACTTTCAACCCGCTGTCGCACTCTGCGCTTTTTCGTGCGCTGAACTATGTCCTTTTTCAGATCTCCGGCTCTAGACTCCGGTAAAATGGCCGCACTTTCTCCACACAGCACCGTGCGCACAGACCTGTACACTAGAATGTAATCCACAGTCCATGAATAAAGTCCGTTATATAGGGGGGGGGGGGAGTACAATTTCACTAGTGGCAACAGCAGCAGGCACACACCCGAATCCTGTTCGTCAGACGCCAAAAAGGCTTTGTGATAGCCTGGGGTTGTAGGGTATATGGGGTGTTGCGGTTCTGTACAATAAAGGGCGCTGTTAACCCTTGTCACTCGTGACGCCAGAGTGAGGGTTAAAACTCTGTAGTGATGCTGGGCCTATCGCCAACCTTCCCAAGATCGATAGGTGAGTGTAAAATAAATGGATTGTCCACAGCAGTGCTGAACTTAAAACTTGCAGGAACTTTACTGAAGATTTTCTGTACATGCAGTATCAGTAACAGTCCAGATAACAGAGTCTATATAGACAGCACAGCAGTGACTGACAGTTGCTTAGGACTGGAAAGTTCTCTGAAGATTAGGAGGATTGTACTTGCATAGATCCGCTGGATTTAGGGGTTAAATTAGGTCCAGAGATCTTGCGGAGATAGCGGGGAATTGTAAGAACTATCTGTCTCTAGCCCAGGCCTAGGCCGCAAGGCTTTGGCCTAGTAATTATCTTGTAAGCTGCGGAGGTCCTACCTCGTACAGAGTCAGCAACCCAAGAGAGTGATAAAATGGTGCAGCTCCCTTATATGGGCAGGGGTTGGCCGTTTTGGATTGGTCCATATCAGCTGTGACTCACCATTACAATGGATTGTGAGTGATCACCTGACTAGAACCAGCAAAGGTCCTTTAGCAAAACCATAGAGTTCTGTAACCCGGTCACATGACCCGCAGGTCCTGCGATGCTAAAACAAGTGAGCAACACCATACACATATATTTATATAGATAATATTTATAAATATTATGTTACTAAGGGGTGACTAGGGGTTAATTAGGGAAGCGAACCCCGAAAGTCCTAGGGACTCTAACTTTGGGGACTAATAACCAAGGCACAGTATGAAATACAGTGTCGGGACACCACACCAAGTTATGGACAACGGTAGCTTTACTGAGGGTAAACTGTTGTTACAGTCTATGCAGTACAGCCAGGGCCCAAGGAGGTGACCAGTGACACAAAGACCTCGCAGGTTTGCTGGGACTTGTAGTAGACAAGAGAATTTAGTGCAGGCCACGCTGGATAGACAACAGACTTGACTTGACTGACAGGGCTGTGACTTTAGCTTACTGTGCACTTGACTTGTGGCTGCAGGACTTGACTTGAGACTGCAGGATTTGACTTGAGACTGCAGGATTTGACTTGTGACTGCAGGATTTGACTTGTGACTGCAGGATTTGACTTGAGGCTGCAGGATATGACTTAAGGCCTCCAATGTTCTGGACACACACACTAAGACGACTTGACTGCACTGGACCTCGGGAACCAGAGAGAGAAGCTTGCTCCACCCAGGGTTTATATGGGGGAGACTAGCATGGAGCCCATAGGTCATCTTTTGGGTCAGCTGGTCACTAGTACCTCCTGGGTAACAATCACATGGTACATTTATTAAAGTCACAATAGACAATAAAATGCATAACATATTCACATGGGGGAAAACAACTGCAGGGGGCCCTGGGGACACTGAGGGATACTGCCTGACAGGGCAGGAAAGTACGGGGAAACACCATCCCGTACTGGGCCACCACATTCCTATAGTTAGAATTAGTAGCAGGATCTTCTGTGGAAACTGGTTCTGGTAAGGGCACATGTAAATGTTGGGAAGAGGAATGAAAACGTTGCAATGACCAATATTAATTTTGTTATATATCTAGTGTTTATTGCATATCCATGCAGCTTGCAAAACACATATGAATTTGGCTAGGAAGCCAGGGAGGGTAGGGGGAGATGCAGTAGCGTCATGGAGGCTGGAGTGAGTAGACTGAGATAGGGTAGGCCTAGAAGAACAGAGTTTACTGAGGCAGGCAGGACATAAAAGTACATTATTTTGGAGTGCAGTACTCTTACAGGTTTAGAGGAGCTCTGGCATATTGGACTGGGTTAGGAAGAGGTATACCATTTATAGATGACACTAACAGAGGGTTTTTAGGCAAAAAGTAGTGAGACAGTACTGATAAACCAAAGCACATTTAATAAAGCTACCAGCCATTCCTGAGTCCAGGAATGCAAGCTCACATATGATGATACTCCCATAAGAGAGAGTCGTGGAGATAGATTATTTTGGAGAGAAATCTCCTCCAACTAGTAGTCCTAGGTGTTGGTGTTTTCAGACTTTAATGGTAAGTACTGTATGAAGTGTGCCTTGCCTTCAAAGTACAGGTACACATGCTTGGCAAGACACTATTGACATTCTTGGTCAGAGAGGTAGATGTGTTCTACTTCCATGGGCACCGTAATGGATATAGAAGGAAACAGCAGGTAATCCTGAAAGGTAGGTGGCAGGCAAGTTGACTTGTTTTACTTGTAAACAGATCAAGTGGAAAACAATGGGTTAGTCTCGAGCTCTGCTGGGAAGTCGCGGAATAACTTCCATTTCTCATATGATACACAGGACTATTTTTATTATGTTAAAGGGGTTATCCACCATAAGGTGATTTTAGTACGTACCTGGCAGACAGTAAGGGACATGCTAAGGAAGGATCTGCGCTTGTCCTGGGGCTAAATGGCTATGTTGTGATATTATCATTGTTACGCCGAGCGCTCCGGGTCCCTAAACCTCCCCGGAGCGCTCGCGGCGTTCCTCTCTCTGCAGCGCCCCGGTCAGACCCGCTGACCGGGAGCGCTGCACTGACACTGCCGGCGGGGATGCGATTCGCATAGCGGGACGCGCCCGCTCGCGAATCGCATCCCAAGTTACTCACCGGTCCCGGTCCCCGGCTGTAACGTCCTGGCGCACGCGGCTCCGCCCCTTAGGGCGCACACACACCAGCTCTCTAAGATTTAAAGGGCCAGTGCACCAATGATTGGTGCCTGGCCCAATCAGTCTAATTAGCTTCCACCTGATCCACGTCCATATAACCTCACTTCCCCTTTCCTTCCTTGCCGGATCTTGTTGCCCTTGTGCCTAGAGAAAGCGTTTACTGTGTTTGCCATACCTGTGTTCCAGACCTCTTGCTATCACCATTGACTACGAACCTTGCCACCTGCCCTGACCTTCTGCTACGTCTGACCTCGCCTCTGTCTAGTCCTTCTGTCCTACGCCTTCTCAGCAGTCAGAGAGGTTGAGCCGTTGCCGGTGGATACGACCTGGTTGCTACCGCCTAAGCAAGACCATCCCGCTTTGCGGCGGGCTCTGGTGAATACCAGTAGCAACCTAGAACCGGTCCACCGGTACGGTCCACGCCAATCCCTCGCTGACACAGAGGATCCACATCCAGCCTGCCGAATCGTAACAACCATGACACTGTGGCTAGCTTTTTGTCAACTGGTATTTCCTTTTTGAGTTTTCTTCTTTGCCTACAAATCCCATAATTCCATTTTCCTCCCTCCCACACATCAACCACCCCACCCATTGAAACATAAATGAGCTGCATCCATTCAAAAGACCTGTGGTTTTCAATAAGTTGCGTTAGTTGCAGATTGATCTCTCTCCCACCAAGCAATCACTCCACCCATTGAAGCAGACAGGCTCCCTGTCATCAGCTGACTAGTGATGTCAGGTCTCGGCCGCATTGCAACCTGGGAAAAATCTGAGCTGTTAAAAATAAATATTGTGGTGAAAATCACATAAGAATTGTGAGAAAACCGTCACACACAGGTACATACACTTTATTATGAACTACACTAACTTTACAGCCCCTGTAGTATAGTCAAATAAAAAAATCCTGGAATACTCCTTTAAAGGTATTTACAACATGATGTGTTTCGGTGCACTCTCGCACCTTCCTTAGGTCCAATGATTATTTCGGAACGTCCTGGGCAGGTTCTGCCTGTGCAGTGTTTTACTTGTGTGACCTTTCTACAATGTTCTTTAAAATGCATGTCGCGATAAGCAGGCAGTGATAGTATAGATAAAGTGCATGAAGCTCTCTTAAAAGTCACTCTTGTATCTCAATACAGGGAGCAACTCTTAAACAGCAGGCTTGAGTTAGCCGGTGGGGTCCATTGCCTGAACCAACTATAACAAGCAATTGGTGTGGACCCGCTGTGCTATTAAAGTGGTTTGGCTTCAGGACACGCCTGGGAGAGTCTAAATAACTACTAGGTCTTCATCCTTGATGCCACTCCAGGATGCAAAAGTTTAACTTTTGCCACTATTGGGTACAAGGTTCCTCCATATGGTTGGTTCCGATGTGGATATAGGCTGGCCCAGTGACCAGGTGGTACTGGTTCACTGCACCATGGAGTCTGGCAAGTATGCATAGTCAACAGTCCAGCTCAAACATAGGAAAATCAGTACAATATGCAAGGCACAGCCAATGGCATAGTCAGTATGAAAGGGGTTATTCAGAGCCAAGTTGTAATACCACACACAACCTGACAACAGGTGTGGTGCTGTTTTTAAAGAAATTAGCTGTGTTTTTCTATTTCTGAACAGCCCCTTTAAGCAAGAGGGTCAATGCAGGTGACACAGGTCCAGAGAAGTGAGGGGAGACCACAACAGGAAACTGGAGAATGCGGCACCTGACTCGGAAGTGGTTAGTGATGGAGACACCCGCTGTGATTACAAGACTGTGGTTGGGGTGGAATAAACTCTTCTTGGATTACATTACATTAGATTACATTTATAAATTCTGACATAATACCCAACTTTATTTGCAGAAGCCTGGAACCTGCAGGTAACTTCCTATGCACTTCAATGGGGACCTTAGAAATGTAAGCATGAAACGTCTTCCCACTTATAGCCTAACAAATAGCTTCAGAGCCCTGGCTTCACTTGTTTGTTTCAGACTCTGGTTTTGTTTTTTCTTCATAGGAATGGCTGTTTTTTTGTTTGTTTGTTTTTCTTCAATGAGGTCGTCAATATCCATTTGTGCCCTTCAAGTCCTTCGTGACCCCTCTTTTTTACACTTTGAAAATGTAGTTTTTGTATTTTTATTTTTTCAAAAAATGTTTAGTATATTTTTGTTTGGCTTTTTATTCTGAGTTTTTTCAGTACAAATCATCTAATTTTTTTCATATTTTTTCATCAAGTGTTTCCATTGTACTATTGAGGGTGAAAAATGCATAGGAATACTCCATGTTGGAATGGGGTTTCATATTTCCCTAATGACTATCTGGCTGTATAATTATTGGCCCAAAAAAGGCCATACAGGGAGTTTTATTTTTATTTTTTTTAATAAAAAAGTGTAATCCCAGAGTTAGTATGCTTGTAGTTATGTCAGCTGAAATAGTGAAGAACACGATGCTTTAACCATGTGCACATTAGAATTGCCCCAAACTGGTCATATGGTTGGAGAGCCACTTAGTCACAATAGTCACACGGTTCCCACTATAATCATGCCTATTGAGGTATAATTTATATCTTAAAGAGGCTCCAACGTCACTGGAATTTCTATTGACATCTCAGTCACTCTGTCTTCCACCCAGGGCTGCTATCTGAAATGTTGGGGCCCCTTACACAGCTTCTAGTCTGGGCCCCCCTCCTCCTCACTGTGGCACACACTAGGTTTTATCTTAGCATCGGGCTTAGAAATATAAAATAATATCGCTACTCTATATTAATTCTGCAGTGACTAAATAATACCACCATACTGTAAGGAAATAAAAGCCACAATACACAGACCAGTATCACAGCACAGGGAGCTCTTCCGAACACTGCGCTGCACAGGAAGCTGCTTCCTGTGCAGCGCAGTGTTCGGAAGAGCTCCCTGTGCGCTATGTTTTATCATCGGTCTTATTTTACCAAGTTCTTGGAAATATCAACACACCTGTGACGGAATACATCTGTGACGGAGGTGAGCGCCCATAGAAGCACTTATTTTTTCTCTGGACCACGGACCGATGTTCTTCCATTGAAGTGACCGTCCTTCGCTAGTGAGAACGGGTCTAGTGCCGGCTGCACTCCTCCACTCTGCGTCCCCCAGAATAGTGGGAAACAACACAAAAAGGTGAGCAAACCTAATATATCATTCTGAAATGGCTGCTCCTTTTTGGAGCCGACATCCATTATAATTTTTCTTATACATTTAGAATATCCATTTTTACCACGCTTAGATGCGCATTGTGTCTCCTCTGTCTTTTTCTATACATTTCTGTTAATAACAGTACAAGGGACATATAATTCTGCCACACCCTGACCACTACCATTACCACTGACTAATGCCGCTATATTGTTATTGAATAAAAACCACTATACAAATACCAATATCCCCAATACAGTGACCATACAGAAATAGATACCAGCTGTACACAGGTGCTGCACCCTGTATAAGTGACTACAGGTACATACTCACAGGGTCCCATTTTCTCTCATCGGAGTTGCTCACATTTTTCTTTCTTCTCCATCTGTCCTGGGTCATCATGAGATTTCTCCGGATCACAACTCGTCTCCACCGAATCTGCCAGACAAACATTTTAGGCTCCTAGCTACAGCAAAATCCTCAACTCTATACAAACCCCCTATATGTATTACACTGCCACATATAGCATTAGACCCCTCTCTGCAGCTGTATAGTATTAGGTCCCAACATTGTCCCTATAGATTAGCAGGCCCAAACATTGCCCCCATAGGTTATTATGGCAGAAACATTACCCCCATAGTATATTAAGCCCCTCACATTGCCCCATAGTATATTATGCCTCTTACATTGCCCCCATAGTATTTTATGCCCCTCATATTGCCCCCATAGTATTTTATGCCCCTCACATTGCCCTTCATTGTACATTATGCCCCTCATTTTGCCCCCATTGTATATTATCCCCCTCATATTGCCCCCAATAGTATATTATCCCCTCATATTGCCCCCATTGTATATTATGCTGCTCATATTGCTCAGCTTTCTATATTACCCCTGATATTGCTCCCCTTTCTATATTATCCCCCTCATATTGCTCCTCAGGGGCATAGCTTGAAACCACAGAGCTCCGATGCAAATAATTTCCCTGAGTAACTTGGTAGGTATCTAGCCAGTTAGGCAGGTAGGTAGATAGGAAGGAAGACAGCCAGGAAGGTATGCAGTTAGGTTCCCATGTAGTTAGGTAGAGAAATAGCCAGGTAGCCAAATAGATAGGTAGCTCTGTTGGCAGGTAGTTTGGTAGAAAGATAGCCAGGTAGGTAGTCAGGTATGAAAACAGGTAGGTATAGCCAGGTTGGTAGATAGATTGCCAGGTAAGTAAGAAGACATGTAGGTAGGTAGCTAAGTTGCCAGGTAGGTAGGTAGCCAATCAGTGTATTAGGTTGCCAGGTAGGTAGGTAGCTAGGTAGGAAGGCAGTAAGACAGCTAGGTAGATATGTAGGTGGGAATACACTCAGGTAGGTAGCTAGGTTGGAAGACAGTTAGGTTGGTAGACAGGAAGACAGGTAGATACATAGGTGGGAATACAATCAGGTAGGTAGGCAGCAGGTGGTGGAATAAAACTCTCAGAAAGTAGCATGGGTAATACAGTGTTTTGAAACCAGGGTGTCTCCAGCTGTTGCAAAACTACAACTCCCAGCAGGCCCAAAGGATTCAGGGCATGCTGGGAGTTGTAGTTTTGATACAGCTGGAGACACTCTGGATGGGAAACACTGCTCTTTGTTTGTGATATACTGAATTGGCTAGAACAGTGTTTCCCAATCAGTGTGCCTCCAGCTGTTGCAAAACTACAATTCCTAGCATGCCCAAAGGCTGTCAGGGCATGCAGGGAGTTGTAGTTTTACAACAGCTGGAGGCACACTGGATTGTAAACACTGGTGTAACATGATATGTGTGTGGTTCCTATACATACACCCCCCCCCCCTTGCCTCTGCATACAAAAATAACAAAAACAAGATACACACCAGCGATCTTTAACAGCCGGGTCGCGTCCTATCTTCTACACAGGGCAGACGCCGATGAGTGACGTCATCGGTGCCTACGTTGGGGCAGAGGTCACGGCCTGCTCTGAACTGTATACGCGCGTGCGTACAGCTCAGAGCGGTGCCGGTGATGGGAGGAAGTCGGGGGAGGAGCAGTGATGGGAACTGCACTTTTTTTTTTCTTACCGACGAGTGGGCGGTCGATAGGGCGGGGTGACCTCCCACCGGCAACTGCAGATTTAAAGAGGCAGCGGCCGGCGGCCCCTGAGGTATGTGCAGAGGCGCACTGCTGCATTCTGATTCGCTGACTGTATGTAGTTAGTCAATCAATCAGCATGTAGTGTACAGTGGCCGGCCCCCAGCGGTCAGTGAGTGACAAACACAGTCACTCACTGAGAAGATAAAAGAAAAAAGAAAAAGAAGGATAGGGCCGCTCCGGGTCTCTTACAGGAGTATGGGTTGTACCCCCTGATGGTGGCCCTGTTTCCACCTTCCGGCGCACTAAAGCCAGGCGTACTTGCTCGAGTATTACTGTGCACTTTACATGTACTGGAAGAGAAGGAATAGCGGTATTAAAAAGCCCCAGAAAATGGTTGTGGTGGTTTAGACTTAAAAAATTAGATGAAATGTGTCCTTTTTAAAAGGGTATTCCATGAAAAAACATTTTTATTCATATCAACTGGCTTCAGAAAGTTAAACAGATTTGTAAATTACTTCTATTTAAAAAATCTTAATCCTACCAGTACTTATCAGCTGCTGAAGTTGAGTTGTTCTCTGTTGACACCTCTGTCCGTCTCAGGAACCATCCAGGGTAGCAGCAAATCCCCGAAGTAAACCTCTCCTGCTCTGGACAGTTCCTGAGACAGGCAGAGGTGTCAGCAGAGAGCACTGTTGTCAGACAGAAAAGAACAACTCAACTTCAGCATCTGATAAGTACTGGTAGGATTAAGATTTTTTTTCTGTATTAACTCTGTCCTAAACTCAGTAGTCAACTTATATATTTCAGGTTCTTCCTGCTTCTTTGTGTTTTGTTCAGAGGAGCATGGACTGTACATCCAAAAACTCCCATCTACTAAAATTTTTCTGCTTAGAAAAGCCATGGCTGATACATGAGGACAACCTTGTGTTTTGTCTATTTGTTTAATACATTTATAGGCCTACAAAGAGTTAGAGTTTACAGCTGAACATTGGCTGTTATATGATATGTTTCCTTCGTTGCAGACCTAACAAAATATAACTGGAATTTTTGGGGGGCAACGAACATATCGTAACCTACGATTTTACCAGACACAACAAATCAGAAGACATATTTTTTAAAAAGCAAAATGTATTCATATTGCCTAAATATTTTCAAAGTGATCTTTCCTTCCCACTGTTTATAAGCAATTTTTAGATTTCGCCAAAGCTAGAAAATACTGTTATTCTGAATTTAGGATGTGAGGGAGATTCACACAGGAGGACTATTGGCATATTATGTTACATGAAAGCCTCAGATGAAAGTTACACGGAGAAGTATTGACCGCAGTTAGCAAAATCAAAATAAGCTTTACCGAAAACCCACATACATGCTTTATATAATGAAAAAAAAAATTATAATTTTACGGACAGTGATATATAGTGGGACAATAAATTATTACTATATATATTTAAATTAAAAAAGAATGTTTCGGTTTTTTTTTTGCGGACGATACAGAGAGGCATAACAAAAAAGATTATTTCTCATAAATATAGTCTAAAAAAAAATCATAATTTTTTTCCCCTCATAAAAGTTGCCTGCTGTCAGTTATCAACACCAAATATTGCTTCAGAAAAAATAAAATAGTTAATATTAATTTTTTTTTATTCATTTCTCCATTGTAGTTAACCCATGATATAAGTTACCAAAATCAATATATTCACCGGTGTTTATATACTGCCTGCCACAAAAATATCCAGATATCTGCATCTTTTGCTATATGCTGAACTATTTTTTCATCTATTCCTTCACGTGACTTTATGCCCCCCTCTCTCCCCCTCCCTGTCCGACCATAACAGATGGCGTTGTCACAGTTTTATAGCGCAGCGGATACGCGCACAAGAAAAAGTTCTCTTCGGGGACAACGTTCCTATTTAGCAACAAATGCATTCAAGTTTTGGAAGTCAAATCTCCGAAAATACATCCAAGATAAACGATTCTCTGAATCAACATATTTCTATCGTGTTGGAAGTAGCTATGAATCTTACATGGAGGTTCTCCGCTCACACACTGCACCTATCTCATGATTCCTTTTAGTTATTTTATATACTTTTTTTTTCCTCCATGCTTGGTGTGATATTTATTTATCATCTTGCCAAAGGGAGAGCAAATAAATCAGGGGGGAATGTTACCTGTCTTTCTCTTCGTCTCCCCTCCAATCTCTTGTTCTGTCGGTCTCCTTCCACTTTGTCTTCTCTCGTCTTTTGTTCATCCTCCTGCTGCTGTCTTGTTCTATTGCTTTTCTACTCGCCCTTTTGACTTTGAAAAGATTATTTAGAATTTTATATTTTCACCTTTTATTTTGATTACACCGAAAAAATGTCAAGAAACTAAAATAGGATATTTCTTAACAGAATGGCATTTTGAAGGAATAAATTGTCATGAATACATCAATGAATCTATGCAACACGTGTTTGTAGGATAATAAAACTATTTTAATAAATACATTAATTTAAAAAAAATTACATTACATTAAAGCTTTTTAACCTTTGTTTTTATTTGCTGAATATTTCAGATCAAACAATATACATTTAAGATATAATTCATTTTGTATTGTTTAGTAATCATTTTTTTTATAATTGACATTTGCCTACAAGACAATAACTGTAATGTGGCATCGATTTTATAATTTTTTATTTTTAAACAAATCCCATTTCACCTAACTCTAATGATTTTATTTTATAGCATTTTATCGTGCAGATATAACATCATGCTAAAGGCGTTAGTATCACTTTTCTGGAAGAAAATTAACTTGCAATCTTAAGATTAAGGAGCTTTAATACGGAATACGCTGGACAGTGGTAAGCTATTCATTTGCTCAAAATGTGAAGGTATAGTGTTACCTTAAAGGACAGTATAGTGTAATGTGAAGAGCGGCCTGATAGACATAACAAAAGCAAGAAATAAGCAAAAGAGAAAAATATAAATGATGATGCAATTTAATAAATGATGTGTTGTCGGAATTGCAAAAAACATGTTATACATAATGCTGTGTGTGTTTATATAACATGTACATATATATATATATATATATATATATATATTTACATTTAACTGGGTCTTATGTTAGTATATGCTATTGAAGCTGCTATTATGTTTTGCTTCTTGGCTGGATATCATATATTTAATTATTTCAGTGCCAGATGACAAAGGTTATACATTGTTACTATATTTGCTAATTATTATTAATTGTTTTAATCACAATTCCTAATAATAATCAAACATATTAGGATACTAATATGTATTGATATTTTCCACCGTACCAGAAAATTCGGGAGAATTTAAGAATTTTAGTAATAAGAACAAAGTATTCTAGAACAGACAACCTGTAGGGCTCTAGCTGTTGCAGATGCCATACAGTCAGGGGTTTATAGTTGCTGGACTCTATTGGTTAACTATACACATTCTATATGCAGCCAAATTAATATCCGTGTGGCTTTATTACATGTTTATCATTTTAACAAGCACAGTTTAGTTTTTTCATCACAATTGGTGAGATATTTCATTGTTACGGGCTATACACTTTTTGTATATTTATTTATTCTTTTATTCGTTTATTTATTTCTTTTTTTCCTCTAGCTTGCTTTACATTTGATTATATCGCCCTCTGCTGGTATGTTCACACCTAGCACTTTTCTCACCGTGTAACTTAATTTCCATCGGATTGTCCATTATAGTCCAAGACAGAGGAACCAGCAGTACATTCATCAAAATAGACTCAGTGTCACAATAGATAATCTCATGCAGCCATTTCAGTCATGTAGGCCTCTGATGCCTGCCATATTCTCCTTCCGTTTGCTGTTGTGTACAAGCCTCGATTCCTGTAAAGGCCGGAGAGGTTCAGGCCTAGGAAAAAAAACACATTTCTGTGTCCTTAAATAATTTGCTAAAAAAAATTATAATGTTAACTTATTATTTTTTAATATTTTTATTAATAATAATAAAATAGTATTATTATTAATAATCATTGATTTAATGATCTGACATGTAATAAATGTAAATCTTATGGAAACTAGTATAAACTAGTGCAAAAAAATGGCGGTATAGCTAAAGCACGGTACAAATTTAGGGTCCATGCACACAATATTTGCAAACAAGCCATGAAAAGTACCGTACATATTTTTTTAAGCACTCTGATACTATATGATGCTACTTTGAAGCTCCTTAATCGTCCCCAGAAGTTTTTCAAACATACTGATAAACATGGAATCCGTGCACCATCGAAGACCTGTGAATGTACAGTATGGTCCTTAGCAGGTGATGGGTAACATTTTACGAACCTATGGTGGACATGAGACATAAGGCTATATGCACTGTATATTGTTTATTAACCTAGCACAAACAATACACATATGACATTTTATATTTATATTGTAATTTGGAACGCAAAAGGTGAATCTTCCAAAATGTGTAACATAGAATATAGGAGACCAGTGGTATAGTTATGGGAGTGTAGAGGCAGCAGATGCACTTGGGGTGGAGGCCCATCCTACACATAAGATACAAGTATTATAAATAGCACATAGTAGGTTGGCAGCTTTTATGGATTTTGCATTGTGACCCAGAAGCTTCAAGTTATGTCTTTACCGCAAAGACTGATCCTCTGTTTTGCCTAATGTCGATTCTAATCATACTGGGAGAGATTTATGTACACTGTTGTATTAGGCAACTTTTTTTTCCCCAAATAAGTCAGAAAAAGAAGAGGATGTGCCCTGAACACTATGTACATCAGTAAATTGGCTTATTACATTACTGGATATGCCATATTGTGGGAGATTTAGGAACAGTATCATAGGATGCATACATTACTTTCTGAATGTTTTTCCCATTTTGTTATGTTAAGGTTTTATTCTAAAATAAAAAAATAAAAATCTTGTTTTCCCTATCATTCTGCACTTAAAGGGGTATTTCACTGGAAAACATTTTTTTTAGGTCTTTATAAGTCAACTGGTGCCAGAAAGTAAACAGATTTGTAAATGACTTCTATTAAAAAATATTTACCCTTTAGCAGCTGTATGCTACAGAGAAAATTCGGTTCTTTTTGAATTTCTTTTTGTCTTGTCCACAGTGCTCTCTGCTGACACCTGATGCCCATATCAGGAACTTTTCAAGAGGAGCATAGGTTTGCTATCGGGATTTCTCCTGCTCTGGATAGTTCCTGATATGGGCATCAGGTGTCAGCAGAGAACACTGTGGACAAGACAAAAAAGAAATTAAAAAAGTACATAATTTCCTCTGTAGCATACAGCTGCTAAAAAGTACAGAAAGGATAAAGATTTTTTAATAGAAGTAATTTACAAATCTTTTTAAATTTATGACACCAGTTCATAAAAATAAAAGTTTTCCACCTGAGTACTCCTTTAATATCCCATACTGACAAAGTGAAAACAATGTTAGAAATCTTTGCTAATTTATTAATGGAAAAACAGATTCAAAAACTTTTTATATGTTGTACATATTGTTAAAACATTAACCTTTCTAGTATACATTATTAGAATCTTTTCTTTCCTTTATTTAGAAGTCATGCCTTAAATAAAATGAAATCAGGATAAAAAATGGGGACAGTCCGAATGGCGCCTTCCTTGAAAGATGGAAAAAAATTGCCAAAACGTGTACAAAGGCAATTCTTTATTGATATGGATGGTGCAACTTAAAAGTTTCAAATCCGAACCGGATTCTTCATAAGGCAGTGTAGGTAACAGAGAAAAAAGCGCCAGTTTTTAAATGTACAGGTAATGAAACTGCTGCCGGGTCAAGGGGTCAGGGAAAAGCAAGATGCATAAAACACTTTGATAAAATATGCACACAAAATGCATAACACAAAGAATTGCCTTTGCACACGTTTTGGCAATTTTTTCCATCTTTAAAGGAAGGCGCCATTCGGACTGTCCCCATTTTTTATCCTGATTTAATTGTATCTACCGGACTGAGAAGCCACGGGAATAGGACGCCGAGGCTGCCACCTGCTATTGGCTCAGCAAGTCTACATGCCACTCAAGGTGTTGCACTCTTAGTGCAACATCACACGGTAAGGTGCAATTTATCCGTTCACCTTACTGCAATGTGTTGTCCCGGTACCGTATTTTATATGTTACCTATGTAGAGGTCCCCATAGTCAGAGTCCCTAGGATGTCGGGGTCCCCCTTTTTAGTCTTCCTCTTGTCACCTCTCACTTAGCCACTAAATGTATAGTAGTTCTATCTTATATTTATACAGTTATAAGTATAAAAAGTGTATATAGTGAATTGTCTATCTGTTTGTAGCGTAACAGGACCTGCGGGTCATGTGATCAGGTGGAAAACTCTATGGTTTTGCTTTAGGACCTTAGGAGCTCCCAGTGACGTGTTCACCCACCATGCCTTGTAACGGTGAGTGACAGCTGACACGGACCAATCCAAAACGGCCCTGCCCATATAAGGGAGCGGTGGCCATTAATCGCTCTCTTGTTCCTGTGCTGCTGATGAGGACGGATCTGCGCAGCTATCTTCCACAGTGACTAGGCCCAAGCCTTGCGGCAACGGCCATCCATACAAAACTGTGAGTTATCTCAATCCCTGTTAACTTCGCAAGATCACCGGACCTAAACAGACCCCTAAATCCGGACGGATCTCTGCACAAATCCTAATTCTATTAATCCTTGGATAAGTCAATGGTCCGCAGCATCTGTCAATCATTGCTGAGCTGTATAGAGACTGTATTACTGAGACTGTTGCTGTTAATTGGATGTACCGCAAGTACTTGAGTAAAGTTTATGCAAGTTCAAGTTCATCCCTATTGTGGACCTTAATTCTTTTAAGCACGCACCTATCGTTTCTGGGAAGGGTGGCGATAGGCCGAAGATTTATCTCAGTGTATTAACCCTCACCCTGGTGACACGAGTGACAGGGGTTAAATTAACCCATCAAATACAGAAGCAACACCCCCACTGTATTATATCCCCCCAAGGGCTACCACAGCAACATATCACAGTATTTCACTAGGAGCGCACCTCTTTTTCTTCGTTTATCTTGCCTTAAAAAAAAGACCACTAGAGGTCCCCATCCCATTAAGAATATAATCCTGTCCAGCTGCAGCATCATCTTTGTCGATACTTAAGCACAGGCTGGAACAAAGTCCAGTAAGTGAGAATGGGACTAACACTCCTCCTGTGCTCACTCCTGTCCTATGCAGCCTTAATTCAGGTTATTACAGAGCAGCCTGCAGTGACCAGACCAAGAGATCCAATATTTTTCTGTGCAATATGACAGGTACTCTTTAAATATTACATTGAAATAAGAATTCAGACCGTGTACTTCCTTTACTTGGTGTTTATATTGGTGAAGTGCTGTAGTGATGGTTGACCAACTGAATTTATAGCTTGGGCATAACTCGTATTTATACTTGGGTCAAAACATACCTGAACTTTAAAAGATTTTTAAAAACCTGCATAGTTTCATTAGATTAGGCCATTAGAGAGCTGACAAGGTAATTTTAGTGCTCTCATTGCTGTTTATGAGTCCCTGAGAGTCCATAGTAAACAGCTTTTTACATAACAAATATAGAGCAATGAAAGATAGCAGTAATCACTAGCAGTACTGCTAGCTATACTCACAAAATGGCTTTCTTTTCCTTAGTTGTCTGGCCAAACACATGACAGTGCATACAGATATTATACCAGTAAAAAGTCAACTTGGGTTTGATCTTCCAGCTTTTTACTTGTGCCACAGATCTGGACTGTCTGTAACATTGCATGTTGAGTATGATTTAAATTTACAATGGTCCAAAAAAAACATTACATGGTGAAAATATTTTAACCTTAGGCAATTGTAACTTGAATGACCACTGTTTTCAGAAAGGGGCAATTTTGACACTTTCTTTTTGGGATTTGCTTACTCAGGGGGGGTTGTACAGAAAATTATAGTATCTGTAGTTCCTCTAGGGCACCCAATGTGTGAAATTGTACCAGCTGATGATTGTTGGGGTTTCCTCGGGCCAAACTGCTCGGGCCACAGTTTTGTAGTAGTTTCTTGATCAAGACAGAGCTCAGGGGGGGAAAATACCAAAACTGCAATTCCCAATGGTGGGGTGCAGATCTGCAGATTTATGACTTGGAACTCATTGGCAAAAGATCTCTTTGATACTAGTATGAAGCTATGGGGCCCTTGCTCAACTTCTCCACACTGGCTGAAGTTCTTTTTAAAAAACATGCATGGTTTTGTTGCGCATCCAAACATGATACAACACCTACTCCTCACTGCTATGCTATAACATAGTGTTAGTGAAAGTGTACTGAACAGGCAGACACTGTGCTGGGCTGATGAGTTACAAAGTACACTACTTAGATGACATGTGGGGGGGGGGCTGATGCATTGATTTGCAAGGTGCTATGTAAGGAGACATGAAAGAAACATTAGCAGCACAGCAAGGCAGAAGTAACACTAAGGTATTCTCCTTCTGGCACAGATCACAATGACAAAATCTCTTGATAACTGCCGAGTTTTATGCTTAGATATGTTTTGCAATAACCAAAGCCTTAATAGCACCACAAATAAATTAAGACCCCACATAATAAAATTAATTCAAACCTGGCTCCTATATTATTTCACACCCCAGACCAGACCTAAATATACTCAGAGTCCTGCAATAATTCAGCCTCCAGACTTGATCCTTAAACTACTGCAAACCCCAGGCCAGACGCCAAAATTAATGCAACTCTAAACAAAATCTTAGAATACAAACCCCATACAAAACCCCTGAATACAGGCCCAAGAACAAATGAAGGCCACAGACAAAACCACCTAAACAAATACAGACCTAAATCCTTCTCAACTATTACAGTTCCCTGAGCATGCTGCCCCCATGAATATAGACTACAGCACAGTCCACCTAAATACAGACCCAAAACCCTAAATTGAATACCCAGAGCAAACACCCTCAAATGCAGACCCCAAGACCAGACACCCTAAACTAATACAGAAACTGGGAACTCATAAATAAACCCCCCTAAATAAATACCAGACCTATTAAAATAACACAGACCCTTGAATATATCCCATAAGCTCATTCAGACCCCCCCCCCCCCATGTACAGACCCCAGAAACGTCAACCAAACTAATACTGATCCCAGACCACACCCCAGACACTTACACATAATAGCTCACTTACTCCTCCTTTGTGGAATCTTGCTACTCTGTCCTCACGAACAAAATGTGTGTAGGGCCTGTACAAATACAGTGAAGGGAAAAAAATTGATTTTATATGTTTGCTCGCTGACAATGAAATTATTAGTCTATGATTTTAATAGTTTATTTGGACAGCAAGAGACAAAATAACTACAAAATAATCCAAAAAAACACGTTTCAGATAAATTATCAATTTAGTAGCATTTTATGCCCCTAAAAATCAGCAACATTTTTGACTCCCAGGTTTCTTTTATACAGGTAATAATCTGAGGTTAAAGGGGTATTCCAGGCAAAAACTTTTTTATATATATCAACTGGCTCCGGAAAGTTAAACAGATTTGTAAATTACTTCTATTAAAAAATCTTAATCCTTCCAATAGTTATTAGCTTCTGAAGTTTTCTGTCTAACTGCTCAATGATGATGTCACGTCCCGGGAGCTGTGCATGATGGGAGAATATCCCCATAGTTTTGGCCTGGAATACCCCTTTAAGCGTACGCTCTTGAAGGGAGTGCTCCTAATCTCAGCATGTTACCTGTATAAAAGACACTTGTAGATATAAGCTATCAATCAATCAGATTCCAAACTCTCCACCATGGCCAAGACAAAGAGATGTCAAAGGATGTAGAGGACAAGATTGTAGACCTACTGTTTATTTGATTTTGCAATTTTCCTTTTTAGGCCCTGTTCAGGCCTTTTTTTTCATGCATTTTCTGTAGAGATGAGACAGCGTTTAAAAAATTAGATTTGGCCGATTTGCCGAATTTGCCAAAAAAATTCAGTTCGATCCAAATTTATTTGTGGTGAATCTATATTAAAAACGGTTATATCTGTCCTACACAGAGCCTCAATAGGGGTGTAGAACACTTTGCTCTGTTCTAACACGCATATGGAGTGTGCTGGCTTAGTGAAATAATACTGTTATTCATTATGACATGTAGATTACAGGCATCGCTATTAGAATCACTGCCGCACAGCAGCACAATGACAGAGCCTGGGGGTGGCATCAGTGTCAGGAGACCATATAGTGACTGAATGACATAGCGTGGAGGCAGGCCTGTCGCTACAGGACAGGCAAACCAAGCAATTGCTTGGGGCCCCGAGCTGGCTGGGGCCCCCCGAGCACAGCCAGTGCTTGCCCGTCCTGTAGCGATTAACAATCGTGCTCTTGGAGTTTGTGCTCCAGGCCCCAGGCACCCAGTTAAACAAGAGGGCCCCGAATGTCTGACATTTTTTTAAAATAAACTAATTTGCAGCTTTGGAGTTCTTCTCACCTCACCATAATCCCGCTCCCCCCACTCCCGCTGCACTTGGCATCTTCCCTCAGCCCTGACTCTTCTTTCAGCCTTCAGCCGTCTGAGCAGTAGGAGGGGGGAGGAGAGAGCTGTGAGGGAAGGAGAGCACCGCAGAGGCTGTACAACATGGGGCCTGACTAATGTAGGTGTCCCTGCATGTATACATGTATAAGCATGTGTGTGTGTGTGTGTGTGTGTGGATATATATATATATGTGTGTGTACATATGTCTATGTCTATGTACTGTGCCTGTGTGTGTTACTACTGTGGATGACTATATGTGAAGTGCATGTGTGTATCTATACCAGTGTTTCCCAACCAGGTTGCCTCCAGTTGTTGCAAAACTACAACTCCCAGCATGCCCAGACAGCCAAAGGCTGTCTGGGCATGGTGGGAGTTGTAGTTTTGCAACCTCTGTAGGCATCCTGGTTGGGAAAAACGGATCTATTCTATCTGTTTGTGTATTGAGCATGTACAGTATGTAATGTGTACAGTATGTGTGTGTATGATGCATGTACAGTATGTAATGTGTACAGTGTTTGTGTGTGTATGATGCATGTACAGTATGTAATGTGTACAGTGTGTGTATGACGCATGTGCAGTATGTAATGTGTACAGTGTACATGTATGATGCATATACAGTATGTAATGTGTACAGTATGTGTGTATGATGAATGTACAGTATGTAATGTGTACAGTGTGTGTATAATGCATGTACAGTATGTAATGTGTACAGTGTGTGTGTATGATGAATGTACAGTATGTAATGTGTACAGTGTGTGTGAGTGTATGATGCATGTACAGTATGTAATGTGTACAGTATGTGTGTATGATGCATGTACAGTATTTAATGTGTACAGTGTGTGTGTATAATGCATGTACAGTATGTAATGTGTACAGTGTGTGTGTATGATGCCTGTATAGTATGTAATGTGTACAGTAAGTGTGTGTATGATTCATGTACAGTATGCAGTGTGTACAGTGTGTGTGTGTGTATGATGCATGTACAGTATGTAATGTGTACAGTGTGTGTGTATGAAGCATGCATGTACAGTATGTAATGTGTACAGTATCTGTGTGTGTATGAAGCATGCATGTGCAGTATGTATTGTGAACAGTGTGTGTATGATGAATGTACAGTATATAATGTGTACAGTGTGTGTATGATGAATGTACAGTATGTAATGTGTACAGTATGTGTGTGTGTATGATGCATCTACAGTATGTAATGTGTACAGTATGTGTGTGTTTATGATGAATGTACAGTATGTAATGTGTACAGTATGTGTGTGTATGATGCATGTACAGTATGTAATGTGTACAGTATGTGTGTGTGTATGATGAATGTACAGTATGTAATGTGTACAGTAGGTGTGTATATGATGCATGTACAGTATGTCATGTGTACGGTGTGTGTGATGCATGTACAGTATGTAATGTGTACAATATGTGTGTATGATGTATTTACAGTATGTAATGTGTACAGTGTGTGTGTGTGTGTATGATGCATGTACAGTATGTAATGTATACAGTATGTGTGTGTATGATGCATGTACAGTATGTAATGTGTACAGTGTGTTGTGTGTGTATGAAACATGCATGTACAGTATGTAATGTGTACAGCGTGTTGTGTGTATGAGCATGCATGTACAGTATGTAATGTGTACAGTATCTGTGTGTGTATGAAGCATGGATGTACAGTATGTAATGTATACAGTATGGTGTGTGTGTGTGTATGAAGCATGCATGTACAGTATGTAATGTATACAGTATGGTGTGTGTGTATGAAGCATGCATGTACAGTATGTAATGGGTACAGTGTGTTGTGTGTGTATATAATGCATGCAGTGGCAGATCCAGGGGGGGTGGGGGGGAAACGGGGCAATTGCCCCGTCCAGTACGTGCGCCCATTGGAAAGCAACGCGGAGGAGCAGAGCAGCGAACAGGACATGCGCTGGCCAGCATGTGACCAGCGGCACATCAGCTTCAGTGCTCCGACCACCCCTCTTCCAGTCCCGGGACCTACTGCTATGGTGGCCGGACCAGAGGAGCAGTGGTCAGAACACTGAAGTAGGGCAGTAAACAGGCATACAGCCTCCAGCCATACACTGTATGGCTGGAGGCTGTATGTCTGTGGGGGAACATACTACACCTAATGTGGGGGGACTATAATGCACCTAATGTGGGGGGACTATACTGCACCTAATGTGGAGAACTCTACTACGCCTAATGTGGGGTAAACTATACTGCCAACCTAATGTCGAGAACTATACTGCACTTAATGTGGGGAAAACTCTGCTGCACCTAATGTGCGTGGACTATACTGCCAACCTAATGTGGAGAACTATACTGCACCTAATGTGGAGAACTATATTGCACCTAATGTGGGGGACTATACTGCACCTAATGTGGAGAACTATACTGCACCTAATGTGGGGAACTATACTGCACCTAATGTGGGGAACTATATTGCACCTAATGTGGGGAACTATACTGCACCTAATGTGGGGAACTATACTGCCTAATGTGGGGGATACTATACTACACCTAATGTGGGGAACTATACTGCACCTAATGTGGGGAACTATACTGCCTAATGTGGGGGATACTATACTGCACCTAATGTGGGGAACTATACTGCACCTAATGTGGGGAACTATACTGCCTAATGTGGGGGAACTATACTGCACCTAATGTGGGGGAACTATACTGCACCTAATGTGGGGAAAACTCTGCTGCACCTAATGTGGGGAGAACTATACTGCACCTAATGTGGGGGACTATACTGCACCTAATGTGGGGGGAACTATACTGCACCTAATGTGGGGAACTATACTGCACCTAATGTGGGGGAACTACAGCCTAATGTGGGGGAACTATACTGCACCTAATGTGGGGAACTATACTGCACCTAATGTGGGGAACTATACTGCACCTAATGTGGGGAACTATACTGCCTAATGTGGGGGAACTATACTGCACCTAATGTGGGGAACTATACTGCACCTAATGTGGGGGAACTATACTACACCTAATGTGGGGAACTATACTGCCTAATGTGGGGGAACTATACTGCACCTAATGTGGGGGAACACTGCTAGCCTAATGTGGGGAGAACTCTGCTGCACCTAATGTGGGGGGAACTCTGCTGCACCTAATGTGGGGGGAACTGTGCCGCACCTAACGTGGGGGGAACTGTGCCACACCTAACGTGGGGGGAACTGTGCTGCACCTAATGTGTGGGGAACTGTGCCACACCCAACGTTGGGGGAACTGTGCCGCACCTAACGTGGGGGAACTGTGCTGCACCTAACGTGGGGGCCTTGTATCGACGTTCGCTCACGTCGTGCTCCCACCATTCAAGAGCCAGCGTTACTACGTCCTGACGCCGGCCCTAGAGCGTGACGTGCGTGAACATTGCGGGGCCCCCCCCAAGCATTATATGCTTGGGACCATATAGTGGCTAAATGACACAGCATGGAGGTGTTGGCAGCATGAGGAGACCATATAGTGCCTGAATGACACAACTTGGAGGTGTTGGCAGCATAAGGAGACTATATAGTGGCTAAATGACACAGCGTGGAGGTGTTTGCCGCATGAGGAGACCATATAGTGGCTGAATGACACAGCATGGAGGTGTTGGCAGAATGAGGAGACCATATAGTGGCTAAATGACACAGCGTGGAGGTGTTTGCCGCATGAGGAGACCATATAGTGGCTGAATGACACAGCATGGAGGTGTTGGCAGAATGAGACCATATAGTGCCTGAATGACACAACTTGGAGGTGTTGGCAGCATGAAGAGACCATATAGTGGCTAAATGACACAGCGTGGAGGTGTTGGCAGCATGAGGAGACCATATAGTGGCTGAATGACACAGCGTGGAGGTGTTGACAGCATGAAAACACCATATAGTGGCTAAATGACACAGCGTGGAGGTGTTGGCAGCATGAGGAGACCATATAGTGGCTGAATGAAACAGCTTGGATGTGGCTGAAGCATGAGGAGACCATATAGTGGCTGAATTACACAGCGTGGAGGTGTTGGCACCACGAAGACACCATATAGTGGCTAAATGACACAGCATGGAGATGTTGGCAGCATGAAGAGACCATATAGTGGCTAAATGACACAGCGTGGAGGTGTTGACAGAATGAGGAGACCATATAGTGGCTGAATGACACAGCTTGGATGTGGCTGAAGCATGAGGAGACCATATAGTGGCTGAATGACACAGCGTGGAGGTTTTGGCAGAATGAGGAGACCATATAGTTGCTAAATGACACAGCCTGGAGCTGGCACCAGCATGAGTAGACACTAGGGCTTCACAATCCCTAAGATTAAGGGATGAATTTTGAAATTTCAATTGAAGATTTATGGTAGCTAGTGCTACCATAAAAATGTTTAGGCCCAGCCCAAGCAGAATCAGTAAACCATATATTGGCTGAATGACACAGCCTGGAGGTGGCTGAAGCATGAGGAGACCATATAGTGTCTGAATGGCACAGTCAATCGCTGTGTACTAAACACATAATTGCACTCTTTCACAGACTATTAGGAATGGACTGCTGGGTGTGTATTATACCATCTACAGACTAGTATAACCAGGAGACCATTTGTGGTGGAACAAACAGGGCAGAAAAATGCGCTACAGTATGCTTAATAAACGTATTGGAGTAAAACACCAGCCTGTGATAACTTTTGGCTGTCCTTTCACAGTATGTAGGCACTTGACAGATTAACAGGTACAAAATAGTACACTACTTAGATGTAGATATGTGGTATGCACTTATGAGGGCAGAAAAATGCGCTACTGTACGTTTCAAAAAATATTTGAGTAAAACACCAGCCGGTGATTACTTTTGGCTCGACTTTCACAGTATGGAGGCACTTGGAACGCTTGGTCTACTCCCGCCTTATCTGCTATCTCTCCGAGAACTCTCTCCTTGACCCCTTACAGTCTGGTTTCCGCTCCCTTCACTCCACAGAAACGGCCCTAACCAAAGTCACTAACGATCTTCTGACGGCCAAATCAAATGGCAATTTCTCTTTACTGATTCTCTTGGACATGTCTTCGGCTTTTGACACTGTGGATCACCAACTCCTCCTCAGTAGTCTCCGCTCCATCGGTCTCAAGGACTCTGCTCTCGCCTGGTTTTCCTCCTATCTCTCTGGCCGATTCATTAGCGTCTCGTTTTCTGGCTCTACTTCTTCTCCTCTTCCCCTTGCTGTCGGGGTTCCCCAGGGATCGGTCCTGGGTCCTCTACTCTTTTCACTCTACACATCCCCCATTGGAAAAACGATCAGTAGATTTGGTTTCCAGTACCACCTCTACGCTGATAACACCCAACTCTATACCTCCTCCGCCAACATCACCCCTGCACTCCTACAGAATACCAGTGATTGTCTCTCTGCTGTCTCAGAGATCATGTCCTCTTTATATCTGAAACTAAATCTTTCTAAAACAGAACTTCTTGTCTTTTCTCCATCAACTGATACTGTACCTAACCCTGACATTTCCATCTCGGTATGTGGTACTACCATAACTCCCGGGCAGCAGGCTCGCTGTCTTGGAGTTATACTTGACTCGGATCTGTCTTTCACTCCCCATATTCAGTCTCTTTCACGTTCTTGTCACCTGCATCTCAAAAACATTTCAAGAATCCGCCCGTTTCTCACTACTGAAACTGCTAAAACTGTCATTATTGCTTTGATTCACTCCTGCCTTGACTACTGTAACTCTTTACTAATAGGCCTTCCTTTCTCCAAACTCTCTCCTCTCCAGTCCATCCTTAATGCCGCAGCCAGACTCATCTTTCTCTCCAGCCGCCACACCGACGCCTCCTCACTGTGCCAGTCACTACACTGGTTACCAATTCAGTCCAGAATATAGTACAAAATCCTCAGTCTCACACACAAAGCTCTCCACAATGCTGCACCTCCCTACATCTCCTCTCTCATCCCTGTCTACCATCCTACACGTTCTCTCCGATCTGCTAATGACCTCACACTAACATCTTCTATAATCCAAACTTCTCACTCCCGTCTCCAAGACTTCACTCGTGCTGCACCGATTCTCTAGAATGCTATCCCTCAATCCCTCAGACTCAACAACAACATCCATAGTTTCAACCTAAAAACACATCTCTTCAGACAGGCCTATAACAGTCTCTAATTGACCTCAACATATCCTCAACATATCCTCAACATATCCTCAACATATCCCCAACATATCCCCAACATAATCTCACTGACAGTCGGACACAATGGTGTCCTATAGCTATTTTCTACTAGAATAACATTAAACCATGTAGCTAAAAATTCACAATTTTATTAAATCCTCGTAAAAAACCCAATGACAATAGTATAAATTATTAGTATCAATACATAAGAAAGAAGAAGCTCTCCTATGATGAACAACCGTATATCCCAACGCGTTTCCCCGTGTATCTTGTGATATACAACGGTTCATCAGGGGATGACAACAACAGTATACAAATATATACCTAGTAAGCACCGAGATATGGAGGAACAATATATATAGATAGCGTGCAACACATGGACAAAGGCACAGCTTAATGTACAATAGATGAAAGAACAATTAGAACTATACATATATTATAATACATCAAAGCAAACATATATACAGTACAAAGCACATGAATGCAAACAGGCGATAGCAAGGCTTATTTGTGGCTTCATTTAAATATCCTCCGACTGATGTAGCAACCTCTAGGTAGTTGGATAGCAGAAAACGAGGTCACTGATAAAGTGAGGACCCTAAGATAAGGGCTCCTCCACAGAAAAAGGAAAAATAGGCTTAATAAATGGCCCCCTGGAATAAAAACCTGAAAATAGTTGCTTCCTTACTACAGATAACTCCAGACCACATTTGTCCAATCACCAGGATCTTGTTTGACCCTCCAGATTATTAGATAAAGAGTTCAGATAATAATGCCACCTAGGTAAAAAAACAACCTCTATGATGTCCACATAACCACAGTATAGTCCAAAAGATGTCCAACCATTATCCATGTGTAGTTACCCCATATCAGAATGCCATAGGCATGATACGTCCGTCTGCGGCTGGCGATCCACGTCCTATGGCATTCTGATATGGGGTAACTACACATGGATAATGGTTGGACATCTTTTGGACTATACTGTGGTTATGTGGACATCATAGAGGTTGTTTTTTTACCTAGGTGGCATTATTATCTGAACTCTTTATCTAATAATCTGGAGGGTCAAACAAGATCCTGGTGATTGGACAAATGTGGTCTGGAGTTATCTGTAGTAAGGAAGCAACTATTTTCAGGTTTTTATTCCAGGGGGCCATTTATTAAGCCTATTTTTCCTTTTTCTGTGGAGGAGCCCTTATCTTAGGGTCCTCACTTTATCAGTGACCTCGTTTTCTGCTATCCAACTACCTAGAGGTTGCTACATCAGTCGGAGGATATTTAAATGAAGCCACAAATAAGCCTTGCTATCGCCTGTTTGCATTCATGTGCTTTGTACTGTATATATGTTTGCTTTGATGTATTATAATATATGTATAGTTCTAATTGTCCTTTCATCTATTGTACATTAAGCTGTGCCTTTGTCCATGTGTTGCACGCTATCTATATATATTGTTCCTCCATATCTGGGTGCTTACTAGGTATATATTTGTATACTGTTGTTGTCATCCCCTGATGAACCGTTGTATATCACAAGATACACGGGGAAACGCGTTGGGATATACGGTTGTTCATCATAGGAGAGCTTCTTCTTTCTTATGTATTGATACTAATTATTTATACTATTGTCATTGGGTTTTTTACGACGATTTAATAAAATTGTGAATTTTTAGTTATATGGTTTAATGTTATTCTAATATCCCCAACATATCCTCAACATATCCTCAACATATCCTCAACATATCCCCAACATATCCCCAACAAATCCCCAACATATCTTCAATATATCCCCACACCTCTTGTTTGAATAGTTATTGTGTAATTTTATGTCTGTTACTTGTCTTTGTTTGTACCCCATAATTGTAAGCCCTGCGGAATCTGTAGGCGCTATATAAATAAATAAATAAACTTGACAGATTAACAGGTACAAAATAGTACACTACTTAGATGTAGATGTGTGGTATGCACTTATGAGGGCAGAAAAATGTGCTACTGTACGTTTCAAAAATTATTTGAGTAAAACACCAGCCAGTGATTACTTTTGGCTGTCCTTTCACAGTATGGAGGCCCTTGACAGATTAACGGTTACAAAATAGTACACTACTTAGATGTAGGCATGTGGTATGCGCTTATGAGAGCAGAAAAATGCGCTACAGTGCGCTTATTAAATGTATTGGAGTAAAACACCAGCCAGTGATTACTTTTGGCTGTCCTTTCACAGAATGTAGGCCCTTCCCAGATGAACAGGTACAAAATAGTAAACCACTTAGAAGTAGGTATGTGGTATGCACTTATGAGGGCAGAAAAATGTGCCCACAGCAGCAGCAGTACACAACAATGCTGGAGCACACAGTCACTGTGTAATAAACCCAAAATTGCAAAAAGACTCTTTCTCAAATACTATTAGGAATGGACTGCTGGGTGTGGATTATACCGTCTACAGACTAGTATTACCAGCAGACCAGTTGTTGTGGAACAAAGAGACAGATTCGCCCTAAAAAATTATTTCTCCCTCCTGTGACAACGTTTCTGCAGCTGAGGCAACATACAGCTCTCTGCCACTCTATGTAATACAATGCTGTTCACAGTGACTGAGGGGTTAATCGCTGCAGTAAGAATTAATTTCTGTGCAAAAATGCTGTGCTCTGTGTCCTACAGAAGGCTGAGGTGACTAAGAGGTGAAACACTGCTGCAAAAAGCTTTTCTGTGCAACACACACAGCGATGTCCGTCCTATCTCTCTGCAGTGTAATGAATGAAATGACGAGCCACAAAATGGCTGCCAAATACATAGGGCTGTGACATCACAGGGGTGACTGGCTGCTGATAGGCTGCATCCTGCCTGTGATTCAGGATGATCCCGCCTACTTCCCTTACCGCCTTCCCAGCATTCCTTGTCCTATGTACTGACATGTGGATTCGCAATTTTAGAGGCCCTGGAGCCTGGACCGCAGTAAATGGAGTTTGATAAAGCGATTTGCTCAATAGAATCGCGGCGATATTCGCATTAGTTGCAAAGCGAATATTTCAATAAATTCGAAATGAATTCGGGTTCGTCGGCTTCGATTTCCTCATCTCTAATTATCTGTTTCTGTGCTTTCCTTTCCAGGCATGGAAGAGTTAAAGGGGTCCTCCTGTGGAAAACCATTTTATTTTTAATCAACTGGTGCCAGATTTGTAAATCGCTTCTATTAAAAAAATCTTAATCCTTCCAATACATTTTATGGGCTGTATACTACAGAGGAAATGCTTTTCTTTTTGGATTTCTCTGATGTCATGACCACAGTGCTCTCTGCTGACCTCTGCTGTTCATTTTTGGAACTGTCCAGAGCAGGAGAAAATCAACATAGCAAACATGCCGCTCTGGACAGTTACTAAAATGGACAGCAGAGGTCAGCAGAGAGCACTGTGGTCATGACATCCAAAAAATCCAAAAAGAAAAGCATTACCTCTGTAGTATACAGCCCATAAAATGTATTGGAACGATTAAGATTTTTTAATAGAAGTAATTTACAAATCTGCTTAACTTTCTGGCACCAGTTGATTAAAAAAAAAAAATCAACTCCAGCTCACCAACCACCTGCACTAAAGCTGTGATCCAGCCTTCCCCGAACCGGACTTCCATGCTGAGCTCACACGTGTCTTTGCTATTGTTCCTACTGATACTTCATATCCTTCGTATGTGCACCTTGCAGAAGACCTACTAAGGGCCACTGAGACCTTGCAGTACTTTTTTTACGTGTACGCCATTGACAATGCGGATTCATTAAAATTATATTTTTTATAGTTCGGACAGTTACGCACGCAGCAATGCCACATATTTTTATTTGTTTATCATTTACAAAAAAAATTTTTTACATGGGAAAAGTGGGGTGATTCAAACTTTTACTATGGAAGGGGTTAAATCACATTAATTAACTATTTTTTTACACTTTGTTTTTCGCAATTATGGCATAGCATTGATCAGTGTCTGCAATCAAGGTAACATTCAATACCTTGAATGTAGACACTGATTAATGCTATGCCATAGCATTGCATTGATCAGTGTTATCGGGGCTCTGCTACTCCAGTCTGAATCTCAGGCATGGAGCAGCAGAGCGACGGCAGGAGACAAGTTAAGAAGCCTCCAGCTGTCCTCTCAGATGTTCAGGACGCCGCGATTTCACCGTGGCGGTCCCGAACAGCCCACTTAGCTAACCGGCAACACTTTTCTCAGTTTTTCCATTTTTTATGCCGCGTTAAACTTTAATTGCGGCATCTAAAGGGTTAATACCAGACATCAGCCTGATTGGCGATGTCTGGTATTAGCCGTGGGTCCTGGCTGCTGATAGCAACCGGGACCTGCTGGGTATGAAGCGTGCTCAGCTCCTGAGCATGCTTCACATAATGGGAGCCGGCCACGAGAGTAAATATACGTTCGTGGTCATTAAGGGGTTAATGGTACTCTGGGGAATTGAGTTTTAGTACAAGATATCTCTGTGCTCCATGGAGGACACTGGGAGATTGAGTTCTGATAACAAGACATTTCCGTGTTTTCTGGAGGTTTCTGGGGGATTGAGTTTTCATTCCTGTTTGTTCTGGAGTCTTTGCTGACTCATTTGTTTCCCAGTATGTTTTCTGGACCTAATCTGTTTGTTAGTTATCTGTGTCCAGTGTGAACAGTGTTCTATATTTATATCCTGTTTGGTTGATCTGATCTTTGTCCTGTGTACTTGTATCTGTTTGTGAAAAGTGTCCTATGTTCCTGATCAGTTTGCCTTTTTTTTCAGCTATCTGTTTATATTTTGCCCTGTTAGTATTTGTATCCTGTCTGGTTGTCAGGTAGTTTTCCGTTTCTGTCTCTGGCCTGGGACCCACTATGTATATTATTTGTTTTTACACCACTGCACTGTAGCGCAGGGAGGGACCGGCTCCAAGTTTTCGATCCATCGCTTAGAATGGATAGGCAAGTAGGCAGGGAGAGTGTTTAGGGTCAGTTTAGGGCTCTCCCTGTCCCCACAGGTCGTGACACCTACACAAGGCAAAAAAGGGCTACAAGACCATCGCCATCAGCTTGGTGAGAAGTTTACAACAGTTGGTTTGATTATTCGCAAATGGAAGAAACACTTGGTTCGGGGGGCTCCATGCAAGATCTAGTTTAGTTGTAGTTTAAATGAATATGAGAATAGTGAAGAATCAACCTAGAACTGCACAGGAGGATTTTGTCAATTATCTCAAAGCCACTGGAACAATAGTAACCAAGAAAACAACTGGTAACATGATACACCATGAAGGACTGAAATCCTGCCTTGCTTACAAGGTCCGCCTGCTCAAGAAATCACATACAGAGGCCCATACGAAGTTTGCCAATGAATATCTAAATGATTCAGAGGAGAACTTGGTGAAAGTGTTGTGGTCAGATTCAGGGACAAATCCCCATAGCAAACGTATCCTGCTCTGGACAGTTCCTGACATGGACAGAGGTGTGAGCAGAGAGCACTGTGGTCAGATAGAAAATAAATTAAAAAAGGAAAGAATTTCCTTTGGAGCATTCAGAAGCTGATAAGTACTGGAAGGATTAAGATTGTTTATTAGAAGTAATTTACAAATCTATTAAATTTTTTGGCACCAGTTGATTTAAAAAAATAGTTTTCCACTGGAGTACCCCTTTAAGATCTTTGGCATCAACTCATCCCCAAGAACACCATCCCACGATCACCGGGTTCTGCTAAGAGGACATGACTACTGCATTAAAGGAATGATGGACAGGGCCCTGTACTGTCTAATCTTTCTTTCCTCAGCCAGGGCATGGACAATGGGTCATGGATGGGTGACAATGAGCCTAACCTCATGTGGCTTAACCGGAATAAACTGCAGTTCACCTGGTCCATATCAGTTGATTTATCATTATTTTTCCTAATATGCAAATGTTCCCTCGTGCGCAATGGGGGCGGGCCCCAATTCTTTTAGCAAGGTTCTTCCCGGTCCCATCAGCCATTTATCCCCTTCATCAATATTCATATATATTATGTTCGTTGTGTTAACCTATTGAAGATAACTATGGCTACATCTGTACCTACCGGATGCCTCAATCAGCTATACCCGTCATCATGAAGCTGCCCTTATGGTCATCAACACTATTACATGCATAGTGAAGAGGAGTTAGAGGCATCAGCATTGCAAACACAAACAGTACCTTGCTTTTCTTTATTATGTAGTCATGTTTAATGACTATACGCTCTTTCTGAAGGCTATATACTTGCTAAGTAATCATTTGCCTCTCTTGTTCCTATCACATCTTAATAATATTCAATACTGTTCTTGCAGCCTGTGCGATACAACCCCGAGGCAAATCGCAAACAAGAGAGGGAAATGCCGCCTTGTAAAACATCACTCAATTGCTAAAGCGCTGAAAGTAATGAATAAATAATCTGGACTAGAGCTATTATTTCAAAATTTCATTTCATTGTTATATATCAATTCTTCGCCAATTAAAACTCACCCTCATCCACTTGTATATAATGGGATATGAGAGCTGTGCGATCTTACAATGCATTCTAGATAACATTAATCTTACTTATATGACATAGCGGGTTTTGCTTGTTTGGCTGGGTTCACACTGTGTTAGGAATGTCAAAATATACTGTAGACCTGTGTTTCCCAACCAGTGTTCCTCTACCTGTTGCAAAACTACAATTCCGGCTATGCTGGAAGTTGTAGTTTTGCAACAGCTGGAGGAACATTGGTTGGGAAACGCTGTTGTAGATGCACTGCAGTGATCCCAATGCCCTTCAATGGCCCAAACATAATCAGCTAGTGAGTTTTTTCTACTGATGTACATTTATTTGCTGGGACGTAATAGCACAGCAGACTACGGTAAATGTGGACACATATATAGATGTTGTTCCCAAGATCATCTCTATGTTGCATGTGTCCACATGGTGGAGACTACATATGGGCCATCATTTACTAAGCTAAAACCTACTAGTCTTTGTCGAGGTTATTTTGGCTCACAGTCTGCGACAAACCCGACATTGTGAAAAGCCTAAAAAGAGGCATGATCTGTTACAAATGGAGCGTGGCCGGTCTGAAAAGGGGCGTGGTTTCGTAAACTGACCTATTTACTATTGATGTTACAGAAATTCCTGTGAATAAAGGGCAGGAAATTTCCACCTACAAAAAGCTGGTAAGAAAATTTCCAATCTTTGAATCCCCATAGTAAAAAGAAAGGAATTGTGCATACTGAAACAACATTTCACACTAGTAAAAACCCAACACCCAGTAAATGAGGGCCATGATCTCTATAGTAAGGACACTTTGTATGGATTTACTTAAATATGTAGAAATGTATCTCAGAAACATCTACATAGGCTGCTACACCTGTAAATTTAAGCAGCTGTCTAGTCAAAAAGTGCAAACTGGTATGTTCTCCAGCATAACCCTGCAAACCCCAGACATATATCTCCAGATACACTGTTGTTTAGGCTATGTTCACATTGCTGTTTGCATCTGCCATGTTTACAGTCCATTTGCCATGTATTTCTATGGGAAAGCCAGGGAAATCGCATTCAGCTATCTCCAGCTGTTACGCCGAGCGCTCCGGGTTCCCGCTCCTCCCCGGAGCGCTCGCTACACTCTCGCTCCCGCAGCGCCCCGGTCAGATCCACTGACCGGGTGCGCTGCGATACCGCCTCCAGCCGGGATGCGATTCGCGATGCGGGTGGCGCCCGCTCGCGATGCGCACCCCGGCTCCCGTACCTGACTCGCTCTCCGTCGGTCCTGTCCCGGCGCGCGCGGCCCCGCTCCCTAGGGCGCGCGCGCGCCGGGTCTCTGCGATTTAAAGGGCCACTGCGCCGCTGATTGGCGTAGTGGTTCTAATCAGTGTGTTCACCTGTGCACTCCCTATGTATACCTCACTTCCCCTGCACTCCCTCGCCGGATCTTGTTGCCATTGTGCCAGTGAAAGCGTTCCCTTGTGTGTTCCTAGCCTGTGTTCCAGACCTCCTGCCGTTGCCCCTGACTACGATCCTTGCTGCCTGCCCTGACCTTCTGCTACGTCCGACCTTGCTTCTGTCTACTCCCTTGTACCGCGCCTATCTTCAGCAGTCAGAGAGGTTGAGCCGTTGCTAGTGGATACGACCTGGTCACTACTGCCGCAGCAAGACCATCCCGCTTTGCGGCGGGCTCTGGTGAATACCAGTAGTGACTTAGAACCGGTCCACTAGCACGGTCCACGCCAATCCCTCTCTGGCAAAGAGGATCAACCTCCTGCCAGCCGGCATCGTGACAGTAGATCCGGCCATGGATCCCGCTGAAGTTCCTCTGCCAGTTGTCGCCGACCTCACCACGGTGGTCGCCCAGCAGTCACAACAGATAGCGCAACAAGGCCACCAGCTGTCTCAACTGACCGTGATGCTACAGCAGCTACTACCACAGCTTCAGCAATCATCTCCTCCGCCAGCTCCTGCACCTCCTCCGCAGCGAGTGGCCGCCTCAGGCCTACGACTATCCTTGCCGGATAAATTTGATGGGGACTCTAAGTTTTGCCATGGCTTTCTTTCACAATGTTCCCTGCACTTGGAGATGATGTCGGACCAGTTTCCTACTGAAAGGTCTAAGGTGGCTTTCGTAGTCAGCCTTCTGTCTGGAAAAGCTCTGTCATGGGCCACACCGCTCTGGGACCGCAATGACCCCGTCACTGCCTCTGTACACTCCTTCTTCTCGGAAATTCGAAGTGTCTTTGAGGAACCTGCCCGAGCCTCTTCTGCTGAGACTGCCCTGCTGAACCTGGTCCAGGGTAATTCTTCCGTTGGCGAGTACGCCGTGCAATTCCGTACTCTTGCTTCAGAACTTTCCTGGAATAATGAGGCCCTCTGCGCGACCTTTAAAAAAGGCCTATCCAGCAACATTAAAGATGTTCTGGCCGCACGAGAAATTCCTGCTAACCTACATGAACTCATTCATCTAGCCACTTGCATTGACATGCGTTTTTCCGAAAGGCGTCAGGAGCTCCGCCAGGATATGGACTTTGTTCGCACGAGGCGTTTTTTCTCCCCGGCTCCTCTCTCCTCTGGTCCTCTGCAAACCGTTCCTGTGCCTTCCGACGTGGAGGCTATGCAAGTTGACCGGTCTCGCCTGACACCTCAAGAGAGGACACGACGCCGCATGGAGAATCTCTGCCTGTACTGTGCCGGTACCGAACACTTCCTGAAGGATTGTCCTATCCGTCCTCCCCGCCTGGAAAGACGTACGCTGACTCCGCACAAAGGTGAAACAGTCCTTGATGTCAACTCTGCTTCTCCACGTCTTACTGTGCCTGTGCGGATATCTGCCTCTACCTTCTCCTTCTCCACTAAGGCCTTCTTGGACTCCGGATCTGCAGGAAACTTTATTTTGGCCTCTCTCATCAACAGGTTCAACATCCCAGTGACCAGTCTCGCCAGACCTCTCTACATCAATTGCGTTAACAATGAAAGATTGGACTGTGCCGTGCGTTACCGCACGGAACCCCTCCTAATGTGCATCGGACCTCACCACGAAAAAATTGAGTTTTTGGTCCTCTCCAATTGCACTTCCGAAATTCTCCTTGGACTACCCTGGCTTCAACACCATTCCCCAACCCTGGATTGGTCCACAGGGGAGATCAAGAGTTGGGGTCCCTCTTGTTTCAAGGACTGCCTTAAACCGGTTACCAGTACTCCTTGCCGTGACCCTGTGGTTCCCCCTGTAACCGGTCTCCCTAAGGCCTATATGGACTTTGCGGATGTTTTTTGCAAAAAACAAGCTGAGACTCTACCTCCTCACAGGCCTTATGACTGTCCTATTGACCTCCTCCCGGGCACTACTCCACCCCGGGGCAGAATTTATCCTCTCTCTGCCCCAGAGACTCTTGCTATGTCTGAGTACATCCAGGAAAATTTAAAAAAGGGCTTTATCCGCAAATCCTCCTCTCCTGCCGGAGCCGGATTTTTCTTTGTGTCCAAAAAAGATGGCTCCCTACGTCCTTTCATTGACTACCGCGGTCTTAATAAAATCACGGTAAAGAACCGCTACCCTCTACCTCTCATCTCTGAACTCTTTGATCGCCTCCAAGGTGCCCACATCTTTACCAAACTGGACTTAAGAGGTGCTTATAATCTCATCCGCATCAGAGAGGGGGATGAATGGAAAACGGCATTTAACACTAGAGATGGACACTTTGAGTATCTGGTCATGCCCTTTGGCCTGTGCAACGCCCCTGCCGTCTTCCAAGACTTTGTTAATGAAATTTTTCGTGATCTCTTATATTCCTGTGTTGTTGTGTATCTGGACGATATCCTGATTTTTTCTGCCAACCTAGAAGAACACCGCCAGCATGTCCGCATGGTTCTTCAGAGACTTCGTGACAATCAACTTTATGCCAAAATGGAGAAATGTCTGTTTGAATGTCAATCTCTTCCTTTCCTAGGATACTTGGTCTCTGGCCAGGGACTACAAATGGATCCAGACAAACTCTCTGCCGTCTTAGATTGGCCACGCCCCTCCGGACTCCGTGCTATCCAACGTTTTTTGGGGTTCGCCAATTATTACAGACAATTTATTCCACATTTTTCCACCATTGTGGCTCCTATCGTGGCTTTAACCAAAAAGAATGCCAATCCTAAGTCATGGCCTCCTCAAGCGGAAGACGCCTTTAAACAGCTCAAGTCTGCCTTTTCTTCAGCTCCCGTGCTCTCCAGACCTGACCCATCTAAACCCTTCCTATTGGAGGTTGATGCCTCCTCAGTAGGAGCTGGAGCGGTCCTTCTACAAAAAAATTCTTCCGGGCATGCTGTTACTTGTGGTTTTTTTTCTAAGACCTTCTCTCCGGCGGAGAGGAACTACTCCATCGGGGATCGAGAGCTACTAGCCATTAAATTAGCACTTGAGGAATGGAGGCATCTGCTGGAGGGATCAAGATTTCCAGTTATTATTTACACCGATCACAAGAACCTATCCTATCTCCAGTCTGCCCAACGGCTGAATCCTCGCCAGGCCAGGTGGTCTCTGTTCTTTGCCCGATTTAATTTTGAAATTCACTTTCGGCCTGCCGATAAGAACATTAGGGCCGATGCTCTCTCTCGTTCCTCGGATGCCTCGGAAGTAGAGCTCTCTCCGCAACACATCATTCCTCCTGACTGCCTGATCTCCACTTCTCCAGCCTCCATCAGGCAAACTCCTCCAGGGAAGACCTTCGTCTCTCCACGCCAACGCCTCGGAATCCTCAAATGGGGTCACTCCTCCCATCTCGCAGGCAATGCGGGCATCAAGAAATCCGTGCAACTCATCTCTCGTTTCTATTGGTGGCCGACTCTGGAGACGGATGTTGTGGATTTTGTGCGAGCCTGCACTGTCTGTGCCCGGGATAAGACTCCTCGCCAGAAGCCCGCTGGTCTTCTTCATCCTCTGCCTGTTCCCGAACAGCCTTGGTCTCTGATTGGTATGGACTTTATTACAGACTTACCCTCATCCCGTGGCAACACTGTTGTTTGGGTGGTCGTTGATCGATTCTCCAAGATGGCACATTTCATCCCTCTTCCTGGTCTTCCTTCTGCGCCTCAGTTGGCAAAACAATTTTTTGTACACATTTTTCGTCTTCACGGGTTGCCCACGCAGATCGTCTCGGATAGAGGCGTCCAATTCGTGTCTAAATTCTGGAGGGCTCTCTGTAAACAACTCAAGATTAAATTAAACTTTTCTTCTGCTTATCATCCTCAATCCAATGGGCAAGTAGAAAGAATTAACCAGGTCCTGGGTGATTATTTACGGCATTTTGTTTCCTCCCGCCAGGATGACTGGGCAGATCTTCTACCATGGGCCGAATTCTCATATAACTTCAGAGTTTCTGAATCTTCTTCCAAATCCCCATTTTTCGTGGTGTACGGCCGTCACCCTCTTCCCCCCCTCCCTACTCCCTTGCCCTCTGGTGTACCCGCTGTGGATAAAATATCTCGTGATCTTTCCACCATATGGAAAGAGACCCAAAATTCTCTCTTACAGGCTTCATCACGCATGAAGAAGTTTGCTGATAAGAAAAGAAGAGCTCCCCCCATTTTTTCTCCCGGAGACAAGGTATGGCTCTCCGCTAAATATGTCCGCTTCCGTGTTCCCAGCTACAAATTGGGACCACGCTATCTTGGTCCTTTCAAAATTTTGTGCCAGATTAATCCTGTCTCTTATAAACTTCTTCTCCCTCCTTCTCTTCGTATTCCTAATGCCTTTCACGTTTCTCTTCTTAAACCACTCATCATCAACCGTTTCTCTCCTAAACTTATCTCTCCCACTCCTGTCTCCGGTTCTTCAGACATCTTTCCCGTAAAGGAGATACTGGCCTCCAAAAAGGTCAGAGGAAAAACCTTCTTTTTGGTTGACTGGGAGGGCTGTGGTCCTGAAGAGAGATCCTGGGAACCTGAGGACAATATCCTAGATAAAAATCTGGTCCTCAGGTTCTCAGGCTCCAAGAAGAGGGGGAGACCCAAGGGGGGGGGTACTGTTACGCCGAGCGCTCCGGGTTCCCGCTCCTCCCCGGAGCGCTCGCTACACTCTCGCTCCCGCAGCGCCCCGGTCAGATCCACTGACCGGGTGCGCTGCGATACCGCCTCCAGCCGGGATGCGATTCGCGATGCGGGTGGCGCCCGCTCGCGATGCGCACCCCGGCTCCCGTACCTGACTCGCTCTCCGTCGGTCCTGTCCCGGCGCGCGCGGCCCCGCTCCCTAGGGCGCGCGCGCGCCGGGTCTCTGCGATTTAAAGGGCCACTGCGCCGCTGATTGGCGTAGTGGTTCTAATCAGTGTGTTCACCTGTGCACTCCCTATGTATACCTCACTTCCCCTGCACTCCCTCGCCGGATCTTGTTGCCATTGTGCCAGTGAAAGCGTTCCCTTGTGTGTTCCTAGCCTGTGTTCCAGACCTCCTGCCGTTGCCCCTGACTACGATCCTTGCTGCCTGCCCCGACCTTCTGCTACGTCCGACCTTGCTTCTGTCTACTCCCTTGTACCGCGCCTATCTTCAGCAGTCAGAGAGGTTGAGCCGTTGCTAGTGGATACGACCTGGTCACTACCGCCGCAGCAAGACCATCCCGCTTTGCGGCGGGCTCTGGTGAATACCAGTAGTGACTTAGAACCGGTCCACTAGCACGGTCCACGCCAATCCCTCTCTGGCACAGAGGATCCACCTCCTGCCAGCCGGCATCGTGACACCAGCTCTGCCATTGAGATACATGGAGGGGGTATGTCGGCTGCCGCTTTGGGGTCCTGTGCAAGAGATCCCGAGGGTCCCAGCACACCGCTACGGTCTAAAACGTATCTCCTATCTTTTTGATAGGGGATACATTTTCTGCACAATACTTCTCCTTTAAGTGATATATCATCAATCTTTGTAGGCTCAAACCAAAACAATATTGAACAGAAAAGAAGTTGGTCCAGCATAATCCGTGTGTATACCACTTGAAAAACTTTATAGCAAAAATCATAGAGTCACATGTCAGCTCACCACCAGTCTGAACAGGCATGTATCCCATGGCACAAAGTAATTCTCTAGGGCACGGACGGCAATGGGCCGTTTCCCACGTAGGTAGCACAAATTAGAAAAATTGTAAAGTTCAGCTCCAAGGAAAAATTTTATATAAAACACAAAATTTTAATCTATCACAACAAGTCACTAGATGAAAAAAAAAAGTGAAACGCAGACATGTTTCGGCTGCAAACAAGCCCTTAGTCATGAGTCATCAGAGGTCGCACACATTTTAAACAAGAATGAACATAAAGTTAAAGGATACTCAATACATCAAATGGAGTAAACCTCTGACTGACTGTCTGTGTGGAGGTGAACTCTACTTTATGTATTGGGAATCCCATTTAATTATTATTATATTAATATATTGTGGATTTTAATTTCATGCGCATCCTTGTTTGAAGAAGATGAAAATAAACGTGCATACAAAAGGATTATGCCAGACCAACTCCTTTTCTATTTGACTTGTTGAGGGCAACACCTAGTATTTCCCAAAATTACAGGTCTAAAATGTGTTGTCACAAAACGCTTTTAGATTTTGAAATAGTGAATCTGCCCACCTATAAGCAATGTGCCATCAGAAAATGACCAAATGTATAAATCAAGTTTTTATGTTAAACATATTTTTAAGAATTGTTTGTGATTTTTTAATAACTTTCCATTTTGCTATACATTTTTTATACAATAATAATCCTGAAATGCAGTTTAAATTTTGCCCACTAAGCCTAATGAGACAGTACTTCCTGTTCTGCAGAGATCACTTTTCAGCAGTCTCCTCACTTTCATCACAAAAAGGATTATAGAAAAAGGCCACATAGGTACATAGACAAGATTGGATGAGTCCATTCACAATAGGTCATGGTCAGAGCTCTGCATCTTACTATTAAACATCTGGATGGGTCACATAATCCCCTGTTCCCATTTATAATAGTGGATGGGAGATAAAAACAACACCTTGGCTATTTCATCTTATTCACTATGATAATAGATTCAGAAATATCTTATCTGAAAATATAGAACTGTGAACCTATAACCTTGGGTCCTATTGGGGTCACGGACCCTGGGCTACCAGATCTTTCTTGCATGCAAAACATTATGCCATAAAAACTTTTAAGGGAGTCTACACATGTCGTTTTTCTACTGTATTTAAGTTACATGTGGGAAAAGCATCAGCCAGGTTGGGATCCAGAACCAAAGGTTTTTAACCTGTAAAGGACCAAGGGCGTAAACTGGTAATCCCGCATTATATCACTGCGGGCCCGGCGTCATAGTGAAGCCGGGACCCGCCGCTAATAGTGCGCGGCACTGATCGCGGTGCCGCGCCCTATTAACCCTTTAGCCGCGCGCTCAAAGCTGAGCCGCGCAGCTAAAAGTGAAAATAAAATGTGCCGTTAGCTCAGGGAGCTTTTCGGGATCGCCGCGGTATAATCGCGGCATCCCGAACATCTGTACTACAGTAGGAAGGTCTCTTACCTTCCTTCCTGCAGTCCGATCGCCGAATGAATGCTTCAAGCCTGAGATCCAGGCTTGAGCATTCAATCGCCGAAAACACTGATTGATGCATTCCTATGGAGATGCATCAATCAGTGGTAAAGATCAGTACATGCAATGTTATAGCCCCCCCTGGGGGCTATAATATGGCATAAGAAAAGTGTAAAAAAATCATTAAGCCTTTCAATGATCCCTTCCCCTAATAAAAGTTTGAATCACCCGGCATTTCCAAGAATAAAAAAAAACAGTGTAAATAAAAATAAACATATGTGGTATCACCACGTGCGGAAATGTCCGAATTATAAAAATATACCGCTTTTTAAACCGCAAGTCCAAAATAGCGCATTTTTGGTCACTTTTTATTCATGAAAAGATGAATAAAAAGCGATCAAAAAGTCTGATCAATGCAAAAATGGTACTGACAAAAACTTCAGATCATGGTGCAAAAAAATTAGCCCTCATAGCCCCCTGAACATGGAAAAATAAAAAAGTTATAGGGCTCAGAAAATGACAATTTTAAACGTATAAATTTTCCTGCATGTATTTATGATTTTTTTTCAGTAGTGATACAAAATCAAACCTATACAAGTAGGGTATCATTTTAACCGTATGGACCTAGAGAATAAAGAAAAGGTGTTATTTTTAATGAAAAATGTACTACGTACAAACGGAAGCCCCCAAAAGTTACAAAATGGCATTTTTTTTCAATTTTGTCGCACAATGATTTTTTTTTTCCGTTTCGCCGTAGATTTTTGGGTACAATGACTGATGTCATTACAAAGTAGAATTGGTGGAGCAAAAAATACGCCATAATAGGTAAGGAGGAAAAAACGAAAGTGCAAAAAACGAAAAATGCCTGGTCCTTAAGGGGTTAATATTGTAATGCCACATAGAGAAATGCTTCTGTATGTTATTGTTTTTCTTTTTTTTTTTTTGTAGTCTGGGGTATCTGTAGAAGTCTTCACTGGCACCATAGTTTGAAAGCATCCATCTTTACTGATGACCTTTTACATCAGAACACCATGACTTTAATTCAATCTGGACATAAGGACACATGATGATCTTGCACAAGTCCTTCAAGACTGCTTCCCCCAGAGCAATTTGTCAGCCAGATTCCCCCCCCCCATTACCCCTGTGCCACATCATTTCCCCTTGATTTGCCTGTGCCATTTAATTCCCTTTTTATTACCCTCTGTGTAAATTCTTCACCCCCCATCTCCTCTTTATGAAGTGACACAGGGGGATAAAGGGTGAATTAAATGGCACAGGGGGTGGTAAAGAGGGGGTGATGGTTTTGCACAGAGGGCAATAAAGGGGGAATAAAATTGCACAGGGGGATCAAGAGGAAATTGTGTGGCACAGTGGGTAATAAAGGAGGGGGGGTGATTTGGCATAGAGGAAATAAAGTGGCACGGGGAGAACAGGGAGGGTGAATGATGTGGCCGGCAGATGTACAGAAGCAGGATGCCAATGTTTAAACAGCTGTCTTCTGCTTCTGTGCTGGGGCCACTGCAGGGGGGGTGCAGTGAGGGCCTGGAAGCCTGGGCCCCTTACTGGAGCATTGGCTGTACCCCCCTGACAGTGGTCATGTGTAGTGTTGCTCGCGAATATTCGCAATACGAATTTTATTCGCGAATATCGCATATTCGCGAATATTCGCGAATATAGCACTATATATTCGTAATTATGAATATTCGGTTTTTTTTTTTGTTATTTTTTTTTTTTCACAGTACACATAACAGTGATCATCCCTCTCTGCTTCCAGCGTGTGTGGTGTAAAGAAGGCTCTAATACTACTGTGTGAGACTGGTGCGCGAATTTTCGCATATGCGAAAATAAAACGTGAATATTCGCGAATATATGACGAATATTCGTCCATATATTCGCGAATATTCGCGAATTCGAATATGGCCTATGCCGCTCAACACTAGTCATGTGTACAAGGTAGGGCCGGCACATAAGCTTGGTTGTCCCCTATTGGGAGTGTTTAGTCCCCTATAAGGTGTGTCCTCAACCGCTATTGGGAGTGTCCCTTATTCAGAGGGTGTGAATACACTGCCAGGGAATTAAAAACTGTCCGCTATTGGGAGGTGTCCACTCAGGGAGATTTTACTGTACTTCTCAGTGTGGCCCAGAGTTTTTCATTGCTTACATGTTCAAAGCCCTTGCTGCAATGACGCACATATAGACATCCTTTTGGAATCCGTCTTTTTTCAGTATTCTCCTGGTGTCAGCGATGATATCTCTAGTTCCTCTTCCATTCCCGAAACCTGGAAGAGGAACCAGTCATATTATAATACTTGTATAACCTGTAAAATAACAATGTTTTACAATTCCCCTGGTCAGACTGTGTAGGATCATGGCACATTGATAAACCCATCTGTCAATTTATTCACACATTTCCAGAAGTAACAACAGAGGGACTTTGCAAAGCAGATGGCTAAGAAAACATTCTTAAAAATGTTTTTTATTTTTTTTTAGAGGCAGTAAGTATTTACTAGAATTTCAGAAGAGTGGACAAGTTAAAGTGTTTTAGGATTAAAAGAATTGCAGTGAACTATGGGTTATCTGCCCCATTTAAGTTGCTCTGACATTGCCGTCACATTCTACCTGAATGTGTTAACATCACATTGTATTTGTATGAAGAAGTTAACATATTAGTCTTAAACTCTGTAAGACTCTCTTTACAGCATCACACAACAGAGGAGCTCTACAGCTCTGTCAATCGCTTTCTACATAAACAGCACAGTTTTACAACGCCTTTGTTCCTTAAATCCTCTGTGTAGGCAGCCTGAGCATGGAATACTGGATTAATAGCAGAACAGAGAGGCTTTATCAGCATTGTACTGTCAATGAATGCAGCACCCAGAGATTTTCTGTTGTTCAAAACGTAAGTGGATATTATACCGATTTCTCAATAATTCCCTAAACTGCGTTCTTCTGAGCCAGCTTTTTCCTGACAATTGCAGGAATTATGAGATATTTTTTATTCCTTGTATATTCTTTTGTTTTAAGCTTTTCTTTAGCCAAGATGCACACAGTGTAACACAATGTGACATCAAAATGTTGTCAAGGTCAGTTGAATAGATGTTAACAATAACACAGGGGAAAGAATGCTTCTTAAATAGTAGTCCCAAGTAGAGATTGTGTAAAATGTCATGGTCGTAACCTCAGCAAGGAACAGAGGACAGCTCTGATGTGGAACAAAGTGTAGCATAGCCATGACATGCGCTGATTGGGGGGACAATGCAACCTCATACAAAAGTCCTAATACCAATACATTTTCTATACAGTTTACAGGAGCAAGTAAAAATAAGTGTTCTAATACCAGATGTCAAAGTGCCCACACTTTAAAGGGGTTCTCCACCATAAGGTGATTTGAGCACCTACCTGCCATACAGTAATGGACATGCTTAGGAAGGATCTGAACTTGTCTTTGGGTTAAATGGCTATGTTGAAACATTACTAGAAACCTATGGCTTTCTTTTTGTGAACCTGTTGAAGTTTTCTTTTTTACTACAAATCCCAGAATTCCACTTCCTCCCTCCCACACATCTACCACCCGACCCATTGAACAACAAACAATGAAAAAGGTCAGTGCTTTCTAATTAGGGTGCCTCCAGCTGTTCCACCCATTGAAGCAGACAGACTCCCTGTCATCACCTGACTAGTGATGTCAGGTCTCAGCCGCACTGCATCCTGGGAAATACCCAGACAGGAGTCATTTCGTATGCTGTTAAAAATGAACATCCAGAGCAAAGATCATATAAGAATGCAAAGAAAGAAAGGAAAAAATCCGCTCACCCTTCCAGCAGCAAGTCCAATAGTCCCGAAGTAGCCAGGTGCACGGGTGTGACAGCCACAGTCACGGTGTAGACTGAGAGAAACATCTTCTTGTGGGAGAAATCCAGCACTCCAGGCACCAGTCAGTATATATAATAATATAAAGCTTTATTTCATCTTCTTAAAACCATTACAAAATGGGGGGAGGGGAAGGACAAAATAGCATAAAAACACTGACGCGTTTCGGGAGGACTTATTACAGGCATACAAAACTGTAATAAGACCCCGAATAAACAGAAAAGAAGTGTACTAGTCACTCCCCCTTCATTAAGGAACTTAATTAAACAGCAGGTGCTCCATGCCACTGAACAGAGGGAAATTAACCCTTTGTATGGTTACATTTCAATGATGATAGGTATATGTGTACTCATTGAACATATATATACGTATGAAAACTAAAATCAACATGTATAAATGTATATAACATATGATATGCCCATATACAGTACAGACCAAAAGTTTGGACACACCTTCTCATTCAGAGTTTTCTTTATTTTCATGACTATGAAAATTGTAGATTCACATTGAAGGCATCAAAACTATGAATTAACACATGTGGAATTATAGACATAACAAAAAAGTGTGAAAATGTCATATTCTAGGTTCTTCAAAGAAGCCACCTTTTGCTTTGATTACTGCTTTGCACACTCTTGGCATTCTCTTGTTGAGCTTAACCCCTTAAGGACCAAGGACGTACCGGTACGTCCTTGGTCCTGCTCTTCTGATATAACGCGGGGTTACACAGTAACCCCGCGTCATATCATGGCGGGCCCGGCGTCATAGTGAAGCCGGGACCCGCCTCTAATAGCGCGCAGCGCTGATCGCGGCGCCGCGCGCTATTAACCCTTTAGCCGCGCGCTCAAAGCTGAGCCGCGCGGCTAAAAGTGAAAGTTCCCGCCTAGCTCAGTCGGGATGTTCGGGTTTCTTATGTTTCTTATGAGAAACCAGTGATCAACATAGAAGATCAGTGTGTGCAGTGTTATAGGTCCCTATGGGACCTATAACACTGCAAAAAAAAAGTGAAAAAAAAAAGTGAATAAAGATCATTTAACTCCTCCCCTATTAAAAGTTTGAATCACCCCCCTTTTCCAATAAAAAAAAAAACACAGTGTAAATAAAAATAAAAATAAACATATGTGGTATCACCGCGTGCGGAAATGTCCGAATTATAAAAATATATCATTAATTAAACCGCTCGGTCAATGGCGTGCGCGCAAAAAAATTCCAAAGTCCAAAATAGTGCATAGGTCACTTTTTATATCATTTAAAAATGAATAAAAAGTGATCAATAAGTCCTATCAATGCAAAAATGGTACCGTTAAAAACTTCAGATCACGGCGCAAAAAATGAGCCCTCATACCGCCCCATACACGGAAAAATAAAAAAGTTATAGGGGTCAGAAGATGACAATTTTAAACGTATTAATTTTCCTGCATGTAGTTATGATTTTTTCCAGAAGTCCGACAAAATCAAACCTATATAAGTAGGGTATCATTTTAATTGTATGGACCTACAGAATACATATCAGGTGTCATTTTTACCGAAAAATGTACTACGTAGAAACGGAAGCCCCCAAAAGTTACAAAACAGCGTTTTTTTTTCAATTTTGTCGCACAATGATTTTTTTTCCTGCTTCACCATAGATTTTTGGGCAAAATGACTGACGTCATTACAAAGTAGAATTGGTGGCGCAAAAAATAAGCCATCATATGGATTTTTAGGTGTAAATTTGAAAGAGTTATGATTTTTTAAAGGCAAGGACCAAAAAACGAAAATGCAAAAACGGAAAAACCTCCGGTCCTTAAGGGGTTAAAGAGGTAGTCACCTGAAATGGTTTTCACTTCACAGGTGTGCTGGTGTGGAGGAGGAGGTGTGATGGTGTGGGGGTGCTTTGCTGGTGACACTGTTGGGGATTTATTCAAAGTTGAAGGCATACTGAACCAGCATGGCTACCACAGCATCTTACAGCAGCATGCTATTCTATCCGGTTTGCGTCTAGTTGGACCATCATTTATTTTTCAACAGGAAAATGACCCCAAACACACCTCCAGGCTGTGTAAGGGCTATTTGACCAAGAAGGAGAGTGATGGGGTGCTGCGCCAGATGACCTGGCCTCCACAGTCACCAGACCTGTACCCAATAGAGATGGTTTGGGGTGAGCTGGACCGCAGAGTGAAGGCAAAAAGGGGCAACAAGTGCTAAGCATCATGGGAACTCCTTCAAGACTGTTGGAAGACCATTTCAGGTGACTACCTCTTGAAGCTCATAAAGAAAATGCCAAGAGTGTGCAAAGCAGTAATCAAATCAAAAGGTGGCTAGAACCTAAAATATGACATATTTTCAGTTGTTTTACACTTTTTGTTATGTCTATAATCCCACATGTGTTAATTCATAGTTTTGATGCCTTCAGTGGGAATCTACAATTTTCATAGTCATGAAAATAAAGAAAACTCTGAATGAGAAGGTGTGTCCAAACTTTTGGTCTGTACTGTATGTCTGATCTGTTATTAAGACCTGTGATCCCCTGCAGGTCTTAATAACAGATCAAACATTATGCTGCATTTGTTTTATACATTTATACATGTTGATATTAGTTTTCATACGTACATATATGTTCAATGAGTACACATATAGCTATCATCAATGATATTTAAGCATACACTGGTTCAGGAAGTCTCCCTATTATATCCCCTTGTAGATAGTTGTCCCTAAGAGGTAGAGCCCCTCGTGGAAATAGTTGTCCCTGAATAGGTATAGCCCCCTCCCAAAGATAGTTGTCCACTGGTAGGTAGAGCCCCCCTGGAGATAGTTGTCAAAGTGTAATAAGAGCCCCCCCTGGAGATAGTTGTCCCTAAGAGGTAGAGCCCCTCGTGGAAATAGTTGTCCCTGAATAGGTATAGCCCCCTCCCAAAGATAGTTGTCCACTGGTAGATAGAGCCCCCCTGGAGATGTCAAAGTGTAATAAGAGCCCCCCCTGGAGATAGTTGTCCCCAAGAGGTAGAACCCCCCCATGGAAATAGTTGTCCCTGAATAGGTATATCCCCCTCCCAAAGATATTTGTCCACTGGTAGGTCGAGCCCCCCTGGAGATAGTTGTCAAAGTGTAATAAGAGCCCCCCCTGGAGATAGTTGTCCCTAAGAGGTAGAGCCCCTCGTGGAAATAGTTGTCCCTGAATAGGTATAGCCCCCTCCCAAAGATAGTTGTCCACTGGTAGATAGAGCCCCCCTGGAGATGTCAAAGTGTAATAAGAGCCCCCCCTGGAGATAGTTGTCCCCAAGAGGTAGAACCCCCCCATGGAAATAGTTGTCCCTGAATAGGTATATCCCCCTCCCAAAGATATTTGTCCACTGGTAGGTAGAGCCCCCCTGGAGATAGCTCTCAAAGTGTAATAAGAGCCCCGCCCCTGGAGATATTTTTCCCACAGGCAATGCCCAGGTGTCCCAGAATTGGGAGTTTGATTGTTCCTGCTCCATACAGCCGACTGTCCTTAAAGGGGTACTCCGGTGGTTAATTTTTTTGACTATATGGCATCTTCTTTGTAAGTTTAGTTTTTTTGCAATATACATGTGTTATATGTTTTGGCAGCATGTGTGTGTTTACCTACCTGTTTGTTGGGCAGGAAGTTCTTTAGTTCAGAGGATTTTCTTTTACTGTCGTCCACCATGTTCTGAATCTCTTGTGGACAAGACGTCAGAGCTTTTTCTCTCTGTCTCAATGACAGGAATAAGCCACGCCCCCTCACCTCCCCCCTCCCGGAGTTCTGCATGAGAAGCCATAGTACACATCTCCTTATCTCCCCTCCCCTCCCCCCTGCTCTGCTCCTGAGGATGCAGGTCTGCACCGGAGAACGAACACAGAAGATAAATGTGTTATCTGAGGGAAGGATTACAAGGTGCACGGGCGGGGATGTACAGACTGCAGGGGAAGAAATCTCATACTGGATCTCTATATGTGAAGGGGGAGGGGAGGGGGACTCCTGAATGACACATGCTGGGAGTTGTAGGTTGTAGTCCCTGTTATGTGTGTGTATGCTAGTGTTTCCAAACCAGTGTGCCTCCAGCTGTTGCAAAACTGCAACTCCAAGCATGCCCTGACAGACTTTGGGCATGCTGATAGTTGTACATTTGCAACAGCTGGAGGCACACTAGTTGGGAAACACTGTTCTAGCCTATTCAGCATACACATCATGTTACACCAGTGTTTCCCAACCAGTGTGCCTCCAGCTGTTGCAAAACTACAACTCCTAGCATTCCCAAAGGCTGTCAGGGCATGCTGGGAGTTGTAGTTTTGCAACACCTGGAGGCACCCTGGTTGGAAAACACTGGTGTATGCCCTACAGAGGTGTGGTGAACTACAACCCCCAGGAGACTTCAGAGGCAGCATGCTGGTGTTATATCACACACTGAAGACTCCTGAATTACACATGCTGGGAGTTGTAGTCCCTTTTGTGTGTGTAGGCCAGTGTATCCCAACCTGGGCTGATTATATTAGTGTGCTGTGTATAAGGGGGCTGACCCAGGAAAATAGTAGGATGGGTAAAGGGCGGAACAAACAAACAAACAAAAAAAAAGGAGCCGCCCCAAACCAGCAAGGCATGAGGCATGCTGGGATTTGTAGTTTTCAGCACAGCAAGAAACAGGAAATAGAAGCAAAGATAGGAAAACAAAGTGGGGGATAAAAAGACAACAAAGAACAGAAATAGAGTAGCCTAAACTACAAGAATAGAAATGAAACAAAACAAATAGGGTAAGTCACAAACGGAAAAACACGTTGACCACCGGAGTACCCCTTTAACCTTGTCCACATGTCTGATGCCTGCACTGACCTCTGCTTTGTCCACGTCTAACAGCACATTGCCTGACTTGACTTGTGCTCCTATGAAAGATAGCAAATAAACCTCAAAAGGCCACAAACACCTCTTTAAAAAAAAACTTTAGTAAGACTTAACCTTCCGCCGCTCCCTTGAAGCTCCAGTATCAGAGCGCCCCCTACATGGCCTGTGACACAGCTTTCCCCCGGGCTGCAGGGCATAGCGTCTACAGCTAGGGGAACTGACATTGCTGCTCATCAATCGCTGGCCGAGGCTGGACATTGCTGCGACCAGTGACTGGCAGATGTCACATCTACAGCTCCAGCCGTCTCAGTGGAGACTGGCCGGAAACAGACCTATGCGAGAGTCGTGGAAGGTGAAATAAAGTATTTTTTTTTTTTTTTTTTTAAGGCAGTAAAAAAAATTACAGTTTTCATGGACAAGCCCTTTAAAGACAAGCTAATTGGAACTTTTATAGTTGCAGATGGACTTCAAATCAACTCCCAAACATAGTACCAGTTTTTAGACACTTTTTCAAGCATTTGTTCAGGAAAAAAAACTGCATTTTTCTAGAGGACTACGATTTTTATACAGGACAATGCTCCATAGAAATTATTGACATACTTCACAATGTGTCTAGCCAGTAAAGAACTTAAAGGAGTACTCCGCCTTAATATTTTATCCATCCATTGTGACAGGCCGCAAAAAGTTAAATATTAAACTTTAATTTACATTCCACTGCTCCCCAGGTGCTCCAATGTGATGTAACAGGCCCGGGCAGCAGCAAGGAGGTGGGCCCCAGCCTGTTACTTGACACTGCGCTCAGCGTATCACCGGCCATGGAGGGACATCTCTGCAGCCGACAATAAGCTGATCGCAGTGTGATGCAATGGGCTCCAAGATGCAGAAGAAGACCAGGCCCAGAAGACAGAAGACTGATATCAGCACAAGTTTGTTATTTTACTTTTTGCAGCCTGGGCACAATGGATGGATAAAACCTACCGGCGGAGTACTCCTTCAAAGATGAAAGATCTCACCTGCACAAAAAGTTAATTGTCAACAGATGAAGGAACTGACAGACTCCATCTATAGAAAGCTTATGACTGGTGGAAAAAGAGGGGGGCTATATTGTTCACTGATTTTATTTTTTATTTTATTAAAATGTCATAAATGTTCGTGTAATTTATTTTTTTTCATTTAATTTTCAGTTGAATAACAATTCTGCCCACTCGTAGTTGCCCAATAATTTTGCACACGTAGATATTCTCCTAAGAAGGTCAAAACCTCACTTGTATTTTGTTAAATATACAGGTTTAAGTTTTATTAATATTTTGGACTGACAAAGAGCACTGTAGTTATTCAATAATTAAATGAATCCTCACAAAGACAGTTTGTATATAATTGTATATAATTGTTCAAATAGAAAGAATTTGCTACAAAAAAGACTGCGTAGTCTTAGCCTTCACAGTTACGTTTAACTCTTATAATTTTCAGTGCATACAGCATAGATGAAAGTGATGAAGTGGTCTCATATACGGTAGGTCATGAAGTCCATCAGTGGTTCTGTATTAAGAAAATGTTTAAAAGGGGTACTCTGCTGCTAGACATCTTATTCTCTATCCAAAGGATAAGGGATAAGATGTCTGATCGCGGGGGTCCTGCTGCTGGGGCTCCCTGCGATCTCCCACAACAGGATTCTTGCGGCAGTTGTTGTGACGTCATGGCCATGCCCTTCCATTCATGTTCCATAGACAAAAATGGAGGGGCGTGGTCGTGGCGTAACAGGGGCGAGGCTGTGACGTTACGATTGTGGCCTCTGGCTCCGAGCGTTCTGAACAAAATGTTCAGAATGCTGGAGTACCGGAGTACCCCTTTAAGGAACAATAATATGTCATCTAGGAAAATAAAGCTGATCAGTAAGTAAAGAAAATCTAATGTTTGAGACATTGTCATCTAATGTATCCTACTGCCAGTTTATATGAAGTATCAGTATCAAAGGTCGCTGTATACTGTAAATTGTACTACTTTATATAACATTGAGATCACTTTAAAAATAGGCCAGTCTCCTGCAGAGTCGGTGGGAGGAGAAGAGACAACAATTAATACCTAAAAAGCATTAGAAACGTTATCATAGAGAACATTAAAACTGTAAACTGCAAGTTTCCCTGAGGAATATATACCCCGATTCAGACTGGCAATAATTCAACTAGCTTCATGTTTAATAAAAAGGACTTCATGAACCAATATGACAAATTGCTAGTGTATCATGGGGAGAGCTTGTTTGCATCTCAATGTAAAACGGTGTCACATTTTATTCGAACATAGACTGACATATTAGCCCTAGGATGGTAATTTGCTTTTTTCTTCTTCCCTTCATGTCCCTCCCCCCCTCCCTCCTACTCCAGACTAAGGTCACTGAGGACCACTTTTAAGAAAAGAGGCGCTTATGTTTTTTTTATATATATATATTTATATATTTTAAAACAAAAATAATGTTTTCATTATTAGAAGTTAACAACATATAACAACATACCATAACATTTAGTAGTATTTTATGTGAAAGTACGGTATGTATTAAGGCCTTTGGAATTATAGGGCATAATACTAATAATACTAGCAACACCTCCTAGTTATTTACAATATGTACATATATTAAGATTTTTAGAGAAAAGTGTAGAGTCTGTAAAAAAAATAGAGAAGATAATATTGTCATGGTTTTGTCTTCAAGCATTTCTGTGCAGTTGTCCATAGTATGGGACAGTATATGGGATAATAAGAAAGATTGGTACAGAATCCTGGTCAGTGTATATGACTAAGGATATGTTCACATCTGTACCACACACATATATCTGCCGTACAGCACGTTTGTACCAAAACCAGACCAATTTGATTCAGTATTGCGTATGTTTTAAAGGGGTACTCCCATGGAAAACAATTTATTTTTTTTTAAATAAACTGGTGCCAGAAAGTTAAACAGATTTGTAAATTACTTCTATTAAAAAATCTTTATCCTTCTAGTACTTTTTAGGGGCTGTATACTACAGAGGAAATGTTTAACTTTTTAGATTTCTCTGATGTCATGACCACAGTGCTCTCTGCTGACCTCTGCTGTCCATTTTAGGAACTGTCCAGAGCAGGAGAAAATCCCCATAGCAAACATATGCTGCTCTGGATAGTTCCTAAAATGGACAGCAGCCGGAAGAAGCGCTTAGTGTGGAAAATTGCCGGTAATTGCCTTCTGAACGCTATTCACCGTTTACCTCCAGGATCCCACGGCATCTCTATCTAGAAGCAGCTGGTCACCTATCTTGCCGTGAGTGCGGATATCTTTCTTTGTTGCTGTGTACCCCCTATGTGATATTACTATCCTTTATTTATCCTAGCACCTCCGCTGTACCACATTTAGTATTGGCCTCCATCTGAGCTACACCATAGTTCTACGGTTGATGCGGTGAATGTCTCAATACAGCTGCGCATACCTAATAGTAGCCACCTCTTAACCTCTGTTCACACTAACTGTATATATATTTATATATATGTTAGGCTAATTTGCCGTATTTGTGGGAGGGACAACTTCCCCCATAAATACGTCAGGCTTACACTTACCACTGACGTCCTTCGTGATTTCTGATGGCGAGACGTTCGGTGTCGGGGTTAATAACTTATTTATAAATTATGAATTAATAATTAGTCAAATAAAATATTTAAAATATTATGACGGTTGTGAATTGGCAACAATGCAATTCACCATATCTGGGCCCGACTATTTTCCCAGATACAAGTTCTATGAAGTAATGGTAGAAGTAACTTTTGCAAAATAATAAAATACTAACGCAGTTATTATAAAAAAGATATGTACATTTATTGGTTACAAATGATTAACATTAAGGAGAGAAATAAAACAGACCTTAATATAAATGAAATTATCCAAAGAATATCAATGAGCGAATGTCAGATATAAATCAATGATACATTAGTATGTTATTCAATAATATGAAGCTTAGTCACAGAAGTAGGTTAGTTCAGACATCATTTATATTACTTTGTATAGAGATCATTACATGATATCGTATGGGCATTTTACATATATAAAGTGGGAGTAAACCCTGCCCAGTTCTAACCACAACTATCTCTGGTAAGATACGGTACTAAATATATAATTTATAATACGCTACTAATTAGGAAGACTTAAATTAAGTTTCCTTGTGGGAATTATTATATCATGTGTTGGAGCAGAGAAAGATGCCATCAGACTATGCTAATATGCAGTATGCTCATTGCATTGATCCACATAAGATGCGCCCTGTTCATCTGCAGCAGAAGGGGGTGTGGCTTATAAACGACTATTAACATCTCATAATTGCGGTTATATATAAGCCAGGTCTGCTCCTATACATAACATAATTCTGTCCACAATAAAAAGGAGGTAACTTAATCAAATAAGAAACCTGTGTATCTTACCGAGAGTACTTCTGGATAAAAGAAACATGGCTGCCCGGGGTCCATGGAAACGCCTGTAGTCATAACCGGTTAACAGAGAAGAGTGGGCTTATGGGATCAAGTTTTCTCCCTGACTCTTCATTGCTCCGCCCCTTCTAGTAGCCTCTAGGAACTTCTGTGATGCTTCTGTGAGGGTGGGGTCCCTCTTTCTGTGTCTGTGTTTCTTTTGTAGTCCTCTCTCTGTCCTCCTTATACCTGCTTTTAGCTTGTCTTCTAAATTAAAGATCCACCCAAACAAATATCAGATCATCCAATGATGACGGGGGTGTGTGTGTATGGAAATCATGTTCTAGTTACTTGACATCACAGCTAAACATTAATTTACTATGTTTCACTCTCCAGGACTTTCCTTGGAGACTTGTCAAACATCATGGGTATTGTCTTGTGTAATCCATTTTGATTACTTCCACATTCCACTCTGTCTTTCTCAAACATATTGTTTTTCTCAAACTTCCTGACTTGGTGAAAACTCATTAAATTGAATCATTTTGATTCAATATGGACGCTTTGCCATGTTGTATCTTTCTTACATCTTTCATATCATAACATCTGATTATATTGATACCAAAAAGCCTGACATCGGTCAGTACTCACCTGGCAGCATGCAGCTCTGCTGCGCACATCGTAGCCTCCTGCTTTGCGGCGCCGGCAGCGGTTCAGCTGGCTAGGTTCATGGTCTCCAGGTCCTGCAGCGCTGGCGCACAGCTGATTCCTCGCTCCCCACGAACACCGGAAGCGTGCTCATTCACCAGCGCACAGCGTGCCCCTGACTGTGCACAGCACCGTCGATCAACAGGTCCCTTATCTCGGCTCTAGATCTGGCGGCACTGCATCTCCACCGCTTCACTAAATAAGGTAGGGGCTATGGAAGGGATGGGACAGTAAGTATGGAGTTCACTCTGCCATTTCTTACGAGCACCGGTGCTTCGGCACCCTTTCGGCACAGACGGCATGTTAGTTACCAAGTCTATAGGGCACATTCTGTTCATGCATGTTTCTCAGCTATGCAAAGTGTTGATACGTTTAATACATATGTAAACAAGCATGTCTGTTTCAGGTGCACTGAAAAGTATCATTCTTCCAATTCCGTTATCATCATTACTGTCATACGTCATGCGATATCTATTACAGGCAGGTTAGCTTTGATATGTTCCTATGTTTTACACTACTGTGTTGGGGTAGCACTCGTGTGTATTTTCTTTTAGGTGAGTTTCTGTGCAAAGGAGGTTGTGGCCTGCAGCTTTAAGCATTTCTGTCGGTCTAATTGTTTGTCTCAGTATATTCGTTATTATCTTAGGTATGTGGGTGTCGGTTGTCTTAACGTTTTCTCTGGCACAAGTTGTGACCTTTTTGGCAATCCCTGTCCTACCATTGCCTCTGTCCTATGCTGTTTCCTCCCCCACAGAAGTATCTTATGCTGTGGGTTCAGCTCCACTATTTAGTGAGGACAGTCAGCAGCTACTGCCCACCCAAGAAAGGGAGGGGACATCCACCGCTTACTCCGCTAGGCGGGCAAGTAGTGAAGAGGAGAGTGGCATGGGAGGTGGTGTTGCGAGTGTTCAGGCTCCAGAAGCAAACACTGTTGAGGAGCCTGAGGAGGACATAAGTGACGTGGAGACACAACTTGATGATGATGAAGGACTTTGGAGCCAGGGACAGATGGGACTTCATCATCATCAGAAGAAGAGCGTTGAAGGTTGCCCGTGAGGCAGCAGCTGAGCCAGCAAGGTGGTAGCATGGTTGGCAGTCAGCATGGTGGAAGAAGTGGAAAGTCTGTAGCCAAACATGCCCGGGGTAGACCACCTGCTTCGCAGCAGCCTTCCTTCTTGGGAGGTATTGAAACAGGGGTTCCTGGAGTCAGCAGCAGTAGCAGTCAATCAGTGTGGACCGTTGGTGGGAAAATCAGCTACTCGGTGGTGGGGCAGTTTTTCATCAAGCATCCGGAGGAGGTTAACATGGCCACATGCCAGATGTGTCGGCAGGAGGTGAAGCGTGGCCAGGGTCAGAATGTTGGCACCGCTGTCCTGTGTCAACATATGCAGCGTCAACATAAAGTGGCCTGGGAGAACTGTGGCTCTGATGTGGTGGTTCATCCTGCTTCATCACCTAGTGGCATGCCGCTCCCTGTATGTCAAACTCATCTTCTGCCCTCAAGATGCTCCTGCTCCTCCTACTTCGAGTCAGTCATTCCGCCAGCAATCCATTGGCGAAACCATGTCTAAGAGACAACAGTATGCACCAACTCATCCAACAGCAGAGAAGCTGAATGTGCTCCTGTCCAATTTGCTGATGCTGCAGTCCCTCCCTTTTCAAGTGGTTGACTCTGCACTTTTCAAAGAACTGATGGATTGTGCCGAGCCGAGGTGGAGAGTCCCAAGCCATCATTTCTTTGCGAAGAAGGCAGTACCAGCTCTGCACAATTTTGTGGAAAAGAAGGTGGGCCAGTCCTTGAGCCTGTCGGTGTGTACCAAAGTGCACGGCAGCACCGATGTGTGGAGCTGTTACTACAGTCAGGGACAATACATGTCCTTTAAGGCCAACTGGGTGAATGTGGTTCCTGCACAGCCACAACAGCAACTTGGACAGGTTATGCCACTTCCACCTCCACGCTCTCAGGCCATTGGTTCTGTGACAGTGTGCGACTCCACCATGTCCTTAGCCTCCGCTGCACGGACAAGTCTCCGTGCCCCTCCAGCATACCATGTGTGCGGGGCACGGCAGTGTCACGCTGTTCTTCACAGGGTTTGCCTTGGCGAAAGGAATCACACAGAGACGGAACTGCTAAAAGTCATTCATCAAGAAATCGAATTATGGCTTACTCCACAAAAACTGGAAATGGGAACCATGGTGACCGACAACTGGAAGAACATCTTGTCTGCGCTGCGACAAGGAAGCCTGAGACATGCGCCCTGCTTGGTACATTTGTTCAATCTGGTTGTCAAGCAGTTCCTGAAGTGTTCCCCCCATCTGCAAGACATTCTAACAATGGGAAGAAAACTTTGCATGCACTTCAGCCACTCATACAATGCAAAGCACACCCTCCTTGAGCTGCAGCATCAGAACGGCATCCCCCAACATAGTCTGATGTGCGACGTTTCCACACGTTGATATTCCACCCTCCATATGTTGGACCGACTGTACGAACAGAGAAAAGCCATCAATGATTTCTTGATGATCCAAGCTGATAGGGGGACTCCCCTGTGTAACTTCAATGTCAACCAGTGGCAGCTCATACATGACATGTGCCGTTTGCTCAGGCCCTTTGAGGAAGCCCCATTATTTGTCAGTCGCCAGGATTATGGGATGAAAAACATCATTCCACTGCTTAATTTCCTACAACACATGTTGGAAACGATGGCTGGTCACGGCACTGGAGACATGGCACCTACATCTCACGGCCACATGAGCCCTGTGGGGGCTGAACTGGAGGAGGAGGAGAAGGGGGAGGGGCACAGTGGAGCATGGTATAGGTTTCGCGAGATGGGCTGTTTTTCTAGTCATCTGACAGGAAAGGAGGAGCAGCAGCAGCTATAGGAGCTAGAGGGTTATGAAGAAGGCGAGACAGAGGACTCAGACACACCGTGGCAGTATGCAGAGGACATGGAGGCAGGGAGTCCCTCCAAGTCATTTGCACAAATGGCACTATGCATGCTCACTTGCTTGCATAGTGACCGCCGAATTGTCACCATTCGACAGCGGGATGACTTCTGGTTCTCCACCTTATTGGACCCTCGCTACCAGCACAGGGGGCCTTTTTTACATCCACTGAGAGGGAGGACAAACTGAACTACTACAGAGACATCCTACATAGTCAGTTGGCTTATGCCTATCTGCGTCATCGTCCATCCTGATGCAGTTCTGAATCGGGGGGCCCTCTGGCTCACCTTCCACTGCCAGGGCTGCTGGGGAGGGGAGGGGTGGGATGGCAGGAGCTGTACCAGCTCCATCAGCAGCAGCCTGAGTCTAAAGTCGCTCATGTGTAGCTTTCTTCACCCGCATAGTGAAGCAATCTATAACAAGGGGGCATCCTCTATGTTTAGAGGAAAGAAGGTTTCTACATCAGCACAGAGGGCTGTTCTTTACTGTAAGAGCAGTGAGACTGTGGAATTCTCTCCCTGAGGAGGTGGTCATGGTGAACTCTGTAAAAGAATTTAAAAGGGGTCTGGATGCATTTTTGGAGAGTAATAACATCGCTGGTTATGTATACTAGATTTATAGGGACAGAACGTTGATCCAGGGATTTATTCTGACTGCCATATTTGGAACCAGCAGGTAGTGGCATACCATGACATGACCAATTCAACACACCTTGGAGATCCGCTGGACTTCTGGGCAGCCAAACTTGATTTGTAGCCGCAACTACCAGAGTTTGCCCTTGAAAAGCTGTCCTGCCCGGGTAGTAGTGTGCCATCAGAGCAGTTGTTTAGTGCGGCGGAGGCCATAGTAACCCCAAGGAAAACTCATCAGTTCACGAAAAGTGTGGAGAGACTGACCTTTGTGAAGATGAATCAGGGATGGATCAGTCAGGATTTCCACCCACCAATGCCTGATGCCTCAGAGTAGATTGACCATGGTGCCACACCAACACTTCACAAATATGGATAGTGCTAAACATATTTAAGGCATTGCTTCCCAGTTACAGACATTCCTCTGCATCAGACCACAAGTAAATATTGAGGATATGCATTACTTAAAACGTATCTTTTAATAACATGCCTAGAATAAAATATATGGACCCAAAATTTTTTTTAAATGAAACAAAAGGAAAGAAAGGAAAAAGGAAAAAAACTCCATGTGCCACCTACACCACCAAGTATTGATGTGATGCAAAGACATCTAAAAGGTGGAAGGGAACAACTTATGGTCCATTGTGACCGGTGGGGATAAAAAAATTCCCCTGTAAGGCCCTACTCTCGCATTATTAATTCTCTTCTTGGCAAGCGTTTCTTGCCCTAAAAAGCTTAAAAGGGCAGCCCCACACAGGAACCTCTCCCTATTTCCCCATACAAACACTGTCTTTTCCCAGGGTTTTTAGGTGGAAATAGAGAGTTTCCTGTGTGGGGCTGCCCTTTTCAGGGTGAGTAACAACTGCCAAGAAGGAAATTAATAGGGCGAGAGTAGGGCCTTACAGGGGAAGTTTTTACCCCTACCTGCTACAATGGACAATATGTTGTTCCCTTCCACCTTTTCGAGGAAAGTGTTCCTTGTCTTAAAAAGGGCAGCTCCACACAGGAACCAATCCCTATTTCCACCTAAAAACCCTGGGAAATGGCAGTGTTTGTAGTTGGAAATAGGGAGAGGTTCCTGTGTGGGGTCTCCCTTTTTAGGGCGAGTAACACTTGCCAAGAAGGAAATTAATAATGCATGAGTAGGGCCTTACAGGGGAAGTTTTTACCCCCACCAGTTACAATGGACCATATGTTGTTCCCTTCCACCTTTTAGAGATCTTTGCATCACATCAATACTTGGTGGTGTAGGTGGCACATGGTGTTTTTTAAAAGTGAAAGCGTACCCGTAGGATCCAACAAAAAACTTTTTTTTAAATATCACTTAGTACCTATTCCTGACCGTGTACATCTAATTTAGATGTGTCTAGCCCCTTTATTTATTTTTTTACACTTTTAATTTAGCTCACTAGTCTGAATTTCTCTCAAAGGGAGGGGGCATGGCCCCACTGTGCATTCGCTTCTACTCTGAACAACTCAACTTCAGAAGCTCATAAGTACTGAAAGGATTAGGATTTTTTAATAGAGGTAATTTACAAATATGTTTAACTTTCTGGAGCCAGTTGATATATAAAAAAAAAATAGTTTTTTCCTGGATAACCCCTTTAAGTGCTCCCAATTGTCGGTTGCCTTGCCTGTGTATTTGACCCTTCCGTTTTGTTATTTAACTACGCCTGCCTTGACCTTCTGCTACGACTACGCCTCTGCCTCATCCTTCTGTACCTCGTCTTGTCCAGTTACCTGTGTGGTTGTGTCTTATCGGGGGAAGCAACCTGGGTGTCGCCTGCCGCAGCAAGCCTATCCTGCCTTGCGGCGGGCTCTGGTGAAGACCAGTGGCACCTTAGACTCCGCTCCCCAATACTGCCCGTGTCATCAGCCACACAGGTCGGAGGATCCACATCCAGCAGCACTACTACTACTTCCATGAGTGTTACAATACCATGTTTAATACCCTGACTTCATATATCTCTAGACTAGAATGGAGTCTTTTGAGAGTAGGGACAGGCCTTCTACTTCAGCCTCTCAGGTCACTGCTACTCCTACCACTCTGCAGGATAGTTCACCAGGTGGGTCAGTTTCATTCCCAAATGTGGCACCTTCTCATTTCATTCCACCCAACATTAAAAAAGATATCATAGAAGGGAAGGATGTAAACTTAGCACCTTTATTAGTGTTGTGTCATGAGGCACCAGACAAAAACTATAGCTTGCGCCAAAGTGTCCATCAACCTAAATCTAAAGACATCAGATTGATTCGCAAGTTATCAATCCTCGATTTCGTCCTTGCCTTCAGTCTTTACAAAGACATTATTTGTTCTATTAACCCCTTAACGACCACGGACGTAAATCTATGTCCTGATTTGCTTTGGTACTTCGCGCACCAGGACATACATATACGTCATGTACTTGACCGCTAGCATCGGACCAGTGCTTGCGTCATACACGGCAGGTTCCGGCTGCTATCAGCAGCCAGGGATCCGCCGGTAATGTCCGCCATTAACCCCTCAGATGCCATGATCTGTACAGATCACGGCATCTGCGGCAATGCGCACGTTAAAATAGATGATCGGATCGCCCACAGCGTTGCCGCGGCGATCCGATCATCTGTAATGGCGGACTGAGGTTCCCTCACCTGGCTCCGTCCGTCTCTCGGCGTCTCCTGCTCTGGTCTGAGATTGAGCAGACCGGAGCAGGAGATAGCCGATAATGCTGATCAGTTCCATGTCCTATGCATAGCACTAAACAGTATTAGCAATCAAATGATTGCTATAGATAGTCCCATATGGGGACATAAAAAGTGTTAAAAAAAAAAGTTGAAAAATGTAAAAATAAAAAGTAAAAAAAAGTGAAAAATCCCCTCCCCTAATAAAAATGAAAATTGTTCGTTTTTCCCATTTTACCCCCAAAAAGCATAATCGTTTTTTTGAATAAGCATATTTGGTATTGCCACATGCGTAAATGTCCGAACTATGAAAATATAATGTTAATGATCCTGTACGGTGAACGACGTAAAAGTAATTTTTTTTTTTTTAAAGTCACATTTAATAAAAAAAATTATAAAAAATGATATAAAAGTTTTATGCATGCAAAAGGGGTATTGATAAAAAGTACAGATGACGGCAAAAAAAATGAGCCCTCATACCGCCCTATATACAGAAAAATGAAAAAGTTAGAGCTGGTCAAAATAGGGCGATTTTAGATTACTGATTTAAGTGGTACAAAAATATAAAAGTATTTAGCCATGGGTATCATTTTAATTGTATTGACCCACAGAATAAAGAACACATCAATTTTACTGTAAAGTGTATAGCGAGAAAACAAAACCCTCCAAAATGTGCAAACTTGTGGTTTTCATTTAAATTTCCTCCCTAAAAAAAATATTTTTGGGGGTTTGCCGTACATTTTATAGTATAATGAGAGGTTTCATTACAAAGTACAAATGGTCACGCAAAAAATAAGCCCATATATGGGTCTGTAGATGGAAATATAAAAGAGTTATGGATTTTAGAAGGTGTGGAGGAAAAAACGAAAATGAAAAATAAAATTGGCCTGGTCCTTGAGGTGAAAATGGGCTTGGTCCTTAACTTATTGGGGAAGGAGGGCGTATGGATACGCCCACGCGTCTTATCACTTAAGGACAGAGGGCGTACCTGTACGCCCTCCGCATTTCCGATCACCGCAGCTCGCTGGGCGGTGATCGGAATGGGATGCCTGCTGAAATCATTCAGCAGGCATTCCGTGACATCGCCCAGGGGGGTCATGAGATCAATTCATATCGGCAACTTGCGGCTATTCCGGGCTGATCGGGTCTCTGATGACCCGATATTCCAGAAAATAGGGATGATCGGAGCTGTCAGATACAGCCCTGATCATCCTAAAGGATAGGAGCGAGGTGGCAGGGGTGCCGCCTCCTCCTATCCCCTGCTATTGGCCGATCAGGATTGATGTCGGGGGATGTCGGGGCAGAGCGGGGGAAGATGGCGGCGAGGTGCAGGGGCTGTGGATGTGGCGGGGTCCGGCGGCCGTTACCTGGCAACTCACGTGGGGACCAGGGACCGGTGGCAGGCAGCAGGCAAGTGGTGCGGCGGCAGTGTCAGATGCTGCAGTGAAGATCGCCGGAAAGTGATCTTTACTGCAGCTTCTGAGAGTTTCAAAACTACAACTCCCAGCATGCCCAGACAGCCTTTGGCTGTCTGGGCATGCTAGAAGTTGTAGTTTTGCAACATCTGGAGGGCCACAGTTTGGAGACCACTGTCCTTCCAGATGTTGCATAACTACAACTCTCAGCATGCCCAGACAGTCCAGGCATGCTGGGAGTTGTAGTTCTGTAACGCCCTGCATATGTTGCATAACTACAACTGCCAGCATGCCTGGACAGTCTCAGCATGCTGGGAGTTGTAGTTTTGCAACATCTGGAAGGGCACTGTATGGAGACCACTATACAGTAGTGTCCAAGCTGTAGCGCTCCAGATGTCAATTCAAAGAATGCTGGGACTATCCAGGCATGCTGGGAGTTGTAGTTCGGCAACATCTGGCCCTTCAGATGTTGTCGAACTACAACTCCCAGCATGCTTGGGCAGTCTGGGCATGCTTGGAGTTGAAGTTTTGCAACATCTGGAGGGCTAAAGTTTGGAGACCACTACACAGTGGTCTCCAAACTGTTCTCCTCCAGTTGTTGCTTAACTACAACTCCCAACATGTCCTTCGGCTGTCTGGGCATTCTGGAAGTTGGGAACCATTGTTTGTTTCCAAACTCAGTATTTCACAACCCATGTGTGTCTTGCTGTTGCAGGATTTTTTTAGATGTTTTAGTTTTGCAACAGCTGGAGGCACACGGGTTGGGAAACACTGCGTTAGGAAACAGACATTGGTGCGGAAACACTGTAGTAGTCTGTTACCTATATGATAGCCTGGGGGATGTAGGGTATGGGGAGTGTAGCTGTGCGGTGATTAAAGGGTGCTTGTTAACCCTTGCTATTCCTGATGCCAGGGTGAGGGCTCCTCAGTAATGCTTGTCCTACCGCCACCCTTCCCAAGAGCGATAGGGAGGTAGATAATAATAGAATGTCCACAACCGGAGAGTTTTCTGAAACAGGTATAACTTTTACTGAAGGTTTTTTGCAAGCTTCATAAACTGAACAGTCTCTATGCATACAACTGCTTTCTTTGGAGATTGACAAAGGTTGGGACTTTAGAAATTTAGAGACTTTAAGTATTAGGTGCTGTTCCACTGGATCTAGGGGATTTAGTTGCGGTCCAGTAGTCACGCTAGCTTTAGCGGGGGTAGTTTAGAACTCACGTTTTTAGTTCAGCTGAGGCCGGTAGGTTTTTCAGGCCTAGCGTGTCTTTACAAGTTGCGCAGATCCGTCCTGCTAGTCCGGCTAGTACTGGGACACCACACCTAACTCAGTGTTTCTCAATCCCAACCAGTGTGCCACCAGCTGTTGCATAACTACAATTCCCAGCATGCACGGTCTGTCAGTTTATGCTGGGAGTTGTAGTTTTGCCCCACCACCCAAATGTGAATGTACAGTGTACATTCACATGGGCGGGTTTACAGCAAGTTTCCCGCTTCAAGTTTGAGATGCAGCAAATTTTCCGCTGCAGCGGGAAACACACTGTAAACCCCCACTCGTGTGAATGTACCTTAAAAACACTACACTACACTAACCCTAAATAAAGAGTAAAACGCTACATAAACACTACACCCTTACACTGTCTCGTTGGGGTCTACACCAGCATGTTAGTATCATTTTTTTTTTTTTCACACTAACATGCTGGTGTTGCCCCATAGTTTTCATTTTCATAAGAGGTAAAAGGAAATAAAGATCCTCAAAATTTGTAACACACTTTCTCCCAAGTATGGAAATACCCCATATGTGGGCATAAAATGCTTTGGGAGTGCACAACAAGGCTCAGGAGTGAGTGTGCACTATGTACATTTGAGGCCTAAACTGATGATTTCCACAGGGGTGGCTGCTGGTTACAGCGGTGCTGACATAAACGCAAAAGAATAAATACTCACATGTGACCACATTTCGGAAACTACACCCCTCACGGAACATAACAAGGGGTACAGTGAGCATTTACACCCCACAGGTATCTGACAGATTTTTCATTTGGACAGCCCACTGTTACAAAGATCTGTCAAACACCTATGGGGTGTAAATGCTAACTGTACCCCTTGTTACGTTCCTTTAGGGGTGTAGTTTCCCAAATAGTGTGCCATGTGGGGTGTTTCTTGCTGTTCTGGCACCATGGGGGCTTCCTAAATGTGACATTCCCCCCTAAAAACCATTTCAGTAAAATTCGCTTTCCAAAAGCCCAATGTCGCTCCTTCCCTTCTGAGCCCTCAAGTGCACCCGCAGATCACTTTACATCCACATATGAGGTATTTCCTTACTCGAGAGAGGGGTTTAAAATTTTGGGGGACATTTTCACCTATTATCCTTTAACCCTTTGTAAAAATAAAAAATATGGGTCTACAAGTACAAGAACATGTTAGTGTTCGCCTCCACTTTAGTGCTATTCCTGTGAAACACCTAAAGGGTTAACAAACTTTCAAAATGTCATTTTTAATACTTTGAGGGGTGCAGTTTTTTATAATGGGGTCATTTATGGGGTATTTCTGATATGAAGGCCCTTCAAATCCACTTCAAAACTGAACTGGTACCTGAAAAATTCCGATCTTGAAAATTTTGTGAAAAATTTGAAAATTGCTGCTGAACTTTGAAGCCCTCTGATGTCTTCCAAAAGTAAAAAAAAAATCAACTTTATGATGCAAACATAAAGTAGACATATTGTATATGTGAATCAAAATATAATTTATTTGGAATGTCTATTTTCCTTACAAGTAGAGAGCTTCAAAGTTAAAAAATGCAACATTTTAAATTTTTTCATCAAATTTTGGAATTTTTCACCTAGAAATGATGCAAGTATCGATGAAAATTTACCACTAACATAAAGTAGAATATGTCACGAAAAAACTATTTTGGAATCAAATTTATAAGTACAAGCATCCCAGAGTTATTAATGTTTAAAGTGACAGTGGTCAGATGTGCAAAAAATACTCCCGTCCTTAGGGTCAAAATGGGCTCCGTCCCCAAGGGGTTAAGGGGTTAACCATCTCAGACGTGAGGAGTTAGATTTGTATCTCTACAAGGTGGTGGATCTAGGTTACATGTATGGAGGTTCAGCGTTTTTTGAATACCATAGATCTTTTTCAGCCAAAGCAGCGGCAGCCCTGGTCCAATTTGGTCATGTTACTAATTGGGCCACCATAGACACCAAGTTATATGGTCGCCACTTTGCTGGTCTCAAAGCTCCTGCTTGTAACCTATGCCATTCTATGTCCCACACAACTTATCTGCGCCTCATTCATCCCACATTCAGAGCTTAAATTCTCTAAGATTTCTCTATGAGGTACTCTTTCATAGACGAGCCTATACAGATCATTTTGCTGTTAGGTAGAGAGGCTTTCCTATTTAAGGCGGACAAAAGTGACGCATTTAAGTTACTCTCCATAGAGCCGAGCCTATGGCAGTGGCATGACATTAAGTGGCAGGGCCTGTACTACTTTGCCAGCAAACTAACTTTTGGCTCCAAAAGTAGCCTGTGGTTCTTCGACCAGTGTGCACATACCCTCCACTGGGTGCTAGATCACTGCGGGCAATGTAATACCGTGATACATTATCTCGATGATTTTCTTCTAATTGAACATCCCTCGGTGGTTCCTCGAGATCTAGATACTCTTCGGGCGCTGTTCCACAATCTTCAGGTACCTGTAGCACCCAATAAAGTTGAGGGGCCTATTACCCAAATTACCTTTCTAGGTTTACATTTGGACACCATGACCATGCTGGCCAGCCTCCCTCCTGACAAATTATCTAGAATGCGCCATCCACAAAGTAGTGATCTCCCGATTATCCACCAAAGCCGAGTTACAGTCACTTCTGGGTATGTTCAATTTTGCTATGAGGATTATTCCCCAGAGCAGATCTTTAATCTCCAAGCTCTTGCAATTTTTACCTCCTGCCCCAGATCAGGACAGTGTTGTCCGGCTAGAGCAAGAAGCAATGGCAGACTTGGCCATGAAGGATAATTTTCTGGCCCAATATAATGGCATTTCTCTTTTTATTCCCAGGGAGTCGCATCTGTCTCCCTGTGTACACATTGACACAGCCTCATCCACTGGGTTTGCAGCCATTTATGGTTCGCATTGGTTGGCTGATGTTTGGCCAGAAGAAGTTGCGTGCGTTCCACAGTTCAGAGAAAATTATCCTCTTTTTGAGTTATACCCAGTAGTAGCTGATGCGTAAGTGTGGGGGTCTCAGTGGGCTAACAACACGGTCATATTCGTGTCCAATAATTCTGTGGTAGTGGATATTCTGAATAGTGTGCAGGTCCAATTCCAGGGTGATCATGTCCTTCCTTAGACGATTTGTCTGGTTGTCCTGTTTCATTTGTTCCAACATCAGTGTGGAGAGGAATGTTGCTACTGATGCCTCATCACGTCTTAATTTTGAGCGTTTCTTTCAGGTATGCCCAGAAGCAGACGAAGTAGCCACTCCCTCTCCTCACCCCAGACTGCTGACGATGGACTGAGACGTCATTTGAGTGTTGCCAGAGCCCTTATTCGTAAATCTCTATCTATTAATATGCTTAAGACTTAGGATACAGCATGGAGGTTGTTCTCTGACTTCAAACATACAGTGACCCCTCAACATACGATGGCCCCGACATACGATAATTTCAACATGCGATGGCCTCTCAGAGGCCATCGCATGTTGAAGGCAGCATCAACATACAATGCTTTTTTATGTCGGGGCCATCGCATAAACGGCTATCCGGCAGCGATGACTGCTTCAGCTGCTGCCAGATAGCCGTTTAAAGTGCCCCGTGAGCTCCCGTGATGGTCACTCACCTGTCCTCGGGGCTCCGGAGGGCCTCTTCGGGATCCTCTGCATTGTCGGCGCTCTCCATCATCGTCATCAAGTTGCTGCGCACGCCGTCCCATCATCCAATAAGAGCGGCGTGCGTAGCGACGTGATGGCAGCGACGGAGAGCGCGGTTGCCAGGGAAGCAGAGGCCTTGCCGGAGCGTCGGGGACACCTCGGGGATGCGGCGACATCGGTGGAAGGCGACATCCCGGGCAGCGGTGATGGTCCGGAGCGACGGGGACAGGTGAGTACAACTTTCTCTAACAGTGGTCTACAACCTGCGGACCTCCAGATGTTGCGAATCTACAACACCCAGCATGCCCGGACAGCCAGCGGCTGTCCGGGCATGCTGGGTGTTGTAGTTTTTCAACATCTGGAGGTCCGCAGAGTTGTAGACCACTGTCCTATACTTTACTTTGCACGGATCCCTCAACATACGATGGTTTCAACAAACGATGGTCCGTTTGGAACGGATTACCATCGTATGTTGAGGGAACACTGTACATATCCACCCAGGGGTGCTAGTCATATACAATACCTATTAGCATTTGTCGCTTTTTGCCGCTCAAATCTCAAACTCTCACACGCCACCATTAAGCTTTACCTATCTGGCATACAGCATTTCCATTCTCTCACACATCTGGACCAACCATCCCTGTTTTCAGCCCATCCTTTTAGAGCTATTTTAAGGGGTATACAGAAGAGTGGCAGTACTGCTGGCACTGTTCGCCAACCGGTCTCAGGTCACCTATTCAGAGCATTGTCTGATGCCCTCTGTAACTTTCCTTTCGCATTCAGACTGAGTTTACTGGTCAAAACTGCCATATACGTTGCCTTTTACGGTTTCCTGAGACCAAGCGAATTTTCATGTGCTAGCAGTACATCTACTGACTTACATAACGATCAGGTGTCTTGGCATGGCACATATTTTATTATTACTCTATATTTGTCACTTTTTAACACTTGCTACTGGCCATACTGTTGATTACCTGTATTTTCCTACAGGTAATGCATGGTGTCCGGTGACAGTTATTCCAGAATGATTAAATGTTATTAGTAACGAGACGCCAGACTCCCCCTTGTTTACCATCTCAGGAGCTCCTTTAACTATCTCTATCTTCATCAAACTGGTTTGCACGTTGTTAGTCAGTTTGGGGGGTCAACCCTGAGTCTATCTCTGGGCACTCCTTTAGGATAGGAGCAGCCTCGGCAGCCTCAGAATAATATTCCAGTCCACATTATCAAGAGACTAGGCCGATGGAAATCTGCATGTTATTCTAAATATGTTCCAGACTCGCATTGTTAGATCGTTTAAACCATTGCTCATGTGAATTGTCATTCTGCATAATAAAACTTTCATAATTCAGACCTAATGTTGTTTTCACCCTCTTTTCAGGTACATCTATCGCAGCAATTATGGCACAACTCAAACTGCTTAGTTTAGTAGTTGGGTAGGTTCAGGGGCATCGGTTCTGATAGTTGTCTTGACCACAAGTGGTAGGCTAATTAGTCATATTAGCCATGGCAGCCGAAATGTTATAGTGGCTTCTTGACATGGAATAAAAGTTTTCACTTTTCTATGCTACAATGGTGTGCTGCAGCTACTTGCACCCCCTTCGTTGACTCTCCAGAGATGCTGCTTCACCCACTTTTGTGTATATATAATCCTAGTATACAGGCTGTAGTAGAATGAAGAAGGTTTTGAACTCCTAAAGATTTATTTATTATTTCAGCTTTCACACAATGAGCAGAAGACAAGATGCTGTGCTGATCTATGGTGTCCCAGATGAACACACTGCCACTAGATGCCTGCTCCAAGAATCTCTCCACCTTACACAAATACCTATACCCGGAGGTTAGTTCATACTCAGTATGTAGCAACAGACATGACAGTAAGCATAGCACAGCAGCGGTGATAGGAAAGGAGACACAGGAGCAGCTTCGTGCACAGTATAAGCCCCGTATGTAAATCACTGCCCCTCGCACACACAACACAAGAAATGAAGGGTACGGCCATCTGACGGATTCACTGACAGTCAGATGGGGTTAGAAAACCTTCATAACTGGGAGGGGGTCTATTATTAATATAAAAACACCTCTACTCTCAGGGCATCATCAGTGGGTATTAAAAAATCATAATGTCTGGGGAGGCCACTGGTCCTCTTTAAAGGTCGCAACTAGCAGACTAGAAGACTTCTAGTTAATTTTCTGTGTTAACAGGGTACTCTGGCCAAATTTTTTATTTATCCTATATTCCCAGGCTGCCGTCATTTAAATAATACATTTTAACTTACCCTCCACCGTTTACCCAGTGCTGCCCATATCAGTCTCCCATCCTCCGGTCCCGGTCTCCTTCCTGATTTTGGAGGCTGACATGTAACACTGCGCTCATCTAATCACCGGCTGATTTTGGAGGCCGACATGTAACACTGCGCTCATCTAATCACCGGCAATGTCCGACCTCAGCTGGTGATAGGCTGAGCGGCAGTGGGATGTAATGGGCCCAGGCCTGGTGCAAGGATTTTTGCCATCTAGGCAAAAGCTAATTTTGTCTTCCCTTCACCCCGTCCATTGGTTCCACCCTGACACGCCCCACCGTACTACTGGGGTGACACACTGTAACAAACCTCCTACTCATGTAATCACATTACTACTGGGGTGGTGGGGTTTTGCTGGATGGGTGTATGCTTTGGTTGCTGGCTAACTTTATTGCTGAGGATTGAGCGGCGCCCCCATCAAGAGTGTGCTCTAGGCAGCTGCCTATTTTGCCTATAGGCAGAGCCGGCCCTGAATGGGCTCATGCCCAGCCTTCTTTCTAGTGCCTGGGCCCTTTACATCAAACTGCTGCTCAGCCTAAGACCTGCCAAGGCAGGACAATGCTGGCCCCAGTGGTTAGTTCAACGGCAGTGTGTCTTGTGGGGGCCCAAAACCAAAGAGAAGACTGGGGCCGGAGGACAGTAGACTGATGTTCGCGGCACCAAAGGAGGTAAGGTAAACTTTATTTTTTAATGATGGCAACCAGGGCATTTAGGATAAATAAATTAGAAATTTGCCCAGAGTACCCTTTTATTACCCCTTATGTGTAAATAGACCATATTTGATTAGGGTCGACATTTATGACCTCTGGCATCCCTACCCACCCTACAGCAATACATATTTCAATGGTGGACACAAGACACATGGCTGAACACCGGAGAGGTAAGATTGCAACAATAACACAATTGAATATAGGACATATATAGGACATGGTGGAGCCTGCCCACAGATTTTTGCTGCTGTGATCTAATTTCCGTGACTCTATTTGAAAGTTAAAAAAAAATGATGCATTCTCTCCATTTGTTTTCATTTTCTTACATTCATTTTTCATCTTGCGCGCGCAGACATTAGTGCCTCTTTCAATTAAACAGTAGCTCCCAATGAATTAAAAAACCACCCTTTGGAAAACATCAAATGAAGTTGTTCGGGGCTTTTTTTTTCTCTCTCCCGCTCTCTCTTTAATCTATGATGGATTTTTCACTCTATGAAGAACTAAAGAAGCATAAAAATTGTCTAATGTTTAAGCTAAATTACTATATAGTTAATGTGTCTTCTGATTAGGTACATGGCCGAGATTACAGGGTTGTAAATGAGAGCTTTCTTACTTAACGCAGCCTTTTAGTTATGGATAAGCGAGTAAGTGACAGAGTATCAGAGAATGGACTGTATCTATTTCATCACCCTAGATAGTTATATCCAGTGTGTCCCCATAATGGGCAAAGAGACAATTTACTCTGCTCCGCTTCTGATGTTTCTCAATTTGAATTTCAATAATTCTTACAAATGGAAGTGAAAAAAACATTGTAGGTCAAATCCAGAGATCTTGGGCGACTATATAAGTCAGTGTTTTCCCATTTGCCTCCAGCTGTTTTAAAACTACAACTCTCAGCATGCCCGGACAGCCTTCGGCTGTCCGGGCATGCTGGAAGTTGTAGTTTTGAAACAGCTGGAGGCACCCTGGTTGGGAAATACTGATAAAGGTTATTCATGGAATGTATCATATCTCATAGTGTCCCTCTTTGCAGACGACAACCATTGCTTCTGCACCCAGTGCCCTTATCCCTTTCTGCACCTGAAGTGTCCCTTAGTGCAAAGGCATGGCATACATTAAAGGGGTTATGTCCAGGAATAGAAAAATGAGCTAATTTGTTCTAAAAAAAACAGCACCACGCCAGCATCAGGTTCATTCACGTCAATGGAACCAGGCTGCAATACCACACACAACCTGTGTGTGAAGTGTGGTGCTATTTTTGTAATCCTGGGTAACCCCTAGGTTAGTCTTGTGGATTTTCATGCAGAATACAGGTGAAACTCCCAAAATTTGAATATTGTGCAAAAGTCCATTGTATTTCAGTAATGCAACTTAAAAGGAAAGGAAGCATGAAGTGCTCCAAAATCTCCTGGTAGACGGATGCGTTGACCCTGGACTTAAAGGGCTATTCTGGGACCTAACATTTTATCCCCTATCCAAGTGAATTTGCTGCAGCCCCGCATTGTATGTGGTGCAGCGTCTCCAGTTTCGATAACCTCCGGATTTCGTGACTGGAGATGTGACTTAACGCCACCCCCCCCCTTGTGATGTCATACCACGCCCCCTCCATTCATGTCTATGGGAGGGAGCATAGCGGCCGTTGAGCCCCTTCCCATAGATATGAATGGAGGAGGCGTGGTATGACATCATGAGGGGGGGCGTGGCATTACATCACATCTTCAGTCCCGGAAACCGGAGGTTTCGGAAACTGGACACACAGTTCCGCATACGGCGAGATCATGGGGGGGTCCCAGCGGCAGGCCCCCCACGATCAGACATCTTATCCTCTATCCTTTGGATAGGGGATAAAATGTTAGATCCCGGAATACTCCTTTAATAAAGTATAGTGGACCACCACCAGAAGATGACATGGCTCCCCAAATCATAGTAATGGGGGGGGGGGGCTTTGGAGTTTTCATGAGCTGTAATCCATAATCATCACATTTATGACAAATCACGGCTTGAACTATCTTGCTCTGCATGTAATGAGTCTGTCTTATATATTAGTTTCACCTTTTAACCCCTTAAGGACCAAGCCCATTTTCACCTTACGGACCAGGCCAATTTTATTTTTGCGTTTTCGTTTTTTCCTCCTCGCCTTCTAAAATCCATAACTCTTTTATATTTCCATCTACAGATAAGGGCTTGTTTTTTGTGTGACCAATTGTACACTATAATGAAACCTCTCATTTTACCATAAAATGTACGGTGAACCCAAAATAAAAAAAAAATTTAGGGAGGAAATTTAAAACGAAAACCACAATTTTGCACATTTTGGAGGGTTTTGTTTTCACACTATACACTTTACGGTAAAAATGACACGTGCTATTTATTATGTGGGTCAATACGATTAAAATAATACCCATGGCTAGATACTTTTATATTTTTGTACCGCTTTAAAAAAATTTAAAACTTTTATCGCTACCACCTTTGCATATATAAAACTTTTAGATAATTTTTTATTAATTTTTTTTTTATAAAATGTGACAAAAAAGCTGAATTGTTGAACTTTTAAAATTTTTTACGTTTACGCCATTGACCGTACGGGATAATTAACATTATATTTTTATAGTATGGAAATGTATGCATGCGGCGATACCAAATATGTTTCTAAAAATAGAATGTACGCTTTTTGGGGGTAAAATGGGAAAAACTGAAAATTTTCATTTTTATTGGGGGGAGGGGATTATTCACTTTTTTTTTTTTTACATTTTTCAACTTTTATTTTACACTTTTTATGTCTCCATAGGGAACTATCTATAGCAATCAGTTAATTGCTAATACTATAGCACTGATCAGTGTTATCGGTGATCTTCTGCTCTGGTCTGCTCAATCGCAGACCAGAGCAGAAGACCCCAGGAGACGGCCGGAGCCAGGTGAGGGGACCTCTGGCCACCATGCTGGATGATCGGATCCCCGCGGCAGCGCTGAGGGCGATCCCATCATCCATTCAAAGTACTGCACTGCCGCAGATGCCGTGATCTGTATTGATCACGGCATCTGAGGGGTTAATGGCGGACATCCGCACGATCGCGGATGTCGGCCATTAGGGGCGGGTTCGCGACTGCTACTAGCAGCTGGAGCCTGTCGTGTATGACTCGAGCACCGTTCCGATGCTCGCGGTCATACACAGGACGTACATGTACGTCCTGGTGCGGGAAGTACCGCCAAACCAGGACGTACATTTACGTCCGTGGTCGTTAAGGGGTTAAGTGGCATTACTGAAATAAATGAACTTTGCACAATATTCTAATTTTTAGAGTTTCACCTGTATGTAAATAAATGTTAAAAAAAAATTTAAAAGGGAAGCATGTGAGCCAACTGGGGAAAAAAGTCATATTCTCAACATTACGGGTTTTTTTTGGGCAAAAAACAATGTGGCCAGATTTTAGCTGGGAGTCAATAGGTAGATATATAACTCCATGCCCCCCACCCCCTTTTTTTTTTTTTTTTTGGTGTTGTTTTAAGGTGCAGTTTGTACTTTTGTGTAGTTCTAGCTTTTTGTTTTAAAAAACTTATTTTTTACTTTTTATTACACATTTTTGGCTCCCTCTAGGGGCCTATTATAAGCCATTGTTAGATGGCTTATATAGATCAATGTAATGCTATTGCATTACATTGATCTTTGTTATGTGCACTTAATTGCCTAAGGCAATTTTCAGTAATCACTGAGTCAGGGAAGGCCGAGGAGCCCAGGGAAGGCCCCAGGCTTTCCCAGCAACCCATCGGCACCCCGTGATTACATCCCAGGGGTGCCGATAGGATCACTAGACCACAGGGATTACCGGCATTTAATGTTTCAATGGCTTGATCTGTATAGATAATATTGGAGCGATTTCGGATGTCTGTCATTACAGGCAGATGTCAGACGCTGATAACAGCGTGAATCTGCCGGTTATGGCACAGACCCAACTAGTGGGCCTGCACTGTGTTCTACATTTTACACAACAGTAAGCCAACCTGTGCAGATTCTTATCAGTAGTTGTAGTAACAGAGAATTTGAGAACATGTGTGAACATTAACATTTGCATCTTCATTAGTCATTACACTTTCACATGCTAAGAAGCAACTCTACAATAGCTATAAGAGCATAATTTAAAGGGACAGTGAAAAAATATCAATTCATCTGACTCAAAAGCTGTAACATGCGAGCTGTACCAAGGTAACTTTGTTGTTTTAGATATGCCCAAGAAGTTTAAGTAAAGTTTAAGTTTGTTGTAGTTGTTTCATGGAATCCTAGTATCCAAATATTGCAACTTTTTCCCATTATCTGATATAATAAATGGGGCCAAATACAGACTACATTTAATACATGCCCATTTTATACCAATGTCACACCATATTTATGGAGGAGGAGGTAATAGGTGACTAAAACACAGAAAAGTCGCAAATGTTTCTGCAAAACAGGGCTGGTGTAAATATTTGGGATGTTTGGAACAAGAAAACTGGTGTACCAGCCTTGATAAATTCCCCCCTATGAGCCAAGAATATGCCCTGCTGTGTGGCTCTGCTCGTCATGTACCCTGGCCTACAGGGGACTTGTGTGCACCTATTGCTTTTGTTTTGCATTTGTTATGTTTTGTATTTTTAAATATTACTTTAGAGTTTTATCTTTTAAATGATCTTTGTATATTCGACATTTAAATGCTCAAAGTATCGTCAATTGAAGTGGAAAACAGCATATTGGTATATAGAATAGAATGTAGAGATTACTGGAAGGCCGCATTCAGTATTTGTGACACTCATGTTTATTCATTATAAATAATATATGGCATTGCATATGTGATTTAAGAAGGTCAGACCTATAATAAAGTGAAAGCCTTGGAGACTACTTCATCCTAAATGGCACTTTCGAGGTGACTTTCAAAGGAGGCATGTGGTATATGTTGTACATGTTGTACTGTACTAAAATTTCTGCTACTCAAAATCAGTTCTATTCATCTGACTAGGATTGTTTTTGTGGCAAGGACATGGATTTATCTGCAAACCAGATTAAGATGTCTGGAACAGTCCCAGGGATTTCTGAAATAAATCTGCCACCTGTACAACATGAGAGGGGTCATACCCACCATATGCAACCCATGAATCAAGACCAGGAGATAGAAACTTCTTTAACTGGATGGTGGTTAGCCAAAGAATTAATAATACAACTATAAGAACCTGAGTACTAAAATAAGGCTCTAAAGTAATGACAAACTGTGTGGCTAAAATGCGTAAGGCCACCACTAGATGGGCCAAATGGTTCTTATCTGCCAACACATTCTATGTTTCTATGGACTCCCTGCAGGCAAGTCAACCTTTGTAGCTCCTCCTCAAAATGCTAGAATATCCCAAACCACAAGCTGTGACTTTAGTTAAATGGCACATACAGTAACAATAGTCTAAGCATAACATAAATATTCGAAACCACATGTAAAATAAAAAAATATAATGTCAATATGTAAATATATAAATGGAGGGAAGGTAGGACAACATGCCCCCACGACTTAGAGAAAGAAAGAAGGAAAATATAAGTAGGTACCTTAACGTGTCTCTGTCATGAAAAAAAAAATTGGCATGTCACAGAGGCATGTCAAAAGTTTTCATCAGTCGGAGTCTCAGTGCTGAAAACTTTACTGACTGAAAGAGGAGAAACGCACACTTACTCCCTTTGCTCCTTGACTCGCTGTGATGTTCATCCATAGTTTTATAATGAGGCCATCCAGTGAAGCAGAATGGCACTGCGGGCCAAAGAGTGAAGTGCACAAATGCACGCTTCTTCCATTTATTCTACTGATGGGTGGGGGTCTCAAACCCGAGACCCCGACTGAACAAAACTTTACACATGTCCAAATTTTTTTTATCACAGGGACAGTTTAAAGGAGAAATGCAGTGGAAAACGTTTAATATCCCCTGTGCCCGGGCTGCAAAAACAAAAAAACTTTAACTCACATTCCTATGTTCCCAGTTGTGTCGGTATCAGCATCCCGTTTCTCCGGCGCTGCTCGGGTCCCTGCTTCTTAGGTAAGGAATGTCGCTCTGCAGTCAGCGTATCGCCGGCCGCAGCAATGTCCCATCTCTGCCAGTAATAGGCTGAGCGCACTGTCATGTAAGGAGGTTGGGCCCCGCCTTCTTCATGCTGCCCGGGCTCCTTACATGACAATGCTCTCAACCTATCACCGGCCGAGCACAGGGGATGTTAAAAGTTTCTCCTTTAAGTAGAGGCAAGGTTGGAGGGGGCAGTGGGGGCTTTTATTGGCTCATGGACTTATTGCAGAAAGAGTGGGACCGCATGAAGGAGGGGCAGTGCAAAACATGAGTTCAGCATGTGGCCATGGACGATGGGGCTCCAACTGCTGATCGCAGCTGAGTGTTCTGTGTATGTGCAGCCAACCCTCTGTTTATTCTCTATGGGCCTTCCAAATGTTGTCAAGGACTGAAATTTGCAACCTTTGTAAAACCCATGAAAAATGAGTGGAGCAGTGGCTGCACTTGTGTGGCTCACTCCATTTATTGGGGGCTACAATATTATGGGGCTCTCAGGACCTACTAGGGTCCCAGCAGTTAGAATCCCTGCTGATCCGCAAGTAATCCTGTATCCTATATGTAGTGAATAATTTTCTCTACTGAGAATACCCCATCTCTAGAAGTAATACACAGCTTGTTGGTGTATCACATACTTGTTCTCTTGAACAACAGAGAAAAACAGTCTATGGCTTAGGTCAGGTTATTCCCCAAGATGGCTGACAACTTTTGCCTGAACCTTCCATGGGACCATGGAAGGTTGTTCCCAACGATTACAGGCTCCGGCTTAGCACTGTTTGCAGGGATGGTATAACAGGCTCTGGTGTATATAACTTGTATAACAGGCTCTGGTGCCTCAAGCCAGATCACACCCTTTGCCGGAATCACCTAGACCTAGTAATTCCCGTTAGTTTTTATAACATTAAAATTATGTTGTCTTACTTTATTGTGACTGACTTGTTAGTTTTTGTTTATTTTAATTCTTTTCTGTAAACTTAAAACTTGTTTTTATTTTAAACAACAAAAACATAAACCCCTATCTTGTCATTGGTTGAATAATATTTAAATTTAATTTCTACCAACAGCATAAATCAGAATTAAATGTCACGTAAAATCATGCCGGCAGATTATTTCAGTCCTTGAATGATCCATAGCGCCTAGTACGGACCATGACAGCTTCTCATTTCCTATAAGTCTTTGCAGGATTTAGCATTGATTGAAGCTACACTATAGTATACGCCAATTAATTCCTGCTATGTAATTAATATCTAGTAGAATTACTGCCAGGAGCCGTACAGCTAATGAACTCTGATTCCAGGTTAATACCTTGCCTTTCGCTTTAACACTTCATCAAAACCAAAAGTCACTTCCATCAAATATCCCTTCAAGGTAAAACCAGAGAAAGACATAAAGGAGAAGAAACAGACGGTAGAAGTGGAAGAAAGGAGGAAAATGATGAATGGAGAGATAGTAGAAGAAGAAATTAAACCTACAGCAAAAAGGAAATTAAATAATCTTCATAATAACCAGACAACATAACAAGGAAGAACGAACAGGCAGGGAAATTCAAGAAAGAATGAAAAATGATAGTTGGGCAAAATAAAGACCTACAAGGACAAAAGAGGCATAATTTATGGGAAATATACATGTATATAATTTTCCATTTCCATTGACCTCCCCCTATCCCAGTTGACTCTCCCCCACCTCTTCATTCCTCCATCCATCAACACAGTGTCGGTTCATTATTCTATGTAGAAGGGTCCTTTATTCCACCTATCAGGTTTCTTAGATGCAATCTGCATGCCAATTACGGTCTGCAATGGACCCCTGATACCAGGAAATGGAAATAAGTACAGCTATGTGGATCAGACTTTGAGAACATTGTCACAATTGGCGACCTTAGTAGCAATACATATACGCTTTTCTTGGTGCCTTCTCAATGTCACAGTCTAGAGTAGCAGTGCAGAAACAATTATATGGCATTTATAGCTTACAAAGCATATAGGAACATTTTGGGAGTATGTTTTTAGGGGGGTTGTTGTAACATGCTTCCTGAGCGACAGATATTCCTACAGTGATATGCTATGTCTTGCATTGACTATGAACTGTGCCACTTTCTCCGTTTTTATGTCTGGCATATATAACCATGTTTACCATTTGTAGAGAATGTTTGGGAACCTACACACTCATTTTAATTCCCCCCACATTAGGCTGGCAGTATAGTTCCCTCCACATCAGATTGTAGTTTACCCACATTAGGTTGTAGTTCCCCCACATTAGGTTGTAGTTCCCCCACATTAGGTTGGCAGCATAGTTCCCCCATATTAAGTTGTCATCATAGTTCCCCATATTAGGTTGTCAGCATAGTTCCCCCCACATTAGGTTGTCAGCATAGTTCCCCCACATTAGGTTGTAGTTCCCCCATATTAGGTTGGCAGGATAGTTCCCCCACATTAGGTTGTAGTTCCCCGACATTAGGTTGGCAGTATAGTTCCCCCACATTAGGTTGTGGTTCCCCCACATTAGGTTGTAGTTCTCCTACATTAGATTGGCAGTATAGTTCCCCCACATTAGGTTGTAGTTCCCCCACATTAGGTAGGCAGTATGTCCCCCCCCCATTAGGTTGGCAGTATAGTTTCCCCCACATTAGGTTGTAGTTCCCCCACATTAGGTTGGCAGTATAGTTCCCCCACATTAGCTTGTAGTTCTCCCACATTAGGTTGGCAGTATAGTTTCCCCCGCATTAGGATGTAGTTCCCCCACATTAGGTAAGCAGTGGACCCCAGAGACATACAGCCTTCAGCCATATACAGTGTATGGCTGGAAGCTGTATGTCTGTGTACTGCCCCACTACCCCACTACCATGATACGGTACCTTACCATTGTTCTCCCACACTAGGTTGTCAGCATAGTTTTCCCACACTAGATAGGCAGCATAGTTCCCCCCACATTAGGTTGTCAGCATAGTTCCTCCCACATTAGGTTGTCAGCATAGTTCCTCCCACATTAGGTTGTCAGCATAGTTCCCCCACATTAGGTTGTCAGCATAGTTCCCCCACATTAGATTGTAAGCATAGTTCCCCCACATTAGGTTGGCGGTATTGTTCCCCCCCACATTAGGTTGGCAGCATAGCTCCCCCACATTAGGTTGGCAGCATAGTTCCCCCACATTAGATTGGCAGCATAGTTCCCCCACATTAGGTTGTCAGCATAGTTCCCCACATTAGGTTGTCAGCATAGTTCCCCCACATTAGGTTGGCAGCATAGTTTCCCCCACATTAGGTTGTCAGCATAGTTCCCCCACATTAAGTTGGCAGTATAGTTTCCCCACATTAGGTTGTAGTTCCCCACATTAGGTTGGCATTATAGTTCCCCCACGTTAGGTTTTAGTTCCCCCACATTAGGTTGTAGTTCCCCCACATTAGATGGCAGTATAGTTCCCCCACATTAGGTTGGCAGTATAGTTCCCCCACATTAGGTTGGCAGTATAGTTCCCCCCCCCCAAATTAGGCTGGAAGTGTAGTTCCCCCCATATTAGATTGTAGTTCACCCACATTAGGTTGTAGTTCCCCCACATTAGGTTGTAGTTCCCCCACATTAGTTGGCAGTATAGTTCCCCCACATTAGGTTGTAGTTGCCCCACATTAGGTAGGCAGTATGTTCACCCAGATTAGGTTGGCAGTATAGTTCCCCCACATTAGGTTGGCAGTATAGTTTCCCCCACATTAGTTTGTAGTTCCCCCACATTAGGTAGGCAGTGGACCCCACAGACATACAGCCTTCAGCAATATACAGTGTAAGGCTAGAGGCTGTATGTCTGTGTACTGCCCCATTTCAGTGTTCCGACAACCGCTCCTACGGACTCGAGGAGCGGTGGTCGTTGCACCGAAGATGAAGTGCTGGTAACTTACCATACCCGTGCATCCTTGCTGCTCCGCTCTGCTCTGCTGTTGCTATGGGTGCACGCACGGGAAGTCGGTGATGTCCATACATGCGCTACCTCTCGGCGGCCCTTACATTCTTAAAGTTAACGCGGAGCCGCAGAAAGGTAACCGGGACAGCCTTGTGTCCCAAAAAGATCTTTCGGGACACAGGGATGTCCTGAATGTGATGGGGGAAGTTAATCTCGGCCGGGACGGCCGGAGTATGGATAATCCATACCCCAGGCATCCTGGCCGACTGCAGCACCCAGCATATAAGACGACACCCGGCGTATAAGACGACCTCCGACATCTGAGAACATTTTACGGGGTTAAAAAGTCAGAAAATATGGTACCTGCGGTCTTCTCAAACATTTGCTTCCAGGCAGAGGGTGATGAACAAAGTACAGTGGTGGCACAGAACGGCGATCGGCTCTCTTTATATGAATCTCACCGGCAGGCAGGTTAGTCTATGGTAGCGAGAGTGATCTTGTTGCTGATAGCGGCGTCCTTGTGCAGTGCGGTCTCTGTAAGAGCGTGACACACTGTGCAGTGGTCCAGTTTGCCGGGGGCTGCAGCGCTTGTCAGTAGATGAGTAGATGTAAATAATCGTAGGTGGTGAAGGTGGCAAAATAGACCTGGATGGTGGCGGGGTGATAGGTGCAGGGCAAATGTTGTTACCCTAGGGGCAGATGGCATTAACCCCTTGTTTTCGTGATGACAAGGAATGGTTTAGCCTATAACCACCCAATGGTATACCGCTGGATAGGCACGGGGGAAATAAAGACTCCAACGCCAAGTTACGGACAACGGTAGCTTTATTGAGGGTAGACACTTGTTAAAGTCCATACAGTTCAGCCAGGGCCCAAGGAGGGGACCAGTGACTAAGAGACCTTAAGGGCTTGCTGGGACTTTTAGTAGGACTAGGCAATTTAGTGCAGGCCCTGTTGCTTGACAATTTGACAGAGACTGACTTGACTTGACTGATGATGAAAAAGCTGCAGGTTTACTTGCACTTGACTGTGGCTGCAGGACTTGAGTTGAGGCCTCCAATACTCTGGACACACACACTAGGCACAACTGCACTAGACCTCAGCAACAAGAGCTCTAAGCTCCAAGAGATAGAGGCTAGCTCTACCCAGGGCTTATATGGGGGAGACTAGCAGGGAGCCCATGGGTCACCCCTGGGATCCCCTGATCACTGGTACCTCCTGGGTAACAAGCCCGTAGTATAGCACATGGTATAACTCTTAAAGTGATAACACATTTTATACAGTACAACATATTTACAGTAGGGAACTAATGCAGGGGGCCCTGGGGACACTGAGGGAGGCTGCCTGACAGGGCAGCAGGAGTATGGGGCAACACCTCCCGACTACCACACTTGTATTGAGGGGGTGGGGCGTGACATCACAAGGGGGTGGGGGAGTGACGCCTTGAACCCCCGGCTCCAAGCGTTCAGAACTTTTTGTTCCGAATGCTGAGCAGCGGAGTATCCCATTAAGTCGCACTCCCACAAGCTATTATGGGCACATACCTTTACACCAGTATCTTCATCTTCATTAGTTCTGACTCATCCTATTTATTTAACATAATGACAGAACAAGGTATTAGGTTTAATTGCAGCAGTAATGTAGGACACAGCTTTGTCAGTAGGAACAGAAATAGAAATTATGACCCGGTCCGAGTCTAAAAAAAACGTATTACAATAGTATCCTGGAGGGGATAGAACGCTCCATTAAAACATCTCCGAGCTGACGAATGTGGAAGTGCATTAAGATTAATGATATGTTTATTCTTAATGCCGCAGAACAGGGATGAATTGTTTAAGTGCTTTCCCCCCATTAAAGATCTATCAGTTTCTATCAGGTGTTTATGGCCTGTAGAACAACGAGACACTTTGACTATCGCACACGTACACAAATCAGCGGCGACACCCCGAGCCGCCCGGCTTCGGTGCCGTATCTGGGGGATTCGTGCTCCTTGAGGCAAAGAGTAGGTGACAGGCTCCACTTAGCATTCATTACCTGCATATAATAACCTCATATATCAAACTGGAATTGACCGAGAAACCCCATGGTAGTAGGCCTTCTGTTATACATGGCAAACACCATTAACCAACAGTCCCTTGTTCCCTTGCTTGATATGCAAAATCGGTTGTGCCGTAAAGAAGAAATGGCTCGCACAATGACTATTTGTTAGCACTATACATAATATGAATGAATTATGCAAAACAGTCATAACTCTGCCCTCAGATGCTTTGAGCAATAAGACCCGAGCTGACACCCAGTGGCCCGGAAAATAATGAGGCTCGGCTGAACAAAATTATAAATAAAATAAATTAATTTAAAGTGGACACTGATGCATGGAGAGGGGACCGGGTGGAAGCTCCATGTTCATTCACCCGGGAAGTGTATTCATTGCTCGCAAGTGCAAAACCCCAAGGGTGAACACTGCTATTATCGAGTGGATAAAGGTTGAATAACTGCTGGCTATTCGGGTGGAGTGTTTTCTTTAATTGCTTTTTCTTTCTATACAGGGAGAGGAATGCAAACTGATGCCTCCTTATTACATGGTAAAGGGGCATCCCCTCCCAAAAAGTACTAATACATTAAGTGTGCCATACTCAAAGCGGGCAAACACACCATACCAGCTACAATTCCTTGAGGAATCCGGGTTTGTCAGAAAATTCCATCATCAGCCCAAAGACCTTTGTTCATATGGCCTGAGAATGGACTCTAGACTTTAGGAATAACCGAACTTTTCCACAACACTGTACAGTTATAATAAGAACAATTACATTACATTACAATATTATACTGTATTTGGGGGATTGTTATTTAAAAGGGGTACTCCACTACTTTAAAAGTTATCTTCTATCTCCAGGATAGGCAATAAGTGTCTGATCGTGGGGGGGTCCCCCCCAATGATTTCCAGAACAGGGTCCCATCTATCCCTGTGCATGGAGCTGTGTGTGTGTCAGCACTATGGGGGAGCTAGAGATACATAAGTACTGTACTCGGGTATCCCAAAAGCTCCCATAGACAGTGCAGATCGCTTCATGCACAGGGAAATACAGGGCCCCATGATCAGGCAAAATACATACTCATTAGGGGATATTGAGTGCAGATTACTGTCATGTGCCTCAACATATACAAGTGAAAAAAGTAAAATGGTCTGAAGACATTGTGAATGCATTGTATTATGGCCTATAGAAAATGCATGCTCAAAAACTTTGGAGCATATTCCCATTGCACACATTTTGCAGCACTTTTTTTGCATTCAATTTGTGCCAAAATATGAGCCAAAATCTTGGGGTTAACACAACATAAAAGGGGTACTCTGGTGGAAAACAACATTTTCAAATCAATCCTCTGTCTGTATCAGGAACTGTCCAGAGCAGGAGAGGTTTGCTATGGGGTTTTTCTCCTACTCTGGACAGTTCCTGACATGGACAGAGATGGCAGCAGAGAGCACTGTGGTTAGACTGGAAAGAGCTACACAACTTCCTCTCGAGCATACAGCATGAATTCAAAGAGAGAAAACAGACATGGTTGCACATCCACAACATACACCTTGATCTAATGCAACATTTATTAAACTAACAATTCGTTATTCATGGCCACCTGTAAGTAGTGGGACCCTAACACCCCTAGCATAAAATGGTACAGAAAGCATGTAAAAGCTCACTTACCATGTGCTCCCAGTCAAATACAAGGAGACTGTAAGAAAGAATAGGGCCCTATACAGCTTCCTGCCAATTTATATAGGCCTGGGCTGAGGGGGAGGGACAGAGTGCTGACCAAGTAAAAACAACAACAAAAAAGAGGGGGATGGAAAACATAATGTGACTTGAAATCGAGGAAACAGACATAAAACATTAGATCAAGGTGCATGTTGTGGTGCGACCATGGTGCGACCATGTCTGTTTTTTCTATTTGAATTCACATTGTGTTTTCTATCCCTCTTTTGTTGTTTTTACTTGGTCAGCACTTTGCCCCTCCCACTCAGCCCAAGCCTATATAAATTGGGACGCTGCATAGGGCTCTATTTTTTCTGGCAGTCTCCTTGTCTTTGACTGGGAGCACATGGTAAGTGAGCTTTTACACCTGTTCACACTGGTGCAGTGCTTTTCGGCATCCATTGCTGTCGCAGCACCCTGTCTGTGGGGAGGCGCGGCCCAGGGACTGTGGCTGCTCTGCCAGTGTGTTGTTCCCCCTGTGGGCACTGGTGTTGCAGAGGTGGTGGTCGCCGCTCAGGGCTGTGCCATCTTATGCTAGGGATGTTAGGGACCCGCTACTTAAAGGCCATGACATGGCTAGCGGGCTTGCACCTCATGATCATAAAGTACACGACCTGTTAGTTTAATAAATGTTGCTGAGAAGCATTATATCAAGGTGCATGTTGTGGATGTGTGACCATGTCTGTTTTCTCTATTTGAATTCACATGGAGCATACAGCAGCTGATAAGTACTGGAAGTATTAAGATTTTTTAAATAGAAGTATTTAACAAATCTGCTTAAATAACGCTCGGAGCCGGAGGCCGTGATCGTGACCTCCCGGCCACGCCCCTTCGTGACATCACATCACGCCCCCTCCATTTATGTCTAGGAATAGAGGGGCCTGACATCACGTTACGAGGGGCGTGGCCATGACGTCATGACCACTACCACAGGAACCCAGCGTTTGTTTAGGAGATCGTTTGTTTAGGAGACCCAGCAGCAGGACCCCCGTGATCAGACATCTTATCCCCTATCCTTCCGATAGGGGATAAGATGTCTAGCAGCAGAATACCCCTTTAACTTTCTAACACCAGTTGATTTGAAAACATTTGTTCTTTACTGGAGTACCTCTTTAAACAGAGCAAAGAACACCCCATAAATGTTACTAGTGGATCTGGCTGATTATAGTTGCAGTGTTTTTACAGATATTGATAATTGAGATTTTGGTAAATAGCAGCCCACTGTACCAGTAATACTTAGTAAGGCTGGAATGCAGTTTTTGAGCCAAAAGTGGTTAAAGGAACAGTAAGAAGAAAAGACGGATACATCTTCTCTATAGTATCCAATGTTATTTTGGCTAAACAAAAAAAAATAAAAAATACACCAAATAAAAAAATGCATGTGTGATTCAGGTTTTAGATCATTCCTAGTGTTATATCAAATTGTAATATAAAAGCAGCCACATTCCAATCCCAAGACTGCATTCTAGAGCATTGTCATCGGAACGGCACATAATGCCCCATCCCATCATCTGGCGTCTACCATACAATGCACAGCCCCTACGTTATATTGACAGAGGGATGAATGGCCTATAACATTCTCTGAAGTAAAGTCAATTGGCCGAGCCGTGTTGACACAAGTTGTAATTGTCATTTGCAAGTGTCAGCAAGAACCTGGAGATTGGAAGCGCGAGGCGCAGATTAGATAAACACATTGGAGTTTTCCTACAGGCTGTCCTGCTGAATATGCTGGATTATCACAACTACTACTAATGCATGTGGATAAAATGGCAAAACCACAACAATTCCAGCTAAATGCAAACTGTGAATAGTCTCCTTCTTCTATGACCTGGAAAATAAATAATTACTGTGACCCTGAACAATGGGGGAATCTAATATTATCTGTGGTTTTACCACCACCAAGTGGAAATCTGTCTGCATAATATTACGCTGTATTTACTAGTTTTGCTTCACAGTTGTTAATAAATTTGGCCATTTTGGCCTTCTATTGAAGTATTCTGTTGTTTTGGCATGTTTCCTTGCACCACTTTCTTCGAGGTGTAATGTGCGCCAAATATGTGTTGAAGGAATAAGTAAATTAATTGAGTTTTACAACTTTGTCTGTCCCATGCCCCTTTTTCATGAAACACAAAAAAAAAAAAAAAAAAAAAAGGTAGCGGAAATATTAAAGGGGTTATCCAGGAAAAAACTTTTTTTTATATATCAACTGGCTCCAGAAAGTTAAACAGATTTGTAAATTACTTCTATAAAAAAAATCTTAATCCTTTCAGTACTTATGAGCTGATGAAGTTGAGTTGTTCTTTTCTGTATAAGTCCTCTCTGATGACACTTGTCTCGGGAACTGCCCAGTTTAGAAGCAAATCCCCATAGCAAACCTCTTCTACTCTGTGGAGTTATCGAGACAGACAGAAATGTCAGCAGAGAGCACTGTTGCCAGACAGAAAAGAACAACTCAACTTCAGCAGCTGATAATTATTGAAAGATTGAAAGATGAGATTTTTTAAGGGAAGTAATTTACAAATCTGTTTAACTTTCTGGAGCCAGTTGTTATAAAAAAAAAAAAAGTTTTTTCCTGGATAACCCCTTTAACCTCTTCAGGACATAGGGCATATGGATACGCCCTGCATTCCGAGTCCTTAAGGACCGAGGGCGTATCCATACGCCCGTGGGAATTCCGGTCCCCATCGCTAGCCGGTTGGGGACCGGAGCCGGATGCCTGCTGAAATCGTTCAGCAGGCATCCCGGCATATCGCCCAGGGGGGTCATTATGCCCCCCCATGTCGGCGATGGCCGCAGATCGCTGGACAATTCAGTCCAGCGATCTGCGGCGATTCCGGGTCAATCGGGTCTCCAGTGACCCGGTGACCCGGAATTACTGGTTGATCGGGGCAGCCAGAGCCAGAGCCTGCAGGGGTGAGGTGGCACTGGTGCCACCTCACGATCGCCCTGATTCGTCGGCCGGATTACCGGCCGACTAATCAGGGCGCCTGCTGCGAGTGTCACTCCCGAAACCCGCTCCGCCCCTCTTCCGGAGGACGTGAGCGGGTGCGGGAAGAAGACCCCAGTTGCTGGGGACCCCGATCCCCGGCGTCAATGTTGGGATCGGGGCCTCAGGAGCGACGGCGACGACGAGGGACTGACCTGTGTGCCGGCAGCAGCAGGAGGTGAGTGACAGCCTCCTGCTGTTGCTTAGCAACAGCTCCCAGCATGCAAAAAGGGCATGCTGGGAGCTGTAGTTATGCAACAGCAGGAGGCAGACCACCACAACTCCCAGCATTCCCTTATGTGCATGCTGGGACTTATGGTTTTGCAACAGCTGGAGGCACATTTTTTCTATGGAAAAGTGTACCTTCAGCTGTTGTATAACTACAACTCCCAGCTTGCACAAACAGCTAAAGTGCATGCTGGGAGTTGTAGTGGTGCATCTGCTGGTTGCATAACTACAACTCCCAGCATGCCCGTTGGCTGTCGGTGACTGCTGAGAGTTGTAGTTTTGCAACAGCTGAAGGCACACTGGTTGTGAAACTCAGATTTTTTTTTTTTTTACCTAACTCAGTGTTTCACGACCGGTGTGCCTCCAGCTGTTGCAAACTCCAACTCTTAGCAGTCAATGTACACCATGCACCGTACATGCTGGGAGTTGTAGTTTTGCAACAGCTGGAGGCACACTGGTTGTGAAACACTGAGAGTTAGGTCATAAACTCAGTGATACATAACCAGTGTGCCTACAGCTGTTGCAAAACTAAAACTATCAGTATGTACAGTCTGTCAGCGCATGCTGGAAGTTGTAGTTTTGCAACAGCTGGAGGTATTTCCCCCCCCCCCCCCCCATGTGAACGTACAGGGTACACTCACATGGGCAGAGGTTTACTGCAGTATCTGGCTGCAAGTTTGAGCTGCGGCAAATTTTCTGCCGCAGCTCAAACTGCCAGCGAGAAACTACTGTGAACCCCCACCCGTGCGACTGTACCCTAAAAACACTACACTAACAAAAAATAAAAAGTAAAAAACACTACATATACACATACCCCTACACAGCCCCCCTCCCCTCCCCAATAAAAATGAAAGCGTCTGGTACAAATTTTGGGGGGTATTTTCTGCTTTTACCCTTTTTAAAAATGTAAAATTTTTGGGAAAACAATCAGTTTAGGTAAAAAATTTTTTTTTTTTTTTTTACATATGCAAAAGTCGTGAAACACCTGTGGGGTATAAAGGTTCACTTAACCCCTTGTTACGTTCCCCAAGGGGTCTAGTTTCCAAAATGGTATGCCATGTGTTTTTTTTTTTTTGCTGTCCTGGCATCATAGGGGCTTCCTAAATGCGGCATGCCCCCCAGAGCAAAATTTGCTTTCAAAAAGCCAAATGTGACTCCTTCTCTTCTGAGACCTGTAGTGCACCAGCAGAGCACTTTTCACCCACATATGGGGTGTTTTCTGAATCGGGAGAAATTGGGCTTCAAATTTTTAGGGGTATTTTCTGCTATTACCCTTTTTAAAAATGTTAAATTTTTGGGAAAACAAGCATTTTAGGTAAAAATTATTATTTTTTTTTTACATTTGCAAAAGTCGTGAAACACCTGTGGGGTATAAAGGCTCACTTTATCCCATGTTACATTCCCCGAGGGGTCTAGTTTCCAAAATGGTATGCCATGTGTTTTTTTTTTCTGTTCTGGCACCATAAGGGCTTCCTAAATTACCGGCCGACTAATCAGGGCACCTGCTGCGAGTGTCACTCCCGCAACCCGCTCCGCCCCTCTTCCGGAGGACGTGAGCGGGTGCGGGAAGAAGACCCCGGGTGCTGGGGACCCCGATCCCTGGCGTCAATGTTGGGATCGGGGCCTCAGGAGCGACGGCGACGACGAGGGACTGACCTGTGTGACGGCAGCAGCAGGAGGTGAGTGACAGCCTCCTGCTGTTGCTTAGCAACAGCTCCCAGCATGCAAAAAGGGCATGCTGGGAGCTGTAGTTATGCAACAGCAGGAGACAGACCACCACAACTCCCAGCATTCCCTTATGTGCATGCTGGGACTTATGGTTTTGCAACAGCTGGAGGCACATTTTTTCTATGGAAAAGTGTACCTTCAGCTGTTGTATAACTACAACTCCCAGCTTGCACAAACAGCTAAAGTGCATGCTGGGAGTTGTAGTGGTGCATCTGCTGGTTGCATAACTACAACTCCCAGCATGCCTGTTGGCTGTCGGTGACTGCTGAGAGTTGTAGTTTTGCAACAGCTGAAGGCACACTGGTTGTGAAACTCAGAGTTTTTTTTTTTTTTTTTACCTAACTCAGTGTTTCACGACCGGTGTGCCTCCAGCTGTTGCAAACTCCAACTCTTAGCAGTCAATGTACACCATGCACCGTACATGCTGGGAGTTGTAGTTTTGCAACAGCTGGAGGCACACTGGTTGTGAAACACTGAGAGTTAGGTCATAAACTCAGTGATACATAACCAGTGTGCCTACAGCTGTTGCAAAACTAAAACTATCAGTATGTACAGTCTGTCAGCGCATGCTGGAAGTTGTAGTTTTGCAACAGCTGGAGGTATTTCCCCCCCCCCCCCCCCCAATGTGAACGTACAGGGTACACTCACATGGGCGGAGGTTTACTGCAGTATCTGGCTGCAAGTTTGAGCTGCGGCAAATTTTCTGCCGCAGCTCAAACTGCCAGCGAGAAACTACTGTGAACCCCCGCCCGTGCGACTGTACCCTAAAAACACTACACTAACAAAAAATAAAAAGTAAAAAACACTACATATACACATACCCCTACACAGCCCCCCTCCCCTCCCCAATAAAAATGAAAGCGTCTGGTACAAATTTTGGGGGGTATTTTCTGCTTTTACCCTTTTTAAAAATGTAACATTTTTGGGAAAACAATCAGTTTAGGTAAAAAAAATATTTTTTTTTTTTTACATATGCAAAAGTCGTGAAACACCTGTGGGGTATAAAGGTTCACTTAACCCCTTGTTACGTTCCCCGAGGGGTCTAGTTTCCAAAATGGTATGCTATGTGGGTTTTGTTTTGCTGTCCTGGCATCATAGGGGCTTCCTAAATGCGGCATGCCCCCCAGAGCAAAATTTGCTTTCAAAAAGCCAAATGTGACTCCTTCTCTTCTGAGACCTGTAGTGCACCAGCAGAGCACTTTTAACCCACATATGGGGTGTTTTCTGAATCGGGAGAAATTGGGCTTCAAATTTTTAGGGGTATTTTCTGCTATTACCCTTTTTAAAAATGTTAAATTTTTGGGAAAACAAGCATTTTAGGTAAAAATTATTATTATTTTTTTTACATTTGCAAAAGTCGTGAAACACCTGTGGGGTATAAAGGCTCACTTTATCCCATGTTACATTCCCCGAGGGGTCTAGTTTCCAAAATGGTATGCCATGTGTTTTTTTTTTTTCTGTTCTGGCACCATAAGGGCTTCCTAAATGTAACATGCCCCCCAAAAACCGTTTCAGAAAAACGTACTCTCTAAATCCCCTTGTTGCTCCTTCGCTTCTGAGCCCTCTACTGCGCCCGCCGAACACTTTACATAGACATATGAGGTATGTGCTTAATCGAGAGAAATTGGGCTACAAACACAAGTAAAAATTTTCTCCTTTTACCCCTTGTAAAAATGAAAAAATTATGTCTACAAGCATGTGAGTGTAAAAAATGAAGATTGTGAATTTTCTCCTTCACTTTGCTGCTATTCCTGTGAAACACCTAAAGGGTTAAAACGCTGACTGAATGTCATTTTGAATACTTTGGGGGGTGTAGTTTTTATAATGGGGTCATTTATGGGGTATTTCTAAGATGAAGACCCTTCAAATCCACTTCAAACCTGAACTGGTGCCTGAAAAATATCGAGTTGTGAAAAATCGGAAAATCGCTGCTGAACTTTGAAGCCCTCTGGTGTCTTCCAAAAGTAAAAACTCATCAATTTTATGATGCAAACATAAAGTAGACATATTGTATATGTGAACCAAAAAAAAATGTATTCGTAGTATCCATTTTCCTTACAAGCAGAAAGCTTCAAAGTTAGAAAAATGCAAAATTTTCTAATTTTTCACCAAATTTACGGATTTTTCACCAAGAAAGGATGCAAGTATTGACAAAAATTTACCACTATGTTAAAGTAGAATATGTCACGAAAAAACAATCTCGGAATCAGAATGATAACTAAAAGCATTCCAGAGTTATTAATGTTTAAAGTGACAGTGGTCAGATGTGCAAAAAATGCTCCGGTCCTTAAGGCCAAAATGGGCTTGGTCCTGAAGGGGTTAAGGTTTTGGGGAGGTGTGGAGCATTTGATAGAGGCCTTAGAAATAGGTGCATTTCAAGAAAAGAGAAGCCATTTACTGACGCTAGTAGCTACCAAAAAAATCTGGGACAAGGTGAAACAACTTTTGGAAGTTGAAGGTTATAATCAATATACTCCGATTTGGCCAAATAGAATATACCCAGAGGTAGGTAAAGTCCCCAAAATAGATAAATGGATAAATAAAGAAATAACTTGTATGTTCTCTCTGTTCGATAAAACCACTCTTAAACCATTCTCCCAGTTACAACGCGAGTATGATATTTCCCAAGATAGTTGGATCAATTATTTACAGATTAGAAGCGCAGTTACTAAACAGAACATAAAAAAAGTATTGTATCTGCAAAAAATTTCCAGTTGATAAATTCTATTCTTATTTCACCTATCTCATGAGGTGTGATTTCTAAGGTATATGAGAGCTTATTAGTGTATATTATTAAAGGGGTACTCCACTGGCCAGCATTCGGAAGTAAATGTTCCGAACGCTGTTTTCGCGCTGCGGGGGTCGGCCACACCCATTGTGATGCCATGGCCATGCCCCTCAATGCAAGTCAATGGGAGGGGGCGTGGCGGCAGTCACGCCCCCTCCCATTGACTTGCTTTGAGGGGATGTGACCATGACATCACAAGGGGCGTGGCTGACCCCCACAGCACGAAAACGGTGTTCGGAACATTCACTTCCGAACGGTGGACAGTGGAGTACCCCTTTAAGGAAAAACAAAATGAATTGGCCTTGAAGGAGAAATGGGAGAAAGATGTAGGCCAAATAACTGGGGACCAGTGGAGTGAAATATTGATAAATATTCCTAGGTCATGAGTTAGTGAAGCTCATCGACTATCTAATATTTATTTAATACATAGAGCATATCGTACCCCTAAAACATTGTTCCAATACGGATATGCCAATGATGATAAATGTCCTAGGTGCCAGGAAACAAGAACCGATTAAGTGCACATGATGTGAAATTGTCCTAAATTAAGGGGATACTGGAATTCTGTAAGAGAACTCATAGCACATATATATCTGGTATCTATTGAGGATAAACCGTTAATAGGCTTATTGGAATGTACATCTGAGGTAGCTGCTCAAGAAGAGGTTGCCCCAGCTATACTTAGGATACTATATATGGCTTTGAAAATATAATTTTTTTTTCTTTAAAAGATATTTGATAGAAGTGAGTTGAGTGTGAACTCTTAGTCTAGAAAAAGCCACTACGTAAAGTGGTATTCCAGGCAAAAACATTTTATCCCCTATCCAAAGGATAGGATAAGATGTCTGACCGCTGCTGAGACCCCCCGCAATCTCCCTACTGCACCCGCATTCTATTATTGGATAGGGGATAAAATGTTTTTGCCCGGAATACCACTTTAATTACCCATGTATCCTTCTCCTCTTCCTTTTGGGGTTGTTTATTTTATTTTTTTATTTTTTTATTGTATTTTTCCTCTAGTCGCTGCACTCTTAGCTAGTTTGGGTATAGTGGTGATTATTATTGATCTGGTGATGATTCCCTATATCCCATGCAAGGGGGGTAGGGAAAGGGTGGAGAGGGAGGGGGGTGGTAAGTGCTTATGTAATGGTAGCTTTGTTATGTCTGTATTCTGTCTTTGTTTTGGTAGAAAATGTACCATATATATATATATATATATATATATATATATATATATATATCTATATATATATATATCTATCTATATATATATATATATATATATATATATATATATATATATATATATCTATATATATATATATATATATATATATATATATATATATATATATATATATATATACTCGAGTATAAGCCGACCCGAATATAAGGGTGGGAAATACATCATCCCCCCATGTTATCATCCCCCCCGTCATCATCCAGACCCCCGTCATTAACACCCCCTCATCACCCCCCCATCATCATCCAAACCCCCGTCATCATCCAGACCCCTGTCATCATCCAGATCCCTGTCATCATTTCCCCCCCCCCTTCATCATCACCGCCTGTCAATCCCTTCATCAGTGGTCTTCAACCTGCGGACCTCCAGATGTTGCAAAACTACAACTCCCAGCAGCCGATGGCTGTCTGGGCATGCTGGGAGTTGTAGTTTTGAAACATCTGGAGGTCCGCAGGTTGAAGACCACTGCGGCCTTCGTCATCATTGAGACCCCCTTTAGTTTTCTACTCACCTCCCCTCGGTGGGAAGGAAGGGTGAGCTGGTCTGGGCCAGCTATGCTGCAGGGACCGTCCGGTGGGGAGGGTTAGTCGTTCTGGGCTGTCCATTTTCACCAGGAGGCCCTCTTCTCCGACCCGGGCCGGCCCCGGACTAGTGACGTTGCCTTGACGACGACACACAGGGACGTTCATACGCAGGTACGTCTGCTGCACACGGGTATCCCTGGGGGTCTGAAGGATGACGAAGGCCGATGGCTGTCCGGGCATGCTGGGAGTTGTAGTTTTG